>NW_022884501.1:0-643834 GCF_011952205.1 Bombus bifarius | reverse complement strand
TGCGGCGAGATCTCCTGACTGACGTTTATTGAAATCTTCATGCGAGATTTATGGGTGTATATTTAATAGAGACGTTCTGTCTTATTCTGCAGTTACGTTTATCTGCAAATTTTATTGTACATAAACTCGACAGATTCTCAAACGATATGTTCGTCAAACTGCAAATTAAATACAAATTGAGATTATACAAGGGGGTGAGTTAGAAACTGAGCATTAAATTGTTTTCCTACTTTTATTGAAAAGGTGGCGTGTCTCATTGCGGATGTGTTTGTACAAATTTGTATTTCTCTAAACATTATTAACTCCTTCAACGTGGAATCTTTTTTAGTTTGTGAGAAAAATTACTCCTTTATTAACTGTTAGTTACGCAGACACCTTTTTGAAATGACTTTATAAGAAGATCATAATACACTAGAATTTTTAAATTTTAATAAAGACAACCACATTTATCGGTTAATTACCAACTTATTAAAATTTATTGCTTATATGCAACACCGAGTACGACAAAATTAAAGAAGTGGGACGTAAATACAAATTTGTTCTACCCTTTAGATATTATAATGGGTACTTTGAATAACGTGTTTGCTATATTTAATTTCCCTAAGATATTGATGTAAACGTATTAACATCAATGTCCTAGCGATTAAAAGCACAAGTTGTTAAGGTACTTGACATAATCAATATTTTATAATAAAACCACACAGATACTTTTCACGATAGAATCTAATTATCTTTCCAATATTTTTTTATACCATTAATGTCGCGAGAAGAAATTTTGTTTTTCATGAACCAGCGCAAATATAATCTAAAGATACAATCTCTGCAACAGCCTGAAATCGGTCTAAAATTCGAAACGTACATTTCCACACATACATTTCGACTTCAGAAAAAGCTATTTGGAAATAGACACGAAGCAGAGGAGTCACTTCTGGTAATGACGCAAAATCTCTGTATTTTCTCTCTCTTCCTCGTTTTCTCATATCCCTTTTTCTCCGTACTTTTCAGGAAACGTTGAACGAAACCGGCGCGGTTTCACGTTAATAAGTTTCATGCTGAAAAGTACCACATTAGAGGTACTGCAGATCATTAGAGGCAGAGGGAGGGGCGGATGTAAGGGGCCCCATTAAGTACCTCTAACCAGGACAGAGACTTACACGCCGCCAAACGTTAAGCCGCATTTACACCAAACCGGTCGAACCACAAACTTCCACGTAATCCCCCAAAAAAGCCTCGAAAAGCAACGTTCCGTGTCGTATCTCGTTGGTTTAATACGTAAATACCGCGTTCATTCTTCTGTGCTCGTAACAGTTTATGACCGTTGATGGATCTGATGGATGAGAGATAAATGAGATTTTTTACACCGAAGCGTAATGTTTATAATATTTTTCTTTATTTCACGTTCGATGCTATCAAGACAATTTTTAAACGAAATTAATGAAATTGTAAAATGTCCTTTAATTATATATTACGTTATATTAGTACGGAGTATATAGAAATTTGTTATTACGTTACATTAGTTTACGTGATGTGTGAAATGTCTGATTTTCAACAATTCATAAAACTACATTGAATTCTGAAACGATTACGTTTATGTACGTAAATGTTAAGAAATTCTACGAAAACATAAATAAACAAAAGTAACAAATTTTCAGCTTTAAAATTGTATTGTATCTACAAGGATAAAAATATTATATTTATATTTAATATCGAAAATATACGATCTCCGTAACTGTCCAGTAGCGTATAAAAATATCGATATTTATATATATAAAAAAAAAAAAGAAAACAGAGTTATTTAGAAACTTAATGGAACAAAATGGGAAGTTTCGTATGTTACAATGTAATTTATGTGTACGTGTGTCATAATATTTCAAGGTATGGATGATGTCATCGCCGAAGTATGGAGACATCAGTGAAACCGGAAATATCGCGTTTCCTATCTTTATTACAAAATTAACGCGATAAGTGGCAAGCTACGATTCGAAGGATTGCATAGTATTGCCTGCAACTATATAGTATATGTCATGAAAAAGCTTGAAACGTTACGGTCGGTGATTCGAACGTAGTTGATCGCTTTCATATTACTTTTTCTCCTCGTGACGTTCGTTGCGCATAAATTTCAACTTGACGACTCAAATGATCTCTTAATCGCAATGCTCTCCTATTCTCCTTGAATTACAAACGACAAATTCCAAGAAACAACCATAACCCGTAACATGTAAGACGCGCTACCATGGTTTAATAAAAACAAAAACCAATTCTTCGAAAGTAATCTCTGCGCATATGTACAGGAGGAATATCTTTATCTCTCGACAATCTTATGGTATTATAATAACCTACAACAATCTTTCGTAAGCAAACAGTTTTTCTCGCCCATTATGTTGCAAACTGTTGATTGTTCTTTAGCTTACTGAGAATTATTTACACGCGATGAATAATTTGCGTACTTAAATACCGTGTCTTTAAGAACTAGTATGATTTAATATTATCTGCGAAACTTGAAAGAAATGGCACTTAGAAATCTTAGTGTAAATCGTAGTAAAATATCCAGAGTAACGAACTTGTTATAATGTCTAGTAAATGAAACAAATTTTTACTTAGATCCCATTCATACAAATACGACTTTCTATAAATATCCCAACGATAACGCTTGAGGTATATCCATGCGTCAAGTGTCGAGTTCAATATTTGAAACTTTTTTCAATAAAGATAAAGAACCTCAACGGCACTCTTGCAACATGAACCGCTTGGTTTGCCAACGAAGAAATAGCAATAACAATTAAAAAAATCCTGCAAACCTAGCACACACAATATCCAATAAGGTTGAGCAGTAACACGTGTCGCAACCCTCGTGATCGAGTGTCATATAACGCACAGTTGCATCGGCGGCCAGCGTTCGGATTTTGTTGCAAATGCGACATAAGGTTCACGGAGGTAGGCGCAGCACACGAATACGGCATTCGTTGCTGTCGTCGAGGCTCTTTGCACCTTGAGGAAATCACGATGTGGAGCGGTTGCGAAAAACGACGACGGCCGCGTCGGCGTAATGGCCGCACGGGCCGGCGTCTATTGCGGCGGCGGCGGCGGCGGCGGCGGCTGCTGGCTGCTGGCTGCTGCAACAACTGCACCAACAGCCAGAGCCCAAGCGAAAGGAAATCCAAAGGAAAGGGTAGCCGGAGAGCGCGCGCACGCCAGCCTATTTACTCTCGTCGCGCACAAAGAGCCGCACATAATGCGCGATTTATGCGCCACGTGTTTCTATGCTTCCACGTCCATTGTGCGTTTGTACTTTATCGACCAGCGTTTCGGCGTTCGTTCCTCGAGAAACGAGGAAGGCGAGAGCGGCAGAGAATAAGGAGAGAACTAGGAAAGAAGGAAAACGAAAGGGGTAATTATTGGTGGACAAAGGAAATTTTATTTTTCGATGGTAATTGTCGTACCAAAGTAAAGAGACTGGACGTTAGAATCGATGAAATGGGTTTTGATTTTTGGCTATTTTTTTCTTTTTTTTTTTTTCTTTTTGAAGATGTAATGGGAGTTCGAATCTTGTAATTTAGGAGGTTTTTTAAGTTTGGTATTTTACGTGGAGACTAAATTATCCTTTAAGTTACTGAATGCTGAAATTGAGTTTGAAAGGAACAGATGGTTTATAGATAGTTCAAGTTTATTGTAGAATTTTTAATCTTGTAAGTTTCGAGTTTGAATCGTCCCGTAAGTTACTGCAATACGAAGGATATTTTTAACTTTTCAAAATCTTTGTCATGACGTCCACAATTTTATGATTTTTGATTAAATATGCTTCTTCCGCGATGTCAGCGTGCATAGATACATTTATAAGGAGTATGTAACATAACGACTAGACTTATTGTTTAAAAAAATTGATGTGTATTCTTTTGTTCTTTTATTCTGCTGGAAAAAGTCAAACACGGCCAAAGATCGTGCTACGCACCTCTCAATTATCATCAGAAAATTTCATTTTCGTCTAAAATTCCTGGAACATATAAAAGAACGATATCGAACAAAGAGAAACAAACTGTACACGAATAACAAAGAATTAAACAAACAAAGACATACGTTCGATCACATCGTGCAATATCACACTTCGTTACCTTTTCCTTCGAAACTTTTGATAATGATTCTCTCTTTGTCGACGTGAATGATGTTATAGCGTTCTAAATAAGGTGTTGTTCAGCGGGGCTGAACGAACGAGACGATATTGCGCCATGTTTTAATTTGCTCTACAACACGATGCGTAACGTCTTTGTTGCAAGAAGAGATATACGCGGTTCCATTTGGCTGAACAGAGTTAAGCGATGGCCAATGGATATTTAATCGAGCATCGTTTAAATAGATTTTGCGGCATTGTTTACGCCGACCTGGGATATTTGATACTTCATTAATCCCGCTGCAGATCTATTCAATTATGGTAATACAAAATCGTAGCGGTTTTGGGTATTGTGTATTATCTGACTCTCTCGATGAATTTCAGTCGCTGACATCGCTTTTGCGGTATCATATTGTAGACATGAAACTGGATGACGTTGAACGTGTCCAATCGGAATATGCATAAAATTCAAGAACAGATGATAAATTTTGTTTTCTTTTTATTTTCCAGGCGGATGTAGAAACATACGATAAGAATCGTTCTTTTGAAATCTAGATACTAGAAACCGAATTTTTTTTATAGTTCTTCTTTGTCAATTACAAAACTAATTATAGATTTGCTATTTAATATTGTACGATTAATGGTAAACAATTTAGAAGTCTTAGAAATACCTATCTTTCCTAATGTTAACATACCTTAGAAATAGAGTCGTATCTTTTCCTTCAATTTCAGAGATTCTTCGTAACGAGTTTTGAAACATTACGTATATATCTAAGTATACATAAAATTGGAGTATTCGTTTGATTTAAAAAATATCTTCTTCTGCTAAAAATGTTTCGGCATATTTCCAAGAAAGAAATATTTTGCACGTTCCACGTGCATTCTCGACCATGTTTCAAACTTTACCAATGCAATCGCTATCGTCGTATCTCGTAGCATCATTAAACGAAATATCGGACCGTTCCATACAACGCGCATAATTTATTCATCAAAAATGTTCACAGCAAGTATTCAAATATTTCCACGAGTCACCACCCTATACATTTTATATTTCCAATCGCAGTGCATGCTGCAAAAAGCGAACTTAAAAAATCACTTTCGTCACGAGTCTTACTGCAACGAATTTCGAAATCAGCAAACCAAACGGAAATCACTTACAGACGTACCCTTGGTACACAAATACTCTGTCCCACGGGATGTTTATCATGCAGAGAGCGTCGCGTCGATGGGCAGCAAGAACGAGTCCGCGTTTCACAGCCGTCGATCGCAGCGGGGACGCGAATCGCGGCGCTGATTCCGACAAAAGCCGGCCTCGTAAAGTCGATTCGCGCGGACGCACAGGTGAAACCGTCCGACAAGCAAAAGCAACAGCAGCCAACGACAACAACAGCAACGACAACAACGTCATGGCGGTGTTCGCCTGTAACACGTGAACCGCGGTGGCACAGGCTCTCTTTCGAAACGCTTTAACGCAGCAACGGCCGCCCGCGGTGCGGTCCTTTGTCGTGGCGCACCGACGACCGCTGCAATGAGACATAAATTGCAATTAGCACCGGCGTATCTGCAACGCGTCCACAGGCCGACTTATGCGCGCGGCTGGCCAACTCCCTTCTTGCAAGCGCGTCGCTAGTTCGATCGAACGACACGTTTTCCATCCACGGATAGATCACCTCCATGATGGAAGAAGGTATAAGATTGTTATTTAATATAGAAGAGTCAGCTGCAATGGTATTGACCTTGACACACATTGCTGGCCATAAGTATTAGGATATCTACTGATATCTGAGCCGTTTATTTCAGAGAGACACAATCGATGAAATTATAATTTAAGATAAGCATCAACGAAGTGCTGTGACAGAAAAATTTTTAACATTCTAAAAATAAATTGAATACGTTTCACTACTTTCGTTTTCATGCTATCTTATTATAACGCTGTCGTTTCCTTTGCGACTTGTGTGTGTTATACAATTTATTTCTTCGAATTTTTCATTAAATATAACGAGTTCGATAGGATATCAGGCGACTGCAAAAATGTAAATCTACACAGGCATCCTATTTATATGTGCAAATTTTACAGAGTCATTAACAATTTCCAAATAATCAACGTTTAGGAAAAGATCAACGGCGATACAATGTCGTAATCGTATCTACAGACGCAAAACTCTCTCTCTCTGTCTTTTCTCTGTTGAAGTTCACTTAATTCATAAACTAATGATACGAGAAACACCATGTAATAACCCGAAGCCCCGATAAATATCATCGTCTCGCGAACTATCACACGAGAGCACAGATAACTGCTTGAAACAAAAACATTTAAGAACGAAGTATCGATACTCTATAATACCAAGAATCTATAAGAGAATTCCACAAATCGGTCGCAGTGTACTGCGATACTTCACGACGACAGGAGCGAGGAACAAAGAAGAAACAGAAACGTGTCCGCGTGGAGGCCGTCGCATTACGGAAAGACAATGAAAAGAAAATGCCGCGGAGTTCTTGTTAAGCCGAGCTATTATCGTTAATTAAATAGCGCCTTCGCTATCTCGGCTCACGTCCCGTCGCCGTGCCCGTGGCATTAAGCCCGTATGACACCGTAAAGACTTTAAGTCGCTGCTCGTTATCGGAGGAATGACAGACGCGTCCGTGCGCCAAGGAAAGGACAGGCCTGCGATCTCCATTCCGGAGCCATCGTGTTATCCGCGATCGCTAAACCGTTCACGAGAAGGAAATAAAGAGCAGCGTAATGTGTACGTGTGTGCAACAGAACCTTTTCTCGAACTTTAGATCCTTTAGGGAATTTTTAGTTCGCTCGAATAACTGCAATCCATTTTGTTGTTACGGATTCCTAAATCGAGTCAATGGGAAATGTTTCTATCTTGATCTTCTTAGGTCTGCCAGGATATCTACATCTACTTGCTTAGACTCCGTGAACAGTTTTAAGTGGATATTTTTTTGACAATTTTTGTTGCGTAAATGGTCTATATTTGTATATTGTATGTGCGATATTTATGCAAATTCGTACTTTTGCAGACGTGACTGAAAAAAGATAGAATCTAAGCAGAGAATTATTGAGATATTAAAATGAATACTGACTATACTTTGGATATTTCACATGCGCGTTGGCATGTTTGATACGTTTTACAGCTTTAAAATTTTGCAACTGTATTAAATGCAATGCGTGTTTCCCGGAAATGTTAATATGCTGCCAAATGTCTGACCGTGAAGTCCCTTTCTACTTAATAGAACATTCATGAATTCTTCGACTCTGAGTCGTGGAAATGATACAAAAGATCGAAAAAATTGTTGTTTTTTCTTTAATAAATATTTTTCTAAAAAATTATTTGTTATATAAAAATTATGTAATAAAATAGGAAGTGATATTATTACATAATAATACTAATACGATATCTAGAAAATGAGACAGAATGATAAAAAGTATGTTGCTAAATCCTGGTAACGATAAACCGGTAGTATCGAAATAATAAATATAGAAAGTTTATTAAAACGGCTCGATTTAGATGCAATTCTAGGAGTTTTAAAAATATTGCACAGTTCCTGCATGAAAACAAGAGTAAATATGTCTTTATCTATCAAATGTTTGAACTAGATGTTCTATGCATATATTCTTACACAAGTGATTACATATTAAACTCTTCAATCAGTATCTCAACGTCATTCTACGCAAAGTGCAATAGACATCTGCATGTTGTTTATACAGAACGCTTTAGCTACAATTTCCAAGATTCACATTCCCTTGTACATATTTCATTATACAGGGTCATTGGTAACTGGTGGTACAAGCGGAAAGGGGGTGATTCTACGCGAAAAAAGTCGAAAATATAGAATAAAAAATTTTCTTTTTTAATTTTTTTTAAAATCTACAGTGAGATCCGTTATAACGAGACGTGATAAAGTGCACGCGTACCGAGCGAACATTCAAAGTCGATTTTCTCGAAAACGAAGCCTCAAACGAAAAATTTTTATTCTATATTTTCGACTTCTTTTTTTCGCGTAGAATCACCCCCTTTCCGCTTGTACCACCAGTTACCAATGACCCTGTATATTTCATACATTATACATAATTCCGCTTGTACATATTCATTCGTATAAAAAGCAAACAAGAATTTGACTAATTTACACGAAGATAAAAAGATAATCGCTGGAGGAAATAAAAATATCAATCAACATAGTGAATATTAATTTCTTGAATATTGAAAAGTCTGACAAAAAATTAACGCAATTGATTTTTGAAGCGAGGGAAAGACCTGATAGAAACTGAAAGAATATCGGGTACATCCATTCTATGGTTGTGTCGTACTGCACTCGATTTTAGAAACTTAATTTAATTAACGTTTGCGGAAAAAAGAAAATAGCTGTTATGAACTGATAGAGGATATATTCGCTGTGATCAACGAGGAATGTTAATTCCATGGTTATGTTGCAAGGTACGCAGTTTTGAAAAACTTGGCACGTCCATTCGTGTGCCTCCACGATTGACATTTAAATCGCTACTTGTCATCGATAGAATGACCGGCACGATCGAACGCGCACGCGTAGAGAGCTACCGATTTCCATGGGAGATGTCTCCGTTTACAAATGAGGATCATTAAAATCCAAGTAACCCGCGAAGTACGACGCATGGAATTGTAAATGCTCGTCGTTAAACATCGCTGGCCAACTATTAGCCAAGATTTTGTTCGAGCTGCTTGCCAAAGAATTACGCTCGTCAATTTTTTCTTAATCACTTGTTTTATGTACGTGTATGCTGAACAATGAAACTAATCGTTCATTTTATCGACAACAAATCATTTGACTCTGTGTCATAACAAAATTCAACACTGATTTATTCAAAGATGTATAAATATGTATATATCTTCAATGCTTCATGTGACTTTAAAAAATGAATCATATTATATTGTGATTACTTACGCATATATGGGATATTCAAAGATATAAAATACACATAACGAATGTACATAATAAAAATATATAGTAAGATATACGAAATATATGAAATATCAAAAGCATAGTACCTACTCATTATGATATTCAGTGACTGAAACAAATTCTTGCGCAAGTTGCGTTTCTCTAATTATGTTTATAAAAGTGTAAATTTGCAGTTTAGTCATACAGCCGCTATCTAATCAAAATTTCTACTCTTGTCTTTTCTAACAACGTATAAAATAATTTTTGATAAAATATAATAACGGGAGTGTTGCATTTTCAATCGCATAATTTTCAATAATTCCAGATTTTGATCAATCGCATTGTTTCGAATAAAATTACAGATTATTCGAACCCAAAGACAAATAATATTCTAGAATATTAGATTTTGTTAAAAGATTTCAAACAGAATAAAAAGAATGGAACACAACGTTCTGCATAAAAGATATTCGATAGGAGCTTTCTATCGAAGGAAAGAAGAAACGTAATGTTTTAGTTTTCGATGGAAACGTCGCTGCCTCTGAACATAATAATTCGTCTCGTCGTGACGTGTCGTTTTCAAACCTCCGTTCTATCTACGATCGCAGAAAGTGAAGGTTTCGAACTGGTATTCTGCGAATACCGCAACGAGATAAAGTGGCTTCGAGAAAGGCAAACAATTTTCTCGCAGCGGCGTTGCCTTAAATCCCGCGGAATTTTATTCCGCTTATCGTGGTTCGTTGCAGAACGATTCAGATCGGTCGATTAGAGTGGTTGTTGGCGAGCGTGTTCTTGATTCGCATGAACGCGATCGAACCACTCATGTGGATTCAATAATTCAAAACATCGATGTTTGATCGACGTACGTATGATCAGATGAATTCTATCTGTAAGAAAGTCTTGTCTTTTAAATAATTTCCGAGTTTAAAAATATTTAATGATGACTTTCTATGTTTATTTAAATTTACCATATTTCTTATACGTTTTATTAGATATTTATATAGGTTTGTAAATTTTCAAATGAATTATATGTACTCTATTTACATTTACAATCGTAAATGTTATAAATTTAATTTATCATTGATCGATTAAATCCGATTAAATGTCGAAGAAATATTTGGTTTACCTACTGTTGAATAGTAAGTTTCTAAAGATCGTCGATTATTATTTGTCTTAATGTTACATTTTTAATAATCCTTTGATATGACAAATTAAAAATTCTTTATCTCGATGTCAATTAGTCTCTGTGAGACGTCCAATCTCCCATTAGATTTGCACTATTATATCAGAATTGAAGTTATGAATCATCGCTCGTTAGTTTCAATCAGCATTGTTATCCAAGAGACAACGTCTCATTACTGAAAATTGTCCTAGAAAGAGCCTAATTTAGAGCATAGAAAATATGTGCTGGTTTCGTTCGTATACTTCTATGAGCCATATAAACAATGTAAATCGGTAAATTTATACAATTCAAAGAAAGTTCTACATTCAGCATACTGGAAATTTATCTAATGATTTTAAGTCTAATAACGTTAAGCCAAACGTTGTTAATAATTTGTAATATTCTAAAAAGAAAGATTCTCTGTTTGTCGTTAATAGGAATAATTTGAATAATTTACATAATTTGAAAATAAAAATCTTACGTTCGTCGTAGTTAAAATTTATGCGAAAATTATTGTTTGAATATGGTAATCGTTATACGATAAATTTAATAACTCGTTAATAATTCGGAATATTGTTAACAACTTGTAATATTCCCAAAGAACACGTTCGACGAAAAGAATTCTCCTCTTCGGTATTAGCATTGAATACATTGGTACATTACAGAACTGAATACCCCTTGATGCAAACGCGAGTCGAATCGATTTAAGCGAGATATCGATGACTCATCAGTCGGCAAACATATCGTGTAACATTTCCACTATTGTACAGAGCAAAAGATTTTGACATGGTTGATAGCAATTCGTGATTATGGAACCGCCAATGATACTTTAACTTAGTTAGTCACAGCTTTCAGATCGAGATTTATAAACGTCACTTGAGTGGCACGTGACATTTAAAGTATCGGAACGTGTGTCGATTTTTACGAATATAGAGTAGCAAGTGTCAATTGCCGTTTAAACGGCATCCATGTATATTTTTCCTTTAACGTTATGGCCTGTTATGCTGTTAACGACACCTTCATATCGTACGTTTTCCTGTCAGATTAAACCGTGACGAGGTTCATTCGAAATCTTTCCCTCGTAGACGATACAAACAGTCCTGACATGCACTTGAATTCATTTATAATGGTCACATTTGAAATACCATTGCAATTACAAAAACGTTTAGAAAGTAAATAACTACAACTACAAATATTAACATCGAACAAACTTCTTTCGCTTTGATTAGTACTTGTAGAAAACTATGATCTTCCCATCTATCCATGTAAGTACACGATATACTTCCCTTGGCGTTTATCACGCTACTAACGACGATTCGAATAGCCTGAATTTCAAATAAATCGCTTAAAATCTTAGCGAATTACAAGCCAAATTACTTAACTTGACTCTAATAACCCTACCTTACCTACCTTAACAAAATCAGCCTGAAAAGGACCACTTAGCTTTATTCAGCGTACAAAAAAAAAAAAAGAAAAAAGACACCAGTGAGTCGTCATCTCCAAAGGATTTCCATAATCCGATTATTATCATCGAGAGAGAAAGAGAAAGAGAGAGAAAGAGAAAGAGAGAGAGTAGAGCAGAAGAGATCGAGCAGCCAGATTTCGCGGGAGGTCGAAAACGATCTTTCGTGTCGGGGACATTTGGATTTTTCCAGTTAGTACGGTATCGTACCAGGTACACCAGGTACCGTAACACGTTCCTCGTCTCATCATATCGTGGAAGAACAAAGTCGAGCAGTCTCTTCGTTCGACTCCTCCTAGTCGAAGTCGACAGAAAAAGACACCGGTTGGTGGAGCGATAGCGACGGCAGCAACGCTCCAGCAACCAAAGGGCAGGGAGGAATGGTATTTCATATTTTACGGTCGACCGTGCAGGAAGCAGCCCGGCTCACGAACTGGACAGTGCTCCTAGCTTTGATGGGGGACACAACATCGTCTTCGGCCTCTCGAGGATCACGATTCGGTGACGTGTGGCCGGCCCGCTATCGGGATAGCGTCGTGTACGGGCGCATATAAACGTAAAGTTGGCGGTGAAGGCTCGGGCCGGCCACGTCGAACCGTTCACGAGGCCGCACACCGTTTCCTAGTAGTTCTAGTAGTCCCGGGATCAGCCGGAACTGCCGAGAAAAACGGATCGAAAGCAGGGCCAAGCGGAATCGTGGCCCATGCTCCGTGATAAATAAACGCGAGCCGTGCGGCTGCAAACAAACCGAGCAACCGCGTTCCGCGAAATCTTGCATCGTTTTCACGGGAACGAGCGAACCGCTGTTTCTGGCGGTGAACGTTGTCGCGGATTGTTTCACAGGTATCTAGCTTTCTTTCAATGGGAATATTGATCGACGTGTTTCCTGTTTCGATATGCTTCTCGACGAAGCAGCAACCAGGAACTTTTTGTTGCCACGTGCTCCAAGAAGTACGCAACAGATGTTGTGGAGAAAAATTGCAAATATAGTAGAATCACTTACAGTGGTTGCAATAAATATTTGCATACCATTGTGTATGTTGTAGTATTTACGTGATTAATTAATCACTTAGATCCAAGTATATTAAATTTCATATCAGATACTAGTACCTACTTTCACGTGATTATAAATGTTTGATACTATAGAAATGAAAGCTAGAATCTGATAAAGAGACGCTACGTTGGAAAATAAGGATATGTACAAATACCTTTCATAGTCATTGCAAATTTAAAGGGAATTCGTGTATGGTGTGTAAGATGCGGTGGATGGGCTTATGATAATATCACTGCATGTACATCCGAAGTATTGATGATTTTCAATATTACTATTATTAGTTTAGATCGCAGAGCAACATGGTATAGTACATAGAATGTTGTCCAGGTCGCGGATCAAAATTGGGAAAAAGAGATTTCGCTTTTTTATTAATTTAAATAGGTACTATGTTTTGAATTCTGTTTTCAATACTTACTTTGTGTTCGTTATGGAAGCATTTAATAAATACAATTTTGATTACACAATTTGTTTCATAAATTCAAAGTTATTAGATCTACGTATATAAGAGCTTAAATACATGGTTTTATACGAGTTACCTGTACACGTCAAATTTTCCTGCAAAACAAACACGGCCACCGTCGCGGTGACATTTTACAATTCAATTATGTGAGATTGTACAAACGCCGCGTCGTCCTGGCTCTCCGGTATAATCGATCAACGAGATTATTCGTGGCCGCGCGTATTCGCAGCCGACGAGGATCCATTACACTTTCAACACCTCCGTGTCTCTGTGGAATCGCGATTTCCCATAGCAGCCTGGTCAGGGCCCGGTTTCTTTCGAGCGTAGCCACGAGTCGCGTCGCTAATTAAACCATCGAAGCATCCGTCGAGTTCCGAGCATCCGAACGTTCCAATTAAACGGCGAAATTACGGTGTTTGCGTAATTAAGGCAGCTCTGTCTTTCCCTGATCGAGGATCGACCGTCCTAATCGCCCTGGAAATAAACCAGGTCCCGCATACCACTAACCATCGAACGTACTAATTAAGAGTGGTCGCAATATCCACACGGTATTGCTCTTCGAGTTCAAAAACGTACTATAGATAGGGATCGTAAGTTTTTGTAACAGTATTTGCACGTATCTTTATTTTCTAGCGAAGTGTCTTTTTATCGCTTTCAATATACGTTTCGTTCTCATAGTGTCAATTGTTCATAGTCGTATGAAAGTACTATTAACCACTTAGTAGTACGATGATCGGGCCAAACGTAAATATTACGAGCATAGCCCGTAACACGATGATCGGGCCAAACGTAAATATTACGGGCATAGGACGTAGTACAATGATCGGGACAAATATAATATATAATATAATATATAATAGCTTGTTTACGTTTACGGCCCAAAATTCTCGGACGTAAATCGTAGGTTAAGGGGTTAAATGATACGAATACTAGACTTGAATCTAATTAATTAGTATATAAATGATATAATAAATACAATGAAATGTAAATACCTCTTATAACCACTGTTAATTTCATGATAAATGTCTTCAATTCTATCAATCGATATTCTGCCAATGATGCAAAATATGCTTTATATCTGAAACGCAATATCGATAGCCATTGATACATTAAAGAACGACAATTCTCAATCTTATATACTCTTCCAAATTTTGTATACCAAGTCATGCTCGTATTTCTTTAAGCCAACATTTTCTGATTTCTCCGAAGCCTGCAATATAAATCTGAGTTACGTCGCAATAAAAATATTGCCATACTGGAATCTTTAAATTCAACGAAATCTACCCAACGTGTTAAGAACATTCTTACGCAATAAAGGCAACGAGTATAATAAGTACAACAAAGAAAAGGAACAAGATTGGAGCTATCGGAAAAGAAGAAGAAAAGAGCTATAAAAGAAAGGTCGAACGCAGTCACAGATGATAGCGATAACGGGCGTATAAGGGGCGTATCTACGTTTAGTTCGGACAGCCAGCACTTTATTCGGCTGGCAAACGTTAACAAGTGTTTTCCATCGGTTTAAAAGGCGCCAAGACACAAGGCAACCGGTCCAGGTACCCGCGAACGAGCCTCTATCGGTGACTCATTGGAAACGTAGCCGGTTTTCGTGTTCTCCAAACACCCAATTCAACGATTTCGCCGCGTGGTTAAGACGTTCGATTCGATACGGCCTGATGGAATCGTCTTCCGCCGCGTCTCCGCGTTATTGCTTTATTCCTCCGTTACTCGGCAAAAAGTCAGTTATTTGTTTAGTTGGAGAATGTAGTTTTCCTTTTAGAGCCAGAACACGAGTTGCGTGACTTAAAAAGAAATGTTATCCATTTTTGGTGGTCGTAATTTCGTGTGCCTTTGAACGTGATTTTATTGTATTGAAGTTAGAAAAATTACAAATCTTTAATTAGTATGACAGTACAAACGAAGACAGCATAATTATCAAGACGGAATTGTGATCTCGAGAAACTCTCATTTGAAAAAATGGAGAAATTACAAAATCGTGGATTACGGCAAATCAACAAAAGGTGATAGGATTGTCATTTTTTCTTTTATTTTTAACAAACTAACAATACGGCATCTCGCTTATCATAATTCGTCGAGTGTTATAATCACGAAAATGGCGATGCTTTTAGGGAAAAAGAATGTGAATATTTTACAAGTAAGAATCGTTCTCTCTGTGCTAATTAATGCAAAGTGACAAATTTCGAAATGCGTTACTGATGCAGCAAATGAGTAATATGCAAATAAAGATTGCTGTATCAGTATTGTTTTTAAATTCTAATTAGTTCGTAATTGAAGATTTCTTTGTTAGTCACCTTATCGAAAGACATACTCAAATAACAAAGGCTACGATCAACTTTCAATGGATTTATCTTTGTTCTTTCCAACATAAGACAATAAAGGAAACAATCAGTAAGTACTCATTAATGCGTCGAAAATTACTCATCGCTTAAAACGAAACACTGTCGCATATACTGATCGTGTGTACGATTAATGACAAAGATAATAATAAAGTTTCAGAGTCAAAGATCTCAACGGACAAAAGATACACGTTCTATGTACATATTTATTCTTAGTTTCCATATCTTAATCTTATATGAATAATCTTATATGAGTAATCACATATGAATAATTCATCGAATTTTTACAAAGAAAATCAGACAGAAGATCACAAAGAAAATGATTGTTTTTCATTTTCATCGATTATCGTTCATAAAATTTTTATAGACAAAATCACAGAGAATGGCGAGATAGAAAGTCGAATCGTGAATTAACCGATTTTTCCAATCTTTCTATTCTTTCAAACAGATCATTGTCGATCATTATTCGTCGTACTTTTATGAAGAAGATCACCTTCCTAATAACTTTTCGTTTCATTTAGCCCTGCGACCTTGGACGACGCGTCCTGCTGATTTTGTTAATAATTACAATCAGGGATAAAAATAAACAGACAGGTGGTGGAAATGGATATAAATGCGGCCTATTTACACAAAAATGTAAATATTAATTTTAATTATTTACTGAAATAATCTATGTATTACAAGGATATAAATAAAACTCAAGTATATACGTATATGACGCTAGTACAAGTTCGATCATATCTCATTGATATTTATTTCCACTGTCTGTCCACATATTTTTGTTCCCGACTGAATACGCATCTACTCATTCGAGTTAATTCCAACGAGCCAGGCTATTTTCATGTTCATGAGTTTTTCGTGCTGCATTAAGAGTTTCCTTGTACCTTATAACCCGTACAGGATATACATTTCGTCAGTGATTTTGAACAGAAAGATATGAAAATCGTCCGCGATTTAGAGATATAGAAAAATATGAAGACCGCCTGGGGCAGGAGAATTGAAGGTGAAAACAGTCGATTACATCAGGCGAAAGACAGTGAAGGAACAGCTGCGAAGGGGTCATCGCGCGTCGACGTTGTCCCCGCGAGCATTGCACGTAATTAGGAGCTCACTAGCGGCGAGCAAACAAACAATGGCTGACTCTTCTCGCATGCGAGTAAATACGTCAGCGCTACGGTAATTGTCCGGCAATTACCAGTCGCGCAATCGCCACGAACCGGTGTGCATTCGTCTGAACGAACCGAGCGCTGTCCTTTCGAGGCTTCGTCTTTTATTGATTCCTTGTTAATTGGACGGTAGTACGACCGCTACCGGCGTCGGGCTTTTTGCCAGTCGTCATTCGATGCGATGACAGCAAGGATTATTTTGGTAGAAAGAAATCGCGGATCTCGGGATAGACGGTTGCGTAAGCCAATTCGCGATGCACGATCATGTTCGGTTTCAGTCGGTTTCACGGTAAGGCGATCGTAATGGGAGGTAGATTATAAGAAGTAGCAGTGGTTCGATTGATGCGAAAGATCGAGAGTGTTCTTTTTGTTATAGATGTTATAGATAGACTGTGGATCTTTACGTATCTGTATATTTTATATTTATGGGAATGTTATATATTTCTACTGAAAATATGCAAAATGCACGTAATATGCAAAGATGTACAGAATATTCAACGTAAAATATTGGTAATATGTAAAAGACGATAACTATATATTTTTAGGTTCTACTTCTATAGTTTTATTTTTAAGGACACGAATTTGTATAAATATCTAGTCTAATTATAAGCGATGAAAAAAATCATTTAGCACCTAAGAAATCTACGGTGTGCTTATTATAATATGTTTTTTGTTTTTTTTTATAAATTCATTAATGTATTTTTAGAAAAAATAACTCAAAAAACATGGAAGTAAGATATGTGCCATTAGAATTTTAATTTTAATTTGAATTACTTAATAATTTCATTATCTACCTACTTCTTCAACGCGAAGCAGCGCGGTCAATTTATTTTCGGAGCTTTTAATAGAATTATTCTGCACAGTATATCAAATTACGATTCGCGGTTGTTCCGTGAAGAATTTGAAAAGATTTGTCATAAAAACATTAATAATTTTAATGACATTAGTGCCTACTTGTTAAGCCAAACGATTTATTTTTGAAACACATTTTTACGCGATCTAGATGCAATAAGAATATAATGCTAGGAAATGAAGAAACCCGATGTACGTGGTAACGATATTTTTACTTTCCAATGCGCATTCGCAATTTCACCAAAAATAGAGAAACCCCACAGATGTGTAATGGTAAACGAATTCAAACATCAATCACGATGGCGACAAATTGACACGGTAGATAAGAAAAACTGTAAAACATTGACGGTGACAGCAACTTTGTAGATTATCTGACACCTTGGGTGCTCTTACGTTTCACGGGACGAAACGAGATTGTGTCACGGGGCAGCGCGACACGTCCTGTCCCATGACGCCATTTTATCGGGATTTCAGCCGCCATACAGACAAAAAAAGACGAGCAACGACCGAGGTTAAGATCCACAGGAAAGATATACGCGAAACGGAGAAGACACGTAGCGGATTGTCGTCGATCATCAGACCGGAAAAGGTCCCCGTGCATTTTCTTCGTTTTGCGGCACGTCACCGGTTCTCTGGCTGTGGCGACTACGCTGGCCACCGCCGCCAGGCTCATAGAAAATTCTATTATTCTATTCTTATCATCGGGATGACGCGTGCTGGCTCGTATCGACAGCCGGATATATAATGCAACGTGAGTTTCTGAGCTTACGGCGTCTACCGGATGCGCCCACACCGAGCTTGCATACTGAACAGCGGCCCCGGCTTCTAAGGTCCAGCTAGGAAACGTGCTGGCTCGTCACGGCCGTTTGTACGTTCGGTTTCTTGCTGGATCTCAGCCACCATTCAGCGTTCGAGATGTTCAAACCGTGAATTCTTGCTCCGAGCATCGCTTCTTTAACCTATTGAGGACGAGGCAATAATTCATTGTAATTAGATCGCGGATGTTATTCATGAAAAGTTCGAAGATACGAAAATTTGCAAAATGCATATATTGCACAAAAATACATAAAATATTCAAAGTAAGTATTTGTTATAGTTAATAAGTAAAAGAGTTGTTTACGCGCGTTTCATTCTTTAAATTAGGTATATTCAGAAAGTTACGAATTTGCATAAATATTCGCAGCCTATTTATCATACTTACGTCGTAGATATTTATACATTTGTGTGGAATTTAAATATACATAAATGTAAAGATATAATGTATAAGAATATACAAAATACTCAAAGTAAACTACGTATTATAATGCTTAGAAAATTAAGCAAAATTTTACTCAATTTTCACTCGTTTAATTTTTTACATTCATAAAAGTTTGGATCTGTTACCGTAGACTTTTGATCTTGTTGAAGTATTTATCACTAAGATTTCTAAGGACGAATTTTTAGTGTAATTGTAAGAAATGCTAAATCCATGGATCAGTCATTTTCTTGTAGCTTCTATAAAATTAGAATATTATTCGGAGTAATAATATGATTGGAATTCAGGTTGTATAAGAAGACGATGATCGAACAATATGAGAGAAAGTATGATACTCATTGCGGAATGTGACGATTCTATTCTATTAATTATATGACAAATATTTAGATCCGTATAAAATAAGTAATTTCAATATTTCAGTTGTCACTAAAAATCGACTTCTATCATGCATCAGTTTCCCACTTATAGAAATCATGTTTTTTCTCTCAAAATACCACGACAATCTTATCCTTTCGACGTTTCTTTCAATCAGTAAAATTACATTAATAAAAAACCAGAGAAATATATTAATATCTTGATAAAAATTAGAAAAAAAAATCTGACGACGATTTGGAAGATAGAATCTCTATTGCTGAGAACCGACCCCACCTCCCTAGAATTTTAATTCACAGGATGGAGAGGTTTTTGTTCTTGAAACTCGTCGACGGATTCGTTGGCGCGGGACTGTATTTCAACGCCCTTTTTAATATTTCTGGGGTGTTTCGCGTGCACAGACCAGCCGGCATAGCATTCCATTTTTGCAATCAACGACCGGCCGTGTGCGAGGCGACGTCTGCGTGCGACCTATCGCGTGGCAGATGCAACGTCGATCGTGACGTATTGTTCTCGCACAAGGCGAATTAGTTCTACGAATAGCCAGCGAGAATTCACGGTGTGTTAATTAAAACAATACCGGCGCTGTACGAGGAGGCGCGCGGGAATTCGAATTTCGCGCGCACATGTCACACCTCGGTCTTTTCTTCAATCCATCTATTGTTGCTCGCGATTTACATGATTCAAAGAGGGCGGATCATGCTACCTCTTTGTCGATCGATTTGTTCCCAATCTGTATGTTTTTTTGCCAGCATTTAATGTTTAATGCTTCGTCTGTACTTACTTTGAAAGGACGAGATGTAACATGAATTCTTTATTGACTTTTAGGCGCTTTTTATCGTCGAAATTGTTTCAAAATTATTGTTTATTGATACAGTCGTGAAGATAGATTATAGAAAAGATGAAATACAATTTTGGAAGATATGTTTGTGATTCTTCGAGTTTCAATCGTGTCATTGATAAGTTGCGTTTTGTTTCGACATTTCGCGAGGATTCTAGTTTACAGCTGAATTAAAAATAAGCGCTTAAAATCTAAAATTTGTTAATGTAGGTAGAACAGGGTTTGGAATTACTTACGTCATAGGGTAAAACGTAGACCAACTCTTGAATAATTAACATCTTGGTTATTATTATACATATATTATAATATGTAGTTATAAATATTAATAAGAATGAACAAGGAAGTGAAGTCGTGTTAAAATGGGAATGTATGTACATTGTTTCATTCAAATAAGACTTGTTTGTTACTATAAACTGAGAATTGTTAGTCTAGTTTAGATAATAGTATTTTCAGCGATAGTTATTCTAACGATAACTATGCTGTATTTAGCGCTCGAAATTTGCATTTTAGTTTTACAAAACGTTAGGCTTTCCAAGATTACGTGTGTAACTTATATTTGTTCACTGAGCATTCGTTCGCTTTCTATTAAGAAATATTACTTAATAAAGATTTTTACATTTTTTCTAGGTATCGTAATTTTAATTTCGACAAATTGTATAAAATAATCGAGAAAATTTCCAATAAATAAAATAACAATTTCCACGATTACATAATTGTCAGCTATGAAAATACTCAAATGAATATATTTTAATACATCTAAATAAAATTATGAGCATCCCAAATACATTTGTAATTACATGTAAACATTAACATATCTCTGAGTTTTTAAAGAGAATGTAAAAATATAGATCCAGATCGATAAATCGTTGTTGCTTTTTATAGCTAAGATTTCTAATTTCCAAGAAACACATTGCAACAAATTCCAGGAATTGTGTCGTTTAATCAACCGATCATTAAAACGTCATTTCGCGATGAATCTAGCGCTTTCTTGAATTGAAGACACGGAGTATCGCGAGCGCGGCAATGAGTGCTTCTTTGAAGCGCCGTGATTAATTTTTCTCTTCTTCCCTGTCCCAGTTTAACGGTGATAGAAGCTCTTCACGCTTTGCGCAATCTTCGAATTCCACCGTGCAGATGTTCGTCGGCCTCCTCTGTGATTTAAGACGCGCGAGTGATCTTTGAACCAAATCGCGAGGCCGCGATCTAGATCACTCCCCACCTTTGTTCTCAATAAATATCTGTTGGCGAGCTGTTAACTTCCTTGCGCAGTTTATATTAGAATATTAGAGTTATATTAGAATGGAATAAAGCTTGTTTTCATTTTGCAATTCCCTGCTTAATTCTAATTTCGTTAATATAATCGACGCTTTACGAGAGATAACAATATTTCATATTTACGTTATAGATATGATTTTGCAGCTGTGTCTTACAAGTAGTTTTGTAAACATATTTTTAGCACGTGTTTAGAATAGATAATTTTATATCGATCTTTTGTCTGAGTTTATATAACGAGAAGTTTCGTTCCGCTCGAATATTCGTACAAAGGCTTCGATGATAATTTCATTTCCAGTTCGATAAATTTCCAAGAATAAATTAATCGAAGAATAAGAAGAAGTTAAACGTAATTTAAAATGTATAGTTTAAAGCATCGGTCGTACGTTAGAAATGATAAAAGAGCATTAATATCTTAATACGTGTTTCTACTTGGTTATAAAAGTATGAAGATATAATCAAGTAATGTATATTTTTTTAAAATGATTTATCGAGAATGAACCTCTATGCGACGGAATGTCTCGTGTGACTCGGATCAGCAAGGGCTAAAGTGCAGTGCGTGGAATTTAACCCATCGCAGGCAAACTGAATCGCTTATATTATATAGGTTTAATTGTTTTATTATTCCGAGCTTCCAAAAATCTAAAAAATGTCTGGGATGCTCGTCCGCGTTCTCGATGAATAATAGAATCGTATATTTTATCGGTATTTAAATGTTTGCAGCTTTGTTGAATATTAAAAATAAAAATTCTAACAAAGAAATTCAAGGAAATTCGTCTCGTCGGATTGTCAACGAACCAGTTTTCCTATGAAGCATTGAATTTAATTAACTTAATCAAAATTATGTTCCACTTATACCTATCCAAACAGATAATCTACAGCTATCTCTTCTTCAAAACCCATTACTTTTCTAGAATATTCCTTCTACTTGAAATTGACACCCACAGAGAACAATTATGTATTTATTACATTATGTTCTACTTGTCCCTACTCAAACCTATAATCTACAACCGTAGATTAATGTGCTGAAATCACATTACCCCTGTAGAACATTTGTCATATTTGAAATTGACATGAACGGGCAACAATTATCTATTTATTACACCATCGACAGAAATATCATACAGTCACTCTTTTTCCAAGAAATCCATTATTCTATAATTAACGAATTCTACAATGTTACCAAACATATCTATGACTCATGTTACCTTGCTTACCACTACCATTGACATTATTATCATTATCTCTATTATTTCGAATTACAATAGATTACTCATCAAAACGGTGTAACGAAGTCATACGACAATGCAAAGAAGATACGACCCACAGGGAAATTGTTATCGTAGTCAGGCCGAGCAGCTTTTTCTTTGTTTCTTCGCGATGATACATCGCGGTCAGAATTGCTTAACTCTATCTAGTGAGTCATTAGAATCGAACACATACTACGTATTTGCAGAACAGCGCTGGCGATACTCGTCACGCTTGTGCGTGGCGGCGAGATAACAGCCACGGCGAGGCACCGATGCAAATGAAAAATCGCGTGACAAAGATAGGGGATTACAGCTGTTGCGCAATCGCGCGCTTAATGATTTCGACGTATAAGCCGGGCAGATACGTGGACGCCCCGTTTCCCTGTTCCAAGTATTGCTCGTTTGTCGGGAATTATCCCTTTAACAATCCAGCCCGTGTCTCACGTGGGCAATCGCCAATCGTTCGATATATACGTAGCCCTGAGAGACACCAACAGAAACTCATACGAGTACTTTTTAGCGTCTAATTTCAAACTTCTCGCACGTTATCCTTTTTTTTTTTTTTTTTTTACTAAAGAACATTACACGTACGTCAGTCTCTGAGAAGCTGAAACTGGTCAACTTCACTTTTTGTAAGTTTCTGAATCTTATTATCTAGATACGCGATTAATCTCGATCTTCTGGGAGATACGGATTACATATTCACTTTCAGAAACTTATCTGTCGCAAGAAAGTGATATAAATAAATACAAGTTCCTAGGAAATTCTGTATAAATTATGACATTCAACACAACATTTCTTTGCCTCTTAGTTTATGGAGTTAATCAACGTGGCTTGCGAGCAGCGCATATGTGACGTACTCCGATAAAAAAAGATTAACAACTTTAGCGTGCAAAAAAACTTAATGTTATGCACTCCAGAAGAGAGATCTGTTTCGTTTTCAGCTATGTTACGCATGTCGTTTAAGACCGACCAGGATACGTAGTCCACGATAGTTTTGAGCAGCGAAGCTCGTGCAACCAATTACGAATGTTTCGTAATTGAAATGATTGCAATGAACAATTCTCTACTTTTATTATTCGAAGAAACTTGAAGTTAGTCTCATTGCAAAGAGCATAGTTACTATTGCCTATAAAAAAGCATGAAAAAGCTAAAATCGATTTTTTCGTACCACAACCAGCAGCATGTCGCGTATTAGGATTCTCCTGTTAATTCATAAAGCGACATTAAAATCAGAAAAACGATAACAATATATTTATCACCTTCCTCTCCTGCAGTCCTTATATATTCTTCTTGCTTTTCCTTTTCTTTTTTTTTTTCTCCTCACTTGAAACCCAATGCAAAACTCGTTCATCGAGACGATTTGAAGAAGTGTGGTCCACGAGTGGAGAAGCTGCTAATTTTACGTGTTTCTCGCTTGGAATCCAAGGGAGGCCGTTGCACTCTCTGGTAAGTGCAATAACGCGATAATCCGTCGGTTCGATTTCGGCAGATATTTTCGGCCGTGTGGCATGGGGACCACTCGCGAGCACGCGAATGGTTGAAGAGGAACGCGTGGCGAAGTCGAAGAAGGCATTTCCACGCGCATTAAGCGAACAGACGGCCGTCTATCGCGACAGCGCGCCACGAGCGCAATTAAGCCGAGCAGAGCCGTATGCAAATCGACGCATTGTCTTGACCCGAAGTGGCACGGTGTCGCCGGCCTCGTTGCGCTTTCACGAGCACTCGCGAGGCCGCGGCTCTTTTGCCTAATTCCCCGAATGACTCGTCTCGACGCCTCTGCTCGCGTTACGCTCGCGTTCCACGATTGTTTGCCCGATCTTTTTTCCCTGTCGTTCTATTCCTTTCGTTTTTTTTTCCTGCCGTGTTTTGCGTTTCTCTTCTCGTGGAAGATGATTTCACGCGGTTTTTACGCCACGTGGGTGTTTTATGACACGGGTTGACGATGTCGATCGAGGGATCTTTGTTTTTGACCGCGGATCCGATTTTTAGGTTTGGCTTAAATTTTGGTGAGTTAGGTTGATGTTTATTTGTAAGTTGTATTTTTAGAATAGGTGCTGTACGTTTTAGTTTAGGTTGTGTAGGTTGTACTTTTAAAATATAAGATCGTAGAATGGTAGAGACATCGTAGAATAATCGATATAAATGTCACTGTGTCATCTTCGCTACTCAAAATTCAACGCGATAGATATTGAGATGAGGTGCACGATACGGGGCCTTGAAATACAAAACACTTCGACCATTTCTTTTTCTTTTTTCCAGACGACGCAAAAACTTTCAATTTCGAATTTCGTAAACTACAGAAGTTTACTTGCATAGAAGAGAAAATCATTTGTTTAAAGTCATATTATAAATATTGATATTAAATAGCAACAAAATATATCTTTTTATGGTTCTACTCTTGTTTCCAATGTTTCTCATAATGTATGTACCATTTCCAAGTTTTCCTTCAACCAGTTAATGATTATGTTAATCGATATTTTATTCCCTGTCGCATAATAATTTACCAGCTAACGCTATTGGTAAATCACCTTTATCATTGCATGATTTTTCATCAAATTGTATAATCAGAAAATTTATAATTCGTAAAATTTAATCTGTTTTACTGCCAGACTTGTTAACATTCAAGTGTATTTATCAATGCTTATGACTTGTAACTTACGTATGACTTATAAAATTTCATTAATAATATTAGTTCGAATTCACAAGACCTTCGTAATAATCAAGATTTTACTGTATCTACAATAAACGACCAAATGTAAAACCTAGAACAAACATGAATATAAAACGACTGAAATTCAAAGACCAAACCAAACTAAAATAAAAATCAAACTTAACAGGTTTCTCGTATGTCGAAAACGAAGGAAGCAAGGAAACCGATATAACAAGAATATTTAAACATCGTGCACTGGTCTCTCTCTTTCCTGTGCGAACGTCACAGAAATGTCTACGCGTGTTGTGCCAGAGCTGTTGGTTTAAGCGCAACGGGGATTCCGTAAGAGTCCTTTGTCCTTCCTCGATCCCAGTCAGGAACACCCTGGCCGGTTCGGTTCGCATAAACGGGAAACGGGTTTCAGTCAGAAAGAGCTTTGGTAGTTCAGCGTAAAAGAACGGTGCTTTGTCACGAGGACAAGCAGAGCAAAAAAAAAAAAAAAGGAAAAAATAGAAGAGGAACAGAGAAAGAAAGAAGAAACGAACACACCTTTTTCAATCGGTCTCTCTTCTGCTAAAATAGTCCGGACGTTCCTCTTTCTTCTTCTTCGTCTTATCCTTTCTCTTTCCAACTTGCTCTCTGTTGCAAGGAGAAGGAGCGAAGGGCAACCAAAAAGCTGATGTTAGGCGAATGCAAATAAATGCGCATACGGAGGACCGACCATTCTGCAGCGTGCTTCTAATGTTTGCCCAATGCGGTTTCGCTGTGCATGCTTTTCGGATTTTTGCAGGGAACACTTGGCTCTTTTTTAGCAGGAACTTTTGGGAAAAAATTTGCCAGAGAATAGAGTGACTCTTTGTTGGTTTGGAGTGGGTTTTTGAAAGGTTTGATTTGTAAGGGTTGTTTTCTCCAATCTTTTGTCAACGGTATGTCGTAGAATATTTTCGAAAGAATAAATGGAATTCGTTAAATTAGCGGGTAGTTTTCGTGTACTCTCGGGCGTTTTACGGGAACGACAGATTAATTTGTTTATTAGTGGCGATAGTAATCGCGTAAACTTGCGTTTGAACGTATTCGGTATTAATTTCTCTTTAGGGTCTTAATTACGGTATGCTGCGTTTGTATTAGATAATAAAATTCGTAGATCGATAAGTACAATTGCAATGAAATATTATCTGATATTTTGATATGTGGTAGCAACTTAACGTTAAATTGTTTTATATTCCATATTGTTAATTATTATTTCAATCTGAAATTACAAACAGTGAATATATAATAAATTTGAATATAAATGTCTATGAATATGTGAAGAAGTAAAATATTGCCTGAATCGGAAAGTAGTATATTCTGTTTCGTAAAAGTGGATTAAATTTTTAATTTCACTTAACATGTAGCTAAAATATTTATTATTTCACGTTGTAAAATTTCAAGCGAGACGTGATCAACTGATCGAAGTGGTTAATATGTAAACCACTCGGAAATTAAACTGATCAATTACGTTTTCTGACAAGTGTTTATTTTTAGTATCACAGTATATAATTAGCGTTTAATCCTTCAAAGATCGAACGATTAATATTGGTGTAGGAGGGCACTTTGATTTTTATATGTTTATATGTATATGAACTTGCGAGAAACGAAATTAATCTCTACTCTTTGTATATTTCTAGATTTCGTTGCACAAGAACATAATTAATGTACAGTTTTCAAGAAAAAGACGACCTATTTCCATAAATTTATTCATCATAAGGAAGTGGCATAAATAATAATAAATTTTAAAGTTAATGAAATAATTTTCATAACATCATCGCTATCCTCTACTTTTAATTTATACGACTGGCCAATGTGACTTCCGAACAGTTCATACATTAACTTATAATACATAAATAAAACAGCTAAAAGAAAAATTAAATTTGTAAACATACAATTAACATACGGTTCTCATAAAAACAAAAAGCTATACCAAAGTTTAAGAACAACTTATATCATCCAAGTATGTACACATATTTGTACGCTTATAAATATTCGATAAATCGTCAGGAATACTTCAGAACAACTCGATATTTAATCAAAATAATATTAGAAAAAACAAGTCGATACTCTAAATTCTTTTTAAATAGCGTCGCCCCGGTCACGCTTGATAAAATTGCATTGCACCGGTTCTGATCAGTTTCATCCACAGGTTTGGCGCGAGGATCGAAACGAAAAAAAAGAAGGAAAGAAAAAAACGGGGACGGTAATTAAATTTCATTACGCGATCACTCGAGACAGCAGTAGGAAAAACACGACAGCCGGCCTATCGAAGGTCCCGTATTAAACGTTTGAGAGCCGCTGACCATAGTGATCGTTGTTGGCTTTGCTTTCGAAACCTCCACCCCCTCGATCGACATTCGCAACCCCTCCGCGGAGCATGGCAGCGAGCGCCGCTCGCGTTTCATTGTTGTGAACGCATGCAAATTGCGATCCCGGTGCCGGGACGAGTATCAATTCTAACAGGATTAATTCGAGTGCAGTCATTGTTTTTTGCGCGTCACAAAAAGCCCACCCCTCTTTTTGCAACGATGGCCAGCGTTTAGCCTCGTTTCGAACAATATCCAACCCGTCTGGTCCGGCCTAGAGTCTCTAACTCCCCTGCGGGAAAGAAATGCCGGCTTTCGAAATTGCGATCAATGAGTTGCAAAATAAGGCTTGAGCGTGTGATGGATAGTGGTTGGATCGTTTGTGATCGATTCGAATGTTTCTCAATTTATAGTACTTTTTCTTTCGTATTTTCTTTTTTGGAGAATAAGAAAAAATGAAATGGTGGATTTGTTAGATTGTGTGCAAATATTTTTTATGAATTAAATAGTTGTAATTGAATGTTTTTATAAAATATAGAAAAAATTAAGTATAATATATTTGGTACAATGTGATGATATAATATTTTTATTATGTGTAATAAAATATTTCTTATGAATAAAATGAATGTAACAAAATATTTGTGTAATTTGTTGTTGCTTTTATAAAACGGTTCTATAAAATGCTTCGTATCTCATTATATAAAGTGATTTCATTAAGTGTTATAAAATGTTGGAGACGGAACGATGAGATGTATTTTATTTTTAAAGAAATATTTTAAATATAAGAGCACGGATAAAAATCTTGGACATAATAGAAATAATAGAGATCTTTTCCTCGGCAAATATTTTGATCCTCTTGTAGGTAGTTTTAAATATCGTTTTGAAGACGAGGATCTTTTTTAACATTTTTTCTATTCGATAAAAGTCAGGATAGTAGAAGTGTCAATATAATTTTAACGAAATCGAAACTTTTGTGTTTCAGAAAGATGATTTTACCGCAATTAGTTCTGCTTTGCGTCAATATCTTCCCGAGCGGAATACACCATATATTTTAGACATCGATCTGGACTTCTTCAGCACCAAAAATCCTTTCAAATCTCTACATGATCGTATAAATCTCTACGAGAAACTCGCACCCCTCTACGCTTTCAATCGGCCTAACTCAACAGATCCTGAGGTGAGTACACAGAGACGCATGGCAAATCATATTACTTACACTTGCTTTGTTAAAAAAGTGCAATATTTTTATCTACATACGTACCATCGTTCGTAAGTAATTGGAAGACTTAGAAAAAATTGAGTTATTAAAATCTTCAACATTATTTCGTTTGGAATCATAAAATATATAAAACAACCCTATCGGGTATACACGTTAGAATTAAATTTCTTCTCATTATAATTACTATAATTACAAAAATATTTATATAATTTTTACTCCGTCGCTGATAAATTTTAATATTTTCATTATTAAACGCCTCATTGTGTTTCTCATTCCTTGGCCTCGTACATTTTATAAATGAATACATAATTCAAACTGTTTTTCGTTTAGTTAATAATCTGGATGAATTATCACGTTCCGTATGAGATTAACTAGCTATGCTACTTTTAATATCAGATTAACCAGTCCTAATACTTACGAGCACGGCTGCATGTCTATGGCTTTATATTACATACACGTATGTCTTGATAATTTCACAAAACGATCGCATACAAAAGTATCATACGATTCCATAAAAAATCCGTGCACTTAAAATATCGGACCTACATCATTCGATCTAATGATTAACATACCTCTCTTATCACTTCCTCGGATCAATTAATTTTATAAACGCGCAAATAGCTTGCAAAACACAAGATACAGGTCTACACGCATACTTGCATAAATTGTACCGTGCAACCGTAACACTGGTCCAACAGCAAATTGACTTCACAACTCACCTAAACTGAACAAAAAAAGACGAAAAAGTATAAAGGAACAGGGTCTGAAACGCGATCGGCGCGTTAAACGCTGCCATCTCGTATCAGATCGGTCGGAACCGGATTCGAAGAATGGGGGGTCCCACGATTTAATTGCGGCTACGTCGAGAGGCAAGACGCGAAATCCCTCTCTCTTTCTCTCTCTCTCTCTCTCTCTCTCTCTTTCCCACTCTCCTAGATGATCGCTCGTAAGCCAAGCCAGTTCGAACTAGAACTGAATTACACGGTGAACAACGAGCCCCTGGGCCAAAGACGGAATTTCGCGATGCTGAGAGCCAGCTCATAGAAGAGAGACTAAACTAGTAGAAGGAGAGAGAGAAAGAGAGACAGAGAGGGTGGCGGGATATGTACTGGCAACGAGCGGAAGATTTGCGAATAATTAGGTGGGCCGACAATAGCCGGGGTCCCGTAGCAGACCGGATACACAATGTGGCCTGCCACCAGCGGGATAATAGACAGAGAAGAACGACTCTATGGGGTTTTAGGATTCGACGGACATAATGGCACTGGCCCATTGTCTACCTAGCTGCAGACTGCCAACATCCGCTTTCGAGGGCGGCTACGTCGGCTCATCTGCATGCCAGCCTTCAACCCTTCGAGTGTTTGGTTTCCAGCATCGTGGATGCAAATTTCTATCCTCGCGGATCCATCCTCCCGATGTTCGATTGCCATCGATCACGTGAAACGGTATACGCTACGCTGTACCGGAGGTACCAAATCGCCATTGTTCTTAGAGAAGAGGAAATGGGGTGGGTGGTGATTTCGTGGTTATACGTCTAAAATCGGTTTAAAGTCGCTCTCTGCGCTGTTGGTTCTTGCGATTTCGGGGTCTGTATTGGAGAGGACTTCTGATGGTTTCGATATATGTATCGGCCGGATGATAGGTTTTGATAGGATCTTTTGGTTGCTACCCATGTTAAAAAACTTTCTAAATATCATAGAAGAATGTATTGATATTATTCTTCTCTTTTTTTTTATTTAATAATTATTCTATTCAAATGTATTAAAGTAATTAAACTTTTTATATATAATGTACTGTAGGCAATGTAGAGTTGATTCATTTTCAACGAGTGTTATTTTCAACTGCCCTTGTTCTTGGATAAGAGGAAACGATTCGTTGGTTGTATGTCTACACTGAGTTTAAAGTTGTTCTTTACGGTATTAATTCTTGCGATTTTCTACGGATCTGTATCGAAGATGATTTTAGATGGTTTCGATATGTCGGGTAATAAGAGTTTCTATTAAAATTGTTTGATCGATGATGGTCATGTAAAATACTTGGAAACTTGTGAAAGAGTGATCACAAAGATTCTAACGAATTAGTAATCATTCTTTATACGAAACACGCTCATCTTAAGAAAATTTCATCCATCTTTTACGAGTTTTCTTCGTCAACCTCATCAAATCGATGCTTTTTGTTTGCAAGACGCTCTTAACATTTTAAGAAAATCGCTTCAGAAAAACTTGATTCATCTTCTATAAACTTCTTTCATTTACATCATCAAATCGATACTTCCTGTTCGACAAATTTCTCTTGATATCTCAGAATAATTATCTCCTGGAAATATGGTGCAGTCGCAGTTGAACCTTTTTCATCTGCACAAAAGATACATCTCGACAATCAAGCATAGAATTTTTCTTCCGTTAAACCGTTTCAAGATCTTCAAACGATACCAAACCGTAGCACGGAACGTTCATAGCGATCGTTACGGATCCATGTCACAATGCACGATCTTCCAATTAATAATTCACGAAGTAAATCAGCGAAACCGTGACTCGTCCATTCATCCGACAATCCTTCAACTCTCCTCTGTACCCGGGTACTTCTCACGAATTTCCATGCGATCCCTTGGAGCGTACCGCGACCCACTTTGTGCGCCGATCCGCAAACGTCGATCCGTCCGATCCACGACTTCTCACGAATTTCCATGCGACCGTTCCTCCAACGAGCATTCGTTCGGATCGTCTCGATCGTAGCCAAGGAAAAAGATATCCGTCCTCACCGTGGGATTTTCAGTGGCAAACCCGCAACGAAATATCGTACGACGTCGTTATGCTAATTCGCCCGGTCCGGTTAAATGTGTGCCAGCTTCTGGAGCTGGCTTTGGAAAAAGAGTTGGACCCTCTTTTATGGGCCAACAACGCGGACTCACCCGTTCATGCTGTTAGCGCTTCTCGTGCATAAAATCACGCGTGCAGAGACACGGACGCGAGTCTGTCCGCGTGTGCACGCACGGTAGATGCCTCGCTCGATCTAATGTATGCGGGCACGCCGTGCTACCTGTCTTACCCTGAGAACTCGACGCCGCATTGTGATTGTAATCGCCGGCTCTGCAGGTCAGCCCGCGGCCTAACTGGGGTCAGGGTCATTTCTGAATTATTTAAATTACGCAACCCGCCCTCCTTCCTCGGCAGACAAGTTTACAAGCGCGTGTGTATGCTCGCGTATATGTACAGGGCGTATAGTAATCGAAGAAGGTATAGCAAGAGGTAATTTATGATGAAAAAAAAAAAAATAGGTCGAAAATGTTGGATAGAATTTTTGCGTATGGTGCTTCGTTTTGGAGAAAAGCGATTTCGATAATCTGCTCGGTACACGTGTGTCGATTGTGACATTAAGTTTTAACTTTCTACGTTGTTACGTTCTACGTTTTTACGTTCTACGTTTCTACGAAATTCTGTCTACGTTGGTTTTATTAAACCAGTAATGTATTATTATATGTATATTTAGTGATAATAATGGGAGTATTAGGAAGAATTATGAATTATGAGAGTAGAAGAATTAAATGATACAGGTAGTACATTACAAGGACTGTATGTATAAATATTATCATCGATGTGTTTAGGACACTTTCTAAGTCGATAAAATTGATCTTTAAACATAATACATAGCCCTACCTTATTTACGAAATCGTTCGAGTCGAATACGATAAAAGAGACTTATAGCACTGATCAACTGAAAGTATTATAGCAATATAATATAAACACGAGCAGAAACAAAATTTGTTAAGTTGAAAAGAATTAATACATGTGTACTCGACGGAAATTGAAAATTGTTTTGCTCGAAGACGAAGCCTAAAAAACGAAAACATTATTTTACATTTTCCACTTATTTTTTCCATGAAGAATTATCCTTTGCTCACTTGTGATTCTCGGACACCCTGTATATGTGTGCAACGCGACAGCGTCCGCTCTATCTATTGTTGTACAGTAATTCATCGCGAGCTAAACGAACACAGGGGCAGTAGAAAGGTGCAAAAAGAGGGTTAGAAAGACGTCTAAAGAAAGAAACATGGGGAGACCTTTAGTACGATAAGGAACCATGGATGGGATTCGAAGGTGCCTCGTTTGATGATTCTTATTCGTTGATTGATGATCAATGTCGATGAGATTCGGGCAGGATGTTTATGTGAGAAAGAATTTTCAAGATGTAGGGTATAGATGGTAGGATTCTTTGATTATGGTAATTCTTTTTTGGGATGGAAAGGAGAGACGGGATAGGAATGTTGTTAAAGGGGGATTTAGTGAGCAAGGTTGCGGATGGGGAGACGGAAGCGAGTTTTTGGGTCAAGATGTTGGACGGATTAAAGGTATGTTTGCTAAAAATGAAGTTCGTCGTGTTACATAGCTGCAGGATTTGATATAGTTTACATATGAAATGCAAAAAATACTTTTATCCGGTGCATATTCTTAGACATAATTCTTCGACATAAATATTTCGCAATGAATAATGGGCAAATAATCGAAGATTGTATGAGTTATAACAAATTTATTATAATACTAAAATGTTAGGATAAAATTCTATACTTAATCTGTAATTTAATAAAAAGTGTAAAATATTTACGCAAGTTTCTAAAGGAACTCCCGCCATATTTACTATTTAATACAATTTATTGAAGTATGATTCTTGTTAAAATTAAACATTTTACTATACATGCAATTAATTGACATTTTCCGATTAAAATCTTCGATCTACGAGATAAAATCCATCGGGTCACCTCCTCGAGTGTACCATTCATACTTTCAGCAATTTTCGTATCACTTTTTATAAATTTAATCTCGTAAAGAAGAAATTTAACCTCGTAAGAAAATCGCACGAACGTTCTGATTATTCATAACGACCAACGATGAAGTTTTCATGCTTTTACTGTAAATCTTCTTAACATATAATATTCCTCGTTTGTAATAAATTTCTTCTTTATGTGGTTCGGTACAAAAGAAGCATAAAATTTAATAAGTTATGTTATATAATGTTACATGCTTTCTGCTATCACATTCAAATTTTAAAGACATATCATTTCGTATGCTCCAACGCTTAATAGCGGGAAGAATCTTTCATAAAATTTTTCCATGACCTCGTGAAAAATCGTTTTGATTAAATTATAAATATCAGGTCATTCAGGATCCACGGTTGATCGAAGACACGTTTGAATATCAATTGATCGGCTTATCGAGGTTGATCGAATCCTTTCGGTACCGATTCTTTTTCTCAGGATGGAAGTCGCGATGCCCCACCGGGATCCCAACGAAAGAAGAAATGACACGAGCGGGGGGTCCAGTATGCAAAACGGGCCCGTTTTCCGGCCTCCCTGAATATTGATGTGTAGCCGGCTATGCAAATGAGCGTGAGAATGCAGCTCGTGCCGGATGGTGACGCGAATAGACGAACCGGAAGTAAGCCAGTACCCCGCCTTCTCCCTTCTTGTGGCATGCCCTTTCTTTCGGCGAGGTCGAATTATAGTCGTTGACTTTTCTTGCCGGTACGAACCTTCCAGAGAGTAGCAATGCGATTTATTAAAGCCGTTCTAGCTTTTTTCCCACTCGATGCACCGGAGTGCCGTTAGAAGTGTGCCTTGTTTGCTTCGTTCGTGATTAATATCAAGCTATTATTGTGTAAGATGGAACATACGCATGTATACCTATAGGTTATTTCTACTGTGTCTTTCCAGCCTAGACGTCATTGACGTCTCCCTTCTTTTTTTCCAAAAAGATTGGAGTTTTTTTACAAATAAAATTGTTCTGTTCTGAATTTTATTATCCAGGTACGCGATTAATGTTCAATTACGTGATGTAAAATCATATGGATGGCGATGGTAACCCTTTACCTTCTGAAAATGTTCTATGAACTGTTATATTCTGTTGTAAAATATCGATATTATATTATGTGTTTAGCAGTCATCCCCTTTGTAATATTACGCAACAGTTACATAATCCAACGTGAAATTTCTAGCTGCTTTTACAAAACTGTATTAAATTCACTATCGTCAACAACTCATGTTAAAAAACGAAAAAAGAATACTTTTTAACTCGATCGTAGTGATAACGCTACCTCTAAGCTATCTAAAAGGAACCACGCTAAGGTACATCGACCTACATTCGTTCGTTCCAAAATAACGAAGCACATAGGAATCGTTTTCACGCGTAAATCGTTATCGGAATTCGTGGAGCAATAACGGCGAGTCTCGTAGAGGATTTCGTCTCTTCGGGGCCAGCCTTCGGCTCGTTCCACTTAACGACGTTCACCCCGTTGAAATATCTGCATGAGGCTGCGGCAATACGAAGCCTCGAAACAGGACGGAGATAAACAACGTGGAATTAAATATACAATAAAGCGTGCGATCCTGGACAGCAAAAGGGCGTGGTGGGGGTGGAAAAGAAGCGAAACTGCTTTACCGGCTGCACGTTCTAGCGGCGACATTTCAACCTCCCCCGCCCCCACACCATAGACTGGCAACCGCCCGCATAAATAAATCCAATTGGCTCGAATAAAATGTACGAAACGAAGTCGCGCCAATGGCCGGGTATGTATTTTATTTTCTCTCGTTTTCCTTTCCACCCCGTGTCAGCCAGCCAGCCAGCAACCCGGCTGTTTCCTCCATCCCCTCCTCTTAGTCTCTCTCTCTCCTTTTCTTCGTCCTCCTTCACAGCACACCGCTACATCGACTGCTCTGTCGTAGCGGCACAGTAGGATAATTCAATCGTGACTTTTCACGGATTTCCCATCGAAGGAAACACGCCAGTTACGCGGCGGAAAGTATTCGTTTTCTCGTCCTCCTAGACGTTCGTTCTTTAAAATACTCAGGAAGGTTTTTCTCTGCTCGTGGTTATCTTCGTTTCGTGCTCGTCTCTTCCTCGATGAGTTTCCAGGCGTCTGCAAATGGCTGAGAGGTTTTTGATGTAGTTCGCGTTGATTCGCTGGCTGATGGCCTCTACGTTTTGTCTAAATCGTTTGTATGGAATTCATCTTTGTGTTGAAATGGTTAATGCGCGAATGATTATTATCTGACTGTAGTAATTGATCTTTTCTAAGTACATTATTCAGCAGATTCGAGTGGAAGTTCAGCTTCTTCAAAATCATAAGCGAGCTTACCATACGATAATACGTCAACGTTGCTGCTTTCTGTTATTCTTGGGGATAGTTTTCGATTTATACTTGTTGAACATTAAGCTGAAATTAATATAAAATTGGTAATCCGAAATCCGTTCAACAACGCAAATAAGAAGTTAACGTGATAAAAGTTAGAATTTTCTTTTTCATTTAAAACTATCACTACCCATAAAATAATTGAAACGAATCGTACAATGTAAGGTTTAAAGCTTCCTCTTGTTCGTCAAAGTTCCTATTTCTTGTCCATAATACAAGATAAACTCACTTCATAAATATCCATACACTGACGTTATAAATAAAAATACGAATGTTTCGTATCGCAAGAAAATACCATAGCCGTTTCCTTCAATGACCCTCCGTAATCACGGAACACACGAGCCTCTTTAAAACGGCCGGACGAAAACTGGATCACGCGGAGGGAAGATTTCTTCATTGGCAAGGGGAATCTCGTTGAGGTAGGTCACTCTCGTAATTACCTTCTCTCACGGAAGTGGCCCGCGTGACCCTTCTCAAGGTCGTTCCTTCATCCCCTACAATTAAGCCCTCCGACAATTAAATCGATAAAGCCGCGAAGGCGCCCTTTATACCGCTGTTACCGCGACATTTATGCGTAACAAGCCTTACCCTTTCCCCTTCCACTTCTCTGTTTTTACGACGAACCGCCGAAATTGCAGCACGTCGTTAAGATCAACCGTCAATCCTATTTAATAACACTTTGCCAGCCTCCCCGCGCGTAATTTTCGATCGAATATCACGATCCTTGAGATTCTAATCGAAGTAAGATGGCAAGTTAATAATGGAAGATTTCAATGCGTTTCTTCAGGCAAAAATTATTCGCAACAGATAATTTTGGAAAACTGTGGGGTTGTTTGAATAATCGATTGGTTTGTTTCGATCGTTGAAAAATTTAACGATCGATTTTTAGAACTTTGTGATGGATTTATAGCGGCTTGAAAAAAATTACCATTATAAGTACAATATTGAATTTATTATAGGATTTACATATCAATTAATTAGCTCCAAGTACGTTAAATTTCGTATCGTCTTGTAGAATCTTCGTATGATTATAGAAATATGATACTATGAAAATGAAATGTAAAAAATCTAATAAAGAAGACTCTTCGTGGGAAAATAAAGGTATGTAACGGTATGTAAATGTAATTCTCTTACAAATATTTTTTTCTTTTTTTGGCCATTGCATGGTCTACAGATAGATAAACGCAATTATTTTCTTATAACAGAACGTGAGTAAAGAAGTGTTGGAAGCAAAAGGTAGGATTAGTATTGCATTGGTAAGAATGTTATGTCGATTTTATTGTGAATGCGAAGTTGTCTTTGAAATGAAATTGAATAGATATTGTTTATGGAAGAAAGGCTGACAATACATGTTGTATTTCATTGTTAGGAAATCCAAGTTAACAACGAGTAACCAAATGGAATACACTTCGTTCCATTGGTGGAATTAAACGATGTCGATGAAAAACTCGTAAACGCAAAACTGTCATAAACCATGTTATGACTAGTTTTCTGTGGAACTTATAATGTCGTAACTTTAATCGGTGGAAATAACGTTTCATCATTAGAAAGAAATTAAAATATCTCTATCTATGAAATTCAAATATTCAACTGATAAATAAGACCATTAGTCAAGAGAAAGTTATTGCACAAGAATTGGTTATTAAAGCCGCTGGTCGTTAAACACCATTTAAAAGTAATTTAAGAAACTATTCGCTTCTCACCTAGTATAATATATTCCTCATAAAGATTACAAAATATTTCATAATTACAATACTTCCTTCGTTTCAAAATACCGTTTTCCTTTCGCTTTCCTTTCTCTTTTAATACACTATGATCCCTTTTAATAGTTCCTATACGAATGGAGACCGAGCAGTTTTGAAATTTACCGATTAATTCCACGTCGCGGGACTGTCCCTTTATTTGGCCATGGGATTGAATATATTTTTTCTCGCCGTATCGAACATTTCAAAATCGATTGCTTAGAAAATTTCACAGATTCGTCGGATAGTTTTAAGAGATTTAGTACGAAAATGATCCGCATATTCTCCGTTACGAAAAATAAAATTCCTAACTTCCGTTCTCTTATCGTTAGTTCTATCATCAAAATATGTAAAAACCTACTTCCTAAACTATACTCTACTTCCTAAAAAAGAATCAAATTCATGCAAACCCCTAATCAAAAGTCAAACGCACAAACAATCTAAAAAATCTCTGGCATGTTATCAAAGATCGCCAAAGAGGGCCAAGGTCTGTTAACTCTTACCCGGACAACGAAACTGATAAGGGAGCAGGAATATTTGGGAAAAACCGGATAAGAACCAACACCGCCATCTGTTATGGCTGATAAGAACGAGGGGTTTCTTCGCAGTTTCCGGATAAGCCGCACAGACCGGGGGTGACGTGACGAGCGACGCCGACGCCGACGCCGACGCCGACGCCGACGCCGACGCCATGTGTCCAAAATGGCCGCGGATCGTTAAACGGTCACGCGCAAGCTCCCCAGGGGTGGTGGGACAGAGGGGGTTGGTTTTAGGGGTGTCCTCGCTTCTTAATAGGATCGAAGAATAGTTACGCCGTCAGATCCACGCAGTTACGTGAAACACCGTTTCAGGATGCGTTTCCACCAGTAATTGTACAGAGAAAATGACTCAGAACCCTTTTGACGTCTCTCGCTTTGGTATTCCGAAGCTTCCATTCATGCGAATACAAGGAATACTACTTGCGAGGCTCGAAATTGCGCGTTATCTGATTTTGTATGGATCAACATTTCGAAGATTGTTTCTTTTTCTCGGTCTTCTTCTTTTTGTAGAATTTTGTGTTACTTTTATGTTGGACTTTTATTGGATGGATTGGATAATTTTATATTGCATGTAGAATAATTTTTAAGAAAAGGGTTAAAGAAAACTAAGAGGCTGATGTACATCGATGTACATTTGTTGAGAGGATAATATGAGAGTTTTCTAAGAACTTTCTAAGAAATTATGTAAAGAAAGTTTCTTCTTTTTTAATTTCCTATCTTTGGGGAATTTCAATTTTTTCAAATGAATATTAACATCGATTATCGTATTGTCTTACTATATGAAAATTATTGTACTTAAAAATAAGATACAGAGAGAATAACGATTGTGTTAAGTAATAAGGTGCAAAAAGATAATGAAATGATCATTGCATTACAACTCTTGGATTAAACATTTGTAGCTTCTTTAACACTTGACTAACGTTATAATCGACTTCGTTAATTGACGTAAAGATTGTTGCATGACCGCTTTAATTTACAATTAAGGAAATAAACGATAGAAGTCGCTTATTTGAAAAATGACTGAACTTAAAACAGTCACAGTGTTAATTATACGTGCATACGTTAATTGTAATTGTATAGTACGTGCATCATTTAATAGACCTGAAACTAGAGAGAACTGAAGAGACATTTTTAATAAACCCGTCCGTTTGAGGAATAAGCTCAATCAATTTTTATCTCTTTCGCGACCATGTTTACCAGACGAGTTGCTGATTTTTTTTGCATTCTTTCAATGTTCGCTGAGATTCGAGGCAGACAGCAATTCATTACGCGAGCAGCCGGCAAATGGAGAACTTTCATTTCGAGGATAATAGAATACGTATATAGATACGAATATTAATCGGCTCGTACGCGCAAATACCTATTAGCAAACATCGCGGATATACCGTTTATTGACGGCCGAACAAGCTCTCTCAGCGCTTACACATTGTTTAATCGTCGAAATATAATACGTATCCATAAAGCCAAAGGGTGAAGCTTCGCTTTCATTGTCCCTGTCGAATACCTAAAAATCGAATTGTCCCTTGTGCATTGAAAACGAGCCTTGAACAAACGGTCTGGCTTTTAAAGTAAACGATCCGACACCGGAACGTGAAATTGTTTTATCCCGAAACTTGGAAATCTTTTTCCCGTTATATCATTTTTCAAAAAATAATGATGAAATATTATCGTGAAATATGATATATATATATGACAAACTCTATATGACTGTGTAATAAAATAGCAAAGAATTCAATATGAGTAATTTAAAAAATAGTTATTCACAAGACTTCTCGAGTTTCTGGTATCAAACACAAAACACACGCGTAATTTCAATTTTGTATCAGAAATAAAAATGAATTTGAAATGTGAAACAAAATTTATAGCGTGGTATTTGATTATATCCCCGAGCCTGTCTCGGGATACGCTGTTAAAACATTATTTTGTAAGTGTGAAATGTCGGATATCTCGCGGAATATCTCGAGGATGCTTCTAAAGATTTTACGAAGAAATAGAAAACTTTTCTTCAAAGTACTTAAATCTTTCAGAGTTCGTAAGTATACTAATTTACCATTACTCTCCTTCTTTCTCCATGCACTGATAAATCCAAACGAAAATGCATTAATTAATAGGAGACGTGACATTTCTTCGATTAAACGAGACATTCAATTAATAAATGTGGAAGAAGAAATTGAGGAGTGTAATTTTAATCGCCATCGATCTAGTTTACTTACGGGGCGTTATCAAAAATTTCGGCTGCTATGCCAAAAATGCTTCCAATTCCAAGAATACCGTAGCGAAAGGGTCAAAGGAATTTCACACATACCACTTCTCTTCTATATCAATCTTCTGTTGTATCATTCGCCAACTCTCGTGAAAGCAACATTATTCTTCGTTTAACTATACTCAACTTGGATTTTGGTTAGTACAATAGAATCGAACATGCAACATTTTAGAATTGTTAGAAAGATGTTTATTCTAAGATTAACAGCTATACCTTACGAAGCTTTTGTCTGAAAATCGATATGTATTATACAGATTCATAGAAAATATAGTAGAACTTTATTTGAATCCATTAGGGTATAATAATTTACGTAACTGAAGTTATATGTATAGTATAACAAAAGTTCACTGATTCTCTGCGAAACGTGATCCTCTACGAGTGATTTATCGATCGTTCGTATAATAGTTCATTAGAGCACGAGTTCATTTAACCCGAACGTTACTCGACATCGCATTTCGGATATAATACTACAATACGATGTAGGTAATGTAATATTGAATTGCTGCAAATATATTAAAATAGCGCTCATCAGATAGAGATCCGACTGTAACGAAGGTTCGAAAATACCGCGCACCGCAGAGGATCGATCGAGCGTTGTCTAAAATTTCGAGCAAAGTTTAGGAACAGAAATCGAGGGGCGGTTTGCGAATCTGAGAAACATTTAGAATTCTGACTATTCTCGATGCAATACTGTTGCCAACAAATGGCATTCCAATAATCTCTTCGCGTTATATCGCGACAAGACATCCAACGATCGTTTCGCCTTAACATTAAGAGACCGAGTAGCCGCGATCGTCGTCGAAAGTTCGACGACCGGAAACACGATTGTTCGGTAACGACCACCCAACGTGTAAAACGACGTTTCGATGACGAGAAAAAGTTCGCATTCGAAATTCTCGGTAACAACAGTCGGTCGGTGACAGAGAGCTGCTCGGTCGAATTATCATGTAAGCAACGACGCTGATGCGCGTTCCACAGGCCTCGTGGCATCGGAACGGAAGTGAGCATCGGAGATCCGGAGGGAGAGGTGTCCGCGGGGTTCGTTGACCGCGGCCTTGTGTTACGCTTTCTGTCAACCTGACAGAGGTCATCGAACCGGTCACGCTGACTTTTTCGGCGCAAAGGTGGACATTAATCTGAGAAAGGGGTAAGCGCATCCGGCGATGGCGTGTTCGCGCTTTCCGCGTGGATCCTGTCGCACGTTTCTTTCAAGCAGGCGCGTGCGCTCGCATGCCAGTAATTGCAAGTGTACACTTGCAGTTTGCACATGTCAAAGGCGCATTGCAGTTGGGCATCGGTTGGTCGGCACCATCTGATGCTCTCCGAGTTTCTTGCCCCGAGAAAGGGTTTCTTTTCGGTCGAGCCTTCTCATTTGACCGAGCCGATCTAGGGGCTGCTGTCAGAAGTCATTCACCTCTCAGCACAGAGAGAAACCGCGATCTATTGCGTCGGTTTTCGGATGGAATAACGCTACTTCCATTTACTTTTCGTTCTTCGTTTCTTTTAGCTGTGCCGTTCTTGTATTACGTGCTCGAAACTTGTTGCTTTACGATTAATAATATTTCTTGTAGCAGAAGATTTTTGACGGAATAAATTAGAGCGCTAAATTAATGTGATATTCGTTAATGCGATTCGATATTCTGGTATGTCAAGAGTCGAATTAACAGATCGTATGACGAATCGCATCGATTTTATCTTTCGACGAAATATTTAGAGCAAATTGAATCAAATTGGTATTTGACTTTAATTTAATGAACGTCGTTCGATCGAAAAGTTGTATTATCAAGAGCTTTATTATTATTAAATCGTGCAAAGGAATTCATCAGTCTTGTTTCACGATTTTGACGATAAACGATAAAAGAATTAACCATTGTAGTAAGTAATTTCTACAAAGTAGTAATTATAGTTTCGACTATGATATATGCAAAGGTTGTGCAATTGGGAATATTTGAAAATAATTTAACTATTTTATAGCATTGAAGTATTTATCTTAACGAATAGTCGTATAATGTAGACACTGATAAACATCGTAGAATGTTATCTGATTTATTGAACGATCCAGTTTAAGTACGTAGTGTGAAAAGATATATAAAATAACTAATATATTTTCTCATTAATATTTAATTCGATTCTCGAAGAAGTTAATTCTCACTTCTAAAAAAAAAGCCTATTTTACCTTTTCTAGGAATGCTATTTTACTTCTTAAATATTTACGTGTTTTTGTGTTTATTAAGAACGTGTTTATCACAGTCAGGTTTTAAAAAAAAGTCGATTGATAGCACTAAACCGATGCATAAATAAGAAACTTACGATGCATAAATAAGAAACGAGCAAGCCTCGAAGTAAACGCGCTACTTATTGACTGTGATTATGTCATTAAACTAATTAGAATGATGCAGAATGTTTGTCATTTCGTTAAACTCTCATTAATGACTAGCAAATCACGTCATGCGTCAGAATAGAAAAAATCGTTCTGTTTGTCTGAAGCTGTAAGGACTGATGGCTATCTATGAAAAGACTTGATTGTTCACGCAAGTCGTTGGTATTTTAGTTACCGCATAATGAGGATTCCTCGCAGATTACGAATGCTCATGTTTAACAATCGGTCATTATCCATGACAAATGTTACGTTTCAGAATGAATGGGATTATCGGGAAAATGTTCGTTATTTGCAATCTGCTACGCGAACCATTATCTATGTTCATTATCTATTTGACGAAACAGAAAGATGTTCTCGTCGACGATTTTATTCGTTTTAAAAGTTCCCGGTTTTCGAACGAATACTCTCCATTTTGTTACTATTCGCTGCAACTTGTATTTTCTTTTGCACGATAATTTAGAGTCAACGGTAGTAAACTATGGTGCACTGATAAATTAAAAGTTATAGATTATAAATATTTCTTGTGTATAGGTTTATGTTAAAGAGGATAGTTGAGTGATTTATAATTTAAAAAAACGTATTTGTAAAATTCAACTTATTTTATTACTATCCGAAATCAAATTTTCAAATCACTATCCAAACAACGTTAAGAGAAAATACAAGTTTGAAAAATTCAGCTATTTTTCTGTAAGCATATCTAAATGTCAAATTTTCTACAACTCCAGATTTTCATATACGAAGATTATCGAAATGAAAAGAAAAATAAGGATGCAATTTATGTTGCTTATAATATGTGTTTAGATTACGACATATTCGTGTTTAAGTGATCGTAAAGTAAATATCGAAAGCTACTATGCCAGAAAGAAAATTCTTAAGTTTCTGCTTATTATACGAAAATCTTTTTATTCCTCGACTTATTCGTATTTTAAATAGAACATGTTGTACAAACATTGAATAGAATTCCAGGATTAAATGAACCAGATTCCTTTCGATAAAAACGGTAATACGCAGATGCAGCGATATCACGGATGTACAACAACGTATGCATTAACGACCAATAAGAACGAACCGCGTTGCAACTTCGTCAAGATCGGCCCGTGTGATAATTTGTTAATCATCGAAGCACCCTTATTAATGACGTTCTGCGTTCCCGTTTCTTAATCGCCTTTTGGTACGTAATCGTATTTGAAACAATATCGCCGCTGTTGCTGTCGTAACATGAGTAATTAATTCTACACATTAACTTTGAGCATCGTATGGTAAAAAGTACTTTCGTCCAGAACAACGACGAGCGCCGTAAATCGTCGCAAGATACGACTTCTTATTTTCTTTTGTTATCTATGAAATTCGTGATTACGATCGTGTCTTTTCTCAAGCAATTCATTGGAAACAATTGACGAATAATAGATTTCACTTTAAAGAAGCTTCGTTACGCTTTGAAAAGCAGATTCTAAAATCTGAAAGGAAATTCAATGTTGTTTAATTTATAAAAAAGATATTTTCGTTGTGTTATGTTCATATTTATCGATAAGAAGAGTATAGAATTTTTAGAACTATTTTTCTATCGTGTAAAAATAAGGATTGGAATAATGGAATTAAATAATTGACATTTTCATAAAATTCGAACTGCTGAGATTACTAAAATTTTTAATGAAACCTCATTGATGTACTGAATATCATAAGTTCTTGTTCAAAATGAGAATTTTACAACTTGAAGGTTGACATGGAGCAATACCTATACAGGACGTCGAATATTCGGAATTACTTCCCAGTTGTATGACTTGTATTCATGCCAAACCTGCCATCAATTTTATTTGACTATTACAAAATCAGCGCTGCAGATATAAATAGTAATTTCTTTCAACTTAATAAATTTCTACGAAAGAAATGTTTCAAGATAATAGAATTATAACTTAACTCTTTTCTTTTAAATCCTTTTTAGATTCTATAAAAACTTACAACTAATGATCTCAAACTTTTGGCCCATAGTGTACAGCATCTAACTAATTATACTCTTCGATATACGAGCACACATACACAAAAATGACATAATTCAGAACTCATAATGATCCCACATTGCAAAATGGGTCTGACGAAAGACTCTATTGATAGACATTCGCGTGGGCGAGTGGTCTTTCTCGTTCCTACCATTTTCGATTGTGTCAACTTCTCCATTTTCAATTATGCCAACAGATAATACTTCTCTGTAGCTGTTACATCCCTCGTTCAAATATCTGTGAAATAATTTCATAATAAATTCAAAGGAAAGTCTAACTCGAATCGAAAAGGAGACATTAAAATCATCGTTAACAGGCCTGTCATTACGAAAACCATTTACTAAATGTCTCGTATCATTCGTTACTATAAAACGATGATCTAACAACACTAATCGCAGTGAAAAAATCGTACATGAGAGAAAGCAACGATTGTTAATATCGAAGAATACTCGATAAAGAAGCATCGAGTCGAGTCATTCGTATTCTTAGACGTTTGGTGTTGCTCGGTTTTTCGATGATTCACGCAGTTGTCGATCGCCTTAAAGATGTGCTAAACGAGTGCAGCGATGATCATGCAAAATAATTTATGCGCGGCATGAAGTAACGTTTATTAATAAGCATACTTGACGGGCTACGGAGAAATTGTTAATTGTCGTCGCTTCGGCCAACAACGAACCATTTACATCGACGTAGCATTTATCACGATTTTTCAATATTCCGATGGTGCAATTTACGTCAAACGAATATAATAAGCAATATGAAGTAAATTATTGCAGAAATTTGAATATAATTTTAGTACTTGTGCATTAATTATAATTTAAAAAATAATGACGGCTGAATTTATCGGAATTGAAAAAGAGAAACTAAGAAAGTGAGACAAAAAGGTTTCAGATTACCTTGGAATTATTCAACCTAAAAGTGAATGGAATTCCTCGATTTTATGGGCTTTAAAGGACTTGTATTTTCTTTCACGTATTTTTTTATGATTCTGGTATCTATTTGTTAATTGATGGGACGTATTTTTTCTCTTTTTTTTATAATCTTTACTGCCTATATTTATTCCAATCGTAGACAATTTGAGGAAGAGTAAAAACTCTTCCAATTATCTTGGAATTAGCCGAGTCAAAAATCAATGACATTCTTTGGTTCAAGGGTTCTTAAAAAATGTATATTTTTTAAAATGTTACGTTCCATTTATAAGCTTTATATCTCCAATAAATTGAACCGAAGTAAATTATTGTCATAAGGTCTACTTCGTTATAAAGGAAACACGTATTTTTCGTATCTTGGAAAAATAATTCTCACTATGTTTGGAATAGTTTTCTCTCTTTCACGATGGATATATTACTCGTTATATGTGAGAAAAATGATCATATCATTTTAAATAATTTGATTTAAATATAAATATCCGAAGACACCTCTTACAGACTGGTACCATTATCAGATTTTAAATGCAATGCAACTTTTATCGCTCTCATAAATTAACCAATACTTAGGGTACGATCGGAGGTTTGATAGGTGTTAAGCGACACACTATCTCGCGATTGATCTTTGAATAAATTTCAGTTTCTCATTAGCAGACTAAAACATTCAATTCGCAATGGACGAAATCTAACGTGTAATACCGTAGCTTTTTATTTGCTGAATTTTTCTTCCCTTACGACGATGAAGGTTATAGTCTCTAAAAATATCTCATTCTGACAGAAGAAGGAAATTGTTACAAATGTTATAAACAAATTTGTGATAAAATTAGTAATACTCGTGGAAAATCGATATGTCGATATTAATAAGCCAATGAGTTAACATGCCACAGCTAAAAGGAAGACGACTTCTCAAAATTCAAAGTTTTTGAAGATAATCGAAAAGTTTAATCTCGAAGAGAAATTTGAAAATCTTCCTGTAAAAAAATGAAAATATGATTTATCGCGTCTTTCCTTCACAATTTTGATACGCAGCAGATTACTACAATGCAACGATATAACGCGGGAATACATCGCCGGTTTATTGAAGAAGATAGAAATTTGAAAAAAGCAGCTAACTTGAGATATCTGCTAAAATTAACTCCAAAAGCGAACTACTTCCTAAAACGAGAATATCTTTATTTTATCTAATGAAATTATGCTATTTAACACGAAGAATGTCACGCTTCAGAAACTATTTTAATTTTTTAACAATATACACGAATAATATTGTGTTAGACATCCGCAAAGCCTAAAAAGCTATTACCTAAATTATAGAGGAAACAAAACTTCCTACTTGGAACTTTCTCTATCACACCGACATCTGAGAAAATATGCTTCTAATTGTACCATGTATGTTCGTCTAACGAACCAATATGATAATAAACGAAAGAAAAAAAAAAAACAAAATGAATTTTATGGATACATAAGAGTACAACTATCGAGTTATACAGGATTGTAGAAGGTTAGGATAGAATCGACGTGGAGTTTTTCTCAGTGAAGCAAAGAAACATCGACGAATGGAGCGGTGTCAGGCGGTTTTGAAGTGGCGCGTATACGCGTGCGCGAGCCGTGTCAGCCGGGCGGTTCTCTCTTTTCCCTCCTTTGCTCGATTAAAATTGAGAACTACGTCGAGCAAACGCTGCGACACCTGCACAAATCTACATACTGGATCGACGGGTGTGTGTCTAACCCGTCCTCGCGGGCAGATATACGCGAGGCGTTGCCTCGACGCGTGTCCACGTGTGCAGTGTGCACGCGCGCCGCCACTTTCAAATCGCTCGACCTTGCCGCTCGATCGCAGTTTCTCGAACGATCTCGTTGGTATTGAGAGAGCGAACGAGTTTCGAGCAAGGGTTGACTGATGGATTATTCCAACAAACAAGTCAAATTTGAGTATAAATATTAAATAGAAATTGGAAATACGTGACTCGAGAAAAAAAGATAAAAAAATCATTGTTAAAGATACACCTTTTGAACGTTTGAAAAACCTTTGGAAAATAATGAGCATATTTTCGTGTAGCAAATATAAATATGAATATAAAAACAATTATTTAAATTGTGTAAATTAAATATGAAAATAATGTACGAATAAAAAATATCTATGTATAATACAGTTTAAAGATCTGTTTAAAAAATCTTTTATTAGCGTCCATTGCATTCAAATATTACTTTATCGTTATTGTTTTATTTTCTTTTAAATTATATTGGTCATATTTCTATAATATGTAGATGTTGTAAGAACTATACTGAAATTAAAAATACCTTCATTAGAGAACAGAAATTTATTGGAATCACTTGATAAAACTATTAGTAGAATGATTACTGAAATTATCAGCAGCTGCAGAAACATCCTTTATATTTAAATACCACGGTACATCGAATGCCACCATTTTGACGTCAGCCTTTCATCTCTTTTTTTAAACCATAAAGATGATGAATAATTTATTTAGAAAGTGAATAATATTGCTAAATGACACACTGTACGGTTGTCAATCAACTTTGGAAAGGATTCGATTAATTATTCGCGGATCGACGAGGTGTAGTTAAAAAGACTAGAAACAAATTCTTCGCAGTGCATGATGGATTGTATGAGCAGGAATTGTGGCCGTGTCGCGCGAATGTTTGTAAATACGGAGAAATCCGGATTGGGTGGTTTTACGAAACAGACTGCGGGAGGGAGAATTGACGGAACGATGGGACAACGAATCGTGAAAATACTCGCTGCTTGATTTATGGGGCGGCCTCGTTCGACAGAGAGATTGTATTCTTCGAGCATTAAATATGTATATACTATCGAGTTAGTTGAGTTCACGGTATGTTATACCAGTGAATCATATACATCATACAAATTTCATTCTCGTTATATATATACTTATATCTACTTATTTCTTTCATCCCCATATTTTTTTCTGCAATCTCTTAATCAAACAAATCATATTGTGTCAGATTGAACGGGTGTTTTTTTTTTTTTTTTTAATAAAACATTGACGCTTAAAGAAATTTATTTTTCAACTATTTAAATGAAATTCATTTATTCGATCAGAAGGTGACTACAAAAGCGAGTTGCTTTAAACAAATCACTCTAATCCGTTCTGTATGAAACTAAATTCGAAGGATCTTCTCATTATCCGCGTACACTCGATCTACTAAACATAGGAAAGCTATTAAACATAGCTAGGAAAAGATGAGAAACCAGAAGAAACGGAAGTCACGTACATATTAGTAAAACAGATACGCTTAAGCTAGACAGCAGGCATACGCGTACATTTTTATTTGAACGACGTCCGGGGTGCGGACTATTCGTTATTTCCGTTTATTATGGCCGAAAAACTGTCGGCGCGAGGTCAAAATCATTTTAATTTCGTCCGCGGGTGATTCGTTTCGACGCGAGTAAACGCGTAATTAGCTATCGATCGGCCTCGATGGAAAGAGAAGAGGAGAAAAAAAAAAAAAAAAGAAAAAACACCGGCGAGCGGAGTGTTAGCCGTTGCGGTTTTTCGTCGAATAATATCCAGAAACGGGTGTTGTTCGCGTCTGTTTACGATTCTCCCAAATTAATACCCTCGATAAAAGCGTCTCGAGCTGCGCCAATTAACTGCACTACCGTACGAAGCCGCACGTGCTTTCGTTCCCATTAATTCCAAGAAAACGCATGATTTTCCAATTAATCGCTACGTTGAAGGGGTACGGTTAACTTTTTTCTCTCGTCTGATTGCTTTGGAAACGGAACGAGTGCTGTGCCAAACCAAGTTTTCCAATCGCAAACTGTGGGTTGAGTTTCATTTCGTTTGAAAGAAGTTGATTGAAATGCGCGGATAAGATCTGTTCTATTACGATAGAGCGCGTTAATCGTGTTAATTGTTTGGATTACGAATTCGAATTATAAGATGTGAATATAAAATTTGAATTATAAGCTGTGTGACAAGTTTGTTTTTTGCCAATTGTTGATATTAAACGTTGAAAGGAGCTTAGAATGTCGATTGTTATTGGTCAGCAAATGCAGATTATATTCGTTCGTGATGAAATTTGTTCATCTCGATCGATTCCTAGTACCTAGTTACATATATATTGTTACTAGGAAAAGTTTCTTCATTGTTTAAGGCCAGACCAAAGTGGATAATTCATAAATATTCATAAACAAATTCTCAATGGTACTGAATAACGTATATACAGTCACTGGTAGAAGTCTTGGTGCATCTTATAAAAAGGATATCTTTGTTTAAATGATGCATATGCATATAGCATTATATGCTTATTTCTTAACCTCTCAAAGACCCAGTCTTTTATGACAATCTCTATGACCCAGAACTGTTACAGCCTACAGAAACTTAACGGCAATAGATGTCACATCACAAGACGAGGAAAACGGCCTTCAGCATCTTGGTAAATTCTTCCAGCAAAATACTTGCGAAAACGACACGTACGAGGAACAAAGAACACCGGCCTGGCTGGCGCTGCATCGATGTAACCGAGTCGATTACGATTCAGCGGCACGTTCTGCCATGCGGGGCCCTCCCACGCGTTTCGTTGAACCCGAATCCGATTCGCATTCGGCCGCGGGCGCATCTGACGTTTCTCGATTGCGCGATCGTGGGTGCAGGTGCAGCGAGCGAGCCACAGGCCGCACCGAGAGCGTACCAACAACAACAGAAAAGAAGATCGAGAACGATGGAAAGCGAGCGGAACATGGTCCCCCTACGATCCAGCGATCCATGAAGCCCATGGACGCGAGAAGCGTTGTAAATCTCCGTCATGCCCCATAAATCCCACCCCCGATATTGCTGTCCTCGGTTACGTGCGCCTGCACATACGCGCGCGGATCCTTTTCCGTTGTTACCATCACCGAAGCTGGGATCCTGTGTCGGAGGAAAGGGGGAAGAAAGGGACGAAGAGGAAACGAAGAGGAAACAGAGAGGCGTGCAGGAACAGGACAAGGCGGGAGCCAGACAACCAGCCTCTCGATGAGCTGATGGACACGCTCTATAAATTCATTCGTTTCTTTTCTGGGGATGAAAATTTGAACGATGTTTGGGATTGACTCTGTGGTTGTTACTGGGTTAAGCGTTTTTGATAATGTAAAGCCCTGTCTCCACTGAAGCAACAACGAGAAACTTTTTGTTACTGTTTCGTGTTTCTTGAAAACGACGCCGCTTGTTGCCGAATGTTTCTCAAAGTTTCTTTCAAAGTGTTTTCGTTACCAGGAAGTAATGTTGCCGTTTGTTGACTGTTTCCATTCGAAGCGGTAAAAATAAAAGAAAAACAGGAAGCAGCCGGCAACACGTAAGCAAACAGAAACAAATGGCGTATATCTGTTGCTAGCGACAAATAGGCTTGAAACTGAAACAAAAACCAGATGTTCCTCGGATAATGTTGCTTCAGAGTGGACAAAATGTTTCTATAAGTTGCTGTTTCTTGGAATTTTTTCATTTCTTATCACAGCATATCCGAAAACAGTTTCTTGTTATTGTCTCATTGTCAGTGGAGATAGGGCTTAAGGATACTACACTCTTACACGATAATTTACCAATCAATAACGTTAATGAATTGATAAGTTACAGATAGTAGATTATCAACTTCTATGTTACAATGATACGTTATTACGGATATTAAGATAATAGGTTGACTTAAAATTGGTAAAATTTACGTGTACTAGATTTATTGTTAGTGAATTTTTCGAGAAAATTCATTAACCTTGATAACTTGGAAAATTTCGCGAGTAATCATAGTTCAATTGTACAAAGGGTAAGAATGTTGCTTTTAACTTTCTACGAATAGAAAGTAGAGTGATTGTTCAAGATGGGGAATGAAATGTTTCCGTGAAGTTTATACTAAATTAGTAATACAATGTTCGTGCTTGCCACTTCATATCTAAATTGTTTCGAACTCTGAATACTTCGTACCGAGCTCGTTCCATTATTCCGTTTAATTTAATCTCCTGTTATTTCGTTCCATATTTTCTTTGTTTCAGTACAAAATCTTAGATTTTGATGAAGGAAATGTACAACTATTACAACAGAAATTGTTTATAACGTTATTCACAACCAAAGGCGTGGAAGTTCGCTTTAAACGATTATTCAACATAAAATATTTCATAAATTATGAATTTAGTACGCATCAATATCCACAATCCATTTACCTAGTTAGCATAATGTACTATTTATGATAGGATGATAGCTTTTCTAATTTAAACTTTCAATGGTATAGGGAATTTTATTACAAAAATCAGCGTTTTATTTAAAAATCACACATTGTTACAAAGAACGAGAAAGACGTCGAACGAATCGTAAAGGAAGAACGAAATAGAAGAAATTAATTTTGCAAAAGTTACGAACAGAATTGTTCTTAGAGAAGTTTTAAGCGAGTTAGGTATCCGGGCCAACGAAAGACCGTTCCTTCCTGCGGTTTAACGCGTCCGTCCGTTCGTGAATCCTTGGAACTCCCGCGGGAACACTGGAGATCCGGCTTTTGAGCGGTTTGGGCGGACCGTGTGCAGGAAAGTAATTATCTTGTGATTATTCGAGCGGACGTCGCCGCATTCCGGCGTGGTTAGCGGCCATCGGCAGTTCATTTATCATGACGTAGATTTTAACAAGAAGAAACTGTCGAATATGGTGCAGCAGCGGCAAAGAAACATGTCATTAAATACGAGAGTAGATACAATGGTCGCAAAAATTATTCGTGCACTTTGAGTACACTTGAGTTTCGTTTGTCTGTAAAAAAATTGATACTGCGAAGACGAAATGTAGAATTTGCTAAAAAAGGAGCGTTTCATTCGACGATATACAATACATATCTTTTATAGCCACTATAGTTAGAATATATGTTGTATATACGTAAGTTCTATACAGGATGTTAACAAATAATTATTTAAGATTTTAATATTGCATTTCTCAATTAAAATATCCTATCTACCATTTCGAGATTGAGGAAAACTAGAGTTTCGTCGTTTACTTTGTGTCATCTTTGCTTTCCTTCGTTAGGATCAAAATATTTAGTTGTTTATTGAGATATATATCTCAACATTGTTATTCCGTAACAGCCTATGTGATATAACTTTACTTAAAAATTTGTTAATTATAGATATCCGTTGTTCAAGGATTTGTTATATTACTTGCTAAACTTTGTGTACAAGTATCCATACAGAGAGATATAAAATTATATTTTACACCGAAAGTATTGATTTTAATGCCTATATTGATTAAATATTTTTATTCCCCTTTGTGAATACTAGGGGCCCTTAAAGTTTTAGAGCCGTTCGTTCTAACATCCTTTATATCATACGTATTATTACATGTATACGATAACCTTGGATGATTTAATGAATTTAAGAAAAATATTGGAACAGAATTTATTACAAATTAATTGTTTAACAATTGCACTTTTATCAAGAAGAGAACACTGAATATAATGAATCGAAGAAATATGTAGAGATTTTTGAAGTTGGAGAATAAGTAGCAGAAACGTGTGTGTCAACGTAACTTTATATTTACCTTGTAATCGTAGGAAATGCATTTTAGAAAAATCATCTCTTCCATGAAATTACAGAGATAGAAATATTAGATACATGAAATTGTTGAAACAAGAATATTATTGTAAACGAAGGGGAACATAATATAGTCAAAGGCTAAGATAAAATTATTTGAATAGCAACTACAAAAAGAAAGCGATTGGAATAGCAAGAACCAGTTAAATTGATGTAGACGACTTGATAAGCGAGAATGAGAATACATAAATAACATTTAAAAAGGGTTAACATAATAAATGTGTGAAAGCTGATATTAAATGAAAGATATAACAGCAGCATAAAGTATAAAGGATAGCAACGATCTCTGACATCAAGTTCGAGTCGTCTCCGCTAAAGACCCTTCAGGTCTATAAGAAGAATATAACTATGGGAGAATGGTCCGCTAGGAGATAAAGATCTTCCGCCATAGATCGCGGAACGAACCGTCCCCTTTGATATCTACGTTTGATGATCATCGACCACACAGAAAGACAGATTACAACAGAAACAAACGAGTAGCCGAGGGCATCGATCAAATCACTGGTACTCCACTAAAAGTACCAGCTTTGAAAAATCCCCTACAAATGTTCTATTCGATAAAAGCACAAAATACATTAAACTTTATCGAAACGAATCGTGCGTTAACGTTTATTTAAATAAACAAAGCATATTAAATTTACACAATACACGCGCAAACATGAATAAAGCTCGCAATTTCTTTACGCAGGGTTCCGAAGTTGAGTGATAATCTTTAATTAGGACATTTCTGGCTACGACAGTCGAAATTATCGAAAATTTCCGTACGCGTAATATGAACGTAGCCGAAGGACTCGTTTTAAAACCACGGTTCACTAATTAAGCAATTTAGCAAAATCATTTCGTGCCGGTGTATAAATTTTCATAATGATACCGGCTCTCCGCGACGATTTCGAATAAATATAGCCGTCGAAACGATTTACGTGCAGCGAAAACGTCGTTACAGAAATTCGTTCGTTTGTGGAAGATGTTTAATTGAATTTATTAAAATTAAAACGCCAGTCGGCGAACCGGAAATAAATATTCGTTTATTCCGAAGGTTTCCCGCGGTCGCGCCCGCGTTGTAAGCAGCGTTTCATTTGAAAAATTTTATCTCCCCTGCTCATCCCCCTCCCGTTTTGATTTTAATAATTCGCGCTCAACCATATTTTGCGGATTTAATTGCAATGTCGTTTCACTGCATTCTCCATTTTTTATTCCTTTTTTTTTAATTTCTTTCTTTCCGTCCGGTTAGATATTTTCGAACACGGAATTGAATTATAGCGCATGAATTTAACGAAACAAGTAATTGTCGAAATCGTAGTAAAACTTTAACGAAGGTGACAATACTTTGTGAGAAAGTGCATGGTTTTTAATCGTTCAGACTGTAATCTTGTTCATCTTGTGAGTTTGATATAGAAATTCGTACTTCTTTTAAGACATTGAAATCGTTTTGAAGATTATTATTTAGAGTCTGCAACGGCTGAGATTATATTAAGACATTAAGCATATGATGTTCGTTATTAGATCTAAAAAGAAGAATAACGTTGATCTTAAAATACAGTCGGAGACAAATAGATATGAATGAAATGTAAAGAAACTAGTATTACTGTCACATACTACATAAGCTTTATTATGTATCCTTGTAGTACTGTAGTAGATTATTTAGTAAATAATTGAAATTAATATTTACATTTTTGTGCAAACAAACCATATTTAACGAGACTTCATTGATACTTATTTCCACTAGCTGATCTCTTATTTTTGCCCCTAACTGTATATCGTTAAAACAATTCGTCACTATTTTGTTACGAAACATGCCCAGATGTATTCGAGGACAGCTTGTATGTTACATTTGAAAAACTGTAAGTCACAATTGAAGTTTCCAAATTTCATAGTGACCACTTGGTATCGAGAATCTGACTGCGGGAAGTGACGAAGGCGTCAACGATAGGTTTATCGAGTGACGAAGAGCATTATCGTGAGAGTAGCAACTAAAACGAAAGGGAAAAACTGAAAGAAAAATAACGAAACGAAAATTGAAGAAAGAAAAACAATGCGAGGAACGAAATGGACGAATGTACGCGACAGATAGCATTCTCTCCCGGAAATACGACGCGTCGAATAACGAAACGTTTGGCCGCAACGCGTCGCGTCGCATCGTCACGAAAGCCGCGAAGTCGACGAACCGCAAGTGCGAAAACAACAGCAGTCGGCAAAACATTTGCACAGTTAAACCGCGGAGTCAATTAAATGCAGCTAAAGGCGAAAACAACGAGACCAAGAAAACGATAATATTTCTCTTCGTCTCGTCTTTAACAATGAATGGTTGATAAGTTACACGTTTCCTTCTTTTTCTTTCTATTGGTGTTTGAAACATTTAAACAATCGTAAAAAGGAGTATGCAGTGAATGTTTGCAGGTCGTACCAGTTTTTTGTCGCATACATTTTTTTTATACTCCATGCACATTTTATGTTGTGTACAAACTGACTTTCAGAAATGACAATTTAAACTATTTGCAGCGTGCTTTTTGCGTATTGCGTGTATTCTATGCATCTTTAAGTTTCTCATAAATATGTAAAAACCCGAGATGATGAATATTTTTATTATTCTAAGAAACACGATATGTAGATTCTTCTCCTATTGAAAATAATATAGACTTCCTCTATAATTTCTCTATAAATTAGGATCTCTAATTTTCAGATGATTAATATGATACAAACGTCTTTATTAATATTTTACGACGCAAAAAATTATAGCTCGTCGTTTTCAAAAGAAATTACACGCTGTGTAGTACACAGTCAATAGATGGAAAAACCGCATCGTACGTTTTACGCTCTTTTACTCATCAACAATCACTTTCTTCCTGATTGTATAACGATTTGCTGAACACGGTGTGCACAGTACAGATCGACTGTGACGTGACACCTATCGACCTGTGTGTATGACACACGTCACGTAGTTTTGTACGCGCGTACGCTTTTTTTCCGTTCCGTTCCTCTGTTTCTATTTTTCTTTTTTTTTTTCTTTTTCTGCCTCCCCTTTTTTTTTACATGAACGCGACAGGTAGTTGAATTTTATAGGCGATTTTATCGCGGCGATCTGCGGAGAGTTAAACGAAACGTGGCGAGTTATTTTCGCGGTATTTCACCGGGATGGAGCAGTCGTCTGTTTTATGGCGAATCGATATATAACCATATTGCACGATTATACAAGTTTATTGAGACGAAGAGGGATCGTCGGTTATAAATTCTGGCCGGTTTCGGGTGCGATCGATTATTCAGAGATGACCCCGGCTGCATCTGCCCTGGCTCGTATCACCGAAATACAATCGTGACGATCGGAATTAAAATCGCTTTCTAAATTATTGAGAAAACGTTCGAGACGGTCGATTAACCGATTTCTTAAATCGTTCTTAAAGTTCATCCGTATTTATATTATTTGTGCAATGAAAAAGGAATTTCAAGCTAAGACGCTAAAAATAAATCTTCAAAGCCGCGTATTACAAGTCGGGATAATTTTTTCATCTGGAATATTTAATGAATAACAGGTTTTAAAGTTGAAATACTCGTTTGATCACATTCATACTTTTCCATTTCTAATTAGTACTTAGTATAATATTGTGTGCGATTGAACGTAATATTTTTATTGCCTGTGTACATGATTGTACTGGATCGATACCGACTTTGTAAAACACGCAAAGATAAAGATAATAAAATAAGATAACAATGAATGAAGTATTACAATATTGACAACGGCATTTATTAATTTGCTGTCTAAGTGACAAATTTATCGATCGTGGAATATAAGGTTTTATCGAAACTGTCTTTCAGCATTATCTTCTAATACTCTCGGAAAGATAAAACAGTAATTAACAAATCTCGATTCCCTACTTCATTCGATAAATGTAACGCGTTTATCAGATTCTGAATTACTATCGAGTAATTAAACGGAAAGGAAAAATCAGCATCGATAAATCTGGATTATTTATCAAAATTCGAATTGATACAAGAAAGTAAATTAAATGCATTTATTAAACATGTATCTTACGAAGTTTCAAATACTAAAATTCGCTTTGCATTTCTTATTTCGAGTCTCGACTAAATAATCACCGATATATTCGCACATTGGACAAGCACAAGGGGAATAAATCAGTAGTATTCATCCTACTGCTTGATGTTTCTCTTTGTCAAAGTAAACTGTGCTCTATATCGTATAATCTAATGCTCTGTGATCAACGATCGATGGATTTACGTCACACAAGCCACGTATTGCAGTTCAGAATTCCATTTCTCGTTCACAGACCAGGGTCATCCTGCTAATTAATGTTTACGATTTCCATTACCACGATGCGACTATAGCCGCTTTGACTTCCTGCGAGGGGCAACGATGCACTTTACGAATGTACGCTCATACTGGATCGCATTTAACGTAGAATAAGAGAAGTTTCGAGTTCACTGAAATTCAGACAAATTTACCATGGTATAATACACTTCAATTTAGAAGGAAAATTGTAAAATCGAAATTTGTATATTAATTTATCTTGAAATTGACGAACATAAAATAAAATAGAATTAAAATTCTTCATAGTGTCCTGAATGATATTTGAATTAATACTTCTTAATATGAATTGTTCTTTTTCAAATAAAACTTCAAACATGCATAGTTTCTTAAAAATATTGAACGCTTAAGGGAAATCATTTTTACACGATTCACTGTATCTTCTCATTTGTTAATCGAATTGATTACGTCAGATTTATAGGAACTATCGATTTGAAAATTCAAAAATTCTTAGAATGTAACCGTTCCAATTTCTTTCAGAATAATTGAACTAAATGTAAAATAAATGAGCGAAAAAATTGTTTAAGTAGAATAGAGGATATTTTTATTAATTTAATTTTTTTATTTAATTCTTGGAATGAAACTGATATAGGGCCTTTTAAAACAATTCATGAATTAAAAAATTATTTAGATGAAGTAGAAAATGTCTAACATTTTCCAAAAGTTAAATCTATGTTTCTAGTGATTTTCGTTACAGTTTCCCCATATTTAAAACCATATGAAACAAACACATAAACATTTTGATTATTCACGGCAACTAATAACGAAGTTTTGGTATTTTTATTACAAGTCATTTCAAGCTTTGAATATTTTTGAATTTTTGTTAACGAAACCGGAAGATCATCGACCTGTTGAAACGATTTCGAATACGTGCACGCGACGACGGCGGACGCGACTTGATTTGCTTGTGCTGGCAATTACGTCAATTGCGGCATAGGGTGTTATAAACTCGCTTGGGGTCCGTAGCGATACTCCACTGTTATGAGCTCGTTTGTTTCAAACGAATAAACGAAACGATTTTGTCGATTTTTCCGATCCGTATCAAATGTTTTAGCGTTGTTCGAACAGATATTTCGACACGTTGCTAATCCGAATGTGGCCGAAATACGTTCAAACAAATAAATTTGTTAATCCCTGTAAATGAAACTGCAAATAGAAATTAAAGCAGAGTAACAAGTTTAACATGAAAAGTAAAAAATTAAATAAAATATCTTTTCTACATTATTATTTATGAAATGTCTATTATTCGACAATGATAATAATTTAATGTTTTACAAATGATGATATAAAAAGAAAAACGCTTTAGTTAATTTATTAATAGTAGCCACCATAATTGTTTTTAGTAGCAGCAGTGTCTTTCAATAACGATATTCTTAATACAACGAACGTATCTCTTACATCCCTACATCCAGAAACCCATTCTATAGATTCTTCTATAAAACGAAGAAATTCAACAATGAAACCCGTTCACTCAAAGGGAACAGAAGCAAAGAAAATTACGAAGATTCCAAGACAAATAATAAAAGAACATCGATGACACTCGACATCCTTAATGTACGCTATCTTCCATATCCTCACGGTGGTCTGACACAACGTATCACCACTTATGGTAGTTTTCTGAGACCATCGTGTCGTTGCCATAGTGAGAGCCAGGAATAAAAAGAAGAGGAAGAAGAAGAAGGAAAAAAAAAGCAAGACGTTATAAAGGGAAAAAGAAAAGAAGGAAAGCGAAAGGTACGGTGTCCAGCGATATCTCGAACGACGGAACTCGACGATAGTTATGAATCGACGCACAATGCGAGCGGGTTATCGGGTACGCGAAATTATCGCTTCGGGGACGCGAACAAATTGGCCGGGCGATATTTATAAATTACACTTCGCGCTGGCCCGGCCTTTTGTGTTTTCAGACGGCCGCGCTGCTCGACGATTTTGTTATTTATTAACGACGATGGCGCCGTAAATCGTCGAGTTTATCGCGTCCCCATAAATTTCGGCCCTTATTACGATCGATCGGACGCTTTTAAGTACGCGCGGAATGTGAACGGGTTTAACATAGGTGGTCGCTGTTTCACTCGCTCCACAACCTTTTGATTTTCAGTTGCTCTCGATGGTGTGTTGATTTTTCGAATCGATTCTGCTGGCAAGCATCGCTAAGATGTTGCCTCTTTGAATCAACCTGCGCTCCTACATCTGTAACGTGATTTTTCTTTATTAAAAGAATCTATGTCTCTGCGAAGTCATCATCGTATTTTTATCAGAATCGAAGTTACTATTCTTCGAGAAAAATGTTTCGAATTTTTATGTAATAGCTACTTCTGAAAAATTATATGCTGCGATTTTGTTTCAACTCCTTGCGTGAAATTTATTGAATTAAGTAGGCAAATTTTGGAGAAACAGTATTGAGATATTGTCGAGTTTCAAGCTGATTAGGATAAATTACAGATAACGATGGAAAGTAGCGAAAATATGTGAATGTTATTTTCTATCACATCTTCCCATTTAGAAACTATGTTTCTCATTCCTAATTTATAAAATTTCTGTGATTTGGGATCTGCTCAAAATTGTCTGGTACAAATTTATATTTAAAAACCTCGAAAACTATCTTTAAGCATATTCTTATACCTAGAGCTTGCAGATATAGCAAATTACTACGAAAATATTCTTTATGAAATTCCTGTCACGATCCAATCTCGGAAATATTCTTGACGTGCTCTTTCAATGCCATTCTTTCACCACTATATGAATCTCCTTCAAATTTTCAATTACAAAAACCTATTAAATATTTAATAATAATGATGAAAATATATAACTAGAGAACGTTATCGTTTTGACAGACAGGGAATAGTTGGTGGGAAATGGATAACTAAGTTCTTATTCGGGGCATTTTTTCATAAACATTTCTCTGACACGTTTCTCATCCATCGATGTCCACACACGTTCAATCTCGTCGATATAACAGTCCTACGGCCATCATTCGTCTTGTGGGGTGCACTTCGCGCACCTTCTGCGCGAGCATCCTGAGTTTCTGGACACCTTGTGCACGCAAGACTTGAACCACATGTCTAGCGAAGTTCAATGACCAAAGTTGCTGCGACACGCTGTTGCGTACCGGCGTCATGAAGTACACAATGCGACGCAATTTTCGTCGAATGTGCAATTGCACCAGGTGCTCACGGTTGCAACATTCTGGAACGTGACACTTGTCCCGCAACTGAAAGGGTCAAGAAACGAAGTTCACGTACCGCAGACAATGAAAAAGGGACCCATGGGAATTAGGAATTGGCCTGGTTAAGATTTATGAGAACTGGCATTCACAGGCCAAAGTGATTAACTTCACTTTATGAAATTTTTTTAAATTCTAGTGCCGAAACATTTAACTGATGCTTGTTTCATATAATTTCAACAATTTTCTCTACTTTTTGTTTTGAGGAGTTAACCGATCTGGTAAATAAGCTGATCAACTAGAAACTATGTATACGTGAGTTGGAAACGAATAAGACGTTTCCAACTCTTCTGGGATTGAAGTTTTCTCTTAGGCAGTAACATAAAAGTTAGTTGTATAGTCCCTGCGTGTCTTTGCGAAGAAGAGATGAAGCAATATTTAAGAGTAGTTTTATCAATTCATAGTTTAGTTAGTTAATAACTTAATATAGTGCAGTGTTGCGAGCACGTGTGAAATCTGTAGGCATTAAGAAGTTGATATGGTAGAGATATAAATAGATAAGTGATCAAAGAAACGAAGGACGACGTGAATGACGATAGAAAATGTATTAAGTTAAGATATAATGATAAAATAATTTATCTTAATTTTTAGAACTATCGCAGCTAGACTTTAATTGAAAAAAATGGAAATGTACATACTGTACATACATACGTTTATTTTTCCTCTAAATATGTAAACGTAATTAATGTTGAAAATTCATTAACGTTCGAATGATAAATAATGCACGTCTCAAAATGAACAGAAATCCACTTTTTGCCTTATTAAAGATCTTCACCGACATTTTCTGTCATTTCAACTTCTCGGTTAATAATGATTCCGATTGAGATTTATGAGAGTTACGAATGCATTAGAAAGAAATGCAACGTTTTGAATTTTGCAATAGAATTCTATCGCAAAAACAAATGTGATCTGTGAGAAGACTGGAAGTGATTAAAAATAACCATTTTTAATCTAACCAGTATTTCAGTATCTTTCTATTTGAAATATAATAGCGGTAAAATAATATTTTTTATATTTAACAAACTTGAATATAACGATTTTTGCGGCTAAATTTTGTCGTTTATTTTTGTTATTTTTCATCTAATTGCATTCCATTGAATTTTCCTTTGTAAAAATTATTTGATCAAACGCATTTATTTGAGTAAAAGGAACGGCTGTTAAATAAATAAATAGGTTTAATATTTGTAAAAAATCCATAAATTAAATAAGCATTAAAAATTATTTATAAGATTTTACGCTACAACAATACAAGTAAAATATTAAGAAATAAATAAGCAATGACAAGTATACATAGATACATAGATACAACTTTTATATTAGCAAATTTTAAACTGTTAACCTCTAATAGAACAAATTTTGAAAAAAATTATTTGAAATTTGTTGCAAATAACCGGTCCTTTGATATCCTTGTTTTCAATTCCTCGAAATGGACAGTCACGTGGATCGAAGAACCATTTTCAATAATGGTGCTTCAACGCCGTAAAAAGTTATACACCGATACGATAGAATACATAAAACTTTGATCCCGTTTCCAAGCTAACAAGTAGATCGTTTCACGGAAATGCTTTTATTACGACGAATTTCATGGGATAACTTCAAACGTTTCGTTGTTAGCGACACTTGAAAATTTTTGCAATTCACAAAATCCTTCAGCCAAACGTTAAACTATCTGTTTATGTTTTTTCACACAATTTTATCATGTGAAAATTATTTTGCGTTGAAAACGCTTGAACGATTAAAACATTATCAACAATTCTTATTTCGTTACTTTCATACTTTATTGCTATACGTATCAGTTAAATAGGTTTTGATAAGAATAAGTATTAATTATAAGGAAATTAAGATAAACGTCGACCTATCAATTCTGTAATAAATATTAAATAACCTATGATTTGAAAAACATTGATCGGAGTAAGTAAAAGAAAAGGAGGCGATTAATCGTACGTATTCGAGCACGCGAACAGCAACACACTAATGGAAATGATACAGCTAGTGTTTTTATTCTCTTAAGTATTTCTGATACTTACAAATGTAAATTATTCCATCAAGTTCGTCGATACACTTTTAATCGTGTCGAATTACTCACAATTTCTTTCTTAAGAACTTGATAGTACAAAAATGATGAACCACTTCGATAGATCGACCATTTTAATCAAATTCTATAAAATTAAAATTGTCACTGAAAAATTATTCAGATCATTATACGAGAACAATAAAGAATTTTCGAAGAAATATTCAAAGAAATAAAAAACAGGGAAATAACTACCACGATTAAAATTTACTTCACCGTGCTGCGTTCTTTCCATCATTTTCGACCCAAATTTATTTTTCCACCGATTAAAAGTATCATAAATGTATTTCTTTAACGATAAAACAATATCTGAAGTTTTACCGAAATATCAAAAAATTGTTATTGGTGTGCATGAAACATCTTAGAATGTTATACATTTTTTTACGTTTGTAAAATGAAACCTGTGTTAAAGTATAAAAATTTGAAGATCGTAGAGTATTCTAAAAGGTCAACGATTTAAATAATATTTTTCTTTTTGGAAAAAAAAATTTACGTAACTGGCACGACCGATTTGAAGCAGTCCAATATACTTTTTTCCCCGGTTAAGTTTCGAGTAATCGAAGCATGACAATGCTGTTCGGGAAATGCACACGGCCGGAAAACGGGGGTGGAAATCGCGCAAGGAAAATGGCGCGCACGGCCACGATAGTTTCGCGTATTCGGGGTGAGAATCGTGGCCCGTGTGTAGGAGCCACTTCGGCCGAGGGATGGATATTTTTTTCGTTCGTCCAATCGGCACGCCATGGGAGAAAGATGGCGTTCACTATAATTTATGCACCCCACCTTCACGTGCGTGATTTTTGCTGGGGCCGTTCGTATACGCAACGCATGGAAAAACGGGCAGATGCTGTGCCATCGAAACTTTCGAAATGTCGTACCGTTTCGAATGTCACGCTGAATCGAAATAAAAAACAAAAGGAGACGAATAAAAAGAAGCGATGGAAAGAGAATAGTTGGGTCACGTGTGGAAATGCGAAGAAAAAATGTTGAAAAAAAGGTAAGGCATTAAAAATAGAGCATCCGATTGAATGAAAGGGTACTGAAAGTAATTTAAGTGGAAGAAATTTATTTGTGATTTCAATCGAATGGAATAATTTTTAGTGTTTCTATTCTTTAGGTTGGGAAAGATATCGATGTTAATGATTTGAAATATATAATTTTGTGATTTTTTGAACATTTTTTGGTCGCTTACAGAAATTGTTTTTTGGAGAATAGAGTAATGCGAATTAATGAACAAATTATTATCAATTAATTCTAATGATTCGTAAGAGATTTTTAAATATTAAGAAAAGTATACATTTTTATTTTTTGATTTATAAAAACATAATTAATCAACTATTTTTTTCATTCTTTATTTAATGATGAAAATCTAAATAGCCTATCCGATAATTTAAAACCACTTGGGATAAGGATAAAACCAGAAATGCAACTGTACGAGATAAAGTAAAAAGTGGTTTGGATTGGGTTAATACTTGAGTTTATCAGTTCTTTACCGTATCTAAGCTGAACTAAAATTTTTTATGAGTGTCTACATCGTCGTAATCTCTTCGTGGATATCTTCATTATCTTCCCTCGAAAATTGCTTCGTGATTCAATCTCAAAATACTAAAAAACCTATGAACTTAAACGAAGTAACAAAAAGGTTCAGATACATTCCTAATTATAACCTAATCTATAATCTACAAGATTTTTAGACGACGCTAAATTTAATTATCACATATCATACTCTACTCGCTCAATATCAAACATTTCCCACGATATTAAAAATACTCACGAAACTTAAAAATCTCGCTATCAAAAAAAAAAAAAAAAAAACGCCAATGCTCACCAAATAAACCAGCCATGTGTTAACATCCATCAAAAAGAACACGTATCTGTACCTAAAATTTTTAAAAGACACTGTCAATTTAACTAACTATCGGGCGTCACCTTTTTATCTTAAAAATTTCACTACGAAGAAATTTCAGTATCTCCGAAATAAACCATCTCGATCATAGGTGACTTCGATGAAACAAGTAGAGACGTACTACGTTCAGAGAAGAACTCGGGAAGCGCTTGGGCCGGACTCGCCCTTCATGTAAATATCCATCTGGAGCCCATAAACGGCGACAATTTGTCGAGGAAACCGTACGTGTCTCACCGTGAAAAATATCATCGCGACCGACGCATGCTAATTCAACGACCAGGGACCAGGATCCTCTCTGCGAGAGATGTCTTATCTCCATAGGGGTTGTAACGCTGCTAACTAGTATAGAGGAAAAAAAAGGAGAAGAAGGCGCGAACATAACCTCATGGGGGTGGGCTGGAGGTAGGGACGCCTAATAATCACCCTTGTACCATGCCCCATTCGCTCCTCCAAGACAGTTGGGCTCTCTATTTAATCTCGAGGTGACAAATGGCCGTGGCACTGATTCGCTGAGTCAAACATAATCCTGTCACCGCATGCAAACATCGATCGGGACCAATATTGGTTCGAATGGTTGTTCGGCTACCCTATGATATATAATATAGAAGGTGTAGAGGCAATTTATATGTGTAGTTATATACATAGAAAGCTGTGGTAAAAAGATTTCTTTATTTTCTTTTTATATTTTCATGTTGATTTTTTCAAATGATGGATGAAGGCGATTTTTGTTGTTCCAGTCACTGTGGATACTCGAAATCGTCAGATAGGTCTCTATCTGACGTTTGTCAATATTGGTCGACTCGACTACATGATAAGTGTAGCTGGCCAAGGGGATGGTAGATCGATGGTGTTATCGTTAATCGAAGAAAAATATCGGCTTATCGAGAACGCGCGAATCGTCAATACGTTTATCTGTTAGCCGCCTCTTCGTGCGGAAATATTGATTTCGCGGCAATTTATTCGTCTCCTCTGTTGCGAATTCTTCTTTCGTCTTTTTCTTCTTCCATTTCTAGCTTTTGATGGAGAACAAATGGGTTGATTGGCAATTTTGTATTTTTTACCAAGCTCTTTTGATACCAAAGTGGTGAATTTTTTTACGTATTTTTAATTCTTTTGCTCGTGTAACATAATCTATGATCTTTACTTTTAATTCGTTTCTTAATTCTTATGTTTTACATTTGCAAACGGACTTCTGTTTAGACGAAAAAAATTGCATTTCTGTATATTTGTAAAATAATCACGCAAAATTGTCTTTAACATTAAAAATCCGAGATACAATAATAAGACATTGAGAATTGGTACATATTACATAGTAGTTCACGCTAAAGTTTTGAAAACCCAATGCCATACATATAGAGATTGCACGCTGCAGACGTCTCTTCCTAGAAATCTGTCTCGTAAATATTTGCATGCCGTATTTACTTCTCCAATAACCAGCTCCAAAATATTTTCCTACCATAGCTCTTAAATTTTGTAAAACATTATTCTTCCAATAGATTTAGAGCACCTAACCGATAAAAGCGTGTTTTTATTATGCTGTCTGAAATATAAATTTTGTCTGCTTCCTTCTAATCTTATTATCCGTCGAATTCAATTTACAATATCATACTGCATTTCCAAAATATTCTTGTTAAATTCTGAGTTTGTTAAATATATTTCAGTTAGATTCTGTCATATATATTCTACAAAACACATATTATTCTTGCTGTTCTATGAAAAACAGATATCCGATTCTTTTTATTTATATTTTCATACGTTTCGTTCTTTTACGTATTTAATGAACTTCCAAAATAGAATAGCTCTAGAATAATTTGACAAATATTTAGAAAAATATCTGAATATTTAGTGAAGCTAAGTTGCACGTGTAATTTTATAAAAAGAAAAATGCTCGCGAGTGATCGGCTCGATACGCAAGATAGCCTCGATTTCGCGGTGCTCGCGTAAAAGGCAGGGTCATGTGGTGCACAGTCAGGCGACGCGACGAATCGATAATTAATCGGTAATTATTAATCGTGACGGTTTCTCGATTTCCCCAGACGGATTTCTTACACCTTCTAACATATCATACGATTCGACGAAAATAGCTCGCGTTCTGAAATTCCGTTCGAACCAATCAAATCCATCCGTGCTCCAAATATGCTATTTCTTTTCTTCAACAATATTTCAGTAAGATATTTATACGTTCAACGACTATTTAAGAAGGTTACAGAAAAATCCACCATTCGTGTCTAAAATGAAACCTGAAATCGCATATTTGCTTGGTAACCGAGGAACCTCAGCATACTATTTTTGGATATACAAATATGTATAACCAATTCCTCTTTTTCTCTCCTCTTTTTCTTACTCATTTTTTTCTTTTTTGCACGTTTTTCAACCTGCTTTGTTTCTAATGCAAATCTTTCTTTAAGTAAAAATATCTTTTTCAAGCAAAATTATTAGATTTTCTGCTAATCATGAAATCGACCTGTTAAGACTATCAAAATCGAGTATTCTCGAACCAATAAATAGAAATTTTCAAAAATTCCATCGATCACCATCTACTTCGGTTATTCTAAATCTTTCGTTTTACTAATTTCATTAATTCACTCTGAGCTACTATTTTAGCCCACGATTCAAATTAAAAAAAAAAAAGAGGAAGAAAATATCAATATAACAAAAGATTCGTATTACTTGCTTCATCTCTTCAGAAATACTACTTTGATCCTTCCAAATCTTTCATCATACGAATTTCATGAAATCCTTAATCGAAAGAAAAAGGAAGAACCATTACAAAATTATTTACTGAAAATTGAACTATTACCTTGATCGTTCTAAATCTTCCATTAGTTCGCTCTAAATTATCATTCTGGCTAATAATTGAAAGAAAAGACAGCAGCAAAGTACCAATATAACAAGTATTCCGAACTCTTCGAAACGTCCATCTGAACTGTTCAGGAAACTCGTTCTATGGAATAAATTGTTGCCTTAAGAAAATTAGCCTGATTGGATACGCAAGCGATGTTGGCTGGCAACGTGAGCCGATTGTTCGCGGAAAAGGCTACGTTTTCTCTGGACGGGCTCGTTTCTCGCAACGTGACTTACTTCGACAAAATCAGCATCCTGGAACGGTCGTCTGATGGAGCGATCGCTGATAAATCCCCGGGTGCTTATCGGGTCTCCTCTGACTACGTCCGCCGGTACTTTTCCATCATCGATCCCCCGCGCATCGTTTCGTTCATTTCTCTCACTCGACACCACAATATATAGCAAGTACATGATATCCGGCCGGCTATACAATTTGCTCGACGATCTTTCGGCAAGTCCAAGAGCACGGTATGAAGTTCCTACTTTCTGAACACTACGTAGGAACTCTATACCTCGCTGCTGGATCTCTACCATATATGAGTACATATCGTACCGACTGAAGATTCGTATAATCTCCTTTGTGTCTATCTCTTCGACGAATTCTTCATCTTCTTCGGCATACACCAACTGGAGTACTTTTCATCACTTTTGTCACTGTTTCACACTAAACACTGTTTAAACCACACCGATAGTTCTTCCTTTGCTTCCTCACGGAGGAAAGCGAGTGCCCCGATTATCACAAATATCGCGTACTAAACCTTCGATTTGGTACAAAGTCTCGATCTTTATTCAAACTACTATTCGGAAAATTTATATTTCCGTTTAAACTTTTATTCCAAGTTTCGTTCGAGTCTCCTTTTATTCTTTAATTTTATTCTTGTACGCGTAACGTAGAACAAGTAGAACAATATGTTTTTTGATCCTCGACCGATCCAACGATGGATCTCGCGAACGTGTACCGATAAATTCCCATTCAAGGACCAGTAACCGATTCTATCCGATCGCAACGAAGATCGTTGGACGAAATGACACACGTTAATCGAGCTCGTGTCTTAACAACAGCGGCGAATCCTAAACACTCGAACGGCCAACGCAGACTCTTTGGATTCTCGGCTTTGGAGTTTGATTTGTAGAAAAAAAGAAGAGAAGTATCGTGTTGGATGAGACTTGGAACGATTTCGTGAAACCCGTTCGCCACGAAGGCCCGCGAAGCACTGAAGAGTCTCGAGGGGCACCGGCTAGAAACACACACGACGGTGAAGACACACACGGCCCTCTGATTTCCCCTCCTTCTTCCGAGTCCACCGGCGACACTAACGCCCCTGGCGGTGAAGAATGACACGATGTCCGAGAGGAAGAAGACGAAGAAGACGTCGAGGAAAGGGAGACGGGACAGGAAGGAGAGCCGGCGTGGATCGCCGGTGATCGGGATCGAGAGCGTGATCGAGATCGTGCTGCTACCTAGCAGGGAAAAACATAGATTTTTCTTGTTCGTTTTTTACGTCGGTCTTTGGACTGAATGACGACGGAACAGTCGGTGTAAAAAGTCTTTCTTGGGAAGTTTCTTAGATATTGTTGAGTAATCGAAATACTGATGTAAGAAACGTGTTTTTTCCTTCATGTTTTTGGTATCCGCTGATTGAGATCGCGAAGTGAAAGGAGAGGTTGATGGATATTTTTACGTCTATGTTTTTTTGAGTTGTGTATAAGTGTTTTTAATTATAGATTTAATGCTTTTCTCTGGGAGAATATGAAAAAAGTTAGCGTTATTTCGAATTAGATATTGTTATCTGACGTATACTATCAATATTATTTTTATTTGAATTGGATGTTGTTGAATCAGGCGGTTCTTGAAATTAAAGATCGATAGAAGAATAGCATTTTAGCGATCATTTCGAGAATATGACAATACCTGTAGCTATTTTTTGATAAAAGCATTCAAAACGTTAAAATCAAATTCTACTCACAGTAAATATTTATTCTTCCTATGACACGAAAAATAATCTTCCAAATTTAAGGAAAAAACTTTACGATATCACAAACGTCACAGTGACAGCTTAAACGATCGGCTAAACTCCACATCTCACATATTGTATTCTCATATTTCACAATTCCCTTATTTTACATAATCATTTGACCATTCAGCAAAGAGAAACATCGATATATTTAAAGATGAAAAAAAAAACTTTTAAAAAGCAAGAAGGAGGAAGTGCATAGATCCGTAAATATCGATAGAACGTTATATCATCGTGACGGGATAAATCGCGTGGCGCACCTTTGATGAACCCGAGGAAGAGGAGGCGGTGCACAATAGACGATCCAGCGTTCAAAGGAAAATCGAGTCAATTGAGCGATTCGATTACCGGACGATTAATAGTACTGGCCGCCGGTTGCTCGCACTTAAATGCATTAGTCCGATCAACGTGACCGCCGCCAGTGAGTCAGTCGAATGATATCACTGTTGCGCGATTAGAATTTACATAAAACCGTTTCGTAGTTCGCCATGTGAGGCGCGACGTGACCATCGTTGTAAATACGTGTTCGTGGCGGTCTTTTCAAAGATCATCGCGAAAAGATAATTAATTTGGCGTGGAGAAAAACTAATGACGTCTGGTAATTTACACACAATTTTCTTTGTTTCTCTGTGTTGCATCTAGTGAGATCACAGATGAGCAATCGTTGAATAGTTGCTTCGATTATTTTCTTGATAAAATAGAGGCAAATACGGAGACTGATGTACTTTAAGGCAATTTTAAAATGGAACTTGACGTCTTCAGAGATCTTAGAATTTTTTCTTCCGAGTCTATTTCTACATTTTTGCTGTCAATATCTTGATCAATTTAAAAAATACAATTACAAGAAAACTGTCGATTAAAAGCCAAATTTCGCCCGAATACGTAAGAAATAATCCGTTCGCCGCTGTTTCCTCGATTGAAGAACGCAATCGGAGGATCGATGTTGCTGGGTTAATTATTCAAAACAGCTGGCAGCAATGGCTTTCCGCTGTACCAATCAAGTCAAATAAAATGTAGATAGATGGTCTTTATGCAACGACAGATTAACACGTGTTTTGTTTTCTTACGAAGGAAGTTGCTATTTTCAATTTTTGCGTCGTTGAACTTCGAATCGATACTGAGTTACTTTTCTCTTTATCTTTTATGAATTTTAACAAAAATTTTCATAAAGAATCAGAGTTAATAGCTTAGCTTAGCTAAAGAAGACGTTTGGTGAACAGAAGATTAACCCATTTATATAGATCATTTTTTAATGCCGTTTCAAATTTTTCTTCCTACTAATTGAATCTCTATAGACAATCAAAATTTCACCCTTGCGCTTCTTCAAACAGAACTTTAACTTTTATTAAAGATATTCCAAGACATGACTGAACGAACGATTGCATAAAGTAATACAGACGTTAATAAATATTTCAGGATTCTTCAAAGATTTTTTGAAAACCTAAAACGGTAACAAGATTAGGACTAAACACAAACAATTCAATTTTCCTACGAAATATGAAAAGATACGTTTCGGAAATTATCCCTTGCTATTATTATTATTGAATCTAAAAATATCCTCTGAATGACTCTGTATTATAATTCTTATTGTCCGGTACTTTCATTAACAGAAACCAACTCTAACGAAGAATCTCAAAAATCCTTTTTCTATCGAAGAATTATTTTTCTATCGGCGTTCCTAATTTCGTGAAGCACTCGAGAGACTCGTAGGATCGGAGGGTCTCTGTTTCATCTCGGAAACCCTCTTCACGAATGACTGTGGATCGCCTAACAAACACGTCAAACAGATGTCTAGCAGTCGCACTTGCATACCGAAGGAACACGCGTAACGTGCACGCATCTGAAACGGTAGAACCACGAAACAAGGACGGCCATGTGTGAATTGGCTTTAAGCTGTCGCAGCTACGCTACACGTGCTCCCGTACACATCCCTCTTCCGCAGTTCTCCGCGACCCGTGGGAACTTTTTTTCCTTCCTTAAGAAAACTGTGTTTCACGCCCGCATCCATACATCCTCCCCCTACCCTGATCTTCGTCCTTTCCTCCAAGAGCTATGTTATGTCGCCAGAATCGACTCGATGACGAGAGCTTGCTGAAAATCATCGAACAAGTTGAGCCGTCTACCAATTTTTTCTTAACCGCCAGCTATAAAGAAACCGATGATTCTTAAAAATAATAATAGCGTCGTAAAATTTAGTACCATGGGGTGGGGACTCGAAATGAAAGGAAATTTGTAGGAAAACCCGTAGGAAGAGACCTGTAGTAGAAAATATGTGAACACTTATTATAGGACATTTTTATGATTATATTACGTCTGCCTCATAAAACATTTTGAAATTTCATTTAAGGCTGCGTATGAAGTCTAACCTTGAAAATGATAGCAGTCAAATTGGGACATATATGGTCTCACCAAATATCGAAGCTTATAAACATTTAAAAAAATACGACTGAAACTTGAAACACCATTTACTCTGTCTTATAGATCTTTTTCGAGAAATCTCCTGGGTTGTTTATTCGTTCAGATAAGATCGCAGGTTGTTGCGTTAAAATCGTTAATTTGAAACTCGTCTACTCAAAATATCGAGTCACGTTGCGTCTTTAATGAATTCCAAATTGTGAACGGTTAACGTCGAAAGTGTTTCGTAGCCTTATTTAGGTGGACGCCTACGTGACTTTGCCAACGACTAGATATACAGGAACTTTTAGCTCGTCTGAAGTCCTCACGAGAAATTTTATGACTTGGACTGCCGCTTTCGAACGTGATCGTCCAATTCTATTACCCAGTTAAGTGATATCTTCCAGTTCTGGACTGATGGGCCAACTTTTTAACAACCGATTAACCTAAACGTTTTATAAACTGATTCGTACTTAACGTGTTAAGAAACACCAAAGGTAGTCTATAAAAAATCCAATCACCAGTTTGAAGCATTATAGCCTGGACAACCAAACCAGACAACCAGTTCATATGTGATTGGTGAATGCCTACTTGGTCTCGATCTCTTGCTCTTTAAATTTCTCGTTTCTTTATAACACGATACTATATATGTGACACTTGTGATGCACGAACGAATATTAATTATAAAAAAACGAAAAGGAAGTTTTAACGAGGAAAAATTACGTATTTTATCTTTAGATGTTTTCTGTGAGAGAGATGATTCTATTCTATTCCTAATCTTTGAATTTTTACGTTCCAATCACAATCTTGTTTCGTCAAACAAACAGGCTTCTAACATTCTAACTGAAAAATTTAACGAATCAACGACTCTCCTATATCTTCTTCAAACTTAAGGAAATTCTTAGCGATCTTTTTTTTTAAATATGATTAAGCCAAAAGTGACAGACGCAACAGTATGGATACAAGAAGACTTGAGTCAAATTCCATCCTGAAACAGCAACAAGTAAAGAAACAATAAATTCGTATATCAATTCTGGTCACTACTTTGGCTCCTGAAATCCTTTACGACTTACACAGGTGGTCGAGTTTCTTTTCGACGGAGAAGTTGCAGAAAAGAATCAGCGAAGTTCGTGTCTGATAGGAGGAAGATAGCAGAGGACCTGGATAATCTGGCCCCCCCGTGGGCGTTCCTCTTTTTTCTCCTCGCGAGCAGGCAAGAAAATCCCATAGGCAGAGTAAATACAAGGCCTGGAAGGATAATTAACCTGAGCGAAGGCACGGTTTAACGAGTCCCACGATTCCGCCGCGGGGATCACGACACAGGAGCATCAGCGCGCGGCAAAAACCGAGTCATTCGTTCGTTTGGTCGCGCTTTTTTGTCCCGTTTCGTAGCTAAATGGAAAATCGAGCAAGACGAAAAGAAGAAGAAAGGGATGGAACGCGTCTAAGTTCGTGATATCTCGCGAGAATCGCACCTGTTTCTATCCCGGACTCCTACTAGAGGACTGTTTAATGACTCTTGGCGTGATAGGCGTCTAAATTATACGAGTTGGATGGCCGTTTCCGGGTCACGCCATGAGACTGTCAGATTTACGAGTTAATTCTATTTTACACGCCGTGTTTCTAATAAATACACGCAACTGTCGGAGAAAATGGAATCCTTCTATTTGGACTTGGTCGTTTCGTATCAACTTTCTAAAATAGCGTTTTCGACGTTAAAAAAAGCAGACGATTCGTTTCGTGCCATTAATCAGTAAAGAGTTATGTTCGCTAACGAGTAGTTATTTGAGAGTTTTTAGATTTTAAAGAAACAAGTGTCTTTCTTTGTTTCTAACTTGCCTACAATGAAAATGTATTTCAGAGGAATGCTAGAAGAAAGAAACTGTTCCCCCTTTTTTATCCGAAGGTAATTACCAGCAAATAAAACTCATCAGCTGTATGATTATTACCGACAAATAAAATGGTCTGGTTATATTGTTACACCGATTACTTTTTCGAATGATTTCATCGTTCCCCATGTGATCTTTAAGAACAAATTTGGGCCTATATTTGTTGCAAAGCATATTCTATTTCAAGCACGTCGGTGTACTTAACTGTAAAATTAATACTGTTACTGTAACTGTAAAATTAATTCAAAGATACGTTAAATGTATCGAGAATATTGGACTAAGTAATTGGACAAAAAGTAATTGAAGAAGAAACATCTAGAACTTGAATAAAGATTCAATAAAATACTGGCAAAATTAATCTCGCGTATGAGACATCGAGTAAAATCATTCAAAACGCAGGAATTTCAAAGACATCAACGTGACAGCTGCGCTTTCAAATATAACATACATTGAACGTGCAATTCCGCACGCGAGCATAAGCGAAATTGTAAACGAAAATACGACGGTATTTCTATCAGGAAAACCTGAAACGACGAGAAGATTCTACGTTCTAGATGTACCAAACCGCCACGTGTGTACATTGTACGATTCATCAATTATTCCTCCCACCTGAGGATCCAACTACGCTCACTGTCCTTCCGCTAGAAATAACAAACACAGCGATAATCATTAAGTTCTATCAACCAGTCATCACTCCTTTCCTCCTTCCATCGGACTGTTGGCCAACGTATCTCACTGAGAAACCGAGAAAACGCGAGAAACGTCATCGAGGGGGCTGTAATGTAACGGAGGCCAGAATGGGAAGAAGAAGAAGAAGAAGAAAAATAAGAAGAAAACGATGAAGAAGAAAGAGAAGAAGAAAAAGGAGGAGGCGGTGGCCGCTGAGACCTGGCAGAGGGAGGCCAGCAACTTCGAGGTGGGGGACAGGGAAACGGAGACCCCTCCGGAGAGATCAAGGTTGCAAAGTAACTCTGATGACGCAATCGCCTGCAGCTGCATCCGGCGACATCTAATTGCTCTCGCCTTGTCATGCCAGCGGCATTATATATCGCGACTGGCCGATCTCTTCCTCTCTCCCGAACAGAGAGGTCCTCTCTGCACGTTTCTTCTCCCTCTTCGATGCTGGACCGAACCGATGCGAACTTTTCGAGTGCAACAGCATGAGGAAGGAACGGGGAGCCTCGAGCTCGCGCGAACAAACTTTGCTCGTAATATACGACGATGTTAAATGATAGTGGCGTGGATAGCGCGGCCAATTTGTGCGCTACCGAACTCGTGATAAAGATTCGTGTGACACTTTCTCTGCTCGCCGCGCGATTCCTTCTGACCCTTCTCGGCGGATCACGTTGATAAATTATTTTGGCAAACAACGTGGTTCTAAACTCTAGATTCTACAGGACCGATTTATTGAGATCAAGAGAGAGAGAGAAAGAGAGAGAGAGCTTGTGTATTTGGTTAAAAGTTAAAAGGTTGGGGATAGTATTGTTGGCATTTCGAGGTTAAGGAAATTTAGGATTAGAATGTCGTGTTTTCGAAATTGTTATTATAATATTGATTCTATCAACGAGATGAAATACGATTTTTGGATTACAATGTACACTCTGTTTTTAATATTATTTTTCTTTCCTTTGACTTATGTTCAAAGAGATAATCGGTCGTTGACCATTGTAGTTATTCAACGTTAGAATCGTTTATTCTATGAAATACAAAATGAATTCGAAATGATTGGACTCATAATTCAGCCGTTAAAAATGTCATGTCATTCAACAGATAACAAATTAATACTTCATATTTCTTAGAAAAAATTCAGAGATTAGATAACGTATTCGAAGAATTTTGAATTTATATCAAATACGTCAAATACTTTAGATCTATCCTGGAATTTTTTTCGTTGCAAAGAAACATGTTCCTCGACATTGAATAAATTTAACGTTAATTAGAACATGTTACTAATTCGATTGACCTTTTGCGCCTGAAAAATCTATATTACGTAAGAGATACTAGATCGATGCCTGTCTTTTTCTGAAAAAGAAAGAAAAAAATCAGCCTTACCAACAGGTCATTGAACTGCATCAAATTCCAAAAAAACAGGCCAACGCAATTCAGCCAGAAACTATCAACGTACGTGGTCAAAATAAATACGAAACAACTTCAGAATTTCTTAATTTCCGCGGAACATGTAAAAAGGTACCTGGACATCGATGAAATTTACGGTTAATTAGAATGCAATTTACGATATATCGGCGTTATTGGTGGCATCGGTTGCGCAGCTCAGCAATAACGGGGAAACGAGCGCGAAGCCAAGAGCTAGACATCGGTACCCGCTCGCGGCTACTTGAACGGTGCACGATGAACGCCGCTGCCGGCCAATAATGTTTTTCTCCTCTTTTTATCGCAATATCGATCCACGATCGACACACGGCCCGTAACACGCTGCAATTTAGAAGATGACTCGGCAAGTAAACACGGGTACTCGCGAATCATTCTCGCATCCGCGCACGAGGTGGAACTCGTTTGCGGGTGAACGAGAGATCGGACATGAAGATTCGATTCGATCGGCCGGGCCCTGGCCTCTGAACGAAGAACAGCTTCGGCGTGGACCGGTTTCAAGGTGAATAGCAAGGTGCTCGGCCCCGCGAAATTGCTCCGCGTTACGAGCCTCGCGCTCTGAATCCTTCCTCTTTACCGACGAGGAAATATCGATGGGGGACGGGGGTAGTCGCCAAATGGGACGAACCAGTCCGAGAAATAGTAGCTCGAGAATCTTTCGATGATCTTCACAACGAGCTCGACGCTAACTGCTTGCTGTGCTTCATAGCTGCTTCAAGTTTTGTCGTGGTCTTGTGTTGGACTATTGAGATACGAATATTTTTGAGAATCTTTTAGTGCCTACTTTCGAGGTTCGTTTCTCAAAGGTTTTTTTTAAATTTTGATTCTTCTTTTGGAAACTACAATTTATTTAATTATGTTCACGTTGAAATTTAGTATGAAAGATCGTATAGGTCAGATGTTATTACTTCGTGTTTCTTAATGATTCCAAATGACTTCTTAATCGAGTTTGTTTTTTTGTATTCATCATATGAGAAACATATTGTTTAGGAATTTTTATGCTCTATCTATTATGTGTATCGTTATTCAAACCAAGTTTCGAGATATTAGAAACTTCCGATGAAATTTAGAAATTGCAAAAAACGTACGTATATCGATGAATCTGATGCTTCTTAGAGTCATTAATGAGAAACTACAATTATTTTTTAACATAATTATAGTGACTACTTTTGTAAACACAAATATCTTCAAAACATATTCCACTAATGTTTAATTCTTTATCAATCATTTATAATCGACCTAATCAAGAAGCAACCTGTAAAACCTAGAACTTTCTCAAAAATTGATTCCTCTTATGGCTACTACTATCATCCAGTCACCTTCAAAAAATGATTCCCAATTTATTACGGAGGCCACTCGAGTAGCGAGTATCCTATCCAAACGAACGGAACGACCCCCTCGAGTCTCCCACTCTTTCGAAGGCCCGAAAAAGAGAGACGCACGAAACCGCAAGAGAGAGAGAGAGAGCGAACCCATACGAAACGCCCCTTATTCGAATCGCTTTTCAAGCGGAGCTCGTTCATCTTGTCCGAACCAAACGCTGACATCCGCCGACGCTTCGCGGCAATCAAACTTGTCGAGAGAACTCGACGTGGTGAGGAATATATTCGGCATGGTAAGCGAGAGCCAAGGTTCTCGGTGGGGCTGTTCTTCCTCGAAAAATGACGAAACTCTTCAAAGGGTATCTAAGAATCCCACTCGTTCCTTAAACACAGGAGATTCGCCGACAGGATGAAATAGAGTAAAACGGAAGACGGCGGGGGGTTACGTCGACGCGTAAAACAGAACTTTAATACCCGGTTGGTCCGGGAACGAAATCGAGGATGCGCGCGTAAAAACGCCTACGTGGTCGTAAACGAAAGAAGCTCGTGTCGAAGGGACGAAGGAAACCGAGCCGTTGGCTCCCCTCGACGCGCGGATTCCTCGCGTTTCCGCTCGCCCTCGCGGAAATCTTCGTCCCCTTTCGTCCCGCGTGTTCGTCGTCCGCGATCCCCGGTGTTTCGAGTCACGAAATATGGATAAGATTTCGTTTCGAGTGGCAGCGGTATTAGAGGCAGCCACGTTCGCCGATGGAAACGAGCGAGCACCGTGTAATCCTGGGGAGAGGCGAAGCTCCTGGGACGAGATATTATTCCGAGCTAATAAGGTGGATATTGAAAATTACTCCGTGAACTCTGGCTGCAACACCAAAGGCGAACCTGTGTTCTTCGTGTCTTCCTTTTGGTAGATGAATTGGCATGATGGTTCTTAGGGGAGGTTATCTTCTTTCTGGTCCTCTATAAAGAGTTACGGGAATTGGGGAAATTTGTTGAGAGTATCGGAGGATTTGGAGGATGTGCAGAGGTGTGAGATATTGGAGGATTTCAGATGGTTGATGTTGTGTTTAAATATAGTTGTTATAGAATAATTTGATCGCGATATTGCAATTGTTAATTGTTCTATAGTTTAATATATTAGCAATGGAGCATCTCAGTTGACATCCTGTATGAGATAATCGTTTGCAATGTATAAACATGAGATATAGGTATCGTATTTTTCAAATAATAGTAAAAATATTAATAGAAAAGATTCTCTGTATGTATTTTGATGTTTTTATAGCAATATCTTGACCGTTTGAAAAATTTGAACATAATCATCGTTCACGGTAAAATCATCCCATCGTTAAAATGTTGATAACATGTATACTTATATGCATTCTTCTTGTTAATTTTAATGGAAGGATTGTTTTTTTTTAATAATTATAATTATTATTTAAAAATATTCTTCTCTTTTAATTTCTCAATTTAAAATGTTGGTAAAATATTATTTCACGAAGGAAATCGTATCAATTCCTCAGACAAGAGAAAATAATTCATACTTAAACACTAGCGCGGAATTTTTATGGGGAATATAGTACAAGACGAAATGTTGATTTATAGATAGAGATATTGCTTGCATCATAAAATCGGTATTTATTACGGACGCTCTTCTGTTGCAACAAATTGCGAATAATGCAAGTTTAAACCGCAGTTGGACGTTCAATTTCGAGATCGTTGGGAAACGATGTTTCATTTCGCGAATATCGTTGCGCAAGTTCGCATGGGTTGCGCAACGCGTCTTCTGGCAAAATTTCGCGGCTCTTGCAAACGTATGGCGATTTCCATTCGACGAAACCAGGACCAATCGCTGTGTTGCGAATCGAAAGGGCGAATTATACGCACGATGATCTCACCGAATATTTCCGCGAGATATAATTTTGCCAAGTCCACCGGAAGAAAAATCGCTTTCGTGCTGATTTTGCAAGCAGACGGATTCGTGAATCATCCTTGGCGACTTCCGGCCATCGTGACTCACCCTTTCGAAGGATTACCACGATGAACTGCTAACGAGTTACGATTAAAACAAAAAACTGCATTAACGTAGATAGGCAAATGCTAATAAGAATCATCTGCAACTGTTTCCTTCGTTTTTTAGAAGACACGAGGAAACTGGGTTTTTTTTAGAGTGATGTGTAATATTTCATATGATCCATCGTTGACACTTCCAAGAACAAGAATTACTTTTACTCAGAATCTTCAAATTTTACAAATTTAATATTATTATTGATATTCTCATTTTAAGAATTAATTTCTCAGAATTAGCAAATTATATGAGATGAAATTAATTTTTGAGAATTATTAAATTACATAAAATATAGGACAATAAAATATAACATAAATGGGCGCTATTAATAATAATAATATAAGTGACATTTCCTACTGATAATCTTTGGAAAGAGATATCGGAAATCTCGGAGATATCGGAGCGTGGACTTTTCTGCATTTGTGAGAAATTTAAATGTACAAAAATATACATAGTCCACATAATGTGCAAGAATATGGTAAAATATCCGACGTAAGCCTCTCGTTACAATTTTTAGAGAGTGTCATAAATACATAATTATACATAGCCCTGTGCATAAACGTATAAATTTTCATAAAATCTCTACTAATGAATAAGCAACCACTGCAATCGTCTTAATGTTACAATTTCTAATTAATATCGCCAAGAGGTCATCCCGGAGATCACTGGCAGAATAGAACGTATTTAATCCTATTTAAATGACGTAACGACGAAACGATATCTGCACCCGTAAATGCGACACGATTATCATTATCGAATGACAGAGTCTCCTATAACGATATCAAATACTCTAAACGCGCAATACATCATCAAGATGAATGCTGCACGTAGTCGGAAAGAATGACAAGATGGAAGCCATCGTTCAGCATGTGAGCCGCTGAGTTTATCGATGTTCGAACCCCGGTCGACCTTTTCGAAAACTATGGGGGGAAACACCATGAAGTGGGGGGAAAGGGCCACGTTAATATAGGGCTGCAGGGTCGTACACAGCGAAAGTGGGATGAAAACCCCTCGAAATCAAATCAATTAAGCCACGTGCAACCCCACCCTCTTCTTCGTTGCATCGGTGATTGGATCGGTCGGAAGATTTTCACAAAATGGAGGAAATCAACTCTCGATCGTTTTGGTCTATGAAGAAGATGGATTTTCGCTTAGGAAGTGAACTTAATGTTATTACAAATAATGTATTTAAATCCTAGTTTTAAGGGAACGTAAAGTAGAATTGTTCAATCGTCGTGTCTTTCAAACGATTTCTTGGTTTCAAACGATGACGCGTATTAAGGCCTTTTTTATTGTCTGAGATTACTAGAATATTATGGCTTGTTATTTGTCTGGGTTGTGGTATCAATATGAAGAACATCAAATAAATGACCGTCATATCTTTTGGTTTCAAATGATGATGAGAATGAAGATATTTTTGATTGTTTCAGATTGCCAGGATATTATATTAATTACAACTAATTTTTCCCGTATCGTAACAAGATGTACGAGAATTACATCTTACAGCTACAATCTTACTTTTAAAAATTCTACATATTAAATAAAAAAGCGTCAATTTAAAAAATTTCTAATTAATCAAATTAATCAAAATAATTCACCAACTAACTAGCTAATGATGCAAGGGGTCTGAATAAAAAGGCCTGAAAGATGAAATTTACTTAAAGATAGTATAACTCCAAACAGAAAAGACAAAGACTAAGATTCGTCATACTATCAATAACACGTAACTAAACCAACTATCCAAACATCCAACTTCATTTTATTTCACTCCCATAAACCGCGAAACTGTCCTTATATCCACCCCCCTTATCGAGCGAGATCGAGAGGACTCGACGCGATTGGATATGGAAAAGAGGAAGACAAAGGTGGCGAATCGAGAGGGAGAAACGGGGAAAGCGAGGGCGGAAGGGTGAAATCGCACGCGTGACGGCTCGCCAGTTATATTTGCGGACGGGAAATCGGGGAATCGCAGAAGTGGGACGCGGGAAATTTCCAATAAAGGGAAATCCAACATTCGGTGCCGGCCGGCTGCGCGTCAGGCAGTCCAATAACAAAGCAATAACTATCGACGATGCGCGCACTGCCATTATACGTGTCTACCGGCATCCACGTAAACGTGGCTACGTGACGGTGTGGCCAATGCAATTGCATAGTCATCTCACCCATACTCTGACTATTCACCCCCTGCGCTCCTGCTTTTCTATCTCTGTTTCTCTAACTATAGGTATTGCAACGTGTGTTCCTTTGACATACATATATGCGTCTGTATTGTGAATATTTAAGTTGAAATTGGTAAATAGACGACTGTTACGTGACACAGTAGTCATTAACGTGTGTATAGTTTTGAAAGTAAATATTATCCTTTTTAGCGATGATATATGTAGAGAAAATACGAGAGGAAAAAGTATTGCAGTGAGGACATTGAGCATGAAACTTTGTTGAGATAGTAGTCGAATATTTGTTGTAAAATTATAAATACACGTTTAGTGCGATGGTAAAAATTGTGTGACTCGTGATAGAAAATTTGTAGAATTATATCGTAAAAAGATCTTTCAAAATATTTCTCTTTTTACTGTTGACTTGTTATTTTGAAATAATACGATCGCAATTATAAATTCATTTTCCGTAGCAAATTTAAATGAATCTGTAAAATTTGTCAAATCTCACCCTTTTTCGTCAATGCGAGATGTAATTCCTTCGATCATAAACGGAATTAGGAAACAAACCAATCGTTTAAAAAATTTCTTCCTACATTGTATTAACAAGCACATATATAAAAATAATTTGTAAAAATTGAATGTTAATTTATGATCTTTCGTTTGATATAATGTTCAATGTTCTCTATTATCAATCTTTACAACTCTATGGGGAATATTCGAGGAATTTCAATTATTTTCACTTATGATTTCAAACTTTACCATTTGAGAGTAGTATTTTATTAACATAGTTCTTCAAGAAGATACTCCTCGCACGAACTTTCATGCTTAAATAAAAAAAACTTAGTAAAATCTTCAATTATCTTCTACAAAAGAACATATGTTTTACCAACATCAGTTATTGAAATGGAATTGCCGAAAAAAATGCAGAGCAACAGATAATCGACAGGATGAATACGTAGAAAAGGTATATCGTTGTCGAGGCGAGGTCACGCATGTTCGCGCGAATGCGTCAGCCACAGTCGCGTGAAACGATCCGAATTTTGGGGCGAGATCGTCGCGCTGTAACGTCCGGTTCGATCGGTTTACTGCGCGGCCGCGATCGTACGGTTTATCACATCCGGAAATGGAATTGTTAGGGGCGTGTTATATACCCACCGTCGACTGCCTAACCCTGATTTTTTTTCATTCCGGCGCTCGTTTTTTCACCCGAACTGACCGCACGAGCGCTAGCTGTCTCGCGTCGATGAATGGCGCGTTCCCAAAGCAATGAGCGGGATTGTAATTCGTCCAGAGGATATGAGTTGCGAATGACAGAGTTTAGCGATTTTTTCCCGGGATAATGAAATATTTTTGAACGAGAAATATTGCCTTTTCTTTGCAAATTGCAATATAGTACATCGTTTTTCTTGGTTTGAATATTGGTCTTTTGGTCAATACTTTAGTGATTGCATATTGTATCATCAAATGAATATATTTGATGTTTCGGAAAAATGATTAAGATCGTTTTTGGGTATATAAAGAAGGTAGAACCATGAAATAAAAATAGGTAAACGTTTCAAGCAACAGATCGATAATAATTTTCAATCGAATATAAATGCAAAATTTACAAATGCGAAAATTTATCTTTGTATCGTTCAACTTTGTAATAATATCATTCAATCAAGGATTCAATCTTATGATATTTTCTATGCTTCTTTAATTTTTAACAATTTATGTATCTAAAATCCTTTTCATCAAACACAGATATATGAAACTCTCATAAAAATTCTTATAAGACAGTATGTTAAAGAAGCAGCTTATACCAAAGTAAATGTGTCACGAGCAAGGAGCGACCCGCAGTTTCGTCAGAGACGAAGAAGAAACGAAAGTTTCCGGTCCCCCTGGCGCGCTTGACGAACGTCGAAACCCCATAACGCTCGCCCATTAGGCCCATCACGCGATCAATCGTCGGGCTTCGAGGCGACCTTCGTCGTTTATTTAATTATTGATTGCACCTTCCTACGCATCCCCTATTCGACTTATTGTTATGACAGCGTCAAGAGCGCTCTTTGAAACGCGAGATTAAACCGCACCAGATTCCACGTCCGGCACTCTACAACGGAATCGTTCATTGTTCGTCCGATCGATACTTTATGCGATGTAATTCCGCTTCGATAGAACATTGCACCTGACATGTAACGTTACATCGCTCGTAATACGCACATAGATTTACCAGACACTTATAGACACTTTCCACATTCGAACACCTATAGACATCTTTTATGATCACGTTGTGTATGTTATACGAAACATTTTGTAATTTTATTAGCACCGTTTGGAGACTCGACTATCTCAATTATATCGGCAAAAGTTTCTTACACTTTGATTCTCATTTTTTTGTTCTTTGTTTTAAAATAGAATCCCCCGGCTTTATATGGTCTACTAATATATGATCATAGTGTTTTATTTATTTGAATCATTTACAAGCTGGATGCATAAACCGGAACGCATAGAAAACTAACAATTACGAACACCATTTTTTAAAATTTCCCTTGGAACTTGCGATTGTTCGTTCTGTTCCCTTACGATAGATAAATTTACGAAGAGATATCGGTTATTAATTCTATATTTACCTAATGTGAAATCAATAACGGCAAGAAACTCGATCAGTTTGGCTATTGAGAGATTCGTTTCTCGAAAATGCAAATCCAAAATCAACCCTACGCTTGAACAAAGGAAATCCTTTGGTGTCACTGGATGTCTACGCGGCAATCCTTCGAAACCTTCGAAAACCTTTCGATCTGTCGCCGACGTGCCCTCTGACAATCCCGAAACCATTCTCGTGCCATCCATCTATCCCGAGTCTGTCGCATAATAAGCTGTTCGGGGGTTAAGCGGGAAACTCGTGCCTCCCAATCACGAGAAGGGTAGAACAGCGTCAGGGGCGAGGGTTCCCGCGCTACCAAAAAAGAAGAACAGGGGGTGGCTAGAGTGGGGAGACTGGGCTATAAGAGAGAAAAGAAAGAGAAAGGTGAACGGTGTTTTTCAGCAGAGTAAACCGGGGCGGTCTGTTGGGGGTGCATCACACACGCGGCATTTATGCGAGAATAAAAGAGGCCACCCTCGCCCCGACGTAGCGCCATTTTTATCGTGTGCACCACGCCCGTAACCAAGCCCCAAACCACCCCCCAGCTCCGCTTCGGTCAATCGTCCGGCCTGGATGATCGTGCGCGCGCGACCGATCCCCGTTTAACCTGGATGCGTGCAAACAACGCGAGACGCTTTTGATTTCACCCCTATTTTTTCTTCTTTCTTTTTCCTACATTTTGTCCCGTGTTTTTACCCCTTCCTTTTTTCCTGACCGGGGTTTTTTTTCGATTCGTTCTGTTTCCTACGAGGAGATCGAACCGAAATTTTCCGGCATGCGGAACAAGTACCCGGCCTTTGTTTCCTCTGTCGATACGGTTGATCGGCGCTAGAGCTCCACGGTTAAACGCGACCGTGCTCGACTTCGATAGAGTTACACGCGCAGAAATGATAGGATGAACTTTTTTTTCACAACGCTGTTTTTTTGCGTCACACAGTTTTGTTTTCATCTTCGGTCTCCTGCGTCTCCTTTTTCCAATTATTTTCAATTGTAAATTGAAAGCAAGAGTCGTCGACAAGGTGATGATTTAATTGCTAATTACTCTCGGCGCAATGAAATCTCTAGAGAAATTTCTATTCGAGGAAGAGGCGAACAATTTAAAGAAAGAAAGAAATGTATAGAAAAATCTTATATTTAAGGAAAGAGTCACAGGGAATCGGTAAAAAAGTAAAGGCAGGAAAATACAAGGAACAAAGAAGAGTATGTAATAGTAAAACTAGGGTGGAATTTGCAGTCACGAAAAGTGCTATAAATTATCAAAGCAATAGGTAGAATGCCAACTTGTAGAGAAATATGACGTTCTAAATGTTCGTCAATTCATACATCTTTGACTTCATCCCCTGTAATATTTCCTGTCGATACACGAGCATGCTAACCACTGCTCATACGAGTCTTCCTAAGATCTTTGTAACGTTCTCGCGAACGCGAAAGGGACGCATGGGGTCGGTTCTCGTAAACAGGATACGTCGTTACAAGGGGAGGCTAGCATCCCTCTATTAGCATATTATAGTGCTAGCACGGCGGCACAGTAGGCAATAAAGTAGACAAGTAACAGTCAGCACCAGTAATCCCTGCGATAGGGCATGACAGAACGATAATAGTAATTCGAGCACGACGTACAAATCGTTTGTTTCCCCTGCGGAAGTTTTATAAGTCCTGATAAATCCTAATTTGCAAGTTTCGTTATTAGAAATCTGAGATAAAATATAATCATAGCAAATGCAAATAAAAATCTGACATTTGGACATTTTCTGTTCTTGAGATAAAGCGAAACTGAATTTCTACTATGTATTAGAAAATTGAATAGAGCAGATTCGATTCAGATTTTCTTAAATTGCTGCATTTTTTGTAATGAAAGTTTAATTCACAAATGTATTTGTATTCTTGAAGCTATTTTAAGATTCCCTGTAAAGTACAATTGTCATTATTAAATATCGTATAAATCAAGAAATATTATTATAAAACTAAGATTCTATTTAATTTAATAAATCTAAAGTTCTACATTTGTGAAAACCGTGCAATGTTGTTTCTTAGTAAACAGTCTGTCATCAATTTCCTCAGATAATGAATAACATAATTGACAACTAGAAGAAGTTAAAACATTATCCGAAGATTTAGACATCGATGAACTTAATCATCCGATATTACAGAGTTATAAGTTTCTGAAACATACGTACACGTGTAAAAACAAAGGATCACGGAAAATACAATTTCTGCTGTTTCAGCGTTATTTCACTGCTATCGTGACTATTGACGCGAATCCAACGATTGTATAAAAAATTAATATTCAGCTGGAAAAGGTGCAGCAACGTCCAGAACAGTTTACCCGTTCCATTTCGCGCGTTAACCGACCACTCGCCGGCGTGATCATCCGAAAGAAGAAAACGAAACGCGAGCTCACTCCGGATTAGCGAGACGTGGTCGGCTATTGATCTCGTTTTTCATTCGCTTTTTGCCGGAGCAGGTTTTCGATCGGTGACGAGCAGTAGGCGCCGTAATAAATCGTGATGTTTTTACAAAAAAGACAATTTTTATCGGAGTCAACGACAGCGGCCGCTGTGGCAAGTCTTTTTGCTCCTTCTTACTTCACTACTTCCACCCTCTTATCCTTTTCGCTATTTTAAAACTGGTTCTTCACGGTACAAATCGAAGGATCGTCGAACGATGCAAGTTCATTGAATCTGTCAACCTTTTCAATTTTACAGCGATATATATCTGAGATGTTAAGGGTTCCGCATTTCTACTTTCGGAACTTTTATTTTCTATATTTCGCATTTTTATTTCAGGCGCTTTAATGTGTGCGTTCACATTGACTTTATTGGAATGTTAATCTTCTCGATTACAGTTCTTTGGCTCTTAATTAAAAGAATCTCTAATAATATACGGTTTGAGCCTATTCGTAGACTGTTATTAAGGAATTTTAATTTCCACACATCCGAAATGCTTGAATTGCGTATTTCTATCCTGCGAATTAATTTGGACGCTACTTTCTACTTTTTTAGGATGTTGTCCTCTCTTTTAGAACCATTTAATTAAGAACTTAATATAGGATATCGTCTTGCTTATGGATGTAACAATTTTAATATAATTAAAGATAAAGTATAAGAGTGAAAATGAAACTTAAACAACGTTGTTTGCTAATTTTAAGATACTACGAACGATGAAATTCCTAATGAAGGAAATTTCGACCAATTGCATATATCTAAAAATGATAACTAATTAACGCAATAGTAAGATATAGACTTGTTAGAAAATTTATTTTTCTGAGGTCAGCTACGAGTACGTTAAAAATTGGAATAAAGTTAAAAAAAATGCTCATTGTATTTGCAGCACGGCTTACTGAAACAACTTCATATCTACATTTTCCTGTGCGTAGACAACTTCCAGATTCTGCACATTGTTCGTTCGACATGTATGTACCTGGCTCATCTCTGGTTAGCACGACTAACAAACAAGCTGACCAACGAATTATAAACATCTGGTTTGCAACGATATTAGAACAGGCAAGACAGTGTAGCTCTTAGGAAAGTTCTTCGACATTACGGAAATATTTGTCGATAGATCATCCGTTTTCTTCATTCCGGATTAAGATGAATTACGATACAGTTTACGATATGGTAATTATCTTATCGTAAACAAAGTTGCAATGTTTTTTAAATATGGTGGATATTTCACTACGAGCGTGTAATTCTTACATAATCAAAAATTTATCATAGATCGTCGATCAAGACGAACCGGGTTGACTCTTGTTTATGTGATTAAAGATACCGATAGACAATATTAGAACATAATATGTAAAAATAAAGGTGATGTAGGATTGAATCAAATTGATAAAATAGTAATACACGAAATGATATAGATTTCAACGAGGAATAACAAGTAGATAGAAATAAAAGTGGTTTCAGCCCTCCCTAGCCAGACACCACGTGCTCGCAGTTTACAGTAGAAAGTGCTCATTTTAGCGAATGCTACATAGCAAATATTACACGGTACATTAAACAAATTATTAGTCAACCGTATTTAACCCTCGATTTAACTCTCCTATTAATACTGTAGGCTCATACATACGCCACAAAGCTTTGATTAACACTAAATTGAATTTTCCTTCGATGTTAATTTCATTTTAATTTATGTTCTGTACGTAGACCAACAATAACACTTATTCCTTAAAATATACAAAACAAGTTAAGATCAAATATCCTAAAATTAAACGACCTAACTAAAACTTAACTCAAATTATTAAAATCGTCTACGACCTAACGATACTGGAATCATTAAGAAATTAACATTAAAGGACTCAAACCATTAGTGCTATCGTTTCACACAAACTATCATTGTCTATTTTCCGAGGATACCCAAAAGTCGACGATTAAAACGCGATACCGTCCAAGGACCAATACGAGGAGTTCCAATAACATCAAGGAACTAGATTCTTCGGTACCGTTTTTCCTCGTTGAACAGGTGCGGCGGATCCTCGGTGACGCGAGGAGCGCGCGATTTTCTCACCGTTTTCACGACGGGGAAACCGAACGAACCGCGATAAAGATCAGCCGCCACCGCCGCCTACCTTAATTTTCATAGCGACTGGCGAATAGCGGCCGAGCGTTTGTCCATTAAATTCCGCCATTTTAGATATCGCGGGAGGGGTGTTTCGCTTCGTTTCGCAACCTAAACACGTGTACGTACGCGATACATACGAGCACACCTCATAGTGTGTAGACGGAGGGGACGTAAAAGAAGTGGCGGAACAGAGAGGGTCGGGAAGAGGAAAAGAGAGGCAGCAATAAAAAAGTAAGGCGCTATCGCAACGAGGAAGTCGGTGTTTCGCGGTTGCGTGCTCGGCATGAGTTGACGTCAGCCAAGATGGCTGCCGGCCGGCCCTCTCCTTCATCATCGCGGAACACGCATACACACGCACGCCATCATACGCGCGCGTAGGCGCAATGACACCGGGGAGGTTCCGGGGCAGATTAAGTGATTAGCTGGGAACGGAAGAGGGGAAAGGATGGGGGTAAACTGAACCGACAAAAATCACATGACACATTTATATGTACATACATATCGTTCTATGAATTGGTTCGGTTGACTATAAACTTTTCATGTTTTTGATAAGAAAAAATATATATATATTTCATAATAACAATTATATTTGTTATTATTATTTAACGCGAGGATATATTGCGAATAGTTTACCGGTGTTTTCGCTAGTTGGATTTTTCTAAGCGCAACTGACGAATGAAATTTAAATAGGGATTTATCTTTCGATAGTCTAGCGAGTACTTTAGTGCGAATTTACAACATGTTCTGTGCATTTATTTTTTTTTCTTTTTTGTGCAGAAGAAGAATCGAAATGTTTCACAAACATACAAATATTCATAGTCCAATTATGAAAATCTGATTCATATATGTATGGAAGATTGAGTTGATTGGATGACTCTGAGAAGAAGGAGAAAGGAGGACTGCGATAAGCGCAATTCTGCAGCTGCTGATCTTGTTGTTCAGAAGAAAATATTTTCTTATCGATGAGGGATTATGAATAGAGCTGATGTAAAAGAATTTTGCGTTAAATCTTGCGACCTCGCGAATCAGGGTGATAAAAAGAAAAATAATTATTCCGTTATAGACGCACGAGAAGTTCGTCGAGTTACAAGTTTATAACGATATTTTGAATATTCTTGTTGAATTAGTGCATAGCCCGTTTCACGATTGTAATATCACGCCAAGCAGAAAAATCCTTCTTACAACTTCCATGAAGTTAGAGTGACAGTAGTCGAAATCGGTATTGTTTCAGACTTAACTGCTATATTATTTCCGCCTTCGTTTCTAAATTTGTTCACTGTGATTCATTAGAAAGAATCGTCATTATCTATCCCTGTACTTTTAAAACAATTATTTATCCACTATAATCAAACGTTCATTCACGTATCTAATAAGTACTCTATACTCTTGTATCGTGAATTCCATATTCAGAAAAAGAAGGATTTACGAGACGCGCAAGTGTACACATTAAACTTCCCTATATAATTTTCCGATACATCGAATAACCAGTTGCAGATTGAAAAAGTAAATTAGAAAGTAGAGGCAAGAAATCGGAGCATGTTTGCACGCGATTAATGTGCATTTCGAAGAACTGCAACTACCTCATTGTCAGTCGGCAAGAAAACGACAATTTAAAGAAAAACAAGCCGTCTCGTGACAAGACTGTCATTTACTTGTGGCACTGTGCAATCGGACTCCCGGGACCAGCGGCGGAAAAAATCGCGTTTCGATATTCCGAGAATCGGGCGCTTTGGTAAAAAAAAAAAAAAAAAAAATAAGGCGATAAACAAGGTAAATCAACGTTACTCTTCCAGGATCTAATAGAATTGTAAAGAACTTTCACTCTTAAAGAATCTAATTTTTCAAAGTCATTCTTTTTTTATTACACGTTTGTTGTTCGAGTAACGTAGTAACACTCGACTTGTCCACAAAACATTAATGCGATTAGCTGGAAACGGTTTCCGCCTCGACCTGAGATGGATAATCTTGAACGATAAACACGATCTACGCTCGCGTTCCGAGATAAATAAATCAATGGCTCGCGTGGAAACGCTCGTTACGTGCCACGCGAACGATATTCGCCGCGGCCTCGATCGCGCGCGATACCGATCCATAATCACAAGTAATTGCATGGGACTCTTTTCAGTTTGCTCGTTTCTGGCCCGGCGTGCGCGTGATTGAATTTATAACGGCCTTTCAGTCGTTCAATCGTCGTTCCGCTCGCGAACTATTCGCGGAATCCGCCTACGTCGGCGTGTGTTTTCTTCGTTTCAGCCGAGAGCAGGAATTTTTTTGCCACTGGTTACAGTTGGATCATTTTCGATAAAAAATATTGCCTCAGCTGGTTTGTCACGAATATATTTTACATCTAATAGCTTTGTTTTCTTCTTGCTTTATGTAACTTGAATTCTTGAAATTCAATCGAAATATGAATATCGATGAGAAGTTATTTGCTTCGAAGCAAAGTAGTTCGCTTAATAGATCAAATTTGCTTGTGTAAATTTACCGCGACTCTTGAGTATTTTTTCTTTTTCTCCAACTAACTGAAGCTTCTGTGCTCTTGTGTACAGAGTCACACATTGGTATAACAAATATCGTAGAAATGTTTGTATGTTTGACGGAAACTAAATTCAACGAGTAATCGATTACGGAGAAGTGTCATCTCCACAAATTGAATATCTTTGAACATCAAGTGGCTGCCAGTATTATAATCGATTTTCGATAATTGGTCAAATATAATTTTATCAAATCGGACATCTTTAATGCATTTAATGCGAAATAATTTCGATTTTGTATGCAGCGTTGTGTTAAATATCAGTGACTTGGCAAATACAGTCTCGTCCAATTATATCTTTCAGAATATTACTTGCATAATGTTCCACATGTAAAAACATCAACGCAAATTTACTTTTTACTCTATATGTATAATGAACATCGACGTGGAAACATTGTACGAAGCTTGCTATTAATTTCCGCCGATCGTAATTTCCATGCAGCCGGCGAATGCTTACCGGTTAAAGAGCGACGTTAACGAAAATTTAACGGCGAGTTAACGACGCGACACGCTGAGCCAGTAACCCATAAATGCGTACACCGGGGGTTGAACAGAGCTGTCGTGGAGGGAACAAGAGAGAGAATGCGAGAATGAAAGCGGAAGATAGAGGCACAGAGGGAGACGAAACGGGAGAAGAGAAACGGAGAAGAGAGAAAGAGAAAGAAATTGGGATCCAGGAGGGGGAGAAATCTGTGAGCGCCACCCTTTCGTATGTAAATTCTGGAACACCTGGAGGCAAAGGTCGCATGCAAATCAGTCCTGTAGCCATCTGATCGGGGCCCAACCGCGGCTCCTCGTGCAAACACGTGTTTTTTACAGCCTCCGAAAATCGTGTCGGTGTTCGCATATTTTTCTTTTTTTCTGTTTTGTTCTTTTCCTCTCCTCTCGTCGTTTTTGTCCAAACCGTTGCTCTTTATCGGGTCGCGATTTCGGGAAACACTGATCGACCAATCGGAATATATTTTTAGGCGATTCAACGCATGGTGGCGTTCTGTTTGCCGACATGCGGAACGATTTTCATGGCAAATATCAACTGGCCGGTTTACAGAGAGAGCCAGAGAGTAGAGGGAAAAAAGCCACCGCAGAGGCGCGGTTTATCAAATTTTTTCCCCTCGCTTGATTCCCTCCCCGCTACCGCCACTCGACTACTACCATCACCATTAATTCGCGAACGTGTCTCCGGCAGGGAAAAAAATCTGCACCACCGGTGAAAACAACAAATCCGATCCCCGGCCCGCGAATCGACCATCGAGACGATTAATTCGCCGTGCATGCTGGCTTTTTTTTTTGTAAAGTCGCGCGTAGTCGAGCAACAGTCGTGAATCTGATCGATGGTATTTTAGTATTTAGAGCAGAAAAATCCATTGTGTGTACAGTACCGCTCAAAATTATGCGAACGAAAATTATTTTGTATAGAACGTAATTTAATTATGAAATTACAAAATTCAGGACGAGTACAAGGTTTATTAAAGGTATCGTAAAGCAATGTAAAAAATTGCGTCTGTATGTGTCAGATAATATGGTATTTTGGCTTTTAATCGTCCTCGGCACGTTTGATTAAAGGATACGTTTTATCAAGTTAGAAATGACAGGCTATGATGATTAATACCAGCAATAATATTTAAAAATTAACATCTCTCTAAATTCTGTGTATTTAACTTCTCATTTATTATTGTTTCATTAAAATTCATGTATCATTAATAAAAATCGTCTCAAATCTCCATATACTTAAAAATGGTAGTATACGTGTGTATATCAGAGAGTAGATGTTGCGGGAAAAAATGCAATTGTATCGCAATTTCATTATACAATAGCTGATGATAGGTTTGAAAGACCTAGGTGAGAATTAATGACGGGTAATTTTTCCCGATCGCAGATAAGAAGTATCGATCTACATAGCAATCGATTGTTGGTCAATGCACAAGCGCAATTGTCTCCTCTTTCGAATAATTTATTCAGAGAATCTGCTCGGACAAATCAAAGGATTTTGATTGTTATTCACGCAACACTGCGCACAATTTTTCTGCTGTAGGTTTGTTGTTCGCGATATTTTTTGATATTGTTCGAATAATAAGCAAAAAGTGAAAGGCTTGGTATATTTCATATAAAATATCCTTCGTAGTTTTATATATATTCTAATATGTTTTACATAACACGTTCTTCGTATATAGTTAATTATTTTATAACGTAAAGCTATAAATGAACTCGAAGATGCGTAAAAAGTGATATTAATCAGTCAAGCAACTGGCGTTTGTTAGAAAATCACAGTTTGATGTCAGGGGATGTAATAGACTGGGTAAATTAGATTCTGATTAGATTCGAAGGGAAGAAACTATGAAATTGTATCCGTCGAAAGAGGTCCATAACTAATTAAAATCCTTCTCGAGGAAGTAATTAACCATCACGGCGCGAACCAATCAAAATTAAAATCTCCGGGAGTCTGAACAAAGAAATAACTCGTAAAGCAGACTCTGAAGTAATAATTTCCTACCCTTCTAAAATATTATAATAAACTCGTCGCTACACTTCGTATATATCTTTCATCGCCAATCGAACCAAATTATACATGATACATAAAGAATTGTCTTTCTAGATATTTAGTAATTCTCAAACAGTATTGCGCATAAGTGTCCGAACACTTTGATCAATTTGTAATAACAGCATGCGAGTGGTACCAAAAAATAATAATTTCACTATCCTCTTGTCGTCAGGAGTTGTCGGGCCAGTAATGTTAAATTACCCATTCTTACTATATATAGTTACTATTTAAATATGACTAGTTGTATTACCCTATGAGTCTTTCTGTATCTAAAAGATTCTTTTTAATCTGACTTATAATTTGAACACTCAGAGATCTAAAGATAAAATGCTTGTCACGTAACAAAATATTCCTATAAGGTTCGATAATAACAAAAGTCAGCTCTATTATTGAACATTATTGAACGTATAGCATTTCGCTAGACATTTCACAAAATTTCTGTAAAGTTTTAGAGCATGGATGAACATTTTAATCGTTCTAAGATCCCAACAGTGAGCAAACCCACTTAAAGTCACTCGACTCAGTTGTTTCTGCAAAATCGTTTTTCATTGATCTTCAATTATTGCTCTTATATTTACTTAATATTACCCATTATTTTCATCAATGTGTGTTAACTGCATATAGTTGTCCAGATATGATCGCAGATCTAAATTGTATTACATTCATTTGTTTTGTGAGGTATTCAAACATCTATAACAGTTTATACTCGCGGAAAGAAACAGCGGATAATACACGTATGCACTGGGTGGTCCTACGAAAAGGAATCTATCCAATTACCCCCTTTTAATTGCCCGTTTCTCGGATATTCCATGACCGCCTGGAGGCGCGTCCATTTCATATTCAGGCATTTCGAATGCAAATACACGTGGTAGACATATTAATTCCCCGTGTCTTTACACCACCTATAGAACCTGAGCGCGAATTTTTCGTTTCGTTCTTATTTCCCCTCCCCCTCACATTTCTCGCTCGTTTTCTCTACGATTTTTTCTTCCTTTCTTTCTTTCATGTACCAACGTGGCTCGCGGCGATGCCAAGCCAAGCTGAGAAAGTAAAAAGAAGCTGAAAAGCGAGGTGGACGTGCACCACGTCGTCCACCGCACCGGTCGGCTTGCCAACGCTTTCTAATTATTCTCTTCGTTAACGACCCCGGCCCCTTAATTGGCCAACGTGACGATACAAATCGTAGTTTCTTCCATACATATGTATGCGCGATGTAAATCCGAGTAAACGCCGCGATATGAGCGAGCCGCATGGGATAGAGACGTCACCGCGGCCCTGAAATACGCCCGCAAGAACTGCTTAATTATGCGCGAAACGTCGTCGATTTTGCTCCTCCTGTTGCCCGGCACGATCGTAGAAATACGTGCTGCCCGTCCCTTTTAACCCCTTTAACGCGGGAGGTCGTTTTTTTGTGTCTTTTTGTTGCGCCTTGCCAGTATTTTTTCGCTGAGAGATTATACTTCATATTCATCGACGTAGGTACTTCGAGTTTTTGTTCAATGTATAGTCAATAAGCTTCGGTGGTTCGAATGGAGATTATAATTTAACTTCGCGAAGAATTTCCTTCTGGATAATAGGTCGTCGACTTGTAGTAGTTATTTCATTTACGAAATACTCGTTTTTTTCTTCGCTTCTTATTTACGCTTAAGTATAATGAATAGACTGCTGATGTTTATGCGAACGTGGAATATTGAAACGTGTAAAATTATATAGAATGTATATAGTATACAAGAATGTACAAAATATTCATTTAATATTTGTAATGTACTCGGTACGATGCACAGAGGATGAAATAATTTACGTGGTAATGGAGCTATAGTGAATGTACGTTATCTGAAGCTCATCGTAAGATAGGGAATTAGTGTTTCATAAATTTAAAATATTCCGTGTTTTTCTTCTTAAAAAGAATTGCCTTATATGGGTTTGATATCATCGTTTTTTAATTGACATAAAATTTATAGAAATATATATGTCGAAATATGTTTGTAGAAAATTTTTAACATGAATTTTGGTTACATACAAGCTGCACTGGTTTCGCAGCTTTGATGATTCTTTTATACTCCTTAAATTTCTCGACTTTTTCGCTCGAACTTTAAATATTTTATATAGCTTCGCTATTTAAATGTTTCTTTTCAATCCATCTGGAATCTTTATTTTTCATGATTTTAATTCCCAAGGTTCGTCTCGCTAGGTACATGGCAACCGTATTTTCCCCCGTGACGCGAAACCAACTTCTCGTTTTTTCCTTCCAAGAAGGCTACGGGTGACAGACACGGGTCTGATAGGCAGGAATTAGCTTGAAACGCGGCCCGAAGTTCGGCAAGTTCGGCCCTCCTTGGCAATTATTGATCTGATAATACTCGCGGGCCAACCGGTGCACACGATCCGTCTATTTAAGTTCGTTACGTGCACGAAATGCACTTTCGAGTTTCCCAACTCTTTCGGCCGAGTGCGCTCGTTGTCAGCTTAAATAATTGAAACGTCCGTCCGACTACGTTACGAAAATTTACGTTCTTCGTTTATATCGAGGGAGATCTAAAATAATAATTTTCATGAATATTTTAGGAAATATTATATCCTGTCATAATACAGGTGTATCTTTATCTCTTCATTATCGAAGAAGGTTATTGGTATTTATAGTGGAATAATGGATTTATAGAGAAACTATTTGGTATAAGAAATATTTTTCTGATCTTTTATACCATATTTTCTTTGAAATTTTAATTATAATAGTAAGAACAAAAATAATATTCACAGAAAAATGATGGATCTATAGAGAATAAGCTATTTTATACAAGAAACAATGTTCTTGCCTTTTTCTGATATTGGTCGACATATTTTAAATCTTTAGATATAGGATAAATCACGAGCAAATAGTTTTCTTAAAAATCTAAGTACAATATCAATAACACCTAGAATTCTAAGAAAAATTACCGATTAACAAATAATAGACATCTTTCGTAACAAATAGCAACCACGTCATTGAACAAAAATTTGTCAAAGCTAAAATTCTCCACATTCCTGACTATAACTCCAAACATGCCGTTCCTACTATCCTATGGAAGTTCCCATTATTACCCATAAACAATTTCCACTTCCCTTCGCTAGTAACAAAAGAAACGAATCAAAACATGGATATCAAAACAGAAAATTACCGCGAAACTTCGTAGCGGGAGCTCTTTCATGTAGCGTGTCCAATGTGCAAGGTATCGAACGGGACACGCGTACACGGCCTCATAAATCGATCCTGCTTACAATTATGCTACGAGTCCAATAAATTAGTTTTTTTCACCGATGGCACTTTTGCAAAGGCGTTTGCGTGAAACGTCTGGTAATATTATCATTCCTGTTCGTTTACTCTGTAGTCGGCCTGCGTTCGCCAGCGGCGTTTATCGGCGTTGCGTGCACGATGGCATATGACGCTGAGGAATTTTTTAATGGTGTCCCATTGCGCCAGAGGTTCGTTAAATTTCATGGAGAAATATGGCTCGGTTTCTGTCGTTGGCGCGGGCCGAACGCCGGACCAGCTCGTAAACACGCTGCTCGAACCTTAAATTTTTCCTAATAAGGACACGCTATCTGGCCCATTATCGGGGACCCCGTTCACCATTGTCCCGTTAAGACACACGCCGTAATCGGGACCTGTTCCAGATAACGCGTAATTAATTATGGGGCGCGAGAAGATTAGCCGTGGTCAGCCACCGAGCCTGTTTTTTAGGGACTTCTCTCTGTTAGGGAAGCTTGTTTTTCGTCCCGTTTCGTCTCTTATCTTTCTTTTTAGAAATCGTGGCTACTCTCTGGGTGTGTTTAGGAAACGAAAGTATCTGTAGTTTTAATCTCTGGTTATTGGAGAAATATACTATTAATAAAGAATTCTACCAAGGAAAAATGGTACACCTATATCTTTTCGTATCTATGCTTATTTAGAGGATTTTGTTCTGAGTTTTTAAAGATTTAGAAGTGCGTACGGTAGTGTTGGAAACATGTAGATTTTTTATTTTTAGATTATTCTAATATCGTTGTTTAGGTATCTAGAGAGTTTATCTTAAATTACAAATTTTATCGCCTATACGTCTTTCCCTTGGATTTCTGAATTCTAAAGAAACCGAATTAAATTCGAAGTTAGATTCAATTCAAGTATCTTCGCTTTCTTTTAATATTTTCATTGGCAATTTATTTTCTCAATTTTTCTCCTGTAGCAGCATAATTTATATTGTTAATCGTAATTTCGTGAATGAAGTAATGAGAAGTATACAAATTTTTCCATTAAAGTTTATCTTTGCTCGTAGTTTACTTGGAATTAAGTTAACTGTCAAAACAATTATTCGCTTATACCAGTTCTTTTTTAAATCTCTCAATTAACGCACTCAAATATAAAAAAGAGAAGTAAAATAGCCATAGTCGGACGAGGGAAGATTTATTTTCAAGAGTAAGGTGTTCTTAAGCCAAGTTAACGATCGTTGAAGACTAGTTGGCATAATGGGTAAATGTAGATACTTCATTTTATATTCTGTGGATGACGTTTGAAGGAAAAGTAAATTGATACTTTACCCTAGCATCGAGTAAAGGTTAAAGACTATACATGAACATAATGGTGTATGTCTAAATCTATTTATTGCAGACACAGAGAACGATGATAAACAGTGAGATACTATCGAAGGAGAAAACTTTGTCTAGCGTGTTGTTCCAGCTTTCTTATGACTGTGATTATCGCTTAATGGATTAGGACAAGTTTATCTTTACGGTTTAGAGCTAGAAATAGAAGAAAAGTTGCGCTATGCTGTTACAAAATAGGATATCTATATTCTATTTCTGTTTTTATTTAGCTATAAAAATAACACGGCTAACTATGAAGATAAATATGATACCATGAAAACTAATATTGTATATTAACTTTAGAATGATGTCGAACTAACCAAAGTAACCAACTTAACACATAAAGATTCGAAAATCCAAGAAGATTTTTCACATTTTAGTCCAACGAATAAAATTGATTTCAAATAATAGAGAAGTTTCGTTCAGTCAGAATCTTATAAAATATAACAATAACCAGATGCTATAATAACTCCTATCGAATAGAATCCACTCCATTCTTTATTTCGATTGTGGCAAGACAAACTCGAAATATATGTATAGCTTTGAAAACATCAGATTAACATTCCTCAGTGATATTTCACGTCGTTAAGATGCGAGAAAACGTGTCCGAAGTGCGTAGATCATTGAAATCATTGACCCCAATTTTATAACAATGACATAGAACGTAAATCGTCATTTTTATTATGACACTATTTTTTTTTCTTTTTTTACGCTTGCTTCTCGTCGCTCGAAGAAAGAATCTACCGCCGACAATTTCTCAACCCTAATCTCAAAGAATTTTAAACGCCTCTGAACAATCGTTGTATTTCTCAAGACCGTGCATTCTGACGGAATATTCTTCTCCCCTTCTTCTCGTTCTTCCCCATTCTCCCTACGTACTATTGTTTCACACCGCTTAAAGAGGGAATCAAAGAAGAATCGTCTATTCTTCCCGCGTTTGATCGTCGCGCACGAACCGCAAAAGGGTTTTCTTCGTCCGCGAGCAACCGAGCTGGCTAATGATCCAACGATTTATAAGCGATCAAAGGCCGATTCGAGCATGAAACCAGGGGCTGTACTTTTTTAATTAACGCACCTTTAATTAGCGGTAAAAATCGTCTTGCTAGCTATCTCAAATTGGACTGTGCCTCTTAAATCAGTTACTGAGACTAACAGGTAAAGGAAAAAGCGGGGAGAGAGCGGGGAAGAAGAAAAAGAAGAAGAGGAAGACGCTACAAAGTAGAGCGTCGATGAAAATACATCATGAGGGCAGGGCCGTGTGTACTTCTTTCCCTTTCCTTCCCCATCTCCCGTGTATTCATTTTTTATCTCTCTTCTTCTTTTTCCCTTTCTCGTTCCCTCTTTCCTCTTACAACCACCTCTTTTCAAATTGACGCCGTGCACGCGAACGAAGTGAAACCGTTCTCTCTAGGTAGCCACGACGACGAGGACGGCTCGTGTGAGCGGCCAAGCAACGTCCATAATTAATGATAATTGTTCAACTAGCTTGATGGCTTTAATTAAAGGCAGTTCTGCAATTCCGCGCGCGGCGAGCTTACTCCTATTTTCCCTGTCTCTCTTCTTTTTTCTCTCTTTCTCTCTCTCTTTCCCTCTCCTCTCCCCCTTCATCACACAGTCCCTCTCCCTGTACACGTTGTTCGTGTATCCCTTTCCTTCTTTTCCATCGTTCTCCTGTGTTCTGTCTATCTAACCTCTGGTTCTCTTCTTTTTTTTTTCGCTTGCCGCGGTTTTCCGGCGCGGCGGTTAACGTTTCAACGAGCCAGCCTATCTCGTAGCCGCATCGAAATTCCCCCGGTTTTGAACTTGACGAATCGAAAACAAAAGGCGATCCATTATTGTCTTCGTGGCAGCATAATGAATCAAGAGCGGTGGAATTTTCATGGTTTCGGCGTGTAATTAGCCGCGGAACGCGAGAATTACCCCGTTAACGATTTCCACGGAACCCTCGTTAGACGAAGGAACACTCGTTACCCGAATGCCCTGTTATTTCGAGCCAGTGTATTTTTATTCCTTGTTGGTTTACTTGCTCCTTTCTCTGCGTTTTACATCGGTGATTCTATTTTTTATTAGGTCTTTTTTTATTATGTTTCTCTTGTTTCTTCTTTTAACGTCGCGGAACAATCAGATCGAAGACTCGTTAAAAGAAAATCACTGGATAGACCAATTAGATCTTTCGTTAGATCCTGTTACGATTTCTACTGGATTTTATTATTATTTCTAGTGGATTTTTTAAGAAATTTTTTATTCCATGATGAGTTTGATATCGAGATGTATAATTCGTTGAAGCTAATTGTCTTAATACTTGTACATGTAATTGCACACTGTTCGGTTTAATGATTGTATCGTGTGCTTAGTTTCAATGGTAAGTTAATTAGAGAAGATCGTCCGATGTTCATTAAAAATCTAATCAGAAAGGGAAAACGTTCGTCGCTAATTCCGATTAATACGTCTCCCATATCTATTTATGATTAGTACTCTGTTTGAAATCGTTCCAAAAATACTTCTCGCGTAAATACACCTTCAACAGCATTCGCGCGATTGATTTTAGTTACATCTATTAAATGCTGTATTTTCATGCCCGCTATAAACAATCCTATAAATCAGATTCGAACTTTGACCTATTTAATCCAACATATCCTTGATTTATTACTTGCCTACAGAATTCGTAAAAATAGTTTCCACAGTTTCTCGCCATATTTTTAGAACAATACCAGGTTTCTCATAAATAATACCCCGATACAAAATCCAATAGCCACCACCCTCCAAGGTGAATCATATCTCAAGAGAGGCTTTTACCCTCTAAATTTTCGCTAAGCCGAAATTGCAAAGCATCGGACACCCCGAGCATTGGATGATCGAGGCGATTAAATAAAAAAGAAGCGGCTAACCGGTGGACTCATTCGAGCCGGTGGTCCCTCGTAACAGAGACAGGGGTCGAGAAGGCGAAAGAGAAGGTAAGGAAACAGAGAAAGAGAGAGAGAGTGAGAGTGGTCCTTGTCTAAAAGTCGAAGTTATCGTCTGCCTTTTTTACCCGGAGCCCCCCGTGCGGCGCTCCTCGGATTCCACCGTGGAAGAACCCTTTTGCGCGCACGAGAAAAACGCCGCCTCGGCCCTGCCATGTGTTTCGAATGAATTTACATGACGTCCCAGCGTGTAGCTATGTCACTTTTTGCGCGTGTGCGTGCGTACGTACGTGCACGACGGCCAGCATGTGGGCAGAGATTCCCTGCAGCGGCAGATGTTGGACCATCTTCCCGTGTGCCCCTTCGAGATACGAAACTCGCCATGATTATACCCTATCTGCCCGGCGAAGGGCAGGGCCGTATCGTCTTGCTGGATTCTTCGGCGCCTCGCTCCTCTCGGTGACGTAACAGACCCTTCCCAACCACCCCTCGAAGCGCGAAAACATCTTCCCTTTTCTTTACACTTCCTTTTTTTTTTTGTTTCTTTTTTTAGTATCCTCTCTGTTGCCTGTCTTTCGTTCATTTTAGAGTATTCTTATAGGACATTCTTCTTTTTAAATGGTACCAGTGGTACCGCCGGGGGGGCTGAATGGACGAGAATTTCTGGGGATCACGAGAAGAGGTAATGGATTCGAGATATAGAATACCTGCTTCGATAATTAATTCGTGCGTTCGAAGGATAAGGAACGGTTGTTTATGCAAATTCATATTTTCATAAACATAATAAACCTGTTAACCCGGGAACAGTTAATCTGGTTCTTAACTCTCTCACAATTAGGTATGGTAATTTCTTTATTCGGATCATTTCTAACGCACCGATTCATTTACTTTTGCTGAAAATAAATTCTACGATGTTTTACATCTTTGAAATTGATTTGTCGCTGTTGACTTTTAATTTCAAAAATATACATGTTCTTGGTATATACAGAGTCGAGGTCTTTTTATATCTTGCATTTCCTTTTCTCCCTTCAATTAAGACTATGCAGTCAGCAGTCGTTAAATCGTAGTAGCCTGTATAATGGAACATTACTCGAAAGGTAAAAAACATAGACAACTGAAAATATTTCAATGTATCTTGGAAAATGAAAAGATATTAGATTTATAGTTCTTGTATGTCTGCTTTTCGTTCTTTCTTGTTATTGTTACACGTTGGGCGTTTGGTGGAAGAGTTTAGAGAGAGAAGTATGGGTTGGTCATTAGGGACCTCCCGTGTGATGACGGTGAGAACGGTGTCTAGGGGGTAGTTGGAACGGAAGTGTAGATACTTTTATTGCCCGCGGGAGGTGGAGCAATGATTTTTGTAGAATCCGTTGATGCAGTGTAAATGGAGATAAGTGGACTTTTTTCGAGATAGCCGGGTGTCTGTGCGTCCTGTTTTTTGGTAGTTTGTTCAAAGGGGAGATTTTTAGAGCGGGGCGTGGCCGCCAGACCGTGGTTTGTTTGGAAGTATTCCCTGATAAGTGGAACGAGATAATTCGACGAGATTTCAGTCCGCGTATATCATTTCTCTGACAGTGACGAATTTATGGGGAAACTTTTTAACCGTAGACCGCTCACGGTTTTGTAGATACCAGGTATTTTTTCAAATTTTACGCAATACGGCCGTTAGAAAGCACTCCTTTAATATTCGTCGATCAAACGTATGATTTTTCTACTTTACTCTTAGGACTTGAAATATTATATCGATTATTTATATATATATATATCATATTAAACATGTGCGACTGAAATTTCAAACTGAACGAAACGTTTAACGAAAATATCAATCGCGGACCACTTCACTGTGACCATAGACATTGTCAAAAAAAATTCATTACCATCACCGTGAATTCGTGCACTGCGATCGAAATCGACACTTCCGATTTTCCCGTCAATTTGACGGAAGGGGATCCTTACCAAATACCGCCACTAAGCAACAAGCACACTTCCAACCGAGCGTAGCACACCTGAAACAAACAGAAAAGTCGTCGATCAACATGACTGCACGAAACGAATACGTTACTGTCGAGAAGGGATAACAGGTAGGGGTATCAAAAAAAAAAAAAAAAAAAAAGAAAAAAAAGAAATTCACTGTACAACGCCTATTTTCGCGTGAAACGGTGTTCGAACAAGCTGTAACGAGTTTCTCGGATTACAAGTGTACTCGATACTGGCTCACCGAAAAATGGCAAGGATGGAAGGAAAAAAAAGAACAGCCTGTAAATGCGCAAAAAGTTGGTCAATCGAATGACGGTCCAACGATATCGCCGCGATTTTTCGGTATTTTTCGACCGTATTTTTGACGGAATGATTTATTTCTCTTTTTCTCCTCTTTTATTCCTTCTTTTTCTTTTTTTTTTTTTTATTTTTTTTTACCATTGCTGACTGTTTGGCCCACGTCGGACAAGCGATAATTCGAACCTTCGTTTCGAGATACAGGAAATGAATGTATGATTTTACCCATGCGCTGCTGCTTAATAATAATTATTATTATTACGAGCCGGGGTATCAATCATATGGATATCGTGACCCACTATCGCAAATCACGGAGACACGGTGGCATGTCCAGTGAGAACGCGGCGAATTTGAAAAGAGAGAAGAAAACAAGCGTCGCCGAATATCACTTTCGTCTCTTGACGTAAATGCATATGAAGAAACGATAATGTCGCGGAGAAATTACATGCTCGAGGTCTCTTTCGCCCTGTTATGGAAAAATCGTTATTATGTAAATTGAACGGCCAGAAAAATTGGCAGTCGTACTGATTGCGTTTCATTTCCAGCGGGACGTATGATATTTCCGAAGGAATTAACGTTTTTGGCAAAATGTACATATGCGATATTTAAAAGCGGGTATTCGAGTGTCGCATTTATGTTTGATGATTTTGAACAATATAACTGAAAATATGGTAGTTTATGAACGTTATTTCGGACTTCAATTTGAAATCGAATCTTCTGCTCAATAATAATAACATACTAATTTGGTAATATTCCTGTTTTCCCAAATCATAAAATATGAATAATATCGACATGTTCTTATTATATTTTCTTTTGCAGCGTCGAAAGAGAATATCATTTCTCTCAGCTGTTTACGAAGACTTCGACTATAGAATATTCATTATCTAACACTATTATAACCTAACGAATCTAGAATTAAAGCAACCTGAGACTTCGCGCCATCGAATACACCAAGTCAATCATATTTAAAGTAAGATTCTTCCTAAACCGATTGAAATGGAGATATTTGTATCATTGCCTACTTATTAGAGTGTAGATTTTTATCCAAATTTATATTTTTACAAACAAAGCTAAAGAAATAAAATCTGAATAGAGATTCGTTATACCCTCAACGTATCATAACGAGGGCCTCATATATTTTGTATATTTTTGCATATTATGAGCATCCTGTACACTTTCAAACACTTAAATTCCGCATAAATACATAAAGATTCCCTAATTACCATTAAAAGTATCAGATCAAAAATATCAGTGATATCTGAATATCATTTCGAACTTCAGAAGCAAAATTCGTCTCGCGATTCAGTCTTCACGCGCATCATCACCGTCCGTAAGATCAAGACAATGTATGTTCGTCTTGTTCGCGCGCAAGATGCGAGCAACTGTTGGATAACAGAGGCACGAAATGAATTCAAATTAGCAACAGCGTCGGGTCCGGCAGGCACGATTGTATCTTTCGCATCGCGGCTGCAACAACCAGCAACAACAACTTTTTTGTCGCAAATCGATCCCAGCCGAAAAGCCAATTTCATGCTCCGTTCAAGACGCGCTTCGGCTTCGCTCTTAGCGCATTACGTATTCCGGCCTGCCCCGCCTTCTCATATTATTGCTCGACTCTCTCTGCTTTTTCTTCTCCTGTTTTTTTCTTCCTCCTTCTTTTTTTTTCATTCCCAACTTTTTCTTGTTCTTCTTCCTCCTTCTTGTACCCTCTACCTTGTGCTCGTTTTCTTCATCATCTTCTCTCTTTTCTGCCTGGTCCTTTTTCTTTTTCTCTTCGTCTTCTTCTTCGGGGTTAGGTTATCAGGCTCCACGGTAAACCGAGCGTTCATTATAATCGCATCAAGACGAGGATGATGTCGACGGGGGAGGGCAACAGGCCCCAGGAAAGGGCACTGGCCAGCGGATTCTTCGACGTAATTTTGTTCTACGACGTGCAACGACCCGGCTAATTTCGATCGGGCTGCCTCCAGATCTCGAGAATCACGCGGATTTCTGCCTCCGTTCTCTTTCGATCGCGCGTGAATTACGCGGATGTTGCCGTGGTCAATCAAATTATCGATCGAGCTGGGTTTTGAAATATTGAAAATATTATTATAGAATACATTGTAATAGGTGGATAATTGATTTAAGCTACTTGAATTTTGCTCTTGAACTTTATTTCTGTGTTGCAAAATCTTTCTTTACACACTTTCTGATAACCACTGTTATGGTGTTGATCTGTTTGATCTTTGAATATTTGCGGAATATTGTCCTTCACAGTTAAAATATCCTATCTACGTACACAAATACGATATATGTAGTATACAGCAAAATGTATTGTCATGTTGTTTAATACATGATTTAAATTTATAGTCCGCTGAGTCTATGAAAAGGTAGAAAGTACTGGTTCTATCTATTTATTGCTCTGTAATTTGTGCGTAATTTGTTGTAATGAGAAAAAAATATTTGCAATCTAATTCAATGGTGAATAATACGAGCGTTAAAAATGTAGCTTTGTTCGTGGTTTGGGAACTTTTGATCTCTTTATAATATTTGAAATTATTGTCTTAATGCGTTTTAATTAAAGTCTTCGTATATTTGTGTTAATTCAACGTTTGGTAATATCCAGCAATAATCAGTAATCTTTGTGAAAAATGAGATGTAAATGATTCCCTTGTGTTTTTAGATTTCAAAAAAGCTATGTGATATTGTTTCTTTTGTATTACTGATAATTAATCATTAATGCAGTTTTCGGCGACAAATGTTCAATAAATTAATTGAAACATTTAATGGATTCTCCGTTATTTTGATGTTTTTACTGCAGGTAATTAAAATTGCTTTCTCCTCTTTTCAATTTTACGATGCTTCGTGACATTAATTAATTTTTAAACACTTTAATGGCATCGCTGCTATTTTGCTGTTGCAAAGCGCCGCTGTCATTAAACGCTTTACATCGTGGAAAATTTATAAAATGCTATTAAATTCTCTTTATCGTTGCTAATTATTGAACGTTAACGTTGTTAAATCGTAATTTCGTAGCTATCTATTTTCAAAAAAAAAAAAAAAGAGAAAAATACGAGTTATTGCTTAAAATATCAACGATTTGTATTTATATATTTTTTCTTTTTGTAGAATTATCAAAATAATTAAAATGTCCAATTTATAATCTCCCTAGAAAATTTATAGATTTTCAGTACATACCAAATCTTTAGGAATTCGAAGGATTTATCATCATTATTTATTTATCTGTATATCTTTTCACATATCATTCATTGAAATTTCTAAAACACAAATTTTCTATCCTAATCGTTAAATCAACCAACTCGAGAATATTATAAGATTAGCTACAAAACTCTTCTAAACATTTTTAATAAAAACCAACCAAAATACTTCAAAATCATTAAAACTTCCATTAAAAGTCAAAAGCACCAACAACTCCATAAAATCATTTAAACGAACAAACGCACGTTTACTTTCAGTTTTTGAATAATAAACATGAAATAATGGCTGCACGAAAGGGTTCAAGTTATGCAACTGTTTGTTCCACATCGAAAGGCAGTTTTTCTAAATTCCAGCCGTGTCAACCCTTTACCTGCTCCCCCTAGAATAAATATTGTCAGGATGGATCCACCTCGTATTATATTATAATAACGCGGGCATACTAATAGAACGTGCGAAGGTTTGTCAGAAAACGAAGGTTTCCAAGTAGGTACACAGATGGTCCAGCAGCTTCGCCCTTAACCCTTCGACGCGGAAATTTCCTTGTGTCGGAGAATGATGGGTCGAGAGGGGGGAGGGGCACCTATTAATATTCCTTAGACGACAAGCATCCCGTGAGAAAACTCCCCAAGGGTGTTTTTCTTTCACCTATTAGCATAAGGCGATGATCCTTTCGTTTCTCACGAACCCTGCCCCGTTTATCGTCTCGATTAATGAATTCTGGATACCTTCAACTCAATATTTCCTTCTATTCAATCAGCTTGAACCAATATATTCTTTGTTTCACAATTTATTTCATTTCAGAATCTCTTTTGACAATTTACAGAGCGTAAGAGTATAAGAGGCGTGTACAAGGTTTTACATGATACGCGGGGAAATTTAATTTTAGCCGTTTTCAAAAGTAGAAAGCTTGAATTTTTATCGAGTCCGTATTAAAAAAAAAAGTTTATCGCGTGGATTTCTATCTATATGAACTTTCATACGTGAGAACTTTGAATTTGAAAAATTTGATACGAAGTTTTTATATCTATACATTCGTAGAATTGAGCTATTTTAATGACAGATTAGTAGTAATCTGAACTGGAAAATTTAAGTATGAAATACTTTCTATGTAGAAAATTATATGAACTTTATCTATATACGTATATTCCTAAATTTTGATGACAAAGTTAACGGAGAATTGAACGGAAAAATTGATGTAAAAATTGCTATATAAAAAATGCCATATGAATTTTAACATTTATACATTCGTAAATCTAACCATGTAATGCCAAAACTAACAGTGATTTGAACTGGGAAATATATAACCCACGTGTCAGATAGTTAACGGTTCTTTAAGCGGTGTTCCTATCCCTATGCAGAAGGTAGGACGAATTTTCATAAAATTCCCATAAATAACCGTGCTTATTTATGCACAATATTTATACGCCATGCATGACCTGAAACGGTAGCCCTACTAAAATTTTAAGCATAGGTATCGACCTACGTCGCTTCGAAAGGGCTGCATGTGAAGAATAGACGATGCTACCGCGACACACCTGTAAACTATCGGATTCTTTCACCTTCGGCATTCACGCTCGAAAAAGGTTACTTTCAAGATATATCGTCATCATATTCTGTTTCAAAAAACGGTCGCATTCTCGATGCAAAGTTTGACATTTGTCGGAAGATAATGAAATCGAAATCGATACTTTCACGATGATGAATATGTAACGATAACGTATTGAACATTTCATATCTTCCATATGCAATGTTCTAATAAAATTGTTTCTTTTCTATGAAATATGTATATATTCCAAGATTTGTTGCACAGTTAAAAATATATAATATAATTTACATCGAAGTATACGATGATTGTTCTGTTTTTCGGACTTGATCTCATTGCGTAAAATGTCAAAGTTACATCATGAAATATTTGAGCTTTTGAAAGAAGTGAAATCTTCTATTTAACATACGAGAATCTTCCGAAAAGAAGTCGCAGGAATTCTAAAGAATTTCATTCAAAAGTCATAAGAATAGAATCTCTTATTATCGGTAACATTACACAGAGATCTTAATTTTTCAACAAAATAAACGAATTAACATTAAAAAGACACTTCTGAAAATGTATTAAGTCTCCAATAGAAAAAGATCACGAAACCACATACGCGTGTTCTTGAAAAAGGAAAGGAAACCACGATCACAAATGATCAGACGTTCCAGCATTCGTTCACAAACGTACACCACGGACTACCGAGTCCAGCCGTGTCTTTATCCTCTTCATAAACGCAAAAATCACTTTTCTGCTGGCCTGCCCACGCAATAACGATCCCATTAGCCCCCCAAATCGTCCTCTAGATCGTCACTAAATTATCCAATAAAGTGCAGCGCCGTTACTCTCGTCCAATACCCGTCACCGGTTATGCACGACACAACTTTTCTCGCTTGTGGCACGGAACAATTCCGTCCGACGATTATCCCTCTTTTGCCTTTCTATTCTTTTCTCTCTGTCTCTGTCCAACCAAAATTTTCCAACTCTTAACGAGAGCAGAAGAGTGGGAAAAATGCGAAGTGAACGAGAAGGAGAGAAGAGTAGAAAGTTGGCGTTGAAATCCGTGGAGATGAAAAGAAGCAAGTAGACAAGGGGTTGAAACGCGAGGCGAGTGGGAGAGGGTGAACGCAGAGGAAAAGTCACGTAGAACTTTTTTTCCGGGTGGTGAATTTTTCGAGGCCCTCGATGGCGTAGGGTGTCGAGAGGGAAAAGGAAGAGAAAAAGAGAGTCAGTCCCCATCGTCGCGAAATCGACGAGCAAATACTTAAGGCGTAACCTCGTTACGCCGGCAGCCAGTGGAAAAGCGAGAAAAATCCACTCGACGACGCTGCTGGCGGCGGCGACGGCGCGGAAAACTCGCTTCCGGTCGTTCGACGTCCCTTCGACCGGTTCAAATGCCAACACGGGGAGTGGAAAGGCGAGAGGCGCCCGTGAAAAATGGCCCGCTAGAGTCGAGCTGTTCGAAAAAAACGCACAGAGGGCTAGGTCTCGCGGAAGATTTCCTCGCGAGACCCTTTGACGAGCAGGAACAACCTCTTCGATTTTGTATGGCTCGGCGAGAACTCGGGGGAAAATTGATCAGTTGAGTTGGTTAGGCTGACTGAGGATCGAGTCGGAGAAAGAATTCGCTCGAGGCATATATTTATGTTTGAGCAAACATGCCAAAGGTGTTTATGTAGGTAGCGAAATTCATTGGCAGAATTATGAACAACTTGCTGAACGAATTGTGGGCGAGTTATGATTTTGATGTAAGAGTTAAATGCTTATTATATGGTGTATTATATGACTCGAAGTGGTTCTTTTTCATCATTAGATAAATGCACGTGATTGTACGATATACGTGATCTTCTTGCAAAAGTTTCATCTTAGATTCATCATAATGAACGTTACATGTTATCGTACATGAATATTTATAAGAGGCAAATATGATGAAACAACTTTAGTTAAGACATAATTAAGCGAATATTCTGCCATTAGTTTAGTTAGGATGTAACGAAGTGAATATTTTGTTAATTACAATCGCTCCTAATAGCAAAACACACGAACTTATCATAATTTCAATCTCTCATCGCGCAGTAGAAAATGAACAACATAGACCGAACAAATTCTACACCACGAAGAAACGTGACGTTAAAGAAATTGGAAGCGATATAGAGACAGCAAAAAGCTGACAGAGGAGACAAACTCAAACGAGGTAACAACGAGGAACGTGGACGATAAAGAGAATTACATAAAAGGGGATGAATTGTATGGAAAGGCACGGGAGTTCGTACAGGGAGTCAGGCATTATATGCTCCGACTCGTGCTAATTACACCAATTTGAGTTAAAATGGGCTAAGTAAAGAGATAAATTGATGGCTGTGCGCCTCGAGTAATTACCTAATTCGGCTATGCGTAATTACCAACGATTAGGGTGTCGCTTTCGAGACATTTCTCAGGCAGCTGCAGGTGATACAGATACTATCGCAGATGTCTAATTCGCGAACAGTGAGCATATTTTGTGAATTGACAATTTTATGTTAATTGGACTATCAATTTGGTTTGCAGTTTATAAGATAAAGTTGATACTATTATACAATAGAATTTGTTAATACTGGCAAGTTGCAAAATTTCGCTAATGACATTAGCTACATTGTGCAAGTAGCTCTGACGTTTATAACTATAAGTAGGAAATGATCGCTAGTATATACACTTAAATAAAACATGCGATCGCACTCACAGTCGAAATACTGAAAACTTTCAAACATATTGTAATATAATATCTTCTTTACGCAAAGAATCATCAATCTCGGATACTATCCAAATTTCAAAACAAGCATGGGAGAACTATATTATACTGTGCTATTATATTTGAAAATATAAAAATTCTCAAATTTAGAATACTACTACACTAGCTTCCTCTTACAAAGAATTGAAAAACAAATTTCCACGTTTCCATCCACGACTTCAACCCTATCCTCTCAACTATACTTCGGAGTATCCACCTACCTCGGAGACGTAACAAAAACGGTACACTGCGAGGTAAACGCAATCGAAAAGTTTCGTAAGGGGATTTGTTCCCGCGGCCCGCAGGTCGGGAGTGGCTCGGTCGAAAGAAAGCCAAAGGTTTTAGAATAAATCAAGTAGAAAGACTGCGTGGGTCCACGACTAGAAATATTCGGCGCTCGCTTTGTACGAGGCCGCTACGCGGGACAGGCCTTAAAACGAACACGAGGAAATCGAACGGCGACTCGATACGACGAGGACGGAGAGCAAACCGCTGGATGAAGAACAGGGACCAAACGAAAGAGTACGAACGAGAGAAAGAGAGAGGTGAGATGAGGCCAAAAGGAGGCGAACGAACGGACGGGGCCCAGGCCACGTTACAGCAGCTACGACTGAAGATATCAATCAACGGGCGCATTGTGCTCAGGGATAATTTGACGCGCGGCTGAAAGGGCCAGATCTCAAATTCCACGATCGGATAATGGCCCCTATAAGGCCCAGGAGAAGGCAGAACCTCTGGGGTATATCTACCGAACCGCAGCTTGTACCCAAAGGGACGTTCGACGAACGCGCGCGCACGAGCAACGCGATTGTCTTCTTCTGGGGGTCTAAGCCTTTATTTTCGTTCCGAGACACATTGTCCCGCTTCTTGGAACGCATTACTCAGGAACCGCGTAACGAATCGATCGCATCGATTTCATTCACGACGCTATCCGATACTACCGTTCTCGTTTTCTCTCTTTTTCTCTCTTTCCGAGGTGGTTGGTCGATTGAGTGCTTAAATCTCGACGACTTTTAAACCTACCAGGTTTCACTGGGTTACTCACTGGGTAACAGAAGTGTTCGTGACTTTGCGTGGAGCGATGAAGATGAACGAAGCTGCGGCATTTTGGGCATATTTTAGGAAGTGAGTGCCAGAAAGGAGGTGAACGTTTTGATATGGAAATTGGAAATGGAGGAAGTGTTCTGAGTTCACGTTTGGTATATTGTTGAGAATACAGGAGAATGTTCGCCTTACTGCGCGATTTGTTTTAAGGTGTCCTTTCCTTTGTCGTATCTGTTGCTTGGCGATTAAAGTTGGAAACGAATTTTATTAAAGTTTCGAACGAAAAAAAATAACGATCAAGATGATTATTGTAGCTGACCGACTAATTCAATTTATATTTGAAGTTATATAATATTTTACGATATTTGAACTTTATTAATAATCTTGAAGTGTATGATAATTTTTATCCGTGTATTTTCAAATATAGTAACGAATCACTCGAACGATAATAGCGTATAGTCTATTAAAGTGGAACAGAGGGCTCACGCGGACGAGGTTCGTGATTTCTACTCAAAAGGATAAGTCACAAGTTAATTTCATTTGTTATATTTGCTTAGATTATATTTCATTGCCATTTACGTGTTCGTGTGAATCTTTCATTGGATTTGTTATTTTACATTCAAACAGAATGATAACAAATGAATTCCTTTTTATGTGACAGATATTTAACAGGTGGATAAAATCATTAGTTACTTCGGTACTACTCGATGTTCGACTTCGTCAATTTCAGAATTCGTACGCAATACACGTTCTACGTAATTGCACATAATTCTTTTCTCATCCCCCTGGAACCATATAATTCCAAACAACTATCAGACTTCTTGTACAACAGTAGAAACTTCAAACCAAATATACCATAATCCTACATCTACCCTACAAGAAACACCTAAAAACTTCGAACTAATTACACCAAACAAAGTCGAACAAAATATTTCAGACGAACTCTTACATTTGGCAAGTCAAAGCTCCACCATTCGAATTAGAGTCTCGTTCACTTTCGTTCACGTCCACATTTTAATACACGTTCCTACTTCGCAATCGTAAATCAAGTCAATCTTCGAGCAACTACAGTTCACTTCGAAGCGAAGCGTTGAACATGTTCAGCGTCCGACGGCCAGGGGTCTCATGATCGAACATATATTTAAAGCTATGGTTACGGTGTTTTAACGAACTATCTATTCTAATGGATACACGAGAGCAATCAAACGTGTACCGTACATACTGGTTCACGAAAGTATTTGAACAATTACCAGAGAAAACGTATACGTACATGGAACATGACTGTCATGACCATATTGATCAATTTTGAAACTAATTCGAAAATAGATACAGAAATTACAAAATATTTATTGCACACAGATATTAAGTAAAATACTAGTGAACAGCTATCTTAAGCATGAAATATGTAAGGATATGTAAAGTAAGAAAACGGTACCACTGAGTATCGAGACTTTTTAAAATGATCGACTGTTTAAATATTTTTGCGATCACTGCGGAATATGTACTTGTAACAAATATCTTTTAATTTCTATATATACTTATTTTCAGATTTGTTTCAAACTTTACCGATACCGAATAAATTTCAAATTATTCCGCACAACACACATAATATATTTCGTGAGCCTCTGCAAATTCTTACGAGCGTATGCTTTCGATCGTCAGACGTTTCGTTCGTCAGAACACGTATCCATTGCAAGCACAGCCTAAACTCGTTTGTTTTTAACTAAACGTTGTCAAGAGTTTCGATTAGTTTCGAACCACTGCCCGCACGAAAATCAGGCGACGACTTATCGAGCAAGATTTATACCCGCGCTGCGCATTCGAGACGTCGAGGCGCGATTTCGAAACGCTTCTAACCGCAATGAATTATAGAAGCTGCCTGGTTTTGTGTCCCGGCGACAAGGACGATAAAAAATCGTGCGTACGCTCGGAGGCTGTTGCGCTAGCCTCGTGACGCCGTGAAATATTGCGGCGATATCCGTCTCTAACGACTTGATCGCGTGTGATTAATACTTTTCTTGATAGTTCCCTCGACGAACGATCCGAACTTCAACGTCCCCGAGACTTCTTCTTATCAGACCTTCGCGTAAACCGAAAGATGGATTTTGAGTATGAGATTTGTTTTACTGAAGTTTTGAATGAAATTCGAATAATGGATTGGAGAATTTGATATTAATTATCGTGGAGTACTCAGTGAATAGCTGTCATTAGTCGTCATTCGAAGGTTTTATTAATCTTTTACTGCGAATACGCATTCATCTTATACAGGAAAGATGCGTTTTTGTTTGTGAAAGCGAATAAGTGCGATTAAGAAATATCTGGTTGATGCGACGAAGTACAGTTGCAATTAGGAAATTGAAGAAACTTGATTAATTTCTGAAGTTTGAAGACAGTAACAGACTGATATTTTGAATAAATTATATTTTTCCTTTGTGATGCTCGTATGAAATATATATGCGATATTTGGAAGCTAATTTTTGTAGCTACAGTAGGCTGATGTTATCACACTTTCGACGATACGTCATCATATCGTAGATTACATGATTTCGAAACAAATGCGCTACTTAAAAATTTGAATTAATTTCTATTATAATATTAATGAATATTTTTGCCAAAATCTCTACTTAAAATTCCACACAGGTTTCAGAATTTCACAAGATGTAGACAAACACGCTTCAAATTAACGAATTCTTTTTTCATCCCATTAAACGTAAAGGACTCGAATGTGACACTTAATTCCTTACCTCTAAAAGAAGCCAATTTTATTTCTTTTATTTAAACTCAAACTATTCGAATTCAGAAATCACTTTACCAAATTCCAGTTCTCGGACATAACACTTAGTTTCTTTTCGTCAAACGCGTAATCAAACAACAATTTTCTTTCAAATCTAACTCAACCTAAGTTACTTGAGCCCAAAACCGGTTTCTTAATTCTAATTCAAACGCAACACATAATTTCTCGAATTTACCAAACGCACGATCCAAAGAAACAAATTTCGTTTCAAACTTGACTAAACCCGAGTTATCCACAAATTCAAAAATCACTTTACTCGCAACTCGAACGTAACATTTAGTTTGCCGTATTTGTCGAACATGCAACTAGAAGAAACCCATTTTCCTCCAAATTTATCCAAGCCTAATCTACTCAACCTCAAGAACCACTTTATCTAATCCCATCTTCCTGTTCAGTTTCCAAACATAAAACACTATCAAGTCAACTCGATCTCCGACACAATACCGCCATAATCAACTTACACCGAGAGTGCCACGAATCTTTCCAAGATCTTCGAACAGGTAACCGCATGCGTCACTAAATAATACTCTACCTCGATTTTCCCTTGAGGTAGCCGGAAAGCTGAATGGAGCACTTGACTTCCCGATTCTGTCGAACGCAGGATTAAGAGGTCCACACGAGCCATCGAAAGAAAGAAAGAGAGAGTGAGAGAGAGAGAGAGGGAGAGAGAGAGAGAGAGAGAGAGAGAGGAAGAGGAACGACTCTGTCGCTATTTTCGAGGATACAATGCGACCCCGAGGGCGCGGTTACCTGAACACGTGCTCTTCTGTTCGTCCGAATACGAGGAAATTTTTTGACACGCGAGACACCACCGCTCTACAGGTGGACTCTCTTCTCGAGCTGCAGATTTGCGGTCAGCCTGTTTGCCTAACAGGTGGATCTATCCCGTGGACGATCGGTTGGGAAATTGTTTCCCCTGTCTACCGTACCAATCACGAGATAACTCCTTCGGGAACTTCGAACTTTGTTCCACGTTCGCACGAACAAATTTACCCAGTACTAGAAAGTTAGTGTTTATCGAGGAAAATCGAAGCTGGAAGCGTCGAAGGTTCGTGTCACTCGCGAAAATCTCTCGATTCGATAGCATCGCTTTAGCTAATGGTACCTTCGTAGGTTGAGTGAAAACCACTTTCAAGGCTAATTCGTGTAATAGGTTTGAATAGAGACAGTTGGACGACCAGTAGGTTCGAGTTATTGAGTAAAACTTCGTTTAGTTGAACGCTTACAGTTCATATAAGCGGAGCTCGTGTAATAGACATGTTCACTGGTTCTTCCTGTTGCAATGATTTTTTACGTAATTGGAATTCACGTAGATTCGATCGCTACCTAGCCAGACACTAACTAAAATCTCGTTCCAATAAATGAAGTTTCGCTGTAAATATGGAAGAAGCGTAGGATACTGCCTGCTGTCTCAACAATCTGACAAGTAGTGAACTGTGTGGCTTGTTCGATCTCATAAAATTTGATCATGGTGAATTATATTCACTTTCCGATTTTTCACTCGCAAAAAGCGTCACCGTTTCAAGATTGGAAAAAATAGCGCAACATCGTATTATATCAAATAACGTTTTCATATCTACACTTCACCATAAATAAACGCGAGGTCGATCGAAAAGAGCGAATAGGAAGCTTCTTCAGGTATAAAGGATAATTCAGGGAACGAGTTCGAGTACCGATCGGACGCGATCGAACGGGAAATCTCGTGAAGGTATTTCATCGGCTTTATTTACGGTGTTGACTCTTACCTCACTTGTTCTTCAACGGTGATTTGTGACGATCTGTTGGCGAAAGAGCCGTCGGCTGCTAACACGTCCGTAAAGCGTAACGTTTTCTTCGTACTCTTCAACTACTTTCGTTGACGATAAGAATCATCGTGTTGCTATTCCTTCCACTTTTTCTCAATTATTTTTGCTTTGCCGTTTACTTTGTTTTAAATTTAATCACACATTTTCATATGTTTCTTCCTCGGTGCATGGTCGATCTTCCCCGACAGATTTACACTATCCCGCACTAGGAGTAACGGTTCGGTGCAAAAATCTCGCCGTACGACTCGCCAATGCGTGAACGGTTTTTCGTTATTCGATGCTCGTTACGTAACAATCGAACGGCACCACATATCTGACGAGCAACGAAGGAAATTCTACTTTCGAACGGCTTCACCGATCTTCGGAATTGCGACGGCTCGTCGTGCTCGTCGATTCGCCATCGTTTTCACCTTTTTTTTCGGGCCGCGGTTTCGCAAAGTGAACGTATACGTGCCGAAGATTATCAAGCGCAGATCGTTCGCGCGATTCGGAACACCACGTGGCTCGACGCGAGGCCGAGCACAAACCGTTCGAACGAGCCCTACGTGTCTTCCCAACAATCTCACTACGAAGGGATAATTCGTTTCTTTTTTCTTTTGGTTCACTCGCCGAATGTCGAAATTTCGAATAACGAAACTTCATTGCGAACATTGACTTCCGCTGGAATTTAGAATCTTGCGGTTTGGAACAGAGTGTTGCGTATCATCTTCGAGCGTTGTCGAAGCGACTTCTCGATATCCAACGTCTTCTGGAATTCTTTGCGATTTTACATGCTCCCACAATGATCGTCTCTGGTGATTTCAGTCGCGACAACCGTTTATTTAGTAAGATCTTCTTGAACATCTGTTAGCTTCGAGTACGGCTATCGAACGACTGCCGAGCGACTGTTCTCGAAGACTTCGATCGTTCGATTGCTTGTCACCGGTTGCGACGAATCTCGTATCAGGGTAGATTCAAAGAGACAGAGTTGGAATCGTCTGAGACCAAGTCTGTCTCCTTGAACCTTCTCCAATTCGTTTGCCGTGTCCAATCGTGTATCTTCTCTTTCACCACTGGATGCGATTTCTCGCGTAAATTCTTCTACAATGGTTCCCTTACGCGTGATGTTTCTTCAAGATCGTGGTAGTCTACGACCATCGTAGAACGGATCAGGCAAATCCGATCACGGAAGCTGTACTCCGGCTTTCCCAGATGCTGATTACCGCTTCATGTTCAGGAAGGGACAGCAGAGGAAGAGTGTAGTAGATGAAGAGACTGCCCAGGAAGGTTCACACTGCCCGGCGGTCTGATCGCTGACGACTGAACGCCGTGGTAGCGTTTCGCCGCGTAGTAAGCCGGCTCTCACCCCGCCATCGGCCTCTCTTTCTCTGCCTCTCCACGAGGAGTGAGCGAGAGAGACGAATGATCGAAAGAAACGAAGAAAGAGAGAAAGAGATACAGAGAGCGAGAAAGCGAGAGACACCCGTCCTTTTCGTCCCACTCTGACGTTCTGCGCGTCCTGAGAGCAACATGCCCCCGTCCTCGTACTCGCTCCGTTCTCTGCATTCATCCCCACCAATTCCTTTACGTTCTACCCCCACCGTATCGCCACGGTTCCCCCACTACTAGCCGCGGGGTCCCCACCATCGCGCTTTGAAAGTTCTTGCGATCACCGCTGGGCGGCACCAGCGTCCAAACTCTCGAGCGGGACACCGTTCGAGCGTGGCGGGCAACAAAGGTCCCGTCGGTTAGCGCCGTTATGTGGGAGAGAACGCGCTCCCCTGGTTGGTGGAAGGGGAGTGGTAACCACTGGTGGGGAGTCCTCGACTTCCCCTATCGTCGTTCTGCCACCACGTTTCCCCTCCAGTTTTATCGCTCCTCCTCCACCCCCACCGACGCGGCACGTGTTCCGTTCCACTCGGTCTCGTGCGGAAAACGATCGTCCGTCCTCGTCCTTGTTCGCCCTGTGCCGGAGTTCCTGGTAGGGGTGGTGAAATATCGTCGGTGGAGGGGATGCGCGAGAAATACCGCGTGGTAGTGGGGAGCAGAAGGACTTTGTAATGTAGCCAGCACGCGTCACGCGCTCTTCACGCTGCGATTATATGCTCGTGACTGGAGGAAAAGCGTCGTGATTTTTGGAGGAAATTGGAAGTGTTGATCATATTAGGCGATCGAGGCTCGTGTTGGAATCTTGGTTATATCGATTGGAGTCAATTTCAGATCTTTCGACTTCTTTTAAAGCAGCGTTCGTTCATTTTGCTAGTGGAGGTATTTCGATAAAATGAACGACGCAGAGAAAATATAAAGGAACGAGTGATTCTGAAATGTCTTTGAAAGTATTGGAATTCGTTTCACCGATTTTGTAGTTATCAGTTGATTTATGGATCGGTTTATCAAGGTTATCGTGGAAACTCGGAGACGTCCGCCACGTAGTGCATCAAACTCGTGGTTGATCGTTGTAGAACGTTTCTTATCGTCGCTATCGTTGAGCGTGTGTTTGTCACGCGGCTTATTTTGCAGCTAACAACGCGGTTATCACTTCTGGCTGCCAAGGTACACACGAGCACTTTCAGCTGTACGACGATAACGCGTTGTTAGTTTCGCTCTGACGAGAAAGCAAACTGGCCTCGAAGGGAGCAATACCTATTTACACACTCGTAATCGTTTCCCGGTTTTCCGGTTTAGGCGACCTCTCGTCAACGATCGAGTCGCCCTATTCCCTTTAAAAGCCATTGCCACCGTGTCTAAGTACATCTTCCCGTGTGTGTTTATACGTGCGACGCACAGCATCATAAATTTCAGTGGACAGTTTCGAGTCTCTAGGCACGCGGATACAAAACGAAACGAAAATAGCTTCTACTTTAAACATACGGTGTTCCCGATCAACATTTCCTATCCGAACGTTCACTATCGAATCTTAAACTTCAAAAGAGTGGCAAGTCGTTAGCCGACCATTACTCCCGTCACTCGACCACGTGATTCCGAATATACGTTCGAAATAAATCTAAAATCGCGCCGCTACTCGTCCGTTGAGCATTCGTTCTTACGCGTATATCCTTCCACAGCACTTTGAAGATACATGACATGATATAATTATACGAACCAAGAAACTTTGAACGATCTTGAGTGCAACGAGCCATCCACGCGTCGCATACGAACTCCTCCTCGGACACGGCGTTCCTTCTTAGTTGATCGCGAAACGATAATCATCGTCGTTCCACGTTCCCGTCACACGAGAAAAGCCTAGCTCAAACTCGATAACGAACTCCACTGACCACTCTAAAACGTCACGTTATATATACACACTTTTCCTCGCCTCGTTAAAATAACCAGCATTACGTCTTGTATAAAATCGTATCGGGAGAAGAAATCACCGTGATTCGAACTCTGTCATCGACGTGAAGATCCGACGTGAATCGTGACGAAGGAAATCGGGGATACCGGCGCGGTTTACTCGACACGAGAAGACAGTATCTCGAAAGAGGGTTGGCACGCGTTGAACTGGCTGTTGTCGAGCTCGATCGGTCTGCCCGGAGCAGGCGAGTTTCCCCTTCGCCACTTTCCCTGCGCGCACCCTCCCCCTCTCCGCGTTCCACCGCGCGAAACACACACGGCCGATATATATGTTTCCCCTTCATCCCTTCCCATACCATCCGCGACACTGTCTCTCGTCTTCCTCCCCCGCCGCCGCGAGGACTCGTGAAATTCCGGAATTCCGCGCGTCCGTGGCTCCACCTCCCCCCTCACAGAGCGCGAAATCTTTTTTTAAACTCCGCCTAGCTGCGGTGCGAAGCGAGACGGAGCGACAGAGAGGAAAAAAGCGGAGCAGGCGCGAGCCACTCGGCCTTTTTCCCACTTCTTCCGCGGTGCAAACACGCCGTACGCCAAAACCCCGCCCCCTTTCGACGGGTTCCCCATCGACGCTTTTCCGCTGCCACAGATTTTCCGGGGGAATATGGCTCTCTCTCCTCGAGCCTCTCGAGACGAGGCGGGAGAAACGCTCCACGCAATTCCCACTAGTTAGCGCTATCTGGACATCCTACCGACATCTAGCGGTGGATATTTTTTTTGAACAGGGGCTGTTTCAGGATTTTTCATATCTTCGATGAGGCGTTTTCGCGATTTTGGTTTTATTTTAAGGTATCGATATGACGTATCATTTAGAAATAGTAATAGGCGATATGAGGGACGTTTATGAGTTAAACGATAATAAAATGTTATAAAAAGAATATGTTTTGTAGAATGCAATTGATGAACAAATTTTTATGGTCTGTTAGTTTCAGATTTAGTTAGGTCTGTGTATCGAGTTCATGAGAATCAGATGTATTTTAGTTGGAAATATTACGATATTAAAGATATTTGAAAATTGTAGAAATTTACTGCTGTATCTTATGTTGGTAAGAAAGGAAACTCCCTTGTTTTGCTTATCGATCGTATCGTATAAAGTCACTAGACTGGACGTTAGCGACATCTGTTGGTGAGTTCGTCGCAATTCAGGATGAAAGCATCCCTAACATTTTATTGCATTTTTAACGTAACATTTCGTATGACGCAAAAGTGGCATAATATTCGGAATGATTTAATAGTAAGAATTAACAAATTTATAATCTCTAATATATGAATTTCAATGTTTAGAGCGGTGATGTTCCTAAACGTAGTTTCAATCCTTTTATGATAGATGACTATACATATAAAAAAAGTATTTTATATTTATTATATTTAATTTGTATAGGAACTATCAATTTGTTAATGAAATACAGAGCGTTAGAAGTAATCATAAAATATTGTTCTTAAAACGATCTTGCCAAGCGGCTTTTTCCGTGTCGGTATGGATTCCGCATTTTCCCGCGACGTCGATAAAGCAGGTGACTACTTCACAAAATTTTCAACCGATTAACTTTCAATTCAGTGCAAACGAGGCCCCTGATGGCGCACATGGGTATAATTTCCACCAAATCGTGCGGTTGAGCGCGCCGAAAAACGATGTTCCCATTGGTTCAAAATTGATTTACATCGAATAAAGCGATGCCCGTGAAAGATAGACTGCATAGACAATGGAAATTATCAATTATGATAAAAAAATTAGTAAAGAATCAGTGCCATGAAGATCTCAAATTTCTATCATTTTGTGCCAAAAGTTTCAAATCATTCTCCACTAAAATATCTACAACAACCCAATATTAATTTGGTTGTATGGAGTTGATTGAATTTCGAATCAGAGATACAGTTGTAAAAATCTCGTAACAGATCCTTCATTTGCAATGTTAGTTACGATATTTTCCAGAATTGTGTATATATAGATTTTCATAGATCGTTTGTACTTTGTATTACAGTGCAAGAATACCATTGTTCACCATTTTCTCCTTTTTCGACCTTATTTTTCAATTATTTTGCATCGTTTCTTTTTTAATTGTACATATTACTTCAACGATTTAAACAATGAAATTTTAAGAATTTTGAAGAAGTAAATCTCTAATGAATCGTTACGAGACCTTCTACGATTCAACGATTTTCCTATCGCATAAAATGTCAACATGTCGCGTATTTAATTCTTACAGATAAAACAAAATCATATTGAAATTACATCGAAACAAAACCATCGTACACATTAATAAGATATTTGTGCTATTTATTCCTGTATTCGTGTAAAGAATTTTCATATCTTTCTAGCAAACATATTTCAAATAATTTCTTCGGCAAATAAAAATTAAAATGCAGGTATCCAACATCCACGACTTCGACTCGCATTTCCATTTTTCAAGCTGGCTCGATTTATCATTTACCGGAATGTAGCAGCAAGAATTTGAAACTTGGATCGGTATGGTAGCTTGAAACGCTTCGATGAAAAAAGGAAAAGAAGTTCAGGCAGTCATGCGTTGAGCGGCGAACGAGCGCGTCAAGTAGATTAAGACGATTATGGTCAGACCGCACGGCAGCCGTTATTTATCTGCCTTGGACCGAAATGCCTCGTGTGATTTTTGTCTCTACGTTATCGATTTCGATCGCGTGACAAGGTGCCGATATTAGCCAGTGGCACCAACCCACTCTCCCCTCTTACTTTCGTTTCTTCGTTCGTTTCGCTTTGTACGTAGCATCTGTCGGGTGACAGTCGATTACCACGGAATTCGAGCGAAACAATGCGCGGTATGTGCGTGGCCGTGTAACGTGTAAGTGACCACCGACACGCTGATAATTATGACGCTGCCGTCGATAAGGATCTGTTGGTTTGTCGGCGATAATTATGCGTGTGGGACCGCGGCTATTATGCTTGTCTCTTTCTCTTGGAAGAAAAAGAGGAAAATAAGGGCTAGGGTGAAGCGTTTCCGGTTAACTGGAGGAATGTTACTGCAACGATTAACGAAGTGGCCGACAAAAGAATCGCTCGAGTGACACAGAATTTTGAGCAGCCTCTTCTTGCGCGCACGTCGAACGTGGGAATTGACGACCAACCCATCCACCCTTTACGGGAAACCGGATTTTTATTCGACCAGGGAAAGAAAGAGTCTCGTTTAAACTAATTCTTTGCTTCATTCGATCATTTTTTACATTTATACTATTGTATTTTGCGATGTAACGTTTGCATTGCTCTGCAAAGATGAGTGGAGTGGTCAAAAAGTACGTATATTATAATGGGCTAATGAAATAACGTTAAATATAGTATTAAATATAGTTAAAAAATTGAAGAGGGATTTAGTCACTTTTAGTCACTTGATTTCGACGTTCTAGATAAATAACGCGCAAGATACGTCGAAATATATCTTTTGACAAAATTAATATCTATTTATATGAATTAAAAATAACGTTTATTAAGAAACTATGGAATGTTATACGTTATATATATTATATTTTAGTAATCTTTATATGAAACAACAGTGCATCGATTGTGTCAAAGAAGTCTAATCGTAGAAAAACATATTTCTTTGAACCAAGTGGTTTGAACAAAATTGTTTCCGATGAAGAACTAACTACGTTCAATATATATTTTACATCATTCTATATACTTTTATATACTTTTATATACTTTCTGCATCCAAAATAACTTACAAACAAAGGACAGTGGCTATATAATATTTTCATACATCGGCTTCTGAATATATTAAATTGTCAGTTTGTCCATTAAGCAGTTAATTCCAAGTGGTCCTTGAAATTTAATAAAAATTCTTTCGCATGGATAGTTTGGCTCTCTGACTGATAGAACATGGACGCAAGATGACTGACAGATCGATGGACAATATCGAAAATATTGAAAGCTCTTCGCGTTTACATGTTGATCAACGAGCGTGTTCGTTAGTCTGCTCGATTATCACGTGACAAGACATCTGACCTTTTTTCTTTTTTGTAACACTCTTCGCTTTCGAGCGTGAAATTAGCAGTAATTTACTGATTCAAAGAACTACTCGTTGCTTGCTTGCTTACTATGCCCGGCTGGCGTTCGTCGTTCTTAGGTTGTAATTATGCTTGCAGTGTAGGAGGCGATCATGGCGAAGTGGATAGTCTGTATTGTTCTTGCAACATTTTTACCGGAATGTTGATAATGCAAGAAACAAAGATTTAATCGAGAACGTGTTTCTTCGCGTAATTTGTAGGTTAAATAAAGAATTACTATAGATCATCACAGATAAAGAACATTACATGGTAATTATGATCCTTGTCGTTCAGAAGTGAGAGATATTTCTGTAATAAATTAAATAAAGCTGGATATTTAATTCGATTAAGATCAAATAATTGTTGAAAAAATCTAATTGCTATTTATTATACTATTTATAAAGTAAAATTTGGAAGTTCTTTTGCTTCAAACTAATATAAGCAACAATCTTCTTATCTTATGTCAGGAAAAATATAATTCTCCATGGAAATAAAAACTTTAATATTATCTTCAATATTCTTTTTATTATATTACACTGATATTACGTAGATGAAATATAATAATACACAGAAGGTTTCTATTATAGAGGAAATTTTCAATTGAACAAGATCAATCAAATAGAATTCAAATAATTGATTCGGAAACATTTTCTAAATTACTTCTGAATTATTTACTAAATATACCTATATCTCAAATCTTTTAAAACAATATTATCTAAGGAGGTTAAACTAAAATCAACAACATCATCTATCCGGATTTTCAACCCAAAACAAACTTCTCCAAAAGATTTTCCCTGTATATAGTCCGATTATTTAATATTGCATTATATTTATATACAAACACGTTATTTCTTCATTAATAAAATAATCTTAGTCGAAAAGTCTCCAGTGAGTCACCAAAACGCCGGTGTTATGAAACCGAGTTTTAAAATGCCAACAACTTAAATAATTTCTCCTCTATATCTAAATTAATTCAAATATACTAATTCTCCATTAGATAATCTTCATAAAAAGAAATTTCCTAGTCAAATATAAATCGTTTCTCCGATTGTTTAACGTTACTTTACGTTCATATACAAACAAATTAATTCTCCATCGAGTAATGTTGATAAAAAAATATGCAGAAAATCATCAAAGCGCCGGTTTAATAATATCTCGCTGAGCATCGATCACGGAAGCTTCGCACGGAATCAATGCGTTTAATTGGAATCACCGCGCGACTTCTGCACGTTTTATCGCCTGACAGCTTTTAAACGCATCCCTGGACGAATCGCTATCATAATATCGAACGATGACGTTGCCATTCGACGCAACACACGCCGGATTACAGCTAGCTGAGAGCCGCGATCCACGGAAAGCCCGGAAGACTAATTCGACGTAATGACGGGCTTAAAGGTACGATCCGCCGACATGATTGGATGCCCACGGCGTTTCGCAATACCTGCAAGCCCATTGGACGCTGGCACCCCGCTGTGGCGACGACGTCGCGTGGAATCGGCTGTGTAACAGCCGACGGATTACGCCGACAGCTCTGTCGCCGGCCTTAATTGATTTCGTTTAAACGACGAAGCACGACGACGTTGACCAGTCGAACGGCTGTGTCATCGTTCGCTAAAAGTCGAAATCGAAAACGATCCGACGAGGCCAAGCTGAAAGATTCAGCCAGTCATCCCCTGTGTCGGGTTACGTCTTAATACGGATTAATTTCTTTGAAAGTTAGGTTTGTAGAAAGCATATGGTTGCTTTAACATTTATTGCAATCAGCCTTAATACGGATTAATTTTTTTGAAAGTTGCCTATTTAGATAGCAAGAATAGTGATTTAAGGTTCGTTGGAATCGGGTTGAGTGAATTAGTTCGTTCGCATTTCTTTAAAAGAACGTCGAAGATTTGTTAGCTTTACGTAAGAGCTATTTGATCGAACAACAAGTAGATTCCATAGTTTTTGTAAGAAATTGTAGTCTTCCTTTTCTAAGTGTAAAGAGGTTTATTCAATAGCAATTGGAATATTCAATAAATATTCCAATGACCTGAAATGTGGTGAACTCGAAGGAAATTGTACTAGCATCTGTTATGTCATGTGAAAGAATATTTATAGATACGTACTGATGAATAGTTGTGGTAATTATAGTTTAATAGGTTGATATTTCACTGTTCATGAAGCTGAAACAAATGGAAGAAAATAAAGGAAAATCCATTTTAATTAGTTTAAACAACAACGTAAAAGTGGATAATATGTTGGAAAGGTAACAGTATAATTTGTACGTGATCCTTAGAAGGATATGATTCATTTTCCTGCCCAATTAGTTATATGGAAGGTAAAACGCGTTGCGTGCACGCATGTTTCATGTGGACAGAACTGCGTCCACATCGTATATTGGTAATTAAACAATGGAACAGTGTTTGTAATTGCTCGTAACGGTAAATAATCCGAAGTACAGCTGTGACGTATGATCTTTTTGATTGCTTAATTATTCTTACGCATCCGGTGTGTACGTGATTGCACGGAGAGATCAGTCGATAAATATAAACTATGGAAAAAATGTTGTACGTACAAACGGAAGAATTTTATGACGCTTTCAGTATTTCAGGAAGTTTGTAAAATACAACCGATACAATTTTATGATCCTTTGCTAAATTTCATCCTAGTACATGTAATCGTTTATAAAAAAAAAAAAAAAATCGAACTTTTATTGAAATAACAATTTGACAAATTAAAAGCTTTAAAAATTGAAAAAGAACGAAAATCGCTGAAATCAATATCTATTCACTATATCAGTTTGTTGATTCCAATTTTGCAAAAACCAGATGCGAATAGAATACAATAGAATAAAATAGTTAAAAAAAAGAAGAAAGCAGATCGAAAGTTTCATGTTTCTTTAGAGCTTTATATTTTGGAGTAACGTAGTTTTTTTTACACCTGTTCGCGTTACTTTTTCATTCTTTAAATAATATACAAAATCTACTTTAATCGAAGCACTAATAAAAAAAGAAAAATAATATTCTTACAACCTAAATTCTCTCAAAGGCGTCTTCGAAATTCAACAAGCCAGTCACCGTAAATAAAAATGATCGGAAAGGAAAGTTACAGAATGTTGAATGCATCATGCGTTCTATCGGTTCGAGGCGATCGTTCGTTCTTTTCACCTGTATCCCTAATCAGCCTCTAATTCCAAAAATCAACCTGCTGAAAGGATCGGTCACGCCTCGTATTTTTTGTGCCACGACGAGAAGGAGCAAGAGAGAAAGAGGAATGAATGGCTTTCTCTGGGATTATGGGATTTCGAGTGCTTTTTTCCCAACCCATGCACCTGTATCCCCTATGTTCGCTTCCACAGGGTTTCCACAAACTTTCCACGGTTCGGTTACACTGTGTGTGTTCAAGAACGTTTTCCAGATACCTGGACCCTCGAGACTTTACCTGAGGGACCTGCCCCTCGGCGAGTTCCATCGAGAAGTCGAACCAGTAGTTTGCTCTCGGACCTATTGTGCATCTAACGATCCCGTTTATGGGGTAATTTCGAGAAGTAGTCGAGACAGACTGCTGGTTTCGCGGTTAAAATCGTTCGCTTCGACATTGAGAACATCGGCCGATCGAGAGAGCAGATATTGTGCATCGATTCTCGAATATTTGAAATTTCTAGCGTAACACGGTAGAGACTAGTATTTCTACGTCATTGTACCTAGTATTATAGCTTTTATTTTTCTTTTTTATTTTTTATTTTTTTATTTTTTTATTTTTTTATACTAATTGGTTAGGTTCAAGTATATTAAATTTCGTATCATTTAGTACTTCAATGTGACTGCAAAGATTTCATATCAAATATTGAATCTGTTAAGAAGACGTTTTATTCGAAAATAAGGATACTTCTAACAATAAGGCTTTTTGTAGTCAGTTTACGATGACGAATATAATATTGATTTAGTATTTTGTATCTCGATTAAACATTTTTATTATTTCGAATATTATGTTTGTATTCAATCTAGTAATAAAATGAGATTTATCTTGAAAACTTTACGAACGTATAATATACATGTATAATATATTTGTTGGTTTTTCAAACTCGTTAAAAATTTGAAGAATAATTCTACGCTCTTATATATGGAAAATTTACTGACATACGCGTCAATTGTAGTTTATTGAGACACCAAAAATGTTCGTAAATATAACGAGCCTGTTAGATGCAGCACGCTTGTACATCACTTGTTTCTTTAAAAACAAGACCTGTTCGAGATATTTGCAAAAGAAAAATATACAGTTTGTATTTTATAGAAATTCTTTATATTGTATTTTATATCAAATACTTGTTCGCTGGAGAAAGAAGAAACAAATCGATTTTGACTTTAACACAGTCATCTGTTTAATCTATCCATCCACAAATTTATATCGAAAGCTTTTTTCATCTATTCGATACCTTTATACAATCGATACCTCTATACCCATTCCAAAAACATTTTAAACTTCCCAACTAACTGTTGTTTTTCCTTCCATTACCCGGGGAACCCCAACATAAACGCTTTATATACAAAAAAAAAAAGAAAGAAAAATAAATAAATAAAATAAAATAAAAAAGAAACAACAAAGGGAGAAAAAAATCGAAAAAAGTTAAAAGGTTTGTTTCACTCTGACCAAAACGGATTTCCATGGCCAGCAATTTTTCACGTGTACAGGTGGAAATCAATGTAAAAAATCAACCAGTAAATACCGTTGGAAGATGAATCTTCTCCAGTCCGACTCGGACAAATCAAATTGAAATTCCTATCGATTAAGCTTGCCTCCAGGGAAAAATTTGTTTACCATCGAAATCCCGCTGACGAAAAGGCTATCGCGGCATTTGACGGAAAAGAAACGACAATAATGAATATACATATGTACACCATTCGTCACGTCTGACCGAGACACAGAGGGAGCATAAAGCGCGTAACGGGCGTCCATTTGTCTCCTGCCATCCAGGTATAGGCAAGCATCCTACCTAATTACACTGGTTATTGGTTAATAATAGCGATGATTACCACACGAATTACATCAGAGAGAGAGAGAGAGAGAGAGAGAGAGAGAGGGAAAAGGAGGAAGAAAGAGAGAGATGGAACGTGCGTAGCTAGGCTCTAACAGAGACTTTAATTATATCCACTGTGAGGATATATACACGGTGTATCTGTTCATCTCGCGGCCAACAGAGCTGCAGATTAACCATTAACGTTTCCTAGCTACTTTTATACAGATAATACATACTAAGGCGTTGAATAGGAATACCTGCAGGCTGATCTTTATCGTACGTCTATCATCCATGCATGCGAAACGTTTGTAAATTGTTTTTTGCCGACAAGGAGTACATTGTTCTCCTTCCTCTTTTTGTTCGTGCGAATTATCGTAGACTCGTTTATTTGGTTTAGGACCGTTTGGTAGATATGAAAATGGACTGGTACACGTTTAATTATAATTTTGAGCTATCGATTAATTTAATACATTGACATATAGATGATTAACTACATACAGATGATTGTTGACAGCGGTGGGAATTTGTAATTTCGTTTGTTATTGTAATATTCTTTTGTTTTTATGCAATTATTATTTATTATATAAATATACAATCGTCGTGTATTTATTGCAAGTAAAATGTTCAATATATCAATGGAAAGGAGCAAAAAGATTTTGACTAGATCAACGAAGTGCGAAGAACTTTTACAACTTAACTGAATATTGACTGACAACTATTTTATCATCGGTATAAATTATCAGCAACCTATCTCGTATGTTATAAAAAGAATAGAAGATAATACGGTTCAGGAACTTGTAGATCTTTTATAAAAGATCGTCGTTAATGCGTTCAAGAAATAAAAATCCAAAGAAGACAAAAATTCCTATTACATCAACTTCTGTTTATTCAAATCTGTATTCTCTAATTGCTTCTCATAAAATTCTCATTCGCCGATGTCCGATTATTCAAATGTAAAATTATAAATTCCCACATTCTCGTACCATCTTTCCATTTCTACAATTTACATCGAACTATTCTCTATGAGATTTTTGTCGGTTCAAATCACTAATCCACTTCTTCTTTATTCTCATAAAATTCTCATTCGTCAAGCTTTAAATTATACATATACAACGCTATAAATTTCTAAATCCCTCCACTATTTCCTCCTATTATCCGGCGCGATTGAAAAAGCTGAATTCCTACCTTCTAAACTTCGTAGAACTCTCACGTCTGGATACCGCGCGTCCGGGCAAGTCGACCGGAAAAGGTTGCACCACAGAGGACCACGCGTATGCACCGCCACCAACAGCGTAACGCAGCTGACACGAAACTGACCTGCACCCCGTGTCTACGAGGTTGCCTCGTGCTTTTTTCTACGCGCGCACACGCTTCACGGCACACCTACACGCAATATAGTAGGATAGGATGTTCGGTATCTTTTCCCTGTTCTCGGTGTATCTTTTCTTTTTTCGTCGATTACAAGGCAGGTCCACAACGAAACTCGGGACCTGGGGCCCGTGGAAACTTATCTCGGGCCCTGGATAAAGCTCCTCGAAGCCGAGTTCTAGTCGCGTATAAGCTAACGCGGTGCATTCTAGGCCGACAGATAGAGAAGCTGTCGAGAGGAGGGGCGTGAGCAGAGCGGAGAGGGAACTCGATAGCGTTAAATAGCGTATACGAAAGGCTTCGGGGTATTTCAAGTCACGGCTGTGTAAATACCTGTCTCTCTTTTTCGTCCTCGTCCGCGCTGGAATACTTTCCTCCTCTCTCTTTTTTTTTTCTTTTTTTCCTCCACTTCTTCCACTTCTCCTCTTTTTTCGCCTCTTTCGTAGCTTGATACCGGAGGATGATTCTGAATTGTTGGGTAAATAACGAAATCGATATTGTTTACCGTGGAATATCGTCGATGGAAAAAATTCGAAATGTGGGGCGTTAAAGAGAGGAAAAAGGGGTACGAGTGGCTCGAAAGCATATGGCACTCGTTGAAATGGATCAAAACAGTCGACCAGCATATGTACAGTCGTTTTCCAGTGTTTTCTGTTGAAACGTACTTCGGTGTGATTTTAGTCATCGGCAGGATATTTTTATTAGTAATTTCGTTTCCTTTTCTCTTTCTTTTTTTTTTTAATGTTTCCGACTTACAAGGATTTTAAATCGAAGGTTTAGGAATTTTCTTTCGGTACGATGATCTTTTTGATATCGAAATGCATTTTTGTGTAATTTTATCCATTATATTATTATTTCTGCTCTTGGACTTTTTGATCTTTCGAAAATTCTTCAGTGATAAACTGACTTAAATTTTCGTTTATCACGATGATTTTCTTCATTTTCTAACCTATATTTGCTGGATATTCATGCGTGGGAATGTTGAGAGAGTTCATTGCGCGTGGCTGATTTAGCAAAACGCGCAACATGCACAGATGACTGTCGATGGATGCAAATGATGCTAAGGATTCTTGAGAGAAAAATATTGGGATTTATTGATTGTGTGAAAGTTGCGCCAAGGTAATAGAGCAAACGGGAAACGGCTTTCGTAAATGTCGAAATAAAGGAAAAAGGATAGGTGAAAGCTTTGTTTTCACGCTGCGTGCGATCAACGGAACCGGAAAAATCATTTGAAGAGTCTTCACTTCGGAAAACGTGTTTTCTAAAATAATTCTGGATGCATTCTGGATAATTATGGACGCATATAATTAAACCGCGGTGCCGCATATAAAAATTTCCCGTTTGTCTATTAGAATTCTATTATCAAATCAAAAAAATACCCAAGAATACTAGGAATTTGTTTCTTTTTCATTATACAATGACATTATGCATAATTCAATTGAATTAAAAATGAAACTTGCATTTAGCACTTATATTATATGTCAGTCAAGATATAATGATTCGATTAATTGCAACGATTCAAAGCGAACACAAAGAATCTATTAAAATGTCACTGCTTGAACATTTTTCAAAGGATTGTTCATGTTGTACGATGTGAATTGATATCGACATCGAACCGATTACGAAATTCGTGTACAGGTAAGGAGCCTTTCTCCTCTTTACGCAATTAAATCTCTTGTTTTTTTTTTTTTTTTCAAATTTCAACTCTCATGAACGATATGTCTACTGAGATACGCAGCAATTTTTTTTCCGAAGTTTTGTACAATAATGTCATTTAAACCCTCTGTATGAGGTTCGCATTAACGAAAGAATGTATCAATTAAATTTTTATATTACGTACTCGTACTGCTTGATCATTCAATGATCAATTTGATCTATTCATTGATCGTTTCAAACAAAAAAACAATGATAAATGTGAACGGTGAAATTAGATTAGAAAAATAGAATTGTATTGCAATCTTCATCTTCAGGGAGTATAATAACCACGTTATATCCACGTTAATTTTACACAGAAAAGGAAACATCGAAAATGTCCGGCTATTTGTAATCTAAAACCGGATATTTCCTACGAAATATTAATTTCTTATGGACGGTAGCGTGAAGAAATACCCGAGGAACGAATCACGAGTGAAACATCGGGAATGTTGATCGTACAGTACGCGACATTCATTAAATTTTCTCTTCGTCCGAACCTGTACGCCATCAGCATTTCACGGAGGCCATTTTGATTTCTTTAATAAGAGAATTTTCAATGATTGCCGCGCGTCCACTTCGGTTCATCGACGATATTTAATTACCACCTCTTTTATGGTATGTTTACACGAACTCGGGAATGTATCCTTATCATTACTACCATCTTCTTTTCTTCCTTTTCTTTAAGAGGAAAGATCGAGGGGTCTGCGAACGCGCCTGGATGCTATTTTATTATGCGTCGATCGAAGAGAGTCTTGTTGGCTGAATGCAATTAAAGGGGAATGTCTTGTGACTCTGCGTTCTGCTAACTAGACGGAACAATTATCGTCGATTCGATTATGTAATTGCTGGTGAAAGATTCTATGCACATCGGGCATATTTTTCTATCTATTAGAAATGTATGTTCTTGTAGTATTTGCCGACGTGATGGAATTAATCGAGTATTGCACGCTAGACAATCTATTTCTAATAGTATCTACATATTTCTGATTGATCGATCGATGATTTCTTATAATTGGACGTTTTATTTGATTTGCTTCGGTTATCGAACAATTACTCTTCGATTTTATATTTCCAGTCTATGAAATTTTCTGTCTCTACTCGTGCAGAATTAATAAAAATCATTTTAATACCACTTGTATCGAATTCCAATAATTCTAATAATTCAGATGTTTCTGGTCTGGGCTAGTTATTATCGAAGATTGACGCGTTAGCTTCCAATTAAAAGATATTTAATTTACCAATGTCTCCTTCTGCGTTTTTGCAGAATTAATAAAAAGGATTTTAATAGTACCTGTATTAAATTCTAACAATTAGATATTCCATGTGGTTTGGCGTAATTATCGAAGATTGGCGTACTAGGTATTAGCCAAAGGATTTTCAATTTATATTTTTGTCCTCTCCGTCCTGGAGTATTAATAAAGAACGTGATGGACAGTTTTGTTTGTAACAGATGGATTAAACTCTATTACAATTAATTGGATTTATCATTTGGATTGTGTCAATTGCCACAGATTTTAACTGAAGCGTTTCCAATTTACGTTTATTGATTGCAAGACTATGGATTTTAATACAAATTTATATTTATCAACACAATTGAGAAAATGAGATTTAAGTAAAAAATTTCGTCCTCTCGATAATATAACAACTATAACTCTCGATAATATTTTGTACATATTTTATAGATCTTAGTATATCATTTACATTCTGTACACCTTTGAACATTTCATTTCTCCATAAATAGATAAACACCTGTATAATCTATGGATGAACCAATACCGTCAATTTTCGTTTAGATACTTCAAACATAAAACTCTTACGATCATCACCTGGATTAGAAACAGAAACTACGAAAAGAATAAATAAAATATTCCTGACATTCGCGTGCTAAAAATACGAGTAAACGAATCTCGAATAAATTTGCAACGTATTAATATTACGTCAGTTCTCAAGCTGACCATCGAGATTCTGGATAGCACGATCATAAAAGCAATTGTTAAACGAGTGCGAAGAAGACAAATATAAAATACAGGAAGTGTATATTCCAAGGATAAATTGATTAAACAAACTTACACGGTACCGTGTCGAGTGTTTCTGCTCTCGAAGTGGGACGAAGATGGTGAGGCACGCGTACCGGAAACACGAAGGAGTCGTTACCGTGTACGAGCTCGCTATCGTGAACGCCATACAAACAACGCCATGGAAATGTCTCCGTACGATTCTCTCCCTTCTTCGTTCTGCTCTTTCACTTTTGTACGTTGTATCTTCCCCCAGTCTTCTGGATGTAGCGGTACGAATCGTAAAAGTCCGGTTAACAGCGGTGGTTCGAGAACGATCGACGATTTCAGAGCGGCGGAAGAATCCTCCAACGACCGGAAAACGATTTGAAATCTTATCGGTACCGATCGTCCGTATAGACGCTGCTTCTGACTTTCTCTCGTCGAAAAATTATCATCCAAATTGATCAAATCTTATTTCCCTATTGTATGTCGTGTACGCATTTTCTTTCTTTCTTCTTTTTTATTATTATTTTTGATTATTTATTTCTTCTCCTTTTATTCTTGTTGTTGCGAGGATTTTTCAGGTAGAATTTGACGAACATATGAGGTGATATTTTATAAGTAAGTTTATTTAATCAGTATTTGGTAAAAATTTCTTTTGTAGGTATTAAATTGGAAAAATGTAGAAAATTCAAACAAGATCTTGTTTCAAATATTATCAAGTTTAATCATTATTTGCGCGATAAATAATTTTCTGTTTGTACTAAAATAGTGGTGAACGATCGAAGAATCATTTCTGCGAAAAGAATAGTAAAAGAAGAAAGGAAAAAGAAGAAAAGTAAAAGAAGAAAAATGCTATAGAAATAACGTAACATACTGAAGAAAGTATTTTTGATATTGAATATTTATAGCTCCAAAAATCTGTACAAAATAATTTTTTCGAACGAATAATTGAATAAGCATAGCAAGTTATCCATCAGAATACTAAAAGCTAATTTTATTTCTATTTTCGAAAATCACATTATAAATTCTCAACTTTCTTAGAATACCTGAAAAACACGATCACCAATTGCATTTAACAACAAAGTATAACTTTTAATCAGAAACTATAAGGAACGTTAACGAATCCGAAAATTTACAATGTATTTTCTGCGCCGTCATCTTTGTCTCTTTACAAAAAGGAAGAAAAAAATCCTGCATACTAAATCTTCTGACTTACGTTTCTCCGTGTCAGTATTCTTTATACTGTGCACTTTTAGTGATCCTCGTGAAGAGGAAAGAGATGGAAGGAGGAGGGAAACACCCCAATCTCGAAGAAGATCTTTGGTAAGCAGATGAAAGAAGCTTGCTAGAGAGACGTGGCTTGAGATTTAAGAGGCTTAGCATTCGGCGTGGACCTCGTAGGGCAGCTAAAACGCACCGAGTTCGTTTTATAGGGTCCCTTTCTTCTTCTAGGGGACGGGCCCCGAAATTGGAGAGTGTTCGCCCGTCTAGAGAGGCTTCCAGATTCCAGATACCAGAGGAATAGGGTTACTGGCTCGGAACTAGCAGGTGGATACCGTCCACGGCATGTGAATATTCTTCACGTAACGGGTGTTGAAAATATAATAAAGCGGATATTCTTATGGTGCAATGAAAATTTGATATCATTGGGAAATATGGTACATCGTGTTTATAATTCAGCTTAAAATTGATAACTGTTTTTAGGGTATTTTCAGGGTGGTATAGTTGATTGAGGAAGAAAATTGCAGAAAGAGAAGAAGAAGGAAAGTAAGTTGAAAGAAAAATTGAACCGTATATTATTCTCTTACCGCCCTCGATTAATTTTAATGTCTATGGAAATTAAAATAAAGCAATACTATTGTTTTTACATCAAGGTATAGGTAGTCTATTATTTGAATTAGATTAGAATCTAATTCTAACTCTGTATGTTTAACTTGTTGATTTTCTGTGAGAAAATTGTCTAAGTTTTTCTATAGATAGTGATCATCGAGGGAAAAATCTAGAAAAACCAGAGAAAGGAAATGCAACGGAACTCTATTCTTGTGATTCTAATTACACTTGGCATACTAATCAGCATCGTTGGCATGCAGCTTTGTAAGCAACGGTTAATTAAATTATATTACACGAATATTTTATGTTGTCAAAGATAAATTGAAATGAATACGCAGAAAATACGAATACGATAGAAAATAAGAATACGATAGAAAAAAATGGTTTAAAATTGGCAAGACAAAAATCTATCTCTGCACTGATATATAAATAATATATTAATAATAGTATCTTAATAAATAATAGTAGTAATCTGACCTCGACATATAATTCGTTTATTAATAATCTTTAATATAATATTGTAGTACACTAATTTAGAAACATTTTTAAGATGGAATATATATATTTTTAAATCTTTAATTTAAATTTATTATTTTTAAATAAAAGATTTAAAAATCTATATATATAGATTTAAGAACATTCTTTGAAAGTCAACAAATTACGCCAAGTACTTCCAAGTATAAAATAGGGAAAAATTACTTGTTTGTTAACTAGCAGAGTACGGTAGTCAGTAAATGTCATCAGAGACTCAATAATCCGGAGAAGAACGTCATTCGGACAGGGACAATTCTCACAGAGAATTGGTAATTCTGATAAATACTCCAACAACCTCTTACGGTTATCTAGCTCTGAAACCGATAAAAGGACGCGCGGTAGAAGCATCGAAATTCCTGAACTCCCGCTGCGCGCACACTCGCGTTTCAGAACGCCATAAAAGCACCACCGTTTTCCTTCTCGATATTATTTATTTGTCCCTTTATTTTTCCACGAGATCGGTCAACGGTAGCATAAAGGTCGAAGAAGAAGGAGAAAAAAAAAAAAAGGGAGAAACGCGGTTTAACGTGTTCGTTTTACGTGTTTATTTCGCGCCATGTGTTCCGCACAATTTCGAAAAGCAACGCCGAGGGTGGAACGTTTGTTTTACACAGCGTAAGGGTTGCTCTTCGTTTATTTGCTTTCGTTTCACCGGTTCTTGTGTAAATACCGAGCGTGTGGTATCGGCGAATGCATGACGTTCACGTGTTTTAAGGAATCGTTACGTATTTTTGTATCTCGTGTAGTTCCTTTTCTTTTTTTAATTGGGGATGTTTATGGACAATCATTATAATAATTCATTCGGTGAGTGCAACGATTACTTCGATGTGTAGGGTAAAAGCTTTGATGTTTATTATTAAAAAAATCGTTCTTTTGATGTGTTGAATTCTTATTTAACTGCGTAATCTTCTAAATTTATGGAATATCGTAAGATAACGTTAAAGTTTATGTTAACAGATGCGTGATATATAAATTAGTAAGTCAAGAAGAAGGTAAAGAGCGGAATAAATTAAGTAACTGACGAGGAATTTGAGTGGAGGATACAAGATTGGTTGAAACGATAAATACGATAGACAACATCGTCTCGTTAAAACAGTCAGCCATACACGGCTACTGGAATTCGGTGTTCCCCCTCTCAGTTCGCTCACCTTCAACAGACGTCGTTCTAAATACAGTTATTTCTAAATTCCTAATTTTCTCGATTTTAGTATTATCTTTATTGCGTCTTGATAGTAAAAGCAAATGGCGATAAATAAAATTCTTTATAACTTATACAGGATCCAAATTATTTGACAAAATATGTACCAATATAAATAAAATTACTGGTGGAAGTTCACAGCATCACGTCTTTTTAAATTAAAAAATTGATAAAGTTAAACAAGAGAAATTAAATGTTTTATTATTATCGAATAGATGATACTATTATAGGTTACAAATGATATACGAGAAGAAAGAATAGTATTATTGCAGTACGATGATATTAAAATAAAATTCCTACTGGAAGATATTTCATCCACGATAAGTGTTACATTTAAATACATCCAATTGAAAATCATTGTACAGGAATGTTTCATTATGCGTATAATATATAGATAGTTCTAAAAAATTCTTTAAAGTATACTTTCGTTTGGTTCGAGAAAAGAGGCAACCGACTCGGCGGAGAATAAAAGAGAATGGAAAGTGGCCATTGAAAATAACAGACGCTATTGCGGGCTGGGAAAAGAAAGGTAAAAAATCCGTATATTTTTCAGGCGTATTAGGTCGTAACGATTTTTCCGGCTTCGAACCACAGCGATTACGCTCTCGTCGAGGAACGTTGCAACGCGAAATTAAATTCCTAACGAATTCCATTACATCTCGCGCGATGCACACCGCAACAGAAACTTTTCAGCTAACAGAGAAAAGAACGTTTTTTGTTGATCACAGTTTCGCGAAGCGCGACCAATACCAGAAACACGCGTTTTAACATTGTAAATTAAACGATGTTGGATTTATCGTCCTTGAAATGTTTCGTAACTACGCGAAAGGTTGATTGGAACATTTTTTAATAAGTTTATATCTCCAGATTATTTTACGAAATAAGATTAAAATATTGTAATATCGTGTAGCGTATGTGTTGTAGATTTTTGGATTACAGTGGGAAAGATAATATAATGTGTTCTACTATTTTTAAATAAGGGTAGCAGAAAAGGTTTCAAACAAAAATATATAACCACGGTAAGGTAGAGGATAAATAACGACGTCTTATCATAGCAACTTAAAAGATATTAAATCTTGGAATTCTTCGTAATTACGCTAAGGACAGTTGGTATTTTTTGAATATCTTATATTTCCAAACTATTTCATGATTTAAAATTGAGATATTAAAATATCATATACTGTATGTACAGTGAGTTTATGGCAAGATATGTAACATGGGAAAGAAGGTGAGTATATTATTGTTAGTTGTAGTAAAGAATAAAATTGATCGATCGTGAACGATAATACGGGTTTGCAGTAAACCATTCAGTATAATGAAATTATATTTGAATTGCATTTTTCCCTTTTATAGAGGATGTTCGTTTAGAAACATTAAAATGTATATTTAATTATGAAATGCCATTCCGTTTATAGAAAACATATCTCATTTGATATCATAAAAAGATTATACGTCAGAACAAGTTTCATTAAAACACTGGCTTGAAATCATTACTCGAACTTTAGCGATGATTAAAAATAGAAAGAAGAATAGAATCAGCGAAATTTGCACACTGTAGACGATGAAGATAAAATTACACATTGAATACAATAAGATGTGCACAGTTACCATCGCGGAAAGTTGCGTTGATTTCCTTCTTACAAATTTTTCTTACTTGCAATTATTCAAAACGCTCTCTGTGTCTAAAACTTAACAACATCGTTAAGATTAAATTTTTATCTTGATTATTGCATTCTTGACGTGGTACTTTCATTGAAACTCATTAATATTATTCCCTACAATTTGTTTGTAATTTAAAATTACGAGAATTGAAAAAAAAGGTTCGTACATAGTATCCTACGTTGCTCTTTCTTCTCTTTTAAAAAATATATTTTATATCGGTAGCATCAAACGTCTTTTACTTTTCTGTTTTCAAATAATATATCTTATGCTAAGATACGTATAAGAATATATAATTTATAATATAAATTATTGATGATGAAGTATTTCGAAAATATCTTTTCCCATGCACTTCAAACGTCGAAAACAAATACGATAATTATCATTTATTGGCTTACCATTCGATGAAATCAATAAAATGTCAAAACTATTTAACATCTTTACATTCACCAGCGTCAATACATAAATTTCTTATTTGCAGTATTCGTTCGCTATAGAATAATTGCCACTTAACATCATTGATTTAACGCATGTGATTATTAAAAATGCAAAAAAAAAAAACAAATAGTATAGGCAAGAAAATGTTAATTTAACACATAAAGATGAGAAAAAGACAGAAACAAATAAAGAGAAGGAGTACTTGAGCCATCCTTTCTAGAATAGAAGCCTTCGTTAAAAATAAACTCGCGTGTGAATAAAAGTGCTACCTGACGTAATCGATGGGACGAGCCTGTACCCACGCCTGTACACGCGGCGTGAAATTAATTAAACAATCAAGTAAACGCATGCCAACCACCCTCGATCGAGCACGCACCTCAAGGTGCGTTTAGACCAAATGAGCAAGAATACTTAGAGCAAGAGCAAGATCATTTGTTCGTGTTTGCTTCGATCATCGAGTAATTTCTTCGTAAATTCATTTTTAACGATTGAACAGGCGTTTCTGGAGCGATTGGACGAGCAATCGTCAAACGAAGAAACAATATTCGTTTATACCTTAATTTTACTAAATGAAGAGCATTCACTCTACATGAGATCGTCGTGGTTGTACAACAACCGATTTTATAGTGCTTAATGCAATTAAGAAAACTGGATTACCCTTCGGGCTTTAAACCAGTCGCACAGTTTTCTTATCTTCCCAGTTTTTTAATCGAACTGGTATTTCGTGAATTTGATATCTTGAGATAAAACATAGCGTGCAATTTGAACACATTTTTAAAAGATTTATTCTTATATGTGGTGGGTTTGTTGTCTTTTAAATATTCATTGTAGGTATTATTTTAATTACAACTAGGTAGAGTGTTCAGAGGGTTATGATAAGTTTCATAATTGATTAGCGACGTTAATAGCTCATTTTACTGTTGTTGAAGGATGTTATTTTCGATGATTAAGTAAGGGAACGCATTTTAAATTGAGTCTGTCTAAACGTACACTTATTCTCGACCATTTATTTTAAAGTTTGTAATAGTAAGGGAACATGTTCTGTATTATTTTATAAAATCCCTCGTACTATCTCATTTTCAAACGAGTACGAAATTATATAATTAATTTTTCAAGGATAGCGATCGATAAAACATTGTTCTAATCGATGGAATTTAAATAAAGAAGTAAGAGAAAGACGCCAGGCGATTGTAAAAGGAATAGCGATACGTTTCGTTCATTATTTCCTTACAAATCGCTTCCTTTTGCTAAACATTTCAACAGAATTCAACGATCATAGAACTTAATCAACTTGACAAATCATTTAAATAACTCTATGATTTACTAAGGATGGCTGATTAGAACAGTTTAACGAGTAACAGCTCGTGCTGAAACGTTAACGACTCTCAATGTCGATTAACGACTGATAAAGCTATCCTTCTTCGTGATTTCACGTAACCAGGCTGGCTCTTTCATGCCGACAAACTGTACATGGGCGTTCCGTTAGCCAATTGAATTTACTGTTAAACGTTTCGACGAAAGTGCAAATACTGTCTTAAGAATCTGAATTCTAGGTAGACGCTGTTGCGTGGGCGTTGAGAGATTGTTCTGTGTGGGTATTTAGAAGTTTAATGAATTGTTACTTTAACTTCGATGGGTGTAAGAAAGGTGTATTGTTATAATCTATTCATATTGATGGTGTTAATTTATTTCTTGTTAGCACATGAAATATGATAGTATGTGGTAAAGAAGCAGATATAATATAGGAGAAACATTAATCATTTGTGAGGAGAGGTATGAATGTTGAATTTTAATTCGAAATTATTTAATCTACATTAATACTAAAAAATTGCTACTAAATATACACGTTTCTATAGATTTATCGTATATCATATAATATCAAAACCTAAAATAACTAAACCTAAAATAAAAATAATCTAAAATCACTAAAATGTCCTATAACGTGAATTTTTCTACCACAGATCTTGCGCATAAATTATATTATATGAAAAGCATCATCTTCCCTTTCACTTTTATTATTAATAACCCGGTTATTTCCCCGAAAAGTCACATTTTATTTCCACACAATGATAACGCACTCTCTAGTTTGCGTCACATTCCTCTACATAATATTTTCTCATTTTCTACTCTATTCTCTTCGAAACAATCTCGCCAACCTTGCCACAAACTGAACATTATAAATTGGTTGGCTCGTCATCGAACATCCTCACCGTTGATTATCCTGATGCATTTGCCCCGGCGGTTCACACGGTCGATGATGAACGTACCTCACCGAAAGAATGGCCGGTATAGACTGGACGTTGGGCCAGGAAGAAACGAAGACGATCGTTAGGTAAATTTACGAGGTCACGGAGCACGTCAGCTAAATTTTGCGGCCAACTCATAGACAATGAGGACGATCGTGAAGAGGACCAACGCGTCGCTAGACCCCAACCCGGACCCCCTTAACCTCGAACCATAAAATCTCATGGTGAGAGTTCACTAGCATCGACGATATCCTGTTCTACGGCTTCATAAATCATGGAACCGCTAACTTCGCTCGCCACTAGGCAACTTTACGCTACTGGAACCTTTACGTGTGATATTAGGTCATTCCGTAAGTTCTGACGTTTTTTCAGTATGTATTTTTAGTGAAGCATTGTTTTCTATTTGTCAAGACCATGTCGTTTCTTGGTTGGTTATTTTCTGAACCAATATGTGTTGAATATATTTAGTAATAAATAATTTATGTACCTAATTAATAATATATTTAATAATATAAGTATATTTCAATAAATGCAAATTTTTGAAAGATCGACAAAATGGTAGAAGACTGGCTGAGAGATCAAAACAAGAGCATTTACCAAACTATGTATTTGTGATATGAATTTTATAGAGAAAATAAAGCAACAGTCAATATTGAGCGGGGAATTGAAGACCACTCTGGAAACTTTTATCAAAAAGTTATAACTAAAAAATTTTAACCTTTTTCTAAATCAGAAGAACACATATTGGAAGAATACAAACACAAGAGCAAGAATTCAATAATAAGTTAGAGATAGAGAAGGAATGGTAGAAGGAACTGTATCAACGAGAATATGTCGATGATTGAAATCATAATGCTTTCCTATAATTTCATGCCAAATCTTTGACAAAAAAGAGAGGACTATAATACTTAGAAAGATTAAAAATCTTAATATGCTATTTTTGTGCTCTTCGAGTCAAGAAAAAGTGTAGGTTTATTGTATTAAGTTGATGGACATTCTTGGAAATTATTTACTTCTTGAGATGTATTATATTTCTCGAAGGAATTTATGTACAGTATTGTTGGATGTATTTTCTAACAATCTTTTATAATGAGAAATTGTTAGAATGATATGATGTGAGTAAAAATACAAGCTATATATGCATATGTATTACGCTTACATAAATATGTTCTATCTTTGATATATAAAAATTTCCTTGATTAGCGATTATCCTTAATTACTAATGAATACGAGATTAGTCTGAGGAGAGTTCGAAATCTAATAGAGGCTATTATTGGTTTGATTAATTACATTAGTCACCGTGTAAACGTTACGCGATATTGATTTGCTGTGTGTAATACCAGTGGGACTTTCGAATCGGAGAGAGTAATTAATTATCAGAGTATCTATGGAAATACTTGATTGAAAACCTTAATAGCGTATAATTAATGTTTTCTATACAATAAAGCGTGATATTGATTTATTTACATTTTTATTACGCACGATCCGCGGTCATTGTTTCACGTTCATCATTAATGACATTTCATTTCAGTCTCGCAGATGGATCGTTTCGTAAGGATTAATTATTCTACAAAATCAATCCAATAAATTTTATTATATTCTATATGATTTTAGTTCCTGTTGCTATATATTAAGTTTACTTATAAGCAAAGCAATTAGTCGATAATATGAAATACTTATTGAAACTATAATAAAAATTATAACGACACTTAATCGTAGTAATCTTTCGTGTTTTTTAGAATGTTGTACGAGCCTTTCAAAAGTCAAACTGATCAAGTCCACTTTTTATCTATTTCTTAATTTCAAAATAAAATTATTTCCACGACTTTATTGTAGGAAGATAGCATTAATATGGGATTAATAGAAATAACAATAGAAATAATAGAACAAATAATAGAATATTCCAAGGTAAATTTAAAAAAATACTATTTACAACATCATAACTTTTTGTTTCTCAATATACGAAGTTTGTCAATGTAGTTCCGAAACAACTCGTATTATACAATATTCTCGATATTAGGAAAATATATAAATAAAAGAAATTAACATGATTACAGGAATTTACGTTTCTCACAGAATTACAACAAATTCCATCATCGATTATCAATATTTTAGATTAATCTCTTTATATAATCCCATCTTAACCTATCTTAAAATAGGATCTTAATACCAGTTAAACATACATTCCATTTGATCTTTAATCGGGATCAAATTATCACCAGTCGATTAATCGTGAACCAGATACTTCATCCTCTTATTTAGTCGAGAACTAGAAAAATCCAGTCCGTCATTATTGTACGTAGAACAGGTTGAAGTATGAAGTACCGTATCGAAAGCGCAAACTACACGTTCATAATCAGAGAATGATCAGAGATTGATTTTAACCACGGCCACTGCAGTTTCTAGTTGCGTTCTAACGAATTTATTAATCGTCACTGTTGCAATCGCCGGTCGGAATTTTATGAAGTATTAACCATGAACGACGCGTACAAATCGCCGATATTATTAACATGTTCGTACGGTGAACGCGGGGACCGCTGCGAAAAATATTCTATTGCTTTATCGTTATGGTTAATTTATGGCACGCCGGCAAGTGTCTGAGAACGAACGAAGCCGCGCCTTCGCCGCCTCGGCTGCGCCTTTCATGGAGTTTCATCGAGTCACGCGAGTCCTCCAACTCGTTAATTAATCGCTTTTCTAGGCCGCGATCATAATTTCAGCCTGAACGATCGGAAACGTATCATTTGACGGTACCGAGAATTACAAGCAAAAGTTCTGCTCACGAGGCTGATTTTTTCGACATCTTTAAAAATCTTACGAGAGACGATTTGTTAAAAAAGATATAAAGAGTTTCAAGTTAATATGATGCGATTTTCATATTTTTCCGCCGTTTTGTACAGTCGAATAATTTTTCATTACTTTTATGCATTATAATATTTGTACAGTTGTGAATATCTTTTTCTATAAGATTGTAGATTTTGTTCCAAGTGTCGAATATGGTCCCACTGAATATTGAAGTTTAGTAATATCATAGATAATTGATAAATACTCTTGTGATCTCTACAAAAAATACATATCTGTACTTGTATTAAATATCTTGCAATTTTTATATATATTTTCAGATTTGTTCGAAATTCTACAGAATAAAATTGAAACAAACAAAAGTCAGATGAAGTAATTGTGAATGAAACTACCTGAATTAGGATCAACAATTTTACATTGGTATCATAAATTTCTTATTTTACTCACCTTCGAATATCGTATATCAAATCGTATAACATACATAACGTGTTTCAAAGATATAAACATTCCAATTCAAGCGAAATGCTACTTGACTTATCTATTCATAAAACTGGTCGTTTATGAGACCACATTTAGATAAGAAAAGAGTTATTTTTCTATAAAAAGCTAAATTTACAAAATCTATCTAGATTAAATCAAATACCGAGCTCGTAAAGTCATTTAACGATATGATTCTTACCGATTTTTATCCTAATCAGCATGACAGTATTTCACGTGGAATAAATTTCGCAGAAGTATTAATTAAAAATTTCATCTTTTGCGTTCACGTCAAGTATTCGCAGCATGTACGGATAATTATATATAATTAACTGTAATTTGACATTTTATGTATCTTGAATTTTGTGCTATTCGACGAGATGCAATTATCTTTTATCATCGCTGAGCAATAATCAGCGAACTGCATTAACGCTAATACCACAATAAATCCTACGGTTCTGCCTCCTTTTTTCCACCTTCTTCTCCTTCTGTCGGCTTAATGGTATCACGGCTACTAGTGTCGCTTTTTTCTCCGCGAATATTTTATGCTAATTTCGAAATAATTCCCGATACTACTAATTATATTCACACATACAATCAAGCGTATTAAAATCGTTTTACGTCCTAGGTTTTGCACCGCGATTATGTAACGCACGACGATTATGGTCGACTGTACTGTGGATGAGGGCCATGTAATTAAATTCCTTCACGAATCGACCGGGAAAATTATAGATAGATCGGAGAAGTGGAATGAAGTAGATTAGTAATATTCGTAACTGTTACTGCTGTAATGTGGTGATTTGTGATGTGATTTAGTGTGTCGTATGAAATTATGGAAGAAAATTGGTTTACGGAAATTGTTTGGGAAAAACTTGCGATAATAATTTTTTGTACAAAAACCTCCCATGAAGATTAATACGTGAAAACATATGAAAGTGTAACTCGAGAAATGGACGAATGCCCTTTTTCTGAAATTTATTAAATGGGGAAAAGTAATTAAATTTAACTTTTCTAAATGAAAATCTGAAATTAAACCTGCTTTTTGTGTCAAAGAAAACTTCATTTTTACAAAGTACATATTCATTTTGTTAAAAAATATATTTTAATGTTGATCTTACTTTAACTTAATTGAATTAATTTAATTTCGATTGGCATTTCCTTATCATAACATCTAATTATTTCGACAATGCTTGCTAAATAGATAATTCCATTTCTTTTAATTCCTCACGATCAAATTAAAGTATATTTAGATTAAATGAGATAAATTAAATTACATTTATGTTAAATTTAGAAATAAAAACATTCTCATATTAAAATACATTTTTAATATTTTTACAAACGGATTAAAATACCCTTGATAGAATTTAAAAAAAAAAAAATAAAAAAGAAACCAAAAAGATTTATAGAACATTTGTCATGTTTAAAACCAACTAATTATTACATATCTGAATACCAAAAGTAAATTGCTTTATACATTGAATACGCTTTTTCAGCCATTGTATACAATTTCTTTTTAAATCTTTTGCTCAAGTTTCAAAACATTATATTTCTAATGATGTTCAGACGAAAGGAAAGAATAAAATGTCACGATTAAAAGTGAAATTCATCGTGAAGCAGCTGGACAAACGATCTCGTCGAATAAAAACGGTAACGGCAGACATTAGGATCAAGGTAGATAGTACATTGGAGGAAGAAGAGGAGAAAAACGAAGAAGGGATCGTAAAATGTAAACGCCGGATGTACGTACGTACGTACGTTACATCGGTTCTAACGACCGATCGTAAAGAAGCCGACGGCGTATCCAGGAGGTATTGACATTTAAATATCTCCATCTGTTCCTGGACAAAACAGCTAGCTCAATATATTAATAAGCGATGCGGTTCTTTGTGTATACACTTACATTATATACATTCAGTGTCCTTGTGCTTCTTTATTTATTGCTAGTAGACATCGTAACAATGGGCATCGTAATGATGGCTACTTGATTCCGTTCTTTTTCAATTGACAACAACAATTGAAAACAATTGTTGATTTTCAACAATTGAAGATCTAAAGATCGAACACCTAACATCGAAGATTCGAAGATTGAAGGTCTAATACCTCAAGATTAAAATTCGACATTGAAATTCTTTATGAAAGTTTCGATAGTTTCTTCAGCGATTTATTTCCGAATTACAACATATATTTTCTACGAAAATCATCGATCACGACGATATATAATCGTGTAGTATATTGATTTCTGAATTTCGATGTCTTGAAATTTCAACTACGATAACATACTTAACTACGCTCAAATATTTAATCGATAATTAAGAACAATTAAGTTATAAAATCGTTAACAATAGTAGCTAATGACAATTCTAATGAAACAATTAATAAAAAATCTCAATCACTCAATTTTCAATTTAATCTCAGCGTTTACCTTTAAGAAATCTCTTATAAAAAGAAAAAGAACGATAATTTCAGCTATTATCATAACAACACCGACATCCGAAACTCGTTCAACCAATTCCTTTCACACACGCGTACTACGCGAAGAATACGTTTCGAATCATGTTATTCCCATCGCTAGATGTAATACCAGATGTAACACCAGAAGAAGGTAGTAGCGGATTTATATTATAGTACATCGGGAATCACTCCACGGCGTAACCACAGTCAAAGAAGAACATTAAAACGTTCGTCAAAACGTATTGCCCACGGGTAGACGTTTTATAACAGTCATCAGGAAAACGGTCGGACAATCGTCTCGATTGTAGACATTTTTCTTAAGGTGCACGACAAGCCGATAATTTATTAGGACGAACGAACTGTCATGGACAGTCAAATGGATTTCTTTGCTCGTACGATCCGTTATTCAAAAGGAGGCAAAGAAGAATCAGAGAGAGAACGTATTTATGGGGATGTATTTACTTGTTCTCCATTATAGAATTGTTTGCAGGAAAACGTTTGTTATCAACAAGTGGTACACGTGCATACGTGATTACAGAAGATATATACCGCGTCATATGTCTTCGGCTCTTCCTGCTCTTCCTCGTTCGCTTCGTTCTTCAAAGCTACGACCACGATCGCCGTATGGCAATCACGCCAATTCACTCACGCATACTGGCAAACCGTCTACTACGTGTCTTGCATAGTTTCGATTGCAAAGGGACACACTGTGCATTTCACGTTCCACTTCCGTGCCACTAAACTATTTTATGAGAAAGTTTCGCATAAATTGTTAGTCTGGGTTCCTGGTTTCTTGAATGAGCGTTGGGATGAAACTCCTTGTTTAAATTGTTTGTACAGATAGTTTGTCTTAATATATGTAATTACGGCACCTAAATTAATTTTATCGTACGTAATATATCTAAAATATTGCATATAAAACTGACTTATTAGCGTCGTAATGAGTAACTGAATATATTATGAGGAACTGTATGTAAATGAATATTTCGATATTTCTTTTATAGCATTACTCATTGTTTATGAGTTTTCCTAGGTCATTTTATTTAAAGTGCTGAAACAAATATAGTTCTGTTCGTAACATTATGGAATACACGTGAATTTATTTAGAAGAAACAAAGAGACCGAAACAGGTTAAAAATGGGCATTAATCGTTTGAAATGTTGAAAACAAAATATCAAAAAATACGAGTATAAAATCAATCCGTGAAAAAGTTATTTAACAAATGGCCTAAAAAAATTATTTCTTTATGAGAAAATAAAATAAAATGATCATAAAGTATTAATTATTTCAAATCAATTAATAATTCTTGAGCTGATTTTAAAATTAAATACCTCTTAAACGAATAACAACGAAATTAAAATGATATCAAGAATATTTATACCCATTCATGAAAATAAAACATTTTTCCTTGATGAATAATCTTTGTACATTGCAAAGTGTGTAAGTATACTTTATACTATATCTTGAATCTGTAAAGATCAAAGGCAGCTAAGCGCCGAGTATATCGACTACATCCATATACGTCATAGGCGTGTACGTTAAGTGGTTAACGTCTATTAAATTTTTCTAGAATCTTGAAAAAACCGTAAAGATACTATAATCGCTTTTCCTTGACACCCTACGCTATTAGCGTTGTAACGGTGCATTTTGCAAATTCATAGGGTGCCATTTCGATTGACCCCAATTTCGCTTATTATTCTGCACGTGCATAAATAATCACGTCACCGTTAGTGGCATAGCACGAGGACATTCGATACATCAAGTACTTACAGGTTAAAAGCTCAGGGATTCACGGATACTGATCTAAGATAGTAAATGATGGTGAGAAATAGCGTGTGTGACATAATGATCAATCAGCTGTAGCAAATTGATTCTGTTAAATATAACATCATTATGCCATTAATGGTTATTAACCATGCTGAGTTATTTCATTGTTATTTTTTAACGTTAAAAAATATCTTTAATTTGAGCAAAATATGAAAATTTCGTATACGTGACTTTTCCTTTTAATTTTATATTAAACATTCTCTTGGAAAATCCAAATATGAACATACGAAAGATTATATTTAACTCTGTAACAGATCGATGCTTCGTGAATGACAAAGATATCGTAGATATAAAGTTTATACAAATAACGAGAATGTATTTCCTTTTAGATATTTGAAATATTATTGGAAATATTTGAAACGTTTGAAAAGGAGCTTCGATGATTTAAAGCACAAGAAGATCTATATTATTCGGCAGCCGAAACACATGAGATTCCTAAATGTTGAAATAAAGTAATAATTTTCTGAACTATTCCGTGTTTTAGAAAGTTTGAGTATTTATTATTTTAGGTATATTGTATATTAATTCTACTATCGAGAAAATGTGGAATTTTATTTGTTATTTGGTATTTTATACTGTCTATCTTTTACGATCTATATTATTTCTAAATAAATTCTGTTGATAATATCGTTAGATTCATAACTCTCTTCATAAATTTAGACATGAAAGGCTTTGTTATAATTTGTGTTTAATAATTCATTTCCTCAAGTAGAAAAATTGATTATTTTACTAGATATTGTGTTATGTACCATGTAACTAAATCGTGCGTGTAATGAAGACATAATTAATTACCAGTATTAATTAATGACCGCGCGACTATCGATACCGGAAATTACTAATTAGCGTTACAAATTATTCTCACGTTATACATCGTTGATGCACACGGATTTTTCCCGCAATTCTCATGTGATTCTTTTAATAATCCATCGTGGATAATCAACCATTTCCGGCGTTCGTGAATGCGCAAGCACGGATTTCCTTCTAAGCAATCGATTAATCGCTATCGTCGACACGTAAAATACCTTTGAAACAATGTATAAATTTTCACGGAGGAATTGAACGCTAAAATTACCGTAGTACGTAACATGTATCTAAATATCAGTTAATATTCTCTATATTTAATATTCTATAGATGATCTGAATTAAAGTGGTATGATGAAAATAAATCTTTATCTTAAAAATGAATATTGTAATTATTAAAATAATAATAAAATACAATGACATTAAGATAAAAAGAATTGTATCGAGATAAAAATACGTTATTATTCATTATTATTAAAACTATTTATTAAAAGTCAACCATTTACTTTCTCTCTAAATCTAAATCGTATGTAGATACCAAACGATGAAAGTTTGTAGCATTCGAATGATTAGCAATATAGATAGAAAAATTAAGAAAAATACCTACGTTTCCCATGCCTATTAGAAATCTTCACCTCTGACATTTATCCACAGTTTATCATTCCAACTTCTCAACTACAAACATAAAAAGTCCGAAATCCATAATTTCGATAGGTTAGTTCCACTGTTAAAATTGCCTTTTCCTGCTTGAGAATTTCGCATTTCTATACTCGATCCTGTACCCGATTCTCGCTTGGAAGTCGAAAATCATAGGATATTACGCGAGCATGTAAGTGGAAGGTTATTCGTTAAATCGCGAAAAAGTCGTGGCGAAACGATCGATCACCGCGAGCGTGAACCATTAAGAACGACAACATCGATCATTTGTCAGCCTCATTGTCGACGGTTAATTGCCGCTCGCCGGCCTAATGCTTGTTACCGGAATGTAATTGAAGATGGTTGACTAATTGCACGCTTTACATCTTCGTGAAAAGCGGCTCACACATAGACACACATATATACACATAGTTAGGCTTCTTTTCTAATTAACATCCAGACTAATTGAGACGTTCTACTCCCTGGCTCGCTGTTTGCCGCAAATCATCGTCTGTAACGCTCGCGCCGCGCGCCGTGATCTTCGGTCGATCATTAACGCGAGTTACCTCCGTTCGACTTGAATTACAACGTCGAATGGAAAATCATTCTCAAATGAGTTCGCCAAGAGTCACTTTGAACTATGCTAATTGTCTTGAACGTTTAAATTCTCCGAGGTAGATTTATTTTGGAGATCCTCTAATAATTTGCTACTGTATTTATTTTCTTTGATTTCTTTTATGGTATTCTTTCGATTGTTTTACTTTAATTTAATTTTCTTTCATTCATTATTTTATAGTCTAGATTATCGGAAAATTAAATACGATTAAATAACGTCTGGAGAAAATTTTACAATAACTTCGAGGAAGTTTTCTAAACTAATTTGGATAATATTTCACGTCGAGTGCAATTTTATGTAATTTATGCATTCTTTGTGTCGAGTATAATACTTACACTTTTTAATATAATACTTTGATTTTCCGTAATAATTGGTAATTCATACGTATGTAGAAATAAATATATCAGTAGATATCTGTTAATCTTGAACAAAATATTCGCTAAGAGAAATTTTTGATCACGTTATAGGGATGTAGTATAATTTGCCTTTCATTTAAACAATTAGTAACTGCCAACATCAGTTTCTAAATATAAGATTAATTTATCATTGTTCTGAATTTAAAAATGTGTATTCTATGCGTACGTATTGGGTCGCTCGGAAAGTCCGTTCCGATTTTTAAGGTTAATTCTCCTTAAAAATTGGAACGAACTTTCCGAGCGATCCAATATATGCATGTAATGTTGCATTTCCTAGAAAATTCTCCTGAACTGTGAAATGACTATATAGGTAAATATCATCCACGATCATCACTACTTCAATTAACTTAAATATACCGATCATCTTTCCAGAAGGATAATAATTGCGATAATAATATAGGAATTTACCTAATGCATTCAATGTTGGCCTCGAATCAAGGGTAATTAAGTATAATCATTTTGAAAATAATCATAAACCAAAAAGATCGAGAACATCTATATTAACATTTCAACAGGAAGGTGCCTATTGGTGGCCAGTACGATGATTGCAAGGTACTCTGATTCACCGAAGAATGACGATTCTTTCTTTGAAATTAATCGACACTAATATCGATGTTTAATTATTGTATTCGATATAAACCCCAAATGAAAGCTAAATAAAATTATTGTCACGATTTATCACGAACCAAATAATCACGAACGTCTAGATTAACACTATAAAAGAACGAAGGTACCAATCTTTGTACGTACCACATTAATCACTATACTCCCACTTATCATACCGATCACAAGCGTCGTTCTTCAAACGTTCTTCATTCGATTAAACGACCCCAGTTGCGAGCGTAACATACCAGCATCCGTGTAAACTCTTAATGCGTTCGCAAGTATCATAATCGCTGAAAGAAACGCGCATAGTTTCCTAGATACAATCTGGGATAGAACAAAAACGTAGTCCGCGATACGCCAAACGGCGGGAAACAATTGACAACGATTTACGTATCAGTTCGAGCATTCTCGCGGTCGACAGCTAATAACGCGATTCCAAGCGAATCGCGAGTGAATCTGTTCGAACGTGACGCACGTTGCCCGCGGCTCTCAAAAATAATGGAAACATCGATTAAGTTATTATCCGTGCAGGACGAAGGACACGATCGCAAGAAAATCAGTGATCTTTCAGAGTACGTAATTTGAACGTGTCGTAACTCTCTCGTCGACGCGGAGTGGCACGTGTGTAAAAAAATCGTTACAAGGATCGTTATCGCGGATACGTATTCGCGGTGAGGAATAGGCGGATGGTAATAATGCGCCTCATGGCACGATGATTTAAAGTTGGGAACGCGTCCGCGCTGAATGATGGTGGCTACAGGAGAAACATTTCGGCTTGTCCATGAAGGATTAACCCTTATCGCGGTGTAATAAAGCAGAGAGAAATTCATAAGAGACGACTCAAAAAGAGGATAAAACCTTTTACATTTGCAAATTGTAGGCAGATACATCAGCTGTTCGTGTATAGTTATATGATTTTGCGTGTAAGATTTAAAGTAGTTAATAGAGATACGATGGTTTCGATGAATTGTCCTAATCTGATCTATTTATTATTGTGTGGAAGAATGCGTGGAAGGATTAAGGATTTCTTGTGACTTGAGAGATGGAAGAATCTTAAAAAAAGATGGTGCTTTAGAGCTTTTACTCTAGAGAATTTGAACATTTTTTATTGATACGTTGATGAAATAATTTTTGATAAACCGAAGTTGAGTAAGTTGTTAAATACTTGTCAGAAGTATTAGAGATTTTCTTTGTAAATTAAAGTAGAGTTCTCCGATCGGTAGAAATTTTAAATACTTTTGAATTTAAATAATTTAAGTGTTAAAACTTGTACAATTTATTTGTATAAAATTGTACAATGTATTTTAGTACAAAAATATGTATAAAGTTAATATGGGTTCAATTAGTTTAGATTTATAATCGCCTTTATATCGTTTTGGATTTGTTAGTGAGATTGCAATTTCTTTTCTCAATTTCAATGTACCTAATAAATTAAGACAAAAGATTGTTTTACTGTACACACTGATAAAAAGAAAATAAGATATTTTTTAAATTTATTGATCTCTTTTCTAACTTAATATTTTAAACGAGCAGAAATATAAAGAGTATTTAAACATCTCGTGACGCCAGCATGAAGTTTCACAAAAATATCTATAAAAGTAAAATTTCTAACTGAATGAATAACTAACAAGTGAATAAGATTTTAACAACCATCACCTTCACGATAAGAAAGAGCCTAGAGAAATAACGATACCTTTACACGATAGCACTTTTACGTAACTCGTTCCTTTCGGCAAGAGAATGTCTATTTTTCATTAATATTTTCGAATTCCAGCAAATGAATTCACTTTTTCCGATCATATATCTCAATTTCCATAAAAAAACAATGGCTTGTTATACGCGCACTTTCAAAATCATATTATCGAAATTACAGCGATTCTCCGGCGATTCGTATAATTTAGATTCGTTCTAATATTATGGTCACAGGTTATTTTCTCGAGTTTCCCGATACGAGATTAGTATTACGAATTAGTATTACGACGCGGCGATAAATTCTGCCACGCGCTTGGAAAATACCGACCATAGAAACTTAATACGAGGACATTAAGGGTGCTTCAATCGCGTAATGAAATAACCTGCATGCAAGCAAAAGATCGATATCGATCTAGTCTTGGTCTGTCGGTGAAATTCCAATCGGCTCGTGATTTATGTACGATAGAAAAGCATAATTATTTGACTGATCACGTAACACGCCGATTGACTATTCATTAATAATTTTGCTTTACAGCTTGCCTCGTTGAATTTCCTTAATAGAGGAATATTAGTAAATCATACTAGCGTTCGTATAATGGGCCACGATTAACGATAAATACGTTTCTCTCGAGCCTGTTTCTTTTATGTTTCTTACGTAATTTCGTGTTTGTTTTATGTGTTTTGTATGCCAGATAATTTTTGCAAAAATTACTCAATGAAGAACGTAAGAGTGTAATAATTTATGTAGCATATGCGTTCTTTGTATGAGATCGCGATAAGAGGGTGTGTCCGTTTTCGTATCAATATTTCGATGTCGCAGTGTCTCTTATTAAATAGTTAATCAGAATTTATGACTATTGCTGGATGATAACTTTGTATAACGTTGCCGGAATCTTATCTCTCTTGAAAGAAACTGTTATTAATAGTCAAATAATTGTTCAATGTAATTTTCGTCAAGAATGATTTCGAATAACAAACATAGAAATTTTATTACAATTTATATAATTCTATAGTTTTTACTAAAATATTACTAATAACAAATAATTTTCTTTATCCTTTCCTTGTAAAATTATATAAATATCTTAAGAAATATCTCATATTGGAAGATAATATTGTGCAAATATTAAATTACTTAAATCTATATCATTAATCTTATAATGGTAACTGAATATATTTAAAAGAAACGTTTCCACATACTGTTAAATGAAAATAAATTGTTATATAATCTTTTCACGATGTTGTATACATATTGTACGGATTATTTAAAGCAAATTATCGAAAGAAAAGAAGCTAAAAAGGCAAATCAGCTTCTGAAATATTGAGAGGATAATAACAGAACGTAGGAAACATGTGTATTAAAACATTATGCGACAGCATTTCTAGCTTATTACAAAACATTAATCATTTTAAATCAACCAATATATTTTGGAACACATGCTAATTTTTAGTTAAAAAAATGTATATCTTCTACATATTTATTCATATTTATAATTGTTAACCAACAAAATCTAGATTTAGGTAACAGATAATTTCGATTTTAATGAGAATTATTTACATAAAAAAGAGATAAAATATTCTTTGAAAAGAAATTTCGATCGTAGCAAAGTCATAGTGTAAAGAGTATTTGTACAAAACATATACATAGTGCTACTAGTTTTTTTAACAACATAAATAACCAAGATTGTACTGGAATATGCAATAAAAAAGTCATTTAATACAGTTAATGGAAAAAGATAATTAAGTAAATTGAACTTTTTAACAAGACCTTGTTGCCATCCACATGTTGCCAGCAACTCTATCACTATAAAATCACGAAAAGTAAATCTTTCAGAATAGTCAGTATGTTCTCTCAACCAAAATCTTGTGAGAGAAATCTTATGGAAGAACGCATGAGATATTATTGTTCGAAAAGTTTAGCTGAAAAGTAGTAATATAAGAGCGTAGCGGAACTAAAAAGTGTAATTAAGAGAACAGTGAGTAAGGTGTAGAAGGTGACACGTCGAAATCTGACTCAAATATTCTGATGCTAATCAGAGTACTTGAACTAATTGAGAATAGAACACGATTCATACATATTTTCCTATTTATCTTTTCATCTATATTACCTGCTCGTGTGGCGAAAAAGAATATTTATGCATCTATTTCAGTAATCTTGCTTTCTATCAAACTTACTTGCAACATATACAGTATGGATTATGAAACCTAACGTATAACTAATTTTTCATGAATATTCGAGGAATAATTAAACAACTAATTTGAAAATACAATATAAGCTATGCAGGAAATAAGTCTCTCTTTTCTTCGAACCAAATTAATTTTTAAATTGTTGTCTAAATAATGCGGAAATATTCTCTTTCTACGTTTTCTGTACTCATATATTCAAAATTTACGACTATTACAAATTCATACCTAATTACTCAATTATGTAGTTATTAAGACAACTTTATTATTTCAATACAGTATTCAGCATCTTTATAGTTTCTTATTATAACGTAAACTAAATATACATCAACTTATTTCTATCTAAAAACTTACGTCATTTTGAATTATTGCGAATTGCTCATCATCGTATGATTATTTTAACTCTTAATTGAATAATAATGTATGCCAATAATGCTCATGCATCTTTTAATCTTTTGTCTCGGTTGTCTTACTTAAACATTTACGAGCTCGTACCTCGCCTTGATCTTTGTCCCCACTTCGCTATGTTATTTTATATCCTATTTTATATCTCGTACATGTAAAACCTTCTTCCTTCTTTTCAAACTAATGGATGTCTCCTATCAATAAATAAGACAATATGTGACAGTTTCTTCTCGACTGTCTCACACAATTCGAGATTTTATAAAAATATAAATCAAAGGTAAGAATTTCCAATAGGAAAAGAACACGTATTTCTGCAAATTTCGCCACTCACATCGCTTATCAGTTGAATATCTTGGATTTTCTGCGTTTAATACCTTTATCGAGAAATAAAATAGGGTAGAAGATGTTATATTTATTTATAAATTTGTAATTACACTTTTATTTTATTGTTCGCCGCTTAATTACCACTTACGATCAAAATTCTATCTTTCGATGGTTCTAGGAGCTAAAATAAATTTCTTCTATCGCTTATAACCTTTTAATTATGTTACTTAGAACTTGCATCCTTTCACGAAAAAATTAGTTTTTTCTTTTTTACTGCTTACGCGTACCATTTTAAAACTTCAAATATGATATATCGAACAACGTATGCGCGATAAACGATCTTAAATACGAAATCATTAATTAGCGCTAATCTTCGTCGACTAATTACACATACGATGAACAACAACCAAGTCGAACAATGCCCGATTGTTTTTAATTCTCTCTTATAATATCGGCTATTAGCACGAGGTATGCGATTACTCGGTGCCTTGATATTCTTTTTCTTTCGTTTGCGTTCGTCTCATCTGACGGCAAACAATATAACATATAACCGGTGGCTTTTCTCCCGTTTATTCCTTCGCTCATATGATGAAACAAGGCGTGCCTACATAAAAGATTAATATCGCCCGAGGTACGATCGTGTCTCCGCGACTAATCGAGCTTTGATCTACGATTTCTGCAAACTCGTAGCTATGCCAGCCATTCGGCACACCCGGCTTAACATTCCCGTTCGTACCGCCGCCGGCTGTGACAGGATCTCTTCCCAGTGGACACTTGTTGTCCCTTAAATAGGTATACATGGATGAAGAAAAATTGATTATTGAATCGTATGCCTTGTTTTTTCATCGGTCTCTTCGGAGATTATTTAATTTATTCATCACGTGCCCTTTGGAGCGTCCCACGTGAAGTTATTTAGTTCTTTCACAGATTAGAAGATTTAAGGAGATGAAAATTTGTCGATGGATGAGCGATCCATCTTGTGCAAATAGACTAATATTACTAGTGTAATTTTATTATTACAAATATCAATAAATTCTTTTATACAATCGGACTTTAAATAAATAAAAGAAATAAAGTTTTACAAATTACAAATCATCTTACTTAACTTAAATTAACAAAATTATAAAATAGAAATTTGTAATCTACACTTTTTCACGTGTCAAATTACTACTGCTATTATTATTAGTTATACAATATATAAAATTATGTAAGGAGATTCAGATGATATACGATAGATTTTTATAACTAAGGAATCTAAATTTAAATTCTGATTTAATAACCCGGCTAGTCTAATTGTATTTCAAGTAAATAATTTGGTCCTTTCTTATCATTTTTATATGTGTGGGGTCGTCTTTATTCTTCGGGTTTCAATTTTTTCGCTTCGTTCGAGTTTCCAATACGAAAGAACACAAATCTATTACAATTTCGTCCACCTTATAGAATCAATTTAATTCCATTAAATCGTATCTTCCAAACAATAAAATCTCCACTAATTACATTGTTGCGAACTTTTTACTCCATCCCTATGATAAATTCAATCTCTCTTCTTACTCGTCATATTCGTATTTTCCGAAACGATAGAATTTTTATTGATCGTGTTGTTGATAGATTTCTCATGACCACCAAAGAATTGGGGAGTTGAAGTGAAAAATAATTTTGGTGTTGAATGAACAAATTTCCAAGGGGAACAAAAGAACAAAATGATAAAAAATAACCTCGATTGGTTAAATTTTGTTTATTTATTCCACATTAGACGTGTTTTTTCCAACCCATGTGATTGGCATTTACGATCGTATCTCTATTATTATAACAACCTTAAAAACTAAAATAAATTAGATACTCCAATACCTATAATATACGTTTTCCACTGTATCTTTCAAAACGTACAAATGCATTTCTTCACAAAAATATTGATCTTTTATCTCTACTTTACTTGGATAATTACATCTTTTACCATTTCAATTCTCCAACCATTCGATGGAATAAAAAAATTTCTTAATTCCAAGCCAATTCACCGATTACTAAGATCAACCACGACCACGTTGTTCTTCAGGCAGATGAAAATTGCCACGCGAAGGATCGCGCATGCATTGCGAAACGTGGCATTGTCGCGTTGTATCCCGTATACGGTTGCCTTATCTGCCACGATCGTTGTACCTACGCGCAGGAAATACCTTTCTGTGAGAGATAACGGCCGGTCTCTCGAGCCCTGTTCCAAACCCGTTCCTATAGGCCTGCGACTATTTAAAGAGGCCGGCTCGCGGATACGCACGGCTCTGGCCACGATAACGGTGCCCCCACGTGTATCACTCGAATTTGCTCGACGCTGATACATCGCTCAGATACCGATAATTCGTCCCGGATTGAATAATCCGCGCCTGATCCCTTTCGCCCCTTTCTTTTGGCCGCGCTCCTCCTTTGCCTTTTATCTTCTCGCACGCCTCGCGCGCTACACCGGAGCCGATCGCGTGGAATTAATTAGGCAACCACCTGTTTTCGATACAGTCGACGCATAAATCGCACGTAGACCGCACCGTACTCGTTCGTGCCACGGTATCGGTATGCCAGATCCGCGAGACTGAATAATAGCGTTTACTTCGGTTACGGAAAGACGGTATTACTTGCAGAGGTGATTGTAAATCGATTGTTAGATATTAAGGCCTTTGATTTATTTAGATTTTTCTGTTGCTATTTAAAAGGCTGTTGAAGTTTCACAAAGGGAATTCTTAAATAATTCTCTTCGAAATTAAGAAACATTAATTTAGGAGCTGATAGTTTGGATATTGTGTTGTTTTAATTTAGATGTTTATTTAGATATGAAGGCTTTTGGTTTGTTTAGATTATTCCAACGGTGTCTAAAATTTTCTTGGAATTTTACTAAAGTTCTTTTGCTAAGTGCTTTTTTGGAAAATCCAGGAAATCTACTAATTTAGGAGATACATGATAGCCTAGGTGTTGTGTTAGGTGAATATATGACATGTATGTGGATTAATAGTACTAAAGATATTGTTAGATATTAGATTCTAAATAGGAAAATATTTTTGTATATTACGAATGATCTAAAAAGCAAAAGTATGTAATACATCGCGATAAAAACATTATTTCTCTTACTTTTACGACTTTTATACATATTATTTAATTTTAAGTGTTGCATTCAAGAAACGTTGCATCGACAAGAATCTCCCCATTCAATAACATATATTATTTATCAATATCGATGGCCGATCGATCGATCGATATCGTTCTTGGGGCGCGAGCGAAAAATCTACTTTATGTACAACACATTAATCTTGCAATTACCCTAACACGCCAACTTCAACTTGTTCAAAAGGTACATACACGTCGACTGGTGCATACGTCGACTCAGTCAATTAAGTTTCCTTCTCGTTCGTCAGGAATAAATCAATCGAGGAAACGCAATCAATTATATTATCCGCCATATTCATAAATTTGACACCGTTATCTTAGTCGTTTTCGGTTGACTTCTCAGTGTGAAGAAAGTATTTCCTCAACGATGCTGAGGATTAATTATCTCTTATCTTTTGACGAATGCATTTTGAAAAACTCTGATACGACTGTTGCGATTATCATGCGACGATTTAAAAGAAACGATCCGTAAGAAGCTTTATAGATATACCATGATATCAAATATTCAATTATAATGGAATTAATGCTTGCCTTACGTTATAATCAGTTTTTGATATTTATAAGAATTACACATTTATATTGTGATCGTGACAAGTCGATATAACAAAACTTTTCGATGCTTTTTACGAAAAATACGCAATACCGATCGATATACAATATGTACAAAGTTTCAATAATTATCGTAATCGATTAATATAAAAGTGTATACAGTTGAAAAATTCCAAACAGTCTAACTACAATTATTTCAATAGACAATGAAATCAAAGTAAAAGGAATATTCTTTCTAAAAATATAGAAAGGAATTTATTCATCGTATTTCATAGAATAATATCTTACGCTGTAGTACCCTTGATAATATTTTTCCTCTTAAATATAAAAGAATGAAATTAATATGAAAAATGATTCTAGAAATAAACCAAATTCCGTAATGTTCTCGACTGCTTATTTGCATCATAGTGTCGAATAGAAAAGTTTGCGACAACGTCCTGGTCTTATTAACGGCGACGATAGTAGAATAGCGATCGATCACTCACCGCGAAGGGAATTGGTCTTCGTTACTAATAGAACCACTAATTGCGTGATTTCGAACCAGGGAGACACTGTGCGTGCTTTAGGATTTGCAACGGTTATGTCGACACGGTTTGTGATGGATGGTGCGCTCGTTGCGTCAGTTGTTCTGCTGGCTTTTTCTCGGGGGAAGTTGTTGAATGAGATTGGAAGGAAAGCTAATGTCCGAAGTACTTTGCGCGAGAACTGCGTGTGATTATAACGTATGCGTATAATGTATACTCGTTTGTGCGTTTTTGTCAATGATTACACTTTGTTGGCAACTAATGCGAGGAAAGTATATCGAGGTGGAAAAATTGATATTATTCTGTTGCTTCTGGAGATTATTATTATTCATATAAATCACATTAATTCCGCGAACTTTCGTATAAATACGTGTGAGGATATTTATATTATTATTTCAAACAAAATATTCAAAAAACACACCTTTTCTTTCAAGGACAAAAACATACAACTAGTGAAAATAATAATTAGATTGCGAATATTTACGAATATTAGATTGCTCGGAAATTTCGTTGCGATTCACATTTCGACTTGATATATATTTATCGAATTATATAAGTGCCATTTTGTTCCACAGTCTAACTCCATCTTTCACGCAACTTGAATAATCCATCCTTTCAGAATCTCTCAGGTTTTTCGCCTAACTTTACAATATGATTTTTTATGTCGACCAAATTCCTTAAAAATCAGAACGAACTTTCCGAGCGAACGTACAAATTTATATTTTTAAGAACATAATTGAAGAAACGAAACGTAAACAAAAATTTATCATAAATATTATAATAGATACTCTATATACTCTATGAATCTTCGCACCCTTCAGTTTTCCACACATTCACGAAATCCGCAGCCTAATAATAATTTTATCAACTCGTTTAATCAAATTTCGCCAATGTGATCCGATCGTTCTAATGTTAAAAATCACACACGAAAGAGCGTCTTATATATCGTAGCAGCGAGTCTAACCAACGATGACGAACGGTAATTCTCATCTGAACCAGCATCCAATCTCGACGTCATACCAGAAAGCCCAAGACCAAGCTTACGCATCAGCTAATAGAAATCAAATATTAAAGTAATTCTACGCATTATACTTCATCTATTTGGCGCGTCATTACAAACCTGACAATTCGTAAGAGTTCTCGTGTTCCTCGAGAGTCATCGAACAGGTGCATGATGTTTCGACGCTTATCGAGGACGCGAGTGCACGTCGTGCTTTCGAGAGGTTCGGTCAGGATGAAAAGATCGCGGTGGATGGAAAGAGAAACGGGAAGAAGAATGAACGAAGCGGTGGGCGGCGAAGGGCAGGGCTCAGCGACTTTATCGCTTATTAATCGTGCGACTCTGCACGATTATCTCGAGTGAGAATGGCCATTTCCACACAGAGGGTAGCAATTATGCCCGGTTCGCAGGGTATTATTACACAGGCAGAATATCCGAGGCGACCGTGGCTCGCGTAATCGCGGCGTAAAGCCGAGTCTGCAGCTAGATGGAAACACGTTCGCCCCATCCGTGAACCGTGTTTTTCATAGATTGATTTACTAAGTATTAATTGGCAGGCATATAACGTAGCTACAAATTAATACTTAGTAAATCATGACTATACTACTAAAAATGTAGAAGAAAATTTGGAGGATTAAGGTGAAGTTTTAGTTGAAGTGTAGAATGGAAATGGAATATATTTGAGAATATTTTAAAAAGTATGACAGGAGATATGAATATAAAAAATTGTATTATAATTTATTGGAAACCTCGAATAAGGTTTTATAGCGCATTTTGATCAAAATTCAATTAACAGTAATGTATAATTTTATAGTCTTTATCGATCGTTTTAGTACACATTGGTCACAGACATCTCGCCAGAAGGCGGAGTAATATCGAACATAAGAAGTACGTTGGGTGTTTAAAACTTGTGAAGCGTTGTAATTAGTCTTTTTAATAATTGAAAACTTCTGCTAGGTTCATCGATGTTTGTAATATCGAACTATATCTTTATTTACAAAAAGGAATTTTATTTACACAGTATTTTTTTGGTTTATTTTATTAAGAAAGAATAGAATTTGAAGTATTAATAGAAAATTCTGGTTTTCATCTACGATTGAGTATAAAATACCTTTGTGAATTTTTTTTGTGTATGATGGAACAAAATATGGAAAATTTTGTTATGTTATATGTTTTGGTAATATTTCCTATATCATGACTTTATTAGTAAACAATTTCATTCGCCTAATCTTATTTTGTGTTACTTCGTTAAATATCAAAGAGAGTTAGTATATAGTATATCTATTATTAGGTATACTTGCTAGTATAAATGAATGGGGAATAGTTTTAAAGACATTTAGTATATGCGCACAAATCTTGCTTTCTTTTTATTTTTAACGACAAATAGAGAAAATTTTAATAATTGAGGAAGCAATTACTTTGTGATATATATTTTATTTTTATTTATTTATTTCATTAATATAGGTATACACTGGAACAGTAATCTAAGATTTGAAAGCAGTAAAAAATTACAATAATTCTCTTCCGATATTAATGCAAGTATGCTCTTAAAAATATTGCTGTGATTACTGTTATTAATAATTATTACTCAGTATTATGACAAAGATAATTCTGATAAAGTATTTATGTTCGAAGCAGGTTTTCATTTTTGTGGATTGTGATGTTGCGGTGAAAGTGAGTAATTTATCTGTTTGATGAATTACAGTAAGATTCTATAATGAAAACTCTAAAATAAGTACATGCGTCTGCTAGTGATTGCACAAAATCATAGAAGGATTGGAGGTGAAAGTAAATTATATGTTTGTACACGTCATTTTGAGTATCGGAATTTTTATCCTTTGTTGGAATTTAGTGATTTGATTTATTAATTCGTTGCTTTAGATAGAAAGTACGTACGATCTTTTACTCGTATTTTTCAAGAACTGCGATTAACATGCCACTTAACATTCTTCAATTTCCAAGTAATAACAAAATCTGGATATCGTATTACCTTACTAAATAACTTAAACCCATAAATTGAGGTAAAGGAAACTAAAGAATTTCAGAACTTCAGTATCACATTTTATACCTCGTATATACGTATCTTGTCTAAGAACTTGGATGTAGATCTTATATAAATCTCCTTTTACCAATCTGTAACAAAACATTACTACATCTTGTGTCGAACTATTGATATAAATCATATATAAGTCTCTTTCTTCTATTCAAATAAAGTACAATAAATCAGTGTACATGCATGTAAACACATACTACACGACTACACATTTCTACACGATATCTACATTTTGTTCCATAAAGTAAAAGTGACGAGTGGTAATAAATAAGTTATGTTTGAAACAAATTATACCGGCAATTTGAATTAAATGCTCGCTGTATCGTGGAATGAACATTTTCGTATAAGTTCGTTCCATTGCAACTTTTCTTAATTAGAATCGCAAGAAATTACGTTTAACTATATTAATGTTGATAAAAATGCAACGACTTCCGGACAATTTTGCTCGATGAAGAAACTGGAAGCCTAATCGGACTGACACAGAGAGCGTGAAATCCCGATTGCTATTAAACTAATAGCCAACGGAAAAGCAAAAGTGTGGAAAAAGGTTGTCGGCGGCTTTCAACTGACAGGTCCTAATTATTTATCGTTTCCATCCGCCTTTTCTCATTTGCAGCGATCCTAATTGCATAACGTTTTCATGAATATCCATCGACGTTTCGCTGCCGGCAAAGATCGGTGCAGGCCTGGCCTCGTATCGTCGCGAATAAATAACGAGTTCCCTTCTCGCCGCGAAATTCTACCGCAGATGAAATCTACGAGATCGTTCGAACGGTTGGTCTCTGCCAACTCTTAGATCCTATCTAACCGACCCAGCCTCAGATGGCGTACGCGTGGCAGTCTGTAATTAAAAAATACACCGATGGAATCGCGTTACCAGACCGCCTTTCGTACGTAAAACGCGCTCTTGTTGCTCTGAATTCGAATTACTTCCGCCCTCTTCGATCCGTTACGAATGGAAACGCGAGTTTGAAGATTTAAAACAAAGACAGTGAGCAATAATCACTTTTTATATTTTTATTTTTTACAATTTCATAATGATTATAAAGCAAAATTTCTTTCTTTTAAAACAGCTATTTACAGGCCAAAGTGGTTAATTCCACTTTTTCGAACTTTAATGCCACAGCATTGATTGATGCATATCCTTTATCATTTCATCAATTTTTTTTCTTTCACGTCTTGTTTTGCTGAGTTAATCGATTTGGCTAATAAGCGAAACAAATATCATCCGCGTCTGTTGTCAGTTTTTATAGGGCAGCGCTAAGTAAATGTTTGAGTTTTGGCTACAATGTATACGATGGTAAATTGTAGATATTTTGCTCGTTGGATTATATTTTTCTTATTCATCTTGAATAAAACTTTTCTTTTATATTATCTTTCAAAGAAATATTATTTTTTCTTTATTTTAGATTTCAAGTCTAGGAATTAATTGAAATTTTTGTTCTACTGTTAGCTAAACTTTCAAAGAAATTATTAGACAATCGTTCAAATAAAGGAATAATATTAAATACGAACGATTCAATCATAGATGACAAAATAAAATTCCAATTATTCCTAAAATTCCTAAAACGATAAAACTGTGATAATATTTGGATCAATAATACGAGGTTGTCAGCGTATAGAAGTTTTATTTGTATTCGTCGATGTGTATTTTGTGCTTCAAACTTATTATCTAATTTAATAGTTCTCACCCCTTGTTATTGTAATTAACCGCTTCAAATTAATGATTTTGACTATGTTACCCCAGAAAGAAAATTAGTTATTCTTCGATAATACAAAACAGCTGGCGATGTGAAAGTAATTTAAAAAATGAATCGTTTGTTCAATACAGATGTGAGAAGTTTTCTTTTTCAATAGAAAAGAAATTAACTTTTTGTTTCTACGTGCACACGTTTAAGAAAATAATTACTACGTTGGGAAAAGTATTGTGATTGCACGTTGCAGGTGTATCGTTGCACCTGCGAAAAACGAAACGTGCATTATCCATTCAATTTTATTCCTCCGCGACTTTTTCTGTCTTCGAGGGGAAAAAGAAACGCGATTTGCCCTAATTTCGCAAATCGAGTAGTTTGAATTTTTCGCGCTCGATGTTACGTTCACTTTTGTACAAAAAAATACGTGTCTCGTTCTCGTTCTCCATGTTTTCCATGTTAATATCAATCATGAATAACAATCCAAACGAGTCACGTTTCCTGTAAAAATAATTCACAACCATTGCCATACTTAGGAAAGTAATTCACAATCTTTATCATTTTCACGAAAATAATTCATAACGTTTTTCATTCGCTGAAACAAAATAAGAATAAATGGAGAAATAAGGCAAACTTTGAAAAACGACGCGAAAAAAATACCTTGTAAAATAAAACCTTAAAACATAACGTATAAGATTTTCCGAGCAGTGAAGGCGAATTCACCAGAATTCAGAAAGTACATATTTTTTTAACAAACTAATCTTATAGCAGCCAACATGCATATCCACGAATAGATATATTTGATATTCTTACAATAAAATCATATGATAAAAAATAAAATAAACGATAAATAAAATGAGCTACAAGAATTCTCTGTTGAGTTCACTCTTCCCTGAAAATAATTAAAACGCGTTTTTCTCAAAACATGCTGTCTTTTAATTCACTTTTACATACAGAGCTAAAATAATGATTTTTGAAGTAAATTGAGACCTAACAATTTAAAAAAATTATATATTGTAATCGTAACTGTAATTTGTTTGATGATGTACAATGTACGATGTACTGCGAAATTATCTCTTCATAGCTACTCCAATTGCCTCGATAAAGAAGATGGTAGAATTCTTCGATGCTAATTTCGCGGTCTATTCGTCCCTTACACGAAGGGAATGAACGAGCACGTTAAGATCGAGGATCGAGTTATGGAAAGTGATCCTCACGGAGTCAATCCATCGTCGAGTTGAACGTATACAGTTCCAGATACCGATTATTCCTGACAAAAAGTATAACAGTTGGAATTGGTAACCGGTATATCTAGCAATTTAGCCGCGAGGAATGCTCGTGAATAGCTGGACACGCTATCTCCTACTGTTTCGCTTCATAAATAATTTAATTTAATGGCTTGCTGTTTATAATTGAACCGACTGAAACGATGATAAACACGAACATACAGTGACGTACAAAAGTCTCGGACCACCCAACAGCTCACATTATTATTAGCTATTTTTCTTCCTCTCTTGTTTTTTTTCATGTTAATTAGTTCTATAATACTCGTTAAGAAATCTTAGATAGTGTTATCAAATCAACATCAACTTTTTGAGGAGGATTGAGAGGTCAATCATTATGTATAAATACATTTATGTCTTCTTTAATTCAAACATGATTAAAAAAGATGTGATGAATATTGTTATGATCGTAATATTAAAGAAAATATTCCTCGATATTAGATTAAATATTTCTCAGTATCTTTTTGCGAGGTCTTTTTACAAATAGTTCATTTTGACGATCAACGGTGACATATCTTTGTTAAAATTACTGTTTTGTTTAATATAATAACGTATCTTCTTGCTACTGAAATTCATCGGAAAAAGAAATAGTACCATATTTATAAAACAAAGTCAAGTGTCTTTTATTTGATTCTTTAACCTGTAACTTCAAAGAACCTCAAAGATCTTAGTTACAAATTAAAAAATAAGTTTCTCGAGACAACCAACTTCTTATAACAAGAACGTGATATACATTCTGTATAATATGACGAGATATGTCACTTTTGCAACAAGAATTTCATATACGTTCGTTATATATAATATGATAAATTGCGATTACGTAGCTACAATATGACGAATATTTACTTAAAGCGCGTTGCAATCTATCAAACAAAAATTACAAATAGTAAAATCTTTCTCTGCTTTCCCGAAGTTAAGAAAAAGTTGATAAGGATTGCATTTGTTACAAACCCTTAAACTCTGCATTATAAGTTTTACGGGTAATAAGTTTTAATTTTCCTTTTTTAAAGTAACGTTAATAAAACGAACAAATACATACATTCGCTTTGAAAGAAATGTGATAAGATAAGGGGTTAACATTGCCTCAGACTTTTGCATAGTGCTGTATGAGCGCACGCGACTCACTAGCGCGTATAAGCGCGCACGAGGCATAATCGCGCATAAATAACGCGATCGCGCGTTCGAAGCTCGCAGGTGCTGTTGAATTTTTGATGACTAACGATCCCATCGAGGCAGCGATCCGGCCGCTAAGAGGCGGTGGAACAAAGGCGAATTAATTAACACCTTCGCCACCTGCGTTCACCACGAACAAGTCCGCCACGATTTTCGATCAAGAGAGGCTTCAAAACGCCATCGTCGCTGAATTCCCGGCGAAAGTGAAGTTATCCAACGCTTTCGAAATTCTAACCCGTGGAAACGCGATCGTTAAATTGCTCGTTCGCGATCATCGTGCAACGAGAAGAATTACGACGTTCTTCGTTGCTCGTCCGGTCACGATACGAGACGACGACGTAACAACGCATAATTTGTAAAATCAATTTCATTCAACGCTAATTCGCGCTTACTGTAATTATAGGCGGCACTGGTATCACGCTGCGACGAGAAGCTACTTTCCGAGCTGTGTTTCATCGATTTTCGCGTTGCTTGCTTTTGTTCCATGTTTTTTTCGATCGATTGTTAAAGATTTAATATTAGAAAAGTGGCATTTGTGGAGATCGTTGAGGAGAATGGTTCGATTAGAGTTTTATATCGGTTTAACATTTTCAAGCTTGGTTTTTTGTAAATCAAATTTTTATACCTTTTACTCTTTGTATTACACTTTTAGATGTTGTGATATGATTTATATCCTTTGGTTAGTTTATATAAGTCTGTGATGTCAGGTTCGTGGATTGAACATGGAAGAGTGAATGTTGCAAAGATAATTAATAGAGGGAAGTAATTAGATTCTTATATTGGTTTAAGTTCGAAGTCCTTTCTTCTTTCAATAAAAATTTTAAATTAGATTTTTTCGTTACTAGGTTAAATTATAGGTTTATTTATGTTATAATGCTGTAATATCATAAAGATCGATATTTGAAAGGACAATTTTAGATGATTGAATCGAATATTATTAAATGAGAGGTATTTGGCAAAGAGCAAAGATTTCAATATGGGAGATACTTGGAATACTAACAGAAAAGTTTCAAAATTTTTGTGAATATTTCTTTGAATTTTTAATATCATCACATATCATGTTATTTCTATAATTATTATGATTTGGCAAGTAACGAACAAAATAAAGTCGGATTTTTATTTATACTAGTTTCCTTCTATTATATTTTGCCCTTATATAACACACTTTTGGTTTTCGTGTTATAATAAGGATATACATAATCATGAGAAATTGATCAAATCAGCTTATCACTTAGTAAATAATAGTGCCTTACTCTCATATAACATGTTTTTAATGTTTCATATCATAAGAAGATTATTACACACATTCTAATACACGTATATATATCCATGATAGATTGGTCAAGTGAGCTTTTTACTAATCCAGTAATTTCTCTCATATCTATAACATGTTCTTGATTTCACATATTATAAAAAGGTTATAAAAAAACACACACACATTCTAACATACAGCCACGATAAATTGGTCAAGTGAGCTCCTTATTTAATCAAATAATAATACTTTGCTCTCGTATAACATATTTTTGATTTTTCATATTATAAATAAATTGCCTGTGCGTGTGACGTGCATCATTAATATATACGCACGATAAATTAGTCAAGCGAGCTTCCTCTCTTCGAAATCAAGCAACGTGTACTTATTACTTATTAGGCGATGTTTCTCTATCGCAATTAAACCTCCACTATGTCCGACTATGTCGCATTGCGTAATGCCGTACCGCGGTATATGGACTTGGCTTATAATTCGCGGAATTGCGACCTTTGCCAATTTACGTTAACAGCTGTGATCGTCGCAATTAAAAGAGAAGGCAACGAGCGAAGGAAAGCCGCATAAATCCGTTCAGGTGCTTCCGTTTGAAATCGGCACGGTATGTATCGAGTAACACCGACGATAAAGTGTATCCAGGCGACTTTATCTCGAATTTGCGACCTATCCTCGCGGCATACACCGCGTGTACGCACGTTAAATTGCAAAATTTATCACAATCTTTTAGAAAGAACGAACATTTACGGGAAGGTTCTTCGAAGAGCGTAAGGTAACTCGAGGTTAGATTTAACCATTTCGATGTACTACATGTCTTAGGTAGTTTCGTTACTCCTGTTATGTATAGATATGCAAATGTGTACTTGTTGTTGTAAGAGTCGCCTCAATTTCTAGTGAAATGGATACAGGATAATATAATTAAAAAAATTTGATTTTATTTTACAATATTATATGTACAGCTGGAGAATAGATATCAATTTTTAAGAGCATGGCTATGATTTAAAAGTTCGAGAATTGTGGGATTTGGAAGGTTAAAAATCTGGTGATCTATGAGATCTTGAGAATTTGAAAGCTTAGAAATTTCAGAATTTTAAACTTTGAATGTAGAATGTAGAATGTAGAAATGATTGTAGAAGTTCGAGGATTTGAAAATTAAAGAATTTAAAGACTCGAGAACCTAACAGTTAGAAAATTCGAAAACTTGTGTATTTGTTAATTCGGTGTTTAGGAATTTGAAACTGTAAAGGTTCGAAAATGTAAAAAGTAAGAGAAAAGATTCTAACCATCAGAAAACAAAAAATTTTTAACACTGAATGTAGAAAATTGAAAATCATAATTTTCCCATTTTCACAAACTCTTCAACTAACATTTGCCGAATATTTCAAGCAAATACAAAATACAATACTTCAAATGCTAATTCCATCACACCATCGTACCTTTGTCTTTCACTCTAATCTTGGTATATCCTTAAATAAAACAAGCTTCTTACGATTCCACGTATACTTACGATCACTATAACATTTCGAAACGTCCAGCCATACTTAAGCCGCTTAACTCTCCATTAAACATTAAGATCGTCGCGTACGCGTCACGCATATACATATTTTTCTATCGCTCGTTACGGAGACACGGTGACTGTCAATTTTCCGTCGATTCATAAATGGCATTCACTCCTCGCTCATGTCGATTCCTCGCATGGTATCAACGCAGCGCTGTCACATATTCGACCGTTGCATTCGCTTTACATTAATCGCTCGGCCAAACGTATCGCCAACTTGGGGAACGCGATTTCCTCCAAGGACGTACTAGCCCGTGCTGGTGCTAGTTCCATGCCATTTGTCAAGCAAATTCCACGCTTCGTTGGCCTTTGAGACTGAGCATTAAATCGAGGGTGTGTAGGTACAGTGACTCATGAAAGTATTTGTACACTTACCATAGAAAAATTCTATGTACATAAATAATATATTATATGTGTTGTAATGTGACACGGCTGTCGTAGTTGTGTTGGTAATGATTGTAATGATATTATTAATAATTACAATTATATGCAAATATACATATAGTTCGTAAATATAACAAATGTTTATGGTTATCCATGCTGCATACTAATTTTTCACCAAATACATATTTTCAATGAATATCTTGTAACTTCTATATACATTTTCAAATTGATTTCTATTTTTATCGATGTAATTATCACAATCGTGTCGCATTATAATACTGATGATATTCTAAAATATTTTATATAACACATATGTACTTATATCATACGCGTTAAAGTTTTTTGTGGTAAGTGTTCAGACATTCATGGAAATCTTTTAAGAGTATGAAGATTTTAACTTCGATATGCATTTTCAGATTGGTTTCACATTTTATCAATATAGCTAATCGTGACAACCGTGTCTTAATATAGCGTTGATGAAATTTCAAAATGTCCTATGTAACGCGTATAATATGTCCACGAAGGTTTTCTACGGTATGTGTTAAGATATTTATAGAAATCATTCGTGAATATGAAAATTGCAGCTTCCGTATATATTTTCAACCTTGTCTCAAACTTTACCAACATTATCATGATAGCCGTTCCTCATTACAATATTAATGAAATTTCAAAATGCTCTGTACATCACATATAATATGTTTATAAAAGATTTTTATAAGTGTTCGAATACTTTCGTGATTCACAGTATACATATATCGGCGGAATACGAGCCAATCATCCGATACCGGCGCATAAGTTGAATAATTTCGCTCCTCATTTCAGAAACGTTCCCTGTACCTGTTTTCCCGGCAAACCGCGTAATCGTGGCTGATTTAAACACCGGTTAAGTGGTTCTAGTTTACGGGAATGAACGGGACACGCAGTAATAACCGTGAATTAACGCTTGCCCTTCAGCAATATGTATATAAGCGCGTTTTATATGGTGTGATAGCGGAATTAATAAAATATATACGTATACATACATATATAATTCTTCTCATTTTAATCGATGTTATAAGCTTGGTGTATTTTTTAGATAGATGAATTAATATCGTGCTATGTTTGTATATCATATTGTCTTTGATGACTTATTTGAGAGACTAATTCTATGGGACATGTACCTGTAAACGACTTTATCTAGGTTGTTATTTGCTTGTGATTGCTCAATTTGATCCTGAGTCGCTTTTACGGTGAAAGGTATTTAATGATAATATTATGATTTTCTTTGGGATCTTTTCTGGTAAAAAATAGCGACATAAAATTTGAGGAATATTATAATACAGTGAATTTTCGAAGGAAATATTTGTCTTATTAGATAGTAATCTTCTATAGTATTTTAGTAGCTCATCAAAACAGTATCAAAAACCTTTAAAGTATAATATTCTTAAATTCTTTTTTGTTATAATAGCGCAAAACTCTTTAATAGGAATAAAATTCTTTTGTAAAATGTTAAAAAATTTCATTTGAATTGCGAAGAAAACAATTTGCTTACTAAAGGTTAAAACATAGTAAAACGTGCTGGTAATAGTTGAAAATCTATTCCTTACACGCTACTTACCATATATTTATCTATCGTACCAGGTACACCTAGGAGCCACGAAAAAACCAGGTTTCTTTCTCAGATCCCTTTCTATGGAACACCATTTAACAGTTACGCGACGATAATGGTAATGACACAACAATAACGCCCACATGGGTGGAAGAACGCAATTATCCGTCAATGAATCCCACGCGCGAACGAAATTAGCGGACAGGCAGTGTGATCTGATCGAAGGTTCACGGAAACACGTGAAAGCGCCTCACGTGTCGGATACTATCACGTCCGACTATGAATTCAAAGTCGAACTAGGCTGTCAATTCGACACCAAACTTGGATCTCGATTACATGTCGAAGTAGACCGCTAATTCGAGCTCCAAGTAGGTTATTCAAAGTAGGCTAGTAATTTAAATAGCGAAGTGAGTTTGCATGTTCAATGACGCGAGGATATTGAAAGTTCGGAATTTTCGAATAGAATTTATATTGGAAGATGTAGATGTAGAAAGATGTAAAAATATTATTTATAATATATATATGGTAATTATCGATTCCTCGTTTTCAAATCGGAGCAAGAAACTGTGATCGATTATAATTCTGCTTTCTTTCTAAGCCAAAAACGTTTGGATTATAGAGAATTGGAAACTTGATTCCTTTTTACGCTTGTACTGCTTCCATATGAATAGAAAAGTATTTGAATAAGAATGCAATGAAAATTTTAATTTCAATCACCGTCGTGGATCAATATCGATACACGCGACATGGAATATGACAACTTGAAATCAATTGCTAATTCGACATTGATATATCTTAATATTATGTAACCTGAATTTAAAGGATATCTATATCAAAAGGAATTACAAGGACACAAAAATGAACAATTGAAGTACTGACTGAAATAAATTAACGATGATACTTTGTTTATCATCTCGAGAACAAATTGAGCAACTAATTTCAAATCCATTAATAATCCCAATCCGATTGTGCTAACAATCGATACGTCTTTTATTAATTGTATCTCGCAGTAAACCATTAATTTAATACGAACGTAGGTTGTCAATTTATAGTCAAAGTGGGTTGTGTTGATTTACGATCGAGCTACAAGACTGAGAAACTCAAATTGATAAACGTAGACTGTCAACCCTTAACCTTGGCCTCGATTTGTTCAAAATAGGTCATTAATGTAAAATTTAAATTTACTATTTCTCAGTCCCAAAGATTATCAATTCCAATGGAATTTAGATACGTCGCTCAAATACGAAAGAGACTATTAACTTGGAAACAAGATAGCCACGAGTGTCAGGACGAGAACGAACACGTCTGGAAGATGGACGCGGGCGAGTTGCAAACTCCCGGACACGAATTATACTAAATTGCCACTAACCAGGTGTGTCGAGAGAACTGGCATCCGTATCCACGTGCTGTTGCATCATCCGAACGCATAAATATGGATCGTGCCGTGGTGTTCGGCGAATAACGACAAACGAGACGCTTGCAATTAATCTGTCGTCGAGTAGTCGTGCAATTACACAGGAGACAGCACGCTGTCCTCTCGTCTAATGGTTTCTTTTGCGGGCTAAGATTAATTGGCATTAAAAACTATCTAACGGAAGGAAACGACTGAGAAAAGTATAGACTATGTCTTGGAATAATTGTGCTTTTACGCAAGAGATATGAAAGAACGTAGACATTTTAATGAATTAACACTTTCATGAATAATTATCTATATTATCTTATCTATCATTTATATTATACAGTAAGGTAAGTATAGGTTAAACACGATAGGACAAATTTACAAATCTACTTGATATACTTGATCATTATAATGTCATATAATATAGAAGATATTGTTATCTGAAATAAGTACTTACTCATGCGGAAATTTACGTATATTTTTGCTTTTCATTATTCTCGAATATCTGTGTCAAGGTATAATTCGCAACATGAAAATGATTTATGAACTGTGTCGTACACGTTGAAGATTTCATTTTGCTATTTCTGGCTAACTAATCGTTTCCTTCAAAATCATTAAATTTGCAAACACTAAATATGCTATATTTTGATGTGAATGGGAGTTCTAATGAGACCAACAGGCACTATTACTTGTGATTTACAGCCTGGAAGGGAATGCTCTTAAAGAAACTAACGTTTAAGATGCAAATAAACGTGCCATAAATAAACGCTTTTAACGCTGTGATACATTGCGGAAAATTGAATCTCACCAACACCCACGTAATCTATTAAAATGAATATATTTTATTTTTATCTTACTTTAACGGATAAGTGCAGTTTTAATTTATAATAATAAAATAGAATTTTATAAGTACGATTTCATAAATGATTAATTAGTATATGTTTTACCCCTAAAACGACTGCCGTATCTAGTTACGAATCAATATTCGGGTTTATTTGAAATAAATGTAAATATTAACTCGTACAGATGATGATATAAAGGAGCGAAGCAAAGAAGGAAATGAAACGGCAAAAATGACGAACGTGTACGCCCAGGGACGATTTAAAATGTATAAGGTCTGGGATAGAACGTTGTCAGCTTTCTCGAGATTCGATCCGAAATCGGATTATAGAGGCTCTATTTTAATAAGACGATCCTTCGGCAATGTTTAGTGAAATCCAGCATGATAGATATGCGATCGTCGTTCTTAATATGTTTGACAATTCATGCGTGTAAAATGACATTTCGAATATTGACTGACGAAAAAATACTTTTCCTTTCTATCTCATTAATAATTTCTTGCATTTATTACAGATTAAAAATCATGTATCGTGATTTATCGTCTTATATCTTAAGACAGGTAATAGTAAACAGAAATTGTATATTTTAATTTGATAGATCTCGTTCAGGTTGACTTCGAATTCTAAGGTAATCCTAACAGAATGAGAAATATTCTACAAAACATTCTTCTACGTCAACGAGCTGCAGAAATTAATTCTAAATATCTATCACAACAAATATTTTAAAGAAAAATTAGTTCTTGCTTCTTCATCTAGTGTTACATCCTTGTTGAATAACGCAAGTATTTAAAAAATCACCCAAACTATTCTCTCTTCCTCTGTTCTACAAAAAACTAACAATTAACTAATAAAATAGAAAAACTATAAACTTTCCACCTTATGCAAAATTAACAATGAACGAGTAAAATAAAACGTCAAGCTATTCTTCTACAGAAAAGTAGCTTATCCCTCTTCTATGAATTATCTTACAAAACTTTACGATTTTTACAAATCACAAAATATGTTACATATAATTCCTCTTTCTATAATATATATTCGTATAAAACGCAAAATCTTCTTCGAAGAATAACATCGAAAGACAAAAATTCTCTTTTCCAAACACAGATAATTCGCTTCTCTGCTCGATCCAGCATTACGAACCTCGCTAGAAGAGTACAATTAGAAAACAGGAAAAACAGAAAGATCGGAGAAAGCTGTCATTAGTGTAAAGAAAACTTAACGCCGATTTTCACGGACCTCTGTCCCAGTGTCTTGACATTTATTTCACTTGTCTGTCGAATCAGCGATGATAATCTTCACGATCTTTCGTAGGTATATAGTAAATCAAGCAGGGAATAGCAGAGGATCGTTTGGTCGTGTGGCGACCTTTTCGTTCTATTCGTTGGCGCGCGCCAGCTCGCTCGTTTGCAGAATTTATTGTCTTACGTCAGAACGGGACCCTGTTTATTATACGAGGCCGAAGATCGACTTTTTTTCTCATTGAGCCCAAGATGATTTCGTGACGGCCAGAATCTCGGGCCACGATTGTGTCTTGGCTTAATCGCACAATTAGGGCATCGCGTTACCCTGCGCGCCTGCTTCGACTACAACGTTGTTCTATTAAAATTCCAATATTCCTATAGATGGATAGATGTTTTGCCAGGCCACGGACCAGCGGAAAGGTGTGAGGTTAAACGATCAACAGACGATAAGGCTAATGAGCTATAACGATCCTTTCTCCATTTTACTCCGATCTCGATGCGGTTAACCTTTATCCGCCCGCAATTTTCAGGGCCCTCGTTAAAACCTCCGTGGCACTTTCTCCGCTCTCATCGTTGCCTAATTTCTGACGACACGCTTGCTTCGGGTGAAGTTCTTGTGCCTTGCCTTTCACGCGGAATTAGTTTTCGTATCAATATCGGTCGCGATATGTAACTCTAACTGGGTTAGAGATTTGCACGTTGACGGGTAGGTGGCTTTTCGGATCATTTGGATGAATTGATGGCACTGACGAAATTTTATAATGAGATTAGATTGGTTTCAATTGATTTTAGAGGAAAATGAGTTTTGCGGAGTAATTGTGCCCAACGTGAAATTGTAGGAAATTAGAGTACTGTACAAGATGGATACTCAATGAGCTATAATATTATGATACTGATATCAATATAACATTCGTACTATCGGTATTTAGAATATACAATATAACGTCAGTATCTGTCGTGGAAAAATATCGATAACACACAGCGTGTCATTCGATCGGAATGAAGGCAATTTGCAATATTTTCAAATCATTGGGGTTATTCTTCTTAAAAGCTCAATTTTGATAATTATATAATACTGACCATGAAAACGTTGAGAATCTAAACTGGTTGACTCCAGTTCTGTGAATGTTCGAATTCCATGGTCCATTCATTGCACATAACTTCTGTTCAACTCTTCGAGAGATATATAACTCACTTGCACGAGTTTATTTGTTGAAAGAGGAACATATAGATAATCATAAATCCCAATTTGAATTTTGAAGTCTGTCTCTGTCAAGTCTCAAGTTTCCAACCACCAGTCACATGATAACGTTCCAACTTCCAGAAACGAAAGTGACAGACAAACTCGAACTGGAAAGAATCCCGTCCCGTCCCGTCTTGACATTCAGAGCGAATCGAAGGAGAAAGTTTCCATCGGGATCGATACAGTTTTTCCCAGGGAGGGAAAATAGGAGTGCCTCAAGGCCAGCGTGGCTCTAAGGTTGGCCTGAATTTTTCGCATTAATTCGCCGATCCAGCTTTGCAACTTTGTCCTGATCGGCTCTGTCGTCCCTGTTGCTGCTTTGAATACCTGTTCGTTGTGTCGGACAGTTGCACCAACCGATACGTTACAAATCGTCCCGTAAATTACATTCCTTCCCCCGTGTTCCGCCATTGGTACGAGAAGATGGAAGAGAGTCAGAAAGATGAAGAAAAGTGAGACGTGAGAAACAAGATTGTCTACGTTGGTGGTAACAATAAGAGTTACGCGATGTCTTTTAAAGTCGATCAAGATGAATGGACCGTGGTTGATAATTGTTATAGCGAGCTAGTGTTGAGCTAGCCGGGAATAATTCAATGGAATCCCAAGCCCTCCTCTCCTTTTACCTCTGCGCCCCGATTGATTAGCATAATCATATTATTTCAGTGCATTCTAGGCGCGTGTAGGCCGATCACGAGTGGGATAAACGTGAACAAGCGAGTCGATATACCGGACCGGTGGAATTCCATCCTACGGCACTGGGTGAAGGAAAGCCAGGGAAACACGTGGGAAATAGCAAAGGGAAACGCGGTTGCATGCGCCTCGACGATCGTCGACGTGCTATTTATTGACTATCGGTAGTTTTCCATGTAACCGGCGCTGATTCTGAGCTAACTGGATCTCGATTGTTATCGATCACGAGATACCTAATTGCGTGAGAAATGGAACATCGTTCATTTATGATATCATACCTGATAAAAGGGTCTTTTGCACGTTGCTTTCTTCTTTGTCGTTGAAATTTTTTCAAAAATAATTTCTTTCTGTGTCGATGATCTGGATGGTCGAATAAGAACTTGATGTTTTGGCAGTGATTGGAGCTCACGATGTTTTATCAAGGTGTTCGTATTGGAAGAATTGGTAAAAAATTTATTGTACGTACGTAGTTCGTCCAGAATGGCTGAAGTTAGCAATTCATAGTTTTAAATAATTTTTAGAGTGATTTTTAGCCATTTAAATGTTTCTTTAAAAGATTTTTACATGCATGGAATGTTATTTTCTTCCTTGCACTATATATTTTGTCAGATATCTTTCATTTTGATTTCTTTGGTACAAGCTATTACGTTTTAGTCGTCGATAATTGTAGAACTGATAGAGTTTCAAACTAAGAAGAAGCTGATTGGACAGTTTAAAGTGCTGTGATTTATTGTTAATTAAATGTTGAGAGTATTCTTCGCTTAAAAAATTACGAAACTAATGGAAAAGTTCAAAGTGAAACTTTTATGCTTCTTAGACTTCTAAGAGATTTTTTATCTACATAAAGTGAAACATAAATGAAAGATCTAAAGTGAAATACAAAAAGATATTATATTTTTATTGTTAAATGTTTGTACATTTATTCACAATTGTTTCACGCAAAGAAATATCTGGAACAGGACCCAGTTTCAGAAGCTAATTGATCTGCAAGCTGAGGGAAATTAAAAATAAATTATTATTTCTAGTTTGTGAGAATTACTTCGCATGATCTTTAACTGAATCGACTTTGAATTGTTCATCCTACGTCTTCTCGACGTGTAAAAGTCTTCTAACGAACATGTTAGCTACTCTGATATTTTAATATTTAACGCGATCCACACTTCGGTAAGCTGTGATGTAACCTGTACGTTTTTATCATGAAATCAGAGGAAACGATTTTCTAAATTTACATTACTTCAAAAATTATAGTTATAAAAGCACAACAAGGTTCAATTTGTAAACTACATTTCTCGAGCAGGACAATAGGCATCCTTCCTGAATTACAAACTCAAGAAGTGACTGTTTACCGCAAAAATACAGACTGCAGGCCGTAACAATTATTTCATGCCGGGTATAAGTACTGGTATTATGCCTCCCCGAGCCACAATTGCCGCTAACTCAACAATATTTACTGCCAGATATACTGAAACCGCTGTTTTCGTCGTGCATCGAACCGTAATGTATACCTAGTAATTACTTCCCACACAGCTATTGTCGAAATAACCATACGCTTAGTGAAAGTAAACACACAATACTAACAATTTCTTTTTTATCTGCTAAAACGTTGACGATTCCGAGAAATCAATCGATGTAAACATTTTCGTATCTTTGATATATTATTAATGAGATTAGAAATTGTGAAATTTTCAATGATCAATGGAATTCTTTACATATTTTTTATCTCATCTCTTCTATACTAAAATTATAGTTTCGTGTTTCTAACGACTATAATATTATTTTGATTTATTTTCGCTAATCATAGTACTGTATTTAGATCGTATTAAGTAACGAAAAAGTTTTTATTTTCGCAGTTAATTCGATTGTCTTAAGTGAAATTAATGAATTACGCGACTTACTTAAATATTTTCTATTCAAAAAATATTATTTTTAATGTTTTTTTTTTGATCTTATATTAATTTATACGTAAATTATATTAACCAAACAATCGAAGGATGATATTACGAATAACAAGCTTATGTTGAAATTTTTATGAAATTGGTGTTCTTTGTTGTATTCTTGCTAATTTTCCTCCAAATTTTTCAACCACACTGTACAATGGAATACTTAAAAAAGTTACCATACATTAGCATCGATCAGCATCTTCGCTTATTATTCAACTAAGTACATCAACATAATAGCACTATAATTTATACAGATCAGAATGGTCATGTAATCTCATGAAAAAACACGAGTCTGACTTAGACACTTGATATACGGAATGAATTCTCGAAGAGGTTATTATTGTTATCATTAGAGAATAACGTGTAAGTTTTTCAAGATTTTCAAATGTAATTCAAAAGCTCGTAATTTAATTCTTATAAATTCACCAGCTTATAAGTAGCTCCATAATCATGCGTTACTCCATTTACGTTATCACTTTATATCTAGGAAGTATAACATTAATACTAATCTAAACTATTTTTTATTGCTTTCCGTATTAATTATTGAACGATAAACATCTATATTAATCCTCTGTAATATTTTATTTGTTGCCTATTAATTAAAAATTCCATTTCTGTAATATGAATTTATAACGAACCTATGATATTATCTATAATATTTATACTAATACAATGGAATTTTATTTATAAACTTTATCTATATCTGAACGAAATCTGAGTTACTGTCTGACTAAATGAACTCCCACCAGTTGAATCTATTTATCAGAATATAAACTCCTACGTATTGAGACCTACGTATCCTTTGGTATAGGAACGAACAATTATAAGTAGGTGTTAGGGAGTATCAGTGGACATTTCTATTATATGAATCCCTTACAATTTAAATAAGAACTGTATAAGCTATAAAATTATATAAATTCGTAATTATATAAACTATCTGTCTGGCAAACCATATCATTTCCTCGTGGCCTGCATATATAAAAAGACACATTCGTTTACGAAACTTTTTCCTCTTAAGCGTTCGTTAACCTTCGAATAATTTCAATACATCTCCTAATAACTACGTGAAATCTAAAACGAAACAAACCAAGCTAAAGAAGCTAGTTCTGAAACATCGAATTAATTTACCAGACTCACTTCCTCGTTACCTTGTAAAAGTCGAAGGCGAGCACAGTCAATAATTACCCGTGTATAATTCAGAATAAAGCCACGATTAGAAACGAAGTATCGCATGCACCAGAGCTCGCATGCTCGTACGTTTAATGGCTGGCTAGTGCTACCAACCACGGAACCGAGCTCGAGCAGCGAAGCTTCCAGCCCTTGGGCAAAATTCTGACAGCGAAACGCACGACCGACTCTCCTTGTACACCGTCGCTAATATTCATTAATATTATAGTCGGAGCTAATTGAACACGCCTCTCGCAACTATCGGCTTGCGTGCTGATTAACGAGCCAATGACCAGCTCTTATCAGACTGTACGTTTCACCGCGATAAGCATCGAAGTCACCTTTTCGTAATCGAGGATATAGCGTGACCAAGACACTCGATCCGGAATAGATTGAATTTAAATTACTGGTCCCTGATCGAACGCGCGTCTTTGTAAAGTACGATACAAACGTCCAATTAAATCCTTATGTACCTTTAAAAGTCGTTCGAGAAACCCGATCGGTCGAATTAATCGTTATTAATTAAACCCTCGTAGTGCAGCTTTTCAATTGCTCGTTACGCGCGCCGGAAATTGCCACCCCTTTTATTTGATCACCGAACGTTACTCGATAGTGGGTCTTTGTATCGCGAAAAACTGGCCTTCACGCAGCTGGAATTAAATATGAACCCGCGATTACAACCGGAGAACAACCATAAAAAATCACATCGCGACTCTCGAAAGAGATTAACGAGCTCAATTTGTAGACTGAAAATGGGACGATGTAGTTACATATATGCACACGGTGGATGAACGCGTTAGGTATCGTCTTTGGTATGGTTAGCTGGGCGAATTAAACGAGAGATATTCGATTGCCATCATTTCGACCGGTGAAGGTTGGTATCTTCGAAATTTCTGTCTAGTTGTTATGGAGATTAATGTTCGGTTCTTAAAATTGTAATTAAATCACGTGAAATATGACGGTAGATGACTACTTGGGTGGAATTTTGTATGAATTATATTTGCGTTTTGTGCCAGTGCGTTGGTGAAATTGATTGTATTGTAATTATCACTTCTTGATAAGATATAGACTATGTGGAAAAGAGTATTATTAATCTTCGTATAAAATAGAATTCTCTTTATATTCGTTTTATGATGTAATTAATAATTAAACCTCCGATCATTTTCGACTCAATCGTATTTTTCTTTCGTTAATAAACTTCTTAAGATTGAGGACACTGAGGATGTTCTGTTGGAAATTTTGTTAAAACAATATACGTATTTCTATTTATTAAAAAATGAGAATTTGTGATCTAAACATAAAACTTCGTATTCATACCTTTCATGCAACTATTGTTGTACATTGTATAATAGTATTCAATTATGTTAATAACAACAATATTTTAATATTTAATACTTGTTTTTAATATTTTTATAAAAATTGTATAATAATATTACACATTGTTTATACTTACATTGCTGTAACATCTGCACGAGGAGTTCTACATTTTCCTTTCAAAATCTGAAACAGACAAAAGACTTGTTATTAATAGCAATTACTATTACTACAAAAGTACTGAAAGTGTATTTATGGAGACCCCATAACAATAAAATTACTCCGAATAAAGATTCTAAAAGGTCATCGAATTAAAGTAATTTAACAACAAAGGGATCTGTTTCTTAACAAACAATTCGGTAAGAATGATGAGCAGTAAACGTCGAGCCTTCCGTGGTCTTTTCTGAAAATAGTGTAGGCAAGCCTGGAGAGAACATTGCAGCAAGACGATAATGTCGACGTGGGAGAACTGGCGTTGAAGAATGCGTAATTGTTTTGAAAGAGATCGAGCTTCGTCGTCTTTCGTGTGGGACGTGTGAAAGGAGGCCTGGCTTGCCGACGCCAGGGATAAACGTCGAGGACAAGTCTCGTTTCTTTCGTCGTTTATACCTGACCATTATGGCCCGTCTTTTAACGGCACGCACTGCAATGTAACAAACGGATTGCTCAATTAATGCAATCTCTGTCCAACGATCGCTGGTCAGATTATAAGAAAATTGTTGCAATTTGCTGCTCGATTGTTACGCTAACTATTGATATTAATTCCAACCGTTACATTATTACACATTTTATCAAAGTTCAAGTGGTTACTTGACACCTGAGATCAAACGTGCGATGTATTTATGGGAAGAATTAATTTTCATCTTTCTTATGAAATACTTTGTCATAATTTTCTGATAAAATCGTTCTGTAGAAAGGAATAATTTTTAGATTTGTAAGCTTGTTCTATTGTCTTATTTTAAAGTAGTTGAGAAAGATTGATGTACGTTAATACGTAAATACATAAATGTTTTATCCTTCATCATTTATTTAAAATCAAAAGTCGCTATATTTAATGTACACTCGACTGGTATACTTGATATGTATTTAATTATTAAACTCTTTCGAATGGGAATGCTACTTTAATACTTTAGAATATCCACAATATGACTATCGACTTGACAAAATCCAGCCTGGAAACTTTATACCTTCAAACTTCCCTCCAACGACACGCGCTTTTCAAAAGGAAACTATTTAATACTCCACAAAACAACTATCTCAAGCCCACGTCAAACAATTTCAGCAGCGATCCTCGATGCAAAACGTTGCGTGGAAAAAAATTCCACGATACTGAATGGAGGACGCTCGCGGGAAGATAGAGAAGATCGGTAGGTGGACGCAACGACGAGGCAATTCGAAATTTCGAAACAAGATGTATCCGATCGCGAGAGGCAGTCGAGTGGAGGCACCAACAATAGGGATTATTAGCATTGGCTGAGCCGACTTCAGGTTGATATTGGTCTCTCGAGCCCCGACATATTGTAATCACGCGGATATATTGTGCTCGTGCAGTGCACGCTCGCCTAGCCCTCTCCACCCACCCTATTCCTCCGCATCCACCTACTCCACCTCCTCCACCCTCTCTGGCTGTCTCCTCCACCCGTCTCTTTCCTCTCCTCCCTGTCCCTCCGGCAGCCGATCAATGCCCCCCTCTGCCGCCGATAACTCGATAATATTACACGCGAAAACCGCTTCCGATGTGCTCGCCCAGTCAGCGAGCCACTTGTGCGAGCAAATAACCAGTTATCGGAAAACCGATTTTATTTTCGAGGGACGCTACCTTCGATATTTTTTTCCTACCCCATGCCCCGCTTTGTCGCGAACCCCGTACCATCGCTACCGTTTCTATCTCTCTTTGCTCTGCTTCTTTCGTTTTGCCAAGCGTTCCACAGTGCGGCATTTCATTGAGGATTTGGGACAAAAATCAAAATTCGTTGGCCACGTTCGCAGACAACGTTCGCACGTTGTCAGGTTGTTCATAGGTAGCGTTCGCACGTTCGCAGGCCACGTTCTCAATGGATAAATTGTCGAATTGAAAAGTATGAAAAAGATGATCGTTAGTTAAATTCACTTCGGAATTCACCATTATTTATGTCATCTTACGGAAGTATATCGTCTGTTTCTTGAGAATCGAATGTTAATCGTGTACGTATGTAACGAAATTAAGAAATTAATAAAAAGTTAGTCAGTTTGGTTTGTGAGAGTCTCGTATGATGTTGTGTTTCAATTATTGCTGTGCGAATGAAATATTTCTCTGAAGTTTGGATAATATTTGAGAAAGCAGAAAAACTGTCCTTAATTTATCGTGTTGTATCATTAAACTCAATTAGCAATGTTGTATATTTCTTTTCACGAAAAATAGGTAATAAGATATTTTCTTTTTCTCAACGAATTTTAAACTCATTGGTATCAACTATACAAACGTCGGTACCATTGACTATGATTTCAGACGAGCTTACTATGAAAATTTTGTTATAGCTCGTTGAATTCTTTACGAAGGAAAATGTTTGTAATATTTGATTATAATCGCTCTCAATAAGATTTTCTTCCGAAGTTCATTTAGTTTGGAATTTAAGGCCAGATTTAGTATATTACAATACACCTCCCATTAGAGAGAAGAAATTCATGTTCTAGAATGTAAGGGTCAAGGAAATAGCATTGGTCTCTTTCACACGATCGACGAAGTGTGCATTAGCACATGTCGGATTCTAACGTCTATTTTATGTAGATTAGATAGAAAGGAAGATAGAGAACACGCAGGCTAATTCATTACATATTGTCATCTGAGGTAACTTTTCATCCATCGATTTTAAAAGATGACGTCAACAATACAGGTTCTATTTAAAAAGATCTCCCCAATGCAGAAGACGTTTATTTCTTATTCTCCTCGTCATTTTCCGTGTGATTTTCCAGAATGATACCTATTACACATACACACCGTTTTGTGAAAAGATAAGAATGAAAAACAATATTAATAATTCATCGCGATCAAAGGGAGATAAAATTCGCTAATTCATCAAAGTCAAGTATTAAATATCACGTAACTTATCAAACGCGTAATGACGTCGATATATTGTATAATTACTCGGCGAGGTAAATCGAACTGGAGATGACAAAAAAAAAAAAGATCACATTGATCGATGGAAAAAATGTAGAAAAGATGGAGATCGAAGGACACGCTTCATCGATGCGTTACGCGTGAATCCTTGAATTTATTCCTATCGTTGACGATACAGTTCTGACGTCGATTTTTTTCCGTTCCACGCACTTGTGGCTTCCGGAGAACTCGTCGGAAAAGAGAGATTCCTTATGTCGTCGTAGTGACGTAATGGAAGGCAGGAGTACTATATTTATGTAAATCACGTCGGCGTATCATGGATACCATTTTTATGCATGGCATATGTGTATAACGTATGCCATCGTCGCGACGCGCTGCAAATTTATGCTGTCTTTACGCGAACTCTTATAGGAAGCTATCCGTTACTTTCTGCGTTTTACGTACAATTTGTGCAGAAATCGCAAGAGAGGAGACAGTGATGGAAATGAAACATGAAGATACTTGAAATGGTAGAACGAGATGTAGATGAATCTGCAATTTGAATATCCGTATGTTTAAACAAGGACGATAGTCCTAATAACTAGCTTGGCTGTCTGAGATTGATTTTCATCAAGAAGTTTTCAGCCCATTAACTGGATCATCTTTTAACTAGAAATGTCGCCGACCATGAAATTAGATGTTAATAAAATCAAATCAGTGTTGGTTCTTCCAAATTCATGTATTATATACTTTAATTGTAACAGAAATGGAACGAGTAGGTTGAAAATTGGGAGAGCCATAAGTAAAGAAATTATTGTATCTGGTAAGAAAGTATCGTATCAGTTAACCAATTAAATTAATCGGTAAAAGTTCATCGAGATATCTTCCTTTATTATGACACGTGAAAGAGATACTAAAAGATATTTATCTCATAGTTTTAATTTTGTAAGTCAAGAAGAATTTAAATAATCTCCTTGATACTTCCAATAGAAAAATATTAATCGATATCAATATCCAAAGCTCGAAACTATAAGAAATTATTACAAAATAACGATATTCACGAAGAAAATAAAGGTGATAGGTTATAGTAAAAGGTCACAATAAACATCCCAACAGTACAATTCCATACTATATTTATATTTTCTTTTAACGATTCCTTTCGCTTCCACGCCTTCTTGCCTCTCTATTCGGGACAAGATATTCAATTTCTTAAAAATATTCACGAATAGACACTCAGCCAGTCACCGTTCGAGACAATAACTCGTGGCGCCTATCAATCCTTTTTACATCGAATTAACCGGTTAACCATGAATCGTAACCACGTGTCCTGACGACCGGTTCCCCCTTTCTCTTGCAGATCCTGAAGGAGACGACCGCTGCGAGGAACGAACAGCTCACCGAGTTGGAAAACCTCTTCGACTATTTGGATGAACACAGGAGCCTGCAGGGTTACGAGGGCGAGAAATCGGCGCGGTGAGTTTGCACGATTTTTCTACGTTTTATTAGACATTCGAGAATGAGGCAATTTACATGGAGAGCTCGTAAATCACGCGGCCGGTAACGGGATTAAAATGAGTTTCGAGCCGGGCGACGAATGCCTCGATACGTGAACATTTCAAGCCCGTAATCGGATTGGCTGCGTTCGACGCGTTTTATTAACACTCGCTGTTTGCTCAATTGCTGATCGACGACGAACAGGCGCGAACCATTTCACGTCAAATCGCCCAGGAATTGCTACCGTGCCCTGTGACTTATTGAAAAGAGAAAAGAATTTCTTCGATTTTTTTTTTTTTTTGCATTTGAGTATGTGTAGAATATATCGGTAGGCTCGAGAGATTGAATCGCGTGAAATTTCAATCTGCTACCACGAACGACTTTATTGGACAACGCAGAATTAAATGTTAAAGATTTTGTATTTTGCTGGATGGATCGAAAAGATGTTATCAAGGATTAATAAAAGAGAGATATGGCTATTTTGAATATAGTTACACATTGTTATATTAAATGTAAGATGGATTTTAAACGAGAAGAACTAACGATATAGAATATACGTATAGATATGAAACAATTTTAAAAACATAATTCAATTTGTAACAAAAAAAAAGCCATTAGAAGTCGATACCGCTAGACAAAAAATTCTTTTTCAATGAATTATTATCTAATCCTTTCTCGAATTTCAACTTTCTATTCATTACGATGATATGCTGAAAGATTCATTTAATATTTGTTGCCTATTAAAAGTCCTTATCTTATCGTGATTAAATTTTATTTATACTACACGCTATAATACTCGTACAAGAAAGTAGTTGTTGCAAAGTTGTGATAAAAATCTAAACCAAAATAGTCAGAAGGTTTAGAGGAACACTTGCACTGCGTACATTCCTCTCAACAATATTTGGCATCGCCTTGCAATATTCTTTTATACGTATAACGATTTTAAATTTAATTATCGCTAGACAAGTACTGCGAAATACTTTATGTACTTGTCTGTATGTCAAACTAAAATTACATCCATTATTCGAAAGCCAAACAAAATTTATCAGGCACATCTTCACATTTAAAAGTACTCTTTATCCATATATTGTTCCATAAGATTCTTTTGTACGCGTAACCATTCCTAAAGATATCACTAAACCAGTTCTGTGAAATGCTCTATATTTATCCGCATGTCAAACCAGAATTCTATGAAGAATTTAAAAGTTTATAAAAATCTATCAAACAAGTCTTCACTGTAAAGACTTTATCTGCATATTTTTTGCCACTCACGCTCCTTCCTGTCATTATCGACGAGCATTACACGAGCGTGCATTAAGAGCAGAGAGGTGCAGCTTCCGGGGGACGTCGAGATGGTAGAGGTCGTCGACGAAGAGAAGCGTCGAGATCAAGTAGTCGCCGGTTGAAAGGGGAGAGAATCAATCGTGTCGATTGAAGATTGATTAGGCGGTTGCATTGACGTCCGAGATTTAGCGTGCGATGCAATTTCTTTGCCGTGTCTGCCCTTTGTGCCTGTCTTCGGGATCTTTGGCTTTCTGATCCTTCCAGCGCACTGCGTCAGTCCCTTTTCCTTTCTCTCTTCGCTCTCTCGTCATCCCTCTCGATACCGGATCTTAAACACGTACACATCCACACAGAGAGCGTAGATCCACACAGTACTGTTTCAATGGTGGTTTGTAAAATAGTTGTCGGGATACGAATGCTGGACGGAATCGATGCGCGGAACAAAAGCAGCAAAAAAGCCATCAGGATTCTTTCATTTTCGAAAGGATGCCGTTCCTCTGTCTCTCGATAACACGCGATATGTCAGTGTTCTTCTCGCGTTTGTTTCCTCTATTACTGTTGCTTGTGTCTCCAATATGAAGAATATAGGGGCTGGTTAGGTTTCCAGTTGAATTTGATCCAATCTTTTTATTTCAAATATTCGAATTTCTTTGAAACATTTGAAAACATCTGATAATCGATTGTTTCACGTTACAAATGTAATAACGATACTGAATGAATTGCCAAAGTGTTATTAGTCTGTTTTTATTGTTAGTCTGTAAGTTTGTAAATTCTTGATTTATGTTCGATTTAGATTATAAAGATCGTTGTTGTTATTGTTGTTGCGTATAAAGAAGAATTAGAATTGATTTTTTTTCTATATAATCTTTGTCAAAAGTTTCTTAGAATTTTGATACTGATGATAAAGAAGGAGAGAAATATGTTTGGTTTTACGAATAGTGCCTTAAATAAAGTATCTCGTAAGAATTCGAGCTTATCGATGTCTCCAAAAGATCAACTAAATTTTCCTTTCATTCTTCGAACGATAAAAATTCATTCGCACGTAACTACATTTTCCATCGATCGTTCTATACTCGAAACATCGAAATATACCAAAGGCACACCAACTTCGTCATAACCTGCATCATAATTCCTTCCACACTCTAACACAAAAATCTCCAACTCTCTCTACATTCTCCCAACCACGAACCACATCCAGGTCCACTTCCCGGGAACAATATTCCTCAGTCAGGCTCCTAGAAGCCATAAAACGTCATACCGTATTTCGCCATGTAGCCACACTCGACTTGTACTCCTGTTAATCGTTTAAACGGAACAAGCAACTTCTAGTCGAGATAATTTCAATTCATAAATATTCTCGAGAAACGTTTAATATTCCTTCTACATCGCAAATATCGTGATCGGTTGGCTTAGTTGGCTCAACCATTATCAGGTTCGTAATTATCGTCTGTATCTACTTGCGTAACGACTGGAGAAATGAAAAGACGTGATTTTGAGGATTTTTCCAGATTATAAACGGGACACATTCGCAAAGTGCAATGCTTATTTATGACAAAATTTATGCTTGTCGAGACTTTTGCAAGATTCTATGATGAAACTCGAGGGCAAGAGTAACAGGAGACTAGCTATCATTATCGTTTGCTATCGTATCTTCTTCTTGTCCGTGGTCGTGGCCGTGTAGTCGACGACCTCGTCGCCCGTACTTTTCGAACGTGCGCATAAATCCCTTTATGGTCGTCGTGTCACGAATTCACTGCTTGTCGCCGATTTTATTGCCCGGTAGATTGCTCGGTGTTGTCGTGGCTTTTACACCGGCGAATAGCCGGTATCGAAACTTCCGGCATTTCGTCTGACGGCGACACGGTAACCGGAAAAAAGCGTAAGGTACAGACGCTCCGTATAAACGATGCGAAATCATTGTATCAGACGTTCGTTCTTTTATCTGTTTGCTGTTTTGTAATTTGATGAGACGAGGATTGTTATAAAATACTTTCTGATACGGTGGGGCAACTCGTGCTGTACCCTTGAATTTTCTTCAGAATACAGATAATGAGGTGGCTGTCTTTCCATTTCTACAAACATGTAATAATTTAAGAAGTAATAAAGATAATTATGTAAAAGTTAGGTTTGTTTTCCACGATATGTTTTACACACTGAAAATTGTTACTAAACACGTCTAAAAATTCTTTATGCTAAGAGGTTTTTAAAGGTAAATGGTTTTTAAAAAAGAGAACATGGCTTATTTTTTGCTCTAGATTCGACAGAAAAAATTTTATCGGAATCGATGACTGTGACCTCTCCTTTGATTTTAATTTATTTTGGAAATATTATATATTAACTTTGATATCGGAAAAATATTGAAATTTAATGCTGTTCGACGTTTATTGACATTATCAGCATTATTAATCGACAATACATATATGTATGATAAATTGATATTTTTGCAGGATTTTCCATAGCTTATTTCTTATGATCTGTATTGATTCTAAATCTTGTGTTGATAATGTAAATTGATAATTTTTTATTGTAAATATCGTAAATTTTGTATTGTAAATATGTTAGGAAGAAAAACTTCACACTAGGCTTGATAAATATTTATAACAAATCTACATATATGTATTCTTAAATATCAATTTGAAATCAATCCTTAATGTACTTTTTTTTTTTTATCAAAGTACATCTCAAAAATATCAGAAATATTGAATAACTTATTATGTATTCGATAGTATCCTGACTTGTACGTTAGTTTCTAATGAAAAATTATTTAAAGATCTCCTGCTGACATATTGCATTGTGCTTACATTGCAGTATGTCGAGTAATAAATACTTAAGAGTCTCTTTCCATTTATATTCTTCTGTACGTGATCTTCCACGTTCACGTAACAATCTTTAAATATCGCTAAACACATTCATAACCTAAAAAATCGTCAAAATCACGTCTTTCCATTTCTCCATCTATCATCTTGCCTCGCACCAACAACACAACAGCTACATCCTCTCCTCTTATTATAATAAATTGCAACCATTGCCGCGCGCAAGACCTAAGAAACGCGGAAATAGTTAAAAGGCTAAAGTAAATGTAGAAATATCCAACTCACTATCTACCACACGCATCAAAATAATTTCTTCTCGTAAGTAATCCTGTCATAAAAAATAAAAATCCTCGTTCGTTATTTTCTGCGATATCAACGAAATCTTCTTTGTGTGCGTGTACACACAGTCGAATTACACGAGTCGCGAGAGGCATTCGAAAGATTTACAGATCCGCGTGATTCGGGCTACTATTTCTTCCACCTGATAATTGTCGCGAATTAGTTCAGTAAATCAGCCAGTTTCCCTTTCTCTCTCTCTTTCTCTTTTTCTCTCAACAATGTGCCTACCTGCCTATCTCTATCTGTTCCACTTGTTCTGCACTCCTGCCACCTTTCGATCCCGAGAATAGCGTGATCGTTTCACGTAAATAACAATTAAACGAAACCTGTGGTACATTAAGTCGGACTTTCGCCGCCCTCGTTCGCCTTTACTCCTTCACCCTCTCTTCCATATTACTCGTGGATTATCGTGGAGAACATAAATCCCAATTACCCGCCCACAGCGCGCATAATGATCGATAATTAGCGCCGTCCGTCGCCGCCTCTGTTTCGTCCCGTTTCACTTCCGTCTTCCATTACGAACTTTTTCTCGAAATCTCTACCTTGTTGCGATTAGAGACAGGTTTTAAATGCGCGCTGGAGAAAGTTGCAGAATTTCGAGTATTCAACGGTGGAACTTTAAAACGAGAGTGAAAGTCGTGTGTGAAACTAGGAAGGGTGTTTGGAGAAAAGATCGTTATGAATTGGAAGAATTTTAGATTTTATACTTTCACGATGATTAGATGACATATTCCTGATTCTTTGTTTCAACGTTTTGTGAATTCCACTTCACTTCACAAAGTGCAACATACTAATAACGCGGTGGAAACCCGAACAATCGAGAATAAGAGTCATCGAAAAGTGCAGAATATTTCAGTATGGTTGTGCTTATGGCGATTCACGTTTTTGTGAACATAGTTAAAGCAATAGAATCTAGGCAGAGATTTGTTTCACTCACTGAAGATTGTGACGAATACTGTATTTTGAATTGTTTACGTGTATGGAATGTTTTATTCCGTGTATTATGTGCAATTTTGCATTTTTAAATTTCTCGCAAACGTATGAAGATACGCAGACTGCTAGTAGTATATGTGTTTCTAATAATACAAGTAGAAATGGAAGTATTTTATAGAAATTCTTTCTAGAAAGAGGAAGTGAAAAATAGCTTTTAAGTTGATGAAGTTTTGCAAAAAGCAAAGTTGCAACTGGCTTCAATATTTTAATACTATGCCAAGTAATATTTCTAAAATTACAAAGAGGGTGGAGCAACACCTTTTCCCCTTCAAAAACAAATAAAAAGAAAATTTTGGTAATGCGTACAACTACATATTAAATTTTAAAATTGCTTTCCTACCAAAAATAAGAGATATTACTTATCGTATTCTTCTTTCATATTCTTCAAGTTAAATATACAGAACACATTCCGCCAACACAACCCAGACAATTATAACAATCGTATTTCATAACAGCAGGTGACCCATCACGCACGTAACAGAAATTTTGAATTTGAAATTCCAATTACCAAAAAGGCTGAATCCTCCCCTATATTTTTATCTAAATTGTTTTGGAACAATATAACATAATACTTTAGTAAAATATGACAACTCGTGCGTAGCTAATCGTGAGAATCCTTACGGATTCAAAGGGTGTTAAAGAGGAAGAGGGAGATGACGATTGGATAATCGAAGTCGAAACGACGACTACAACGAAATTTAAGGCGTCGGTGCTCGTTATCGATGCATTAGCCCGTGAAGAACTCATCAAGATCGATTCTAGATCACTGAGGGAACTTTTCTTCGAGAAGATCACCTGCCCCATATGCACGGTCATTCCTGGCGACAGGTATTGCACCTGTAATACACCTGCGACCGATCGGCTAATTTGAAAGATATTTATTATCCCATTTCGATTATCGGCCATCCATCTGGAGCTGTTACGAATCGGTTTCCAAAAATTATGAGCCGTCCGAAGGCGTTATGACTATCTGTCATTTTTCCGATTAAATAAATCACGAGAATCATTACATCGAACATGAGAATCTACTTTTAGTTCAAATTCCACGAAAGAGATATGCTATCGAAGATAAAACCGAATTGCCTTTGACTTTTTTTTTGGAAGCTTAATTACAGATCTTGTAATGGATTATAAGATGCTTTGCATACGAAGATTACAGAAGGAAGACATGACAAGTTGATCTTTGTTGAGTTTCTGATATTAATGTCACATTCCGATTAAACAGGTGAATTTTAATATGACATAATCGGAACGAAGATTATCTGTCCAAGGGTGTAAATCTCTTAAAACTACTTGATAAATTGACAAAGCCAAAGGTACAGTTACTAAAGCATGTAATATTTTACTATTTATAACGTTGCAATTAGTATTACGAGTTATATTTTGAAAATTTTCGAGAAGATAAAAAAACACAGGTTTATTTGCAAAATCTACAGACAACTTTGTAACATAAAATTGATCAACAACTTCTTCGTCTGCAGCCTATATATGTTATTTTGTATATTAATTACTAGATCGTTTCATATTAAGTTTATCAGTTTGGACGATCGGTGACAAGGATTTTAATGAAATTAAAATACGATATAGTTTATTTTATATTAGGGGAATGCACTGCTACATACCACTGTACACGAGCATCTCAAGCAATTCATTAAACCTCCTCCGTTTCTGGTCAATAAAGCAAAATTATTAAAAGACCTGGCGTGGTTCCCCTCAGTCTCTGATTAAACTACAAAGAATCGAATGCCGTTCACCGACTCGACGTCAATTACAATTATGATAATTCCCGCGTCCGTGATAAGGATCGTCGGATTCGTTTCACGTATTCCGCGTTCATCGTAACAAAACCGATTTGAATTTTCCCCGGGTAAATCGCCAGCAACCCCATCGCGCGCAAATATCAAGAAATTTCATTTCGTATCCGGCAAACAACAAGAGCGACGACGACGATGGCCACAAATCCAGAGACGAGTTGCCGCAACCAGCATTTTCCACCTGCTGTATTTCTACACACAGAGAGAAAGATAAATAGCTAGATAGATAGAGATAGAGATAGAGAAAGACAGAGAGAGAGAGAGAGACCAGGACCCCTCTGGAACAATTATTATTCTCCGCGGATCGCCTAGGTTATTGAGCAAGAACAGGACTTCCGCCGTGGAATCAGATAGTCTCGTGTTGCATGTGCAGCATGGGCGCACCGTGGAGATGCGCACACCTAGGAATCCGGGCTGCCGGTGTGCATCTACCTGCGATTCCTCGTGCATCCGTGCACAGTACGGCCGGCCTGTGCACGGATTACAAAGTGGATATTGCCTGCACCGACTGCGATCCCGATGATTTGCGCCCGTCTCGGATTAAGCGACGCTCACATCGAGGTTCAGCTTGGTTTAATTGGGTTCGATGTGGGGGTAAATGGAGAGGAGGTTGGTTAATAGTTGGAAGAAATTATTGAGGATGTTGTGGCACGGTGTAGGGATATATGTATATAGCAATTCAGGTAGATCACGAATATATTCGAACGTAGTGTAAAAACCTTTTATGAATATTACACTACTGGCTATAAGTACATATTAGAACACCTACTGATATTTAATACAAATTGAATACTTTTCCTCGCTTTTATTTCCCAGATATCTTGTTATAAAGCTAAGTACCTTATTACTATAAATTTCTAGATATCTTGTTATAAATGTACATAAATTCCTAGCTATTTTATTTACATTACGTGTACCTTATAGCATCAAGTACTAAATAAAAAATAAATTTTGTTTCGGTTCCCCAATGGATATAGCGAGTAAGTCTCATAATACTTATGGCCAGCGGTGTATTATGTGTATTATATAGGATATTTTGAAGTTTCATTAGCAGTGTTATGAGATTCGATTATCATGATTGATGATATTTATGTATATTGGAGCTATGAGATATTTAGTGTAAGTGTACATTCCGCAAAAATAGTTAACGAAGAGTTAAATCAAACTTCCTAGATAAGAGACTAAGGCTTTAATACATTTCGGACACTATAAACTAACTGATCTTGGAAGTCTCTCTAATCGTGATCTAAGTGATCTGTAATCGTTTCAATAAAGTCATGTAAATAAAAATATGCTGAGAATTACTTTGCACCAAACATTGTTAAATATTTTCTTCGTTATATTAATGAGAATAAAACTAATCCTTTTTTTCTGAGAAATTAAGAAGAATTCGATTCATTGAATGACGACGACGTGTATTGTTCCTTGAAGTATTAATGTTAACGAAATGTTAAATCAGGATCTTTCATTGATGATTATGTGTTGGCATAGAGATTATTCATTGTAAATAATATTCAATGATTGTATCAATGTTCGATGTGACATAATTGAAAAATTATTAAAAATTAGAACAGGAATTTATGAAATGAAAGATTTTTGAAGATTTCTTATATAAAATATTGTGCTCGATAGAAATATTAAGGTTCGAAATCTGATATATTTTCTTAAAGAATGATTTATGATATAAGATTAAAGCCTTAAAAAACGATTGGAACTTATTATATAATTTCTGCTATACTAATTTGAAATATTTACGCATTAATTTCACAAACTAAACTGTAATCATTGTAAAGTAAAATTTAACAAAATTGCTAATGGTAGAACTCGATAAAAACAATTGGTATTCCACGATTTAGTTTAAACACATCACAAGAGTATACAAGAATGAAAATAAGAAATTGTAACTTTTGCTCTCTATAGCCCGTGACTTTTTAATTTCTATAGCGTTGCGCGGCTATGATAAATTATTTAATTAAACTTGCAGGAATATACCTGAAGCTTACTTTCCACGCTCTGAAAATGTTCGGCTTAATAATTGGCCAACTTGATTTATTATTCGGTCTTTAACCGTCCGCGGTTAATTTCGTCTCTCGGATATGGTATACGCAATTAGTTACGTACAGTAGGAGCTACCAGTTTAATGACGCACAAATAAAAGTTGTCTATGATAAACGTGTATCTACGGTCGTGACTAAGATATGCAGATTTTATCATTCGATTGCCGCCGTGCTGAATCTCTAATTACTCTTGGGGCTACGTGATTTCTGAAGGCGCCACGCTCATCTCTCTTCCTTCCTCCGTCTATAAATTTACAATTCTTTTCCCCTTCCATTTTTACTAGCCGGCAATCAAGTTTTATCGTCTAACATTAAACATTATAACATCGAAACACTCCGTGTTCTCTATACATAATTCAAAAATGCCAGAAAAAGATCGCAGCCTCTCTACGACTGAATGAAGCTACATCTACATTTGTTTCAAGCAACGCGAATGCCCATTCGAGCCGATAAAACTGACATTCCTCCATTCGTAGCAGCGAAATGAAAGCACGTGTAATCGATTAGACCCGGGTAACCACACTGAAACAACTTTCCGGTAGAACCATAAAAATTCGACGCTGCATCCATGGCTTTGTGAGCACAGGTTACGAGAACTAGATGCGAACAGCACACGCGCGAGTGCTAATAGAAGCTAGAAGAACACCCGATGGAAATTGGCAATTATCGCAACCCATAACTAAGGGCTTCTATCGAGACATAAGGTCTGCACACACGATACGACCGAAGGGTCTGAGTGCAGGGTAATTACGCAATAATTAGAAATTAAAAATCGAATGCATCGATGCTCCTCCCTTTCCTTCATCCTATTCTCTATATCTATATCTATATAGCTTCTATAACGATAGAATCTATATCTATTTCTATCCTGACCGTCTTTCACAGCTATTTATTTCCTTTTCTCTCGTTCCTGTTTTTTTCGCCCCTGTTCTCTTCTCTCTCTCTCTCTCTCTCTCTCGTTTTTCTTCGTACGTCCTGCATCACGATCATTTCGTTGCAGTTAAGCGCATCGTCAGCTGGCGAATTGCATTTCTGCAAGGATGCCCCGTGTACGCGATGGGTTAACGAACCTGACGTCTCCTCCTCTTGCCTTCTGTTTCTTTCGCTTCCTCCCACTACCGAAGTTACTCTTTTTTCATCTTTTTTCTTTTTTTTTTATTGTTACGTCGCTTTTTTACGTTACGACGGAAACGTCGAAGAAGAATGGACGTTGAATTGGCCGACGGAAACGCGCAGAGGCCAGCCACTGTGAATATCGCGAGGCAGATGACCCCATTTACCGGTCCGCTATGCATGTTTTATTGCAGTTCCATGCAACTCGTCCACGTAGGTATTTCGCGTTGGAATTAGATTTTGGTTGATGGAGGAATTGCGATGTTCACTATTTAAATGGCTTGTGTTTCCGCGAGCAGACTGTTTTTGTTCTCGGAAAATTGGTTCCGTTGAGATTGTTAAATTTAATTGAAGAGCTTGCAATATGATGGAAATATTTAAATTGTGTTGCTGCTTTTCTTCTATACAGTTTTTGCTCAAAGTAGACTAAAATTATCGCGGAATTTCTTCTGAAGAATATGATATGATTTTGAGGTACACCGATTGTTTAATAGAAAGCTCACCATAGAAATCTTATATATCCGTATCGTATGTGTCGTATAAAACATGATATTTCATTAATACGAGGCACGAGATGAGACGCAACTGTCATCATTATGTTGGTCAAATTTAAAACCAATCTGAAAATGTACATACAGATTACAAGATATTTATTGCAAACATATGCACATATAGTAAAAAATTAGTGTACGACATAAATAACCATCTTAGACATATACGTGACAAAGATGGTCTCTCTGAATATTGAGTTTTATTAATACAATGGATAATCGACTGTTTAAATATGATTTTTGTTTTCAGATTAACTTCAAACTTTACCAATTTAATGATTGCCGAATCTCACAACGATATTAATGGAATTTCAAAATATTTGATATGTTCACAAAAGGTGTCTACAAAAACATGTCTTCGAATTCGATTATTTCCATGAACCTGTGTACATTTACGTCTCTTTAAATAAACTTTATTGTAAATTGATAATATCTGTAGTAATATAAGTTGGTAATACCAATGACAGGAACTTCCAGAAGATAGAATAATCTTGTATTTTATGCAAGTCGATTTCACTTAGCTCGAAAGCAAGATGTTATCTAAATATCTTTTAAGAAGCTGAGAAATTTTCAAATTGAAAAGAGATATGAATCTATCGTTTACCGTTTTTCGTAATATGATCGAAAGTTGTATCAGTTTCAAAGCGGGTAGAACGTTATGCGGAGTGATCTATCGCAAAGAACGCTTGTAAAACGGGAAACCTAAGTAATAATGTAAATAGTCCGGCTATTCGTATGCAATTAAGAAGGGGTCGCGAACCACAGGTGCATCTGATCGTGGAATTTTCACACGAGAATGAAAGGTAGCTCTACGCTATGAATCTTATCAAGGCAATCACGATGACTATTATTCCGTCATTTCTTCTTGCATTTGCATAAGCTATGAAATAATATGGTACATCCGAATCTCGTAAAAATAGTAAATTGAAGCTCATTATTCTTGAATATTTCGTTGAGATGCTAATGGTGGCTGTCGTTCTAAAGATACATTACTCTCGTAAATTCCAAATTATCTGACGTGACAGGTGTATAAATATGTCTTTTAAAAATGGGAAAATTAGTATTCTATTCTCATAGTTAATATAATATATATAATATAGTAAAAAATTATAATTGGCTTATTCAAGTACAACTAGGAAGATGTTATGAGAATGTTAATGTTTTAAACCGATCGTGTATGATCGTGAATTTTTATATCGAGAATTAGGCGGTAACATTAACTCACTTTTCTCGATATAAAAATTTGTAAGACTTAGCAAGAATATAAACGATACTTTATTGATATAAAGGCTGTTTTGAGACAGATTTCTTTACACATAAAACGAACGAAACTAAGAAAAATCTAGATGAATTTTAAAATCAATTAACGAATCAAATCTTTTTCACCATATCGTAAATATTTAATAATGAATTAATCTCCATGTTTTACTTCTATGAAACAAAAGGCGTCGTGTTACTATTGTTTAAGACAAGTTAACAAGTAACTAATCTCTGTGTTTCTTCTTAAAATCATACTAACTTTAAAGGAAACAAATAAGGTATAGACAACATAATATATTTTTACAATTCATAATACTTTAACTAATACCAATTTCTCATTAATCCAGCAACGTACCTTGTCAATTATGATTGCATAAGATCACGAACAATTGTTTCACCTGAACGTTCTCGGAAATCTAGTTCACAAATGAAATTTCTTCCGATATCTCAAAAATTCCATGCTCAACTCCTACAAATTTCATCTTCTCGCTCTATTCGTTAACTCGGGAAACTAAAATCATTCTTCTCTTAATTCCTATTAACGTATCAACGTATTCCAAAGAAGGCAACATCAGTGATTTATCAGGGCTGTTAATATCGAATGCAACAACGTCCGGCGACCATCAAGAAATAATTAAAAATACTCGCGGCGAACAGAACAGGCCACGATAGAAGAAGAAAGCACACGTGCACCCGTGAATTCCCAGTGACTAATCGCGCACACCTATAAAAGGAGCTCGAGCCACAGGTATATTTATCCGTGGCGTTTCCACGTGGGAAAGAAATCGTTCTTCCTTGGATCGAGTAACGCCCAAGAAACTGGTTTCCACGTTCGTCTCCCTCTTCACTCTACGTTTCGTATCTCTCTCGTCAAGTATACTCTGCCTCTCTCTGCCTCTCTCGCTCTTTCTTGTCTCCCTTCTCATCCTTTTCGCTCGTATCCACGACCACACCGCGTTCGAGAGTTTTACGAGTTTCTAATGAGAAGGGGTTGCAGGCATCGTGAAGAACGCTGCGCGTAATCTTCCTCGCGTATGCTCTAGGATCTGTCGATCCTTTTACGACACGCCGAGCAAACCCTACGTTTTTTCGTTTCTCCCGTTTGTATCGCGAATCGCTTCGAATAGAATCTGCGCTAAATTGGACGTTTCGGTTAATTGGTATCGACAAGAATATTCCGACTTTTCGTCTTCTTAGTCTCTTCTTAGTCTCTTCTTAGTCTCTTCTTAGTCTCTTCTTAGTCTCTTCTTAGTCTCTTCTTAGTCTCTCGTTAAGATGAATAGTTTTGTACGGAGATTAGAATAATTGGATACATCAGAAGCGTTCGGATAGAAATTACGCACTCTAATAAGGGAAATAACAGAAAATTGTATGGCGATAGTTCAGTTGGTTGATGTAAAAATGTGATTTCTTAAATGAAATGGCACGAATGCTTTGGAATAACGTGGAAGAAAAGAGGCGTTTAATAAAAGAGATCTCAATCGCGTGTGATAATATTCGTGTTATGTCGAATAAAGCATTATATTGTACACACGTTAGTGTTCGTTTAAGTTCCTTTAGACAATCTATGTCCGTTTGTAACGTAATGTATAAAAGTATCGGTAGAAAAATATTCACAGACTGAAAGTTGCATCACATTAGTATGCGAATAACTTTAGTTTCAAATTATTTTGGAATAGTATCCTATGAGATATATTCTTTATATTCTTTATATGTAATTTAACTTTTCTTTTATCTAAAGTTTCGACAAATATTGACATTGTCGATATCTCGTCTACCGAATTTCTTTCTATTTCTCGTTTTTTAATTAAATTAATTAATAAAATTATAAAGAATTACTTTCTGACATTACCCATTTATGCCAGCTTCGATAATGAAACTACTTAATACTACCTCATACCATTTGAGTTAAATTGATCTTCTGACAACTTGACAAATATTATTCTCTATCTCTAAATACAATCATTGGCAGTATTTTGACTTCAGAAAAATATGTAAATTTCTATGTATTTAAAATTAGAACCAACTACTTTGTCTGATGATTACCTCGAATAAATAACGAAGATCAGACAAAACGCTGATACTTCTAACGTTAAAATAGTCAATTCGCGCGAAACAATCCTGCATATGTATTCAAAAGGATAACACGCTTAGCTCGATCATCATACCATATCCAAGACTGCTACCAACGTCTATACACCGTGTCGAAGATGACGCAAAAATAACGGAATATTTATCGACATAGCAATCGAGAGAAGGCGAAAGAAAACACTTGTCGCCAGCACGACAAATATGTTTCGCGTTGGCGGTGCATTGAATGCATAAAATATGCAGAATTTTTTATCCAGCTATCTAGCTAGAACAATGTTTCTCCTGCTTAAATTACGCGTTGCTCCTCCTCGGGATTGCCCACGACTTCTACACACGTTGCCAACGTAAATATTACGAAACGACATTCTAAACGTTCGCAAACTCCGCTGTGGTAAATTTCAAAAGCGACTGGTTGCCTTTTCAGAAACGTTTTCGATTCGAATATATTATACACGAGATATTCCATTTCCTCGATAACAGTTCGGACTCTTCGTTTTGCTGTACGTCGTCTGTTTGTTCGTGTGGTATTTCTAAACATCGTGTTCTCTAGGTTTGCACGTCGTCGATTTCACTGACCGAACGTTTATACACGCCCACGTGCATATACGAACATCTCCATTCGTTGCGTGCTCGCGCGCCATTCAATTTGTCTGCTACGGACCTTTATTTCTACAGTGAACCTACTCATAATGTTTCCAAAGTACCTATATATCCGTGGAAAAAAGTTTTATTGGATGTCTTCGTTTTCTCTGTACGGTAAATTTGAAAGAAACGTGGCATGATTTACAATAAAAACAAAGGCCTGCTCAACTTTCGTTAAGCCTCCGGTGGATTAATTACTGGAGCCTCTGAATAAGTGAGACTATGCATATAAAATTTTGTTTGTTGTCAAAGTACAAGGCGGCTGTAACATGATGTTGCGAGATGTTTCCTCAAAAAGCAACGAAGATATCGACTGTATTTTATTTCTTAAATTAGATGGTTCAAAGAAGCTAATCTTTTAGCGTAGAACAAAGCTTTCTATGGCGACTGTTAGAAAGCGAATGGCATCTCCTCGTTTGTCTCTTAAATGGAAGACGATATTAATATTTTGTTACCATACTTCAAGTCGACAATATCAATAAATTTTCGATTTTTCACAAGAGTAGAGGATAATATTCTTAAGAATATCAGGCATTTTTTAAAGACACTAGATTATAAATTATATGTATTGTAATATAGATTATTTATGAATAATTACATGTATCGAAATAGATATAAATTATTTAAATACAGTCAAGTATTATAGCACTGTAAAATTTGTTGTCGTACAGAAGCAATTTAGCCATGTTATTCGAGGATTGCCTATATTGTATAAATCGATTTTTATAAGTGGCCCTGATCGCGAGATATTATCGATGACCGGCTATCGTTTCTTTAATCGTTCGTAAGACAGTTCTCGTGATTGCTTCCAAATTAGACAACTAACGTTCCGACGTTCGTAACTTCAACATAAAAATCGCAGATGTACTTGTACCTCCTTAAGCAGGAAGTTATAAAGTTTCCTGATTCTGAAGAATCGATCGAAGATCTCCATAAAGATCCGTTAGATCGTGAAAACTAGACCAGCTAGAAATTATTGTTAGAAAGTTAAAATTGTAGATCGTGTTAAAGGTTGTATTTTCTACTGAGACAGAGCATAATTAATAGTAATTTATAGTAATAGCACACTGAGGCGAGTAAGCGACATGATAGATAGGTAAAGTGCTATTGTGTTTAATGAAGTTAAGGTTGATAATGGAGATAAGTATTTTTTCCCTTAGGTGTTAGAAATTGATGTATAATTAAATTGGCGTGTACAATAGCTGCGAGAGAAATGTGTTTATACAAAAAATAATCTTGTCAGAAATATTGTACAAAATAAAATTTTGCCAAGATCGGGACAGTACTAAAAAACTTACTTATAAACTTGTAATATTTCAAGGATTTGATTAACATAAAAATGTTTGAGTATAGTATAAGAGACACTGAGGACAAGTTAAATAGTTATTTTAAGATATCTGAGTCGTTCTTGGAAATATAATTCCAGAACAATTCGTGATTAATATTTTTAGAAATACGTAAAATTAAAAACAATCTCAAAAATCTTCTAAAAACTAAAAATCTAAATTCAGTCATTTTGGTATAGAAACTTATCGATGTAGTAACATGTGGTATGCAATGACATAGTTAAAGATATATTTTACGAAAATGGCATGTGAGAATGGACAGTATATAGGAAAATTTAATTTCCTGTGTGTTACAAGGGGCTTAATTACTTCGGCTCGTAATATGTTGCATAAAAACGGAAGATTACGATTAATGATAAAGAGTGTTCTTGCTATCTTTCCATATTTATCTTTGCACAATGTGTTCCCTATGTGCGTTGTCCTTTACTTCGTGTCATGCGTCGTTTAACAAATTATAGCGTAATAAAGATATAACGTATGCGATACCTAGTAAAGAAGTTATTATATAACTGATTATGTATAAATTGTTGAATTACCCGGGCCTGGGATTTTCCATCTTTTCTATGCAAATGCACGTATGTCGTTATACATCATTTAGTATTTACGTTCTACTGAATCACATATGCTACTTAAAATATATGAACAAAATAAGATGCAGATGAGATAGCTAATAGTAGTAGACATTTAAAGATTATTGAAATATCATCATATCGAATTATACATATTTCAAAAATAGCAATAGATATTGTCTGCATCGTATGTATATATGTTAAAATTATATCTATAAATTATGCTAAATATTACCTACCACATGTATCATATTAAAAAGATCATATTTAACACGATGAAGTTCGTTCGCAGATTAAACAATTACAGAGTTATATGCGTAAACAATTTGAAATATTAACAAATCCAATGTTAAATTTAACTGTTTCCATTCAACATAGTATAGCTTCTTTGCAACTTAAAAATTTACCGAATTATGCCGATAACAAATTTTAATTATTATCGAGAATGAAATGAATTAAATATTAATACAAGAATATTATGATATATACGTTTAATATAGCAGAATATACTATTAAAAACTCTTTCGACTTTTATCTGCACCTATTATTCTTATCACTTTTTCATCTAAGACTTTGTACAAAGCAATTAATATTACTATATCAATTTAATTCCCTCGACAAATGCGAATATCCATCGATCATATCAATTTTAAACGAGGATTCATCGAGGCAGAGATTCCAAGAAAAATTTGATCTACGAGCTCTGGCAAAATTTTTAATCATCGTTGGTCCTTAATCCAGAAATCAAATAACCACGAAATAACAAGATGTTGCCAATTCGCGAAAACGGCTTAACTGCCGGTTGCGTTGCTTCTCGATGGAACATAGTGCAATTTCACCGGCAGATAATCAACAACCTCTTATCTGGACGCGTGCTGTGTAATCATTCGATTAAAATTACACAAACAACGTCTGCATAGAGGCAGATGCGTTTCGAAAACGAATCGATTTCGAATGCACGAACTGCGTAGCTACGGATCTGTTTGTCTTTTCAGGTAGACTCGCGCGTGCACATGTTGATCACGCCATATAATGATCGACGATCGATACGATCGATACTGTGCGAACATTTTCGCCGATGGCAATCTTTTGACAGTATACGTGATGTATCCAGTTCGTGCATCTTTTTAGGCTATCTTTCCAGTTTCAGACCTTGTATTTTTTTTTTACTTTGGAGGTTAAATTTTTTAACGTGGGTGATTTAAGTGAGCAGCTTTTGAATAAGTAGATCGAGGGTTTTTATGTAATTTCATACTTTGATAGAATAAATGGAATTGAAATAACAATTGTTTCGTTTGTTATAAGTATTATACATTGAATTACATTACAATAAATAAATTTTTTAACGTGAGTGATTTAAGCGAGCAGCTTTTGAATAAGTAGATCGAGGGTTTTTATGTAATTTCATACTTTGATAGAATAAATGGAATTGAAATAGCAATTGTTTCATTTGTTATAAGTATTGTATATTAAATTACATTGCAATAAGTAAACCGCGGATATTCATGCAAATTAATATTTTTACGAACTATTAATGAGATAGAACATAGGCTGAAATCTGTTTTACCTATTAAAAATAAGGTAGCTATCCATTCAAAATTGAATATTTCTCAAAAAATAATTTCTTCTTGGCATGCGCCTTTAACGAGCCATTTCAGGAAGCAAATTTACTTCACACCAATTTCACGGCTACCTTTAATAAGCCCCAACTGTTTTCAGAGTACACCTATCAAATATTTCTCACGGTATACAATTTGTACATAATCATAACATAATGAAAGTTCAACAAACATCGAAATTAAGGGAACAATTATACTTTGACACGATCGTTTCCAGCGAAATTGTCTCACGATTTCCCTCCCGTTGTACATAATTGCTGGAACGTGTTAATTATATACGAAATAAACTTAATATTATATCGTAATGAAAACACGCGATAAAAACTCCGAACCTGAACATTGTAACTTATTTAATAATTAATTGCAGGGCTAATAACATGGTTGCGATGATGATGACGCGAACGTCATTTTGGAAACATTTCATTTTGTAATATTCTCGTAACCACTCTCATTTACTTCACTCTCGACCGGTATTTACTCAACACATCGTATCTTCGTCGAGGATCTCTCGTTACGTTTACCGCTAACAACCGATCTGGGGGCCACACCTAAAATTTAGAAGTTAATGGCTGTCCAGCCACTTCAACAGGCAACAACGCAAACATCTAGTAATTGTCATGTTACGTTTTATTACGCGACTATGTTTCCCGATGAAACAATGTCTCGAATATCCTAAAAGAAAATGTAAATACAGGGTGTCCCACGTTTTTTTTTTCAGCAAATGGTGCTAGTTTATTCTATGAGTAAAAAGAAAAAGAAAGTGACATATCCTGTGAAACGAAATGTAAAACTGTTAGCTGTGTAAGTATATTAATATTAATAAATTCTGTAGAAATATCTTTTACCAAATCGACAACGATTATTTATTTTTTTATATGTAATATGTCTATTCGGTGCTTTTATCGATTATAATTTCGTTTGTAACATTATGAAAGTTTTCATTTCATTTACATATGTCTGGAACGTTTGCTTGCTCGCTACTGTAAGCATAGGTTCATAAAATAATTTACTAGAATGTTATGCCAAAGATAAGAAACAGCAAGCACACCACTAGACTTGTCTTTTTAAAGCGTAGGAACAGGTTGACGATGCTTAGGTATGTTTCACTTCAAAGTGTTGAATATTTATTAGAACACAAATTTCTTGTTGATATCCTTTAAATTCAATGAATGCTAATATTGTATATTTATTATGATACGAATTTCGTGTCAATGGCATTTTATTGCAATGAATACATTACGAATCTTTAATATTCGTACTATTAATAATTCTTGCTTGCTAAATTTAGTGCTTTAAAATCCTTCAGGAGTAATAATAATTTTTATTTTATTGCAACGTATACCATAGAATCTAAATCGAAAAATTAGCTCGAAATTCTACTAAAAGAATTAGAAAATTCTTTCGTTGCAAATCTATTGAAATAAAAGAATTTGTTATACTCATCTATAGAGTTAATAGCAAATTAATGAAAAAATCTACAGGAGATTTAGTACGAGTGTAACTAGTAAAATTCCAAATTTTTAGTCCTTCGTGTATATATGTAATGATCTTGAAACTCAAAGAAAATGGTCTTAATCGTCGTATCCGCCGTGGAGTTTAATATTGTTTGTAAGAAAACTGATCTGTTATTTTTTTGTCATACTCTCATCTTTTTCTTTTTAATGAAACATTTATGAGTTCTTACTTGTATGAAAGTTTTTTCTTAGTTCTGTTCATAGAATCTAGCACCGTGTGACAGAAAACGCTTAGATAATAGACACCTTATATAAGAAATATGAGGCACACAGGTATAAATTACTGCGACGTACGGAATGTTGTTCATAAATAATTCTTCAAATGTCTATAAAAATGCTCTGGTGAATAAATGCGGGAAATATTCATATTCGTATTTAATCAATAATTACACTGTATTTTTTTTACCCATATAAAAACTATTCGTTATGAATAACACAAGAGTTTTTATCATTCTTTATAGTCGCAGTTAGGTACAATGTGTTACATTCGGGATAACAAATGTAAAATCATATAACGAATGATGTCCTATTATTGTAGATCGATGTTTAAACAACCTTCCAAGCAGACTGATCTTCATATGCGAAGAGGCTAATGAATGAAACCCTTTTATGTGAAATTCGCGTAGGTGGGCCACGAGGTTGGTTGGAGATGTAAATATAAGAAAGAATATTCTTATCTTGGTTTGAAGTTAGAAACAAGAGAGAAAGAAACGTATGACTATCATTGGTATATGAAATATGTTTTACGATAAAGTAAGAAAGATAATTTCTATAAATGATAAAGAATAATAAAAAAATGAGATTAATTATATTTAAGTAAGACAATGATACTAAGACACGTTCGTTGCAAATTTCGAAGAATTAAATTCTGAAATTTTAAAGAATCAAAATCCAATTTAGAAAAATGAATATCCTGGATAGCAGTGTCTGCTATAAGGCAAAGACGTACCTGAAATTCATTCCAACTTCCATTACTATGAAAGTATCGATATTCTATGTTCGTTAGAATTTGACAGATCAAGGTCCCATTTAATAAAATGAAAATTTTAATCAGGATAATCCAACATCTATCAGAAAATATTTCGATTACAATATCGATACTACAATGAATAATACGTTAAACATATTGCTACGCGTCTCATTGCGAAATTAAAGAATCGAAATTCAACGTAGCAAATTGAAATCCATTAATATCCATTACGAAGCATTTTGGTGCAGCCATCGATACGATAACGAATGAGACTTTCAGGGGAGTATCAAACCGTTATTAATATGCCTTTTAATTATACTTTATATATATCGCGGCTAAATTGTTAATCTTATCGAGAAATTTTGTATCTTCGTAAGAAGGACACCTGCTCGCGTGTAAGTATGAGTTTCTTTCAATACAATGTTACTCAAATATCGAGAATTCTTTATGTCGATCGCGAGGTACAACGCTCGATAAGCGATGGCAATTAAGATCATCCACGTAAGGGGCACAATTAAAGAGTAAATTATATAGAATTAAATATTTCTCTTTAATTACCCGTTTATTTGAGATAATTCCGACAGATGCTAATCCGATGACCACCACCTTTGCTCATGACGCGACATCACGAGTATTATTACTCCGTTATCATAAAAATGTATTGCCGCGAGCGCAATTCATTCGGTTCTACGAAGCAATTACGGTGAACATAACGTATGCGCGAGAAAATCAGAAGTTGTACACATTAACATGTTAAGAGACGAATTTTAGAATCTCTTGATCGCTTGTGCATAATCTTCCCTGCAGTTTACTTGTTTCGACAGGTATCAAAGAATTTCGAATAATTCTGCGTTCTGATAAGAACATGGAAATGCTTCTTCACATCTTATTCGAACAAAATTAGCAAAACGCGTTACAGGAATAATTTGTTTCTCAGAATTACAATCTTTTTGATAATGCAAACGATATTTATGTATATAGCCATAATTGTCCTTCATTTTGTCCTGTTTATGTTTTTTTCAATACCTCCCCTATATTTATAAAATTTATAATATCACGTTATATGGAAAGACCTTTTCGACTCAAGTTGAATCTTCATGTTTATACAATACATGTTTTCCAAAAATTCTGCTCATAATGCTGAAAATTTACCAAATGTCCAGTTGGACAAATTGTAAAGTACAAATTAAATAATAAAAAAAAATTATACTGATGGCGAAATGATATATAGTATAACTAGCGGCAACGTAAGAAATATTATTGATTTACAATTTTCATCTTAATCCCTCTGTTTGATATAATATATTAACGCTTAGCAAAATTGATCAACTTGTTAATTGAGAAAGACGAATGAGCTTGTTAACCGGATTACTAATATTCTAATAACATTTTTATTCAGACGTACATCTCATTACAAGAACATCTTTTAGTGCATTTACGCAATCTTTAATTTCTCGTTGATTTCGGTTACCTCTTGGTCGATTATTTCGTTTAGGAGTTAATTGAGTCCAGTCTGGCGTACACGCGGTAATAAACGCGTAAAAATTTCCTGATTACTGGTCGTACAAGGCCAATAGTGTCGTTAATTTATCTAACTACGCGTATGGCTGCTCTTCTGTGCCGTTATTCGTTGGAAAATGCCTATGGCTCCGCGAAACTATTTCTCGATATCGGCCTCAATAAATTTGAGGATCATCTGGAGCGCACCAGTGATAAACGAACCCGCGGCTTGTTCCAGTATCTCATTCGCCAGTGCAACTTCTCTATGCACCGTTTATCCCTGCCGTTAGAAACGCTATTTCGTTTATTCCCAGATCACAGGTGAAAGAACATGATGAGTTAGAATTCCTGTCTTCTACAAAAGCGTAACTTTTAAATTCGATATGTTAACAGTAAATTCTATATAGAAACTACTTTGTTTAAAATTCTTTTTATTTGATTTTGACATTAAATATATGTTTTCTCACTTTCTTGAATATTCAAAAAATATTAATAACATAGAGATTACATAGAGATTAATGTCAAATTAAATTAACTTGGAATATCCGTATTTTATACAATCGTTTGTTGCAAATCAACAATTGGATATGTCAGAAAATTATTGTATACTATAATTACATACGGATACATGTTGCAAACTGTCATTAACTAACTACTATAAATCTACCATAAATTATACTTATAAATTACCGCCTTCTTTAGCAAGGAAGTAGCTAATTTCATCTCATTTTATTCAGGATATTCATCGATATTTATCACTAAGTTCTAAACTCCACTCGGAAGGAATAAAAGCAAACTTTCGAATTAACAAGTTTTGAAATCAGGCACCTAGCATTACTATACACTGTATCTTTAGCACGCCTGATAACGGAGATTGGATGACATGCATAATTCAGTTGGTTTTTTTCTGTATATCGACCTTACTATTCAATCCATATAGCAAGTTGTTGATCAAGCCATATCGCGATATGTTTATCATTCAAACCATCTATTTATGGGTGTCGCTTCGATTCGCCTCGATCGTTCGCTTTTTTTTTTAATTGATTCGATATTCCTGCCAATCCACGATCGATAAAATCTACTTTTGTTTCGTTTCCGTATGTCGTTCTACTTGTCGTTGCTTATTTTATAATTTGATCGAATGATCTATCTTTCATTTATTGAAATGTAATTAAACGTTTCAGTAACTTGTAAATAACTAGTTTTATAAATATACCGTGTATTTTTATACATTTATGAGAAATTCGAAATTATAAAAATTCATGGAATGCATATAATATGCAAAAATATGTAAAATATTCGAAGTACACTAATTACTATAATATTTAGTAGACACAAATTATATACTATCCAAGTTCTGTTTGCTTAATTATATGCAAAAATATTTTAATGCGCATAAACATACGCAGTTTATTTGTAAGATAAGTTGCCGAGTTAAAATATACTTTAAATCGGCCGCTTCATATGTAAAAATATTTCGTTCCTTTTTTTATCGAAAGTTCGATATGAGATGATAGAAAAGCATAATCAATTTCACCGTCAACACTTTCACAAAATATCGATCTCTTGAAATTAAATTTCTTCCGATTCTTATCATTCGTATCTAAATGTTTACAAAGTCCAGTTAGATTTTAACGCTACCAGGTATCAACTGTCAACCTGACGATGGTCAGGCATAGGAAGGCGCATGTATTTGGCGGGAAGACAGGGTTACAAAGCACGCCAAAGATCAAGAGCAGAGAGACTGTCGAGGGAACAATGTCTGTCAAACAATGACGCATTGAATTGTGGCCGGCGCATTCATTCGATTCAAGTCGTCGTAACGAACTAAGAAATCGTAATCAACGGTGATCGAGCAACGAGGATCTCCGTAATCTGGCTGCCTTTAACGTTTCCCTCGGCGACAGAAAAAGGAAATTGAGGAGTTGCAATGATAAATATCAGAGATGAAAATCATCAAACATCATTTATTACACGACCTCTGCGGATTTTCACCGTTTACGGTGAAATCACTCACAAATCATTCACAAACTTCATTTTTTTTAATAGTAAATAATTAATCGAATTAATTAAAGTTATTTCCCACGAATAATCCAATTTTTTCGTATTCTAAGTTAAAAATATTGATAATTATATTGGCAATCATATTGGAAGTTAACGTTTCCCTTCATTTTCTACATTTGCAATGCGGTTTTTTCATATTCTAGGTGGAAATGTTGATAATTATACGGGCAATTACATTTGTTCGCCATCTTCCTATTAAGTTTCCTATTTTTAATCTATAAAACATAAAATCGTACATAGTGAGAAATTTCGTTGTTACAAGCTCAGTGTCAGTTCTCAAAAAATGTTTTACTTATCATACAATTATTTTTCACTAATCGTGATCGTCTTCTATTTTCTTGCCACTTACATCGTTCAATACTTTCTTTTAACTACTCAGTCCAACTATTTGACGTTCGTTTACGTTTAACACTCACATTTCCACTATCAACTGGGTCATGCGAAACATCTCTTAAATATGCTCAACAGGATAGTTCGAATAAAACAGATTGATATATGCGTTGAACGAGTTTTATTCGACTCTGTTACGAGGATAAGCGTGTTTTAATGGTCGAAGAGGGTTGAGAAGGAAACGAGGAGGAAAAAAGGAAAAACCATCCTAGACCAGTTAGTTGATTATCAGTAAGACTACTATGTACAGTCTGCATATCAGGCAATTTAGAATATTGATAGGGTTTGCTAGCTTGTAATCTGCTGGCAGAGACACGAGGACATGGGAACTGGAAGAAGGAAATTAAACCTGTCGCCGGAACTAATATATTTCTAACCTGCAATTCATTGATTATGTTCTATTTATAGTAAAAAGACTTGAATAGTGTAATCATCCTTCACTGTCAATTATTATATTCGCTGTCAATTGTTACATTCACAACATTATTACATTACCATATATATTAAATGTTTACGAGACATGTATTTTACTTTCACTGACAATTGGTAACGTGGCTTTAGTTTTTTGATAAAGTAACTCGAAACACAAGATATTATCTATAATTTGCTTGGCAAGGTTGCTCAAGTATTGATGATAAAAATAATTATGAATTATGATATAATCGTATAGGATTATATGTAGAAATAACGTTTTAATTGTTTTAATTGTATAATGCAAGTTCAAATAACAATCATCAGAGTGGAATTAAATAAAAAGCCATTATAATGTCATGACAAATGCCGATATATTTACGAATATCTTAACATTAATGGGTCCAAGCCGATAACACTTGCATTTTATCCGTTTTCGTCAAATTACATTTTTATAAATTAAAATTGGAAACATAAATGGCGTGAATGGTAAAAAAAGAAGGTGTGCCAGATAAAAGTGCAGATTGTTACTCGCCGGTAGGCTACTCCGGTTTGAACGTGTTGATTCAAGAAACAACAAATCGTACAACATTGTTTCAGAGCAGGTCGTTTAATCATCCTATTGAAAAGGGGGATCTATATAATCTACAATTTGTAACTCGTCAGCTCACTAATACCATTATCTAGTAAATTATTATGTAAAATTGCCCTCATAATAAATTTGTCCTCGGCTATGAGCTCATCTCTAACGCTAGCATAGCTAACAAGTACGAACCACCTTCAAACATTCAAACAGAAGAAATCGAAATACAATAGAAGACATTTGCGAAAGTACTACCGGAGATTTCGCGCGGACGAAGGAGCGAAATGATCGTGGAAAGAGAACGAAGAGGTTCGCCAGTTTGTCGGGCAGAGTTATGCGAGCGCAACGATGTAAATACACGCCTTTGCCGTGTCTTGGCACGGTTCTGAGGACCATGGAAGCTACAAGAGGAAGAGAAGCTACACGGAGCTAGAGACGAGATAAAAGAAACCCTCGCGCGCGTAGATCCAAGCGTACGCTTCGAGACACAAAAGGCTAGGCGAGGAAGAAGGTGGTTAGGTGCTAGTCGTAAACAACTGTCGAACACAATCTCCTAATGCACGCCTCTTCTTTGGCACACGGGACACCCCCTCAAACCCCGACCAACCTCCATTCGGATCGCGGAGCCACGGTTCGGTAATAGGAAGTTATATCCGCGGGATTCACGAGGCTGCTGCCGCACAAACCTATCATTCCATCTTTTCTCGCGTTTTTCTTGCCAATGTGGAGCGAGAACAGCGTGTCGTAAACATCGAATTCACCCTACTGAAACTTATGCGTCGATGAAACTGAAATCGACACATTAATACGTTCGATTTCATTTTCTAGGAAAGCAACGAGAAGATGCTCTCGTTTGTTGCAACTGTAAGATACTTTGCTTGGCCCATTCACAATTTTTGAGTTTATAACGTGTATTAGAATTTTAGTTGTTATGTCGTAACGTAGCGTTGATTTGATAGAAAACCGACAATATCGAGAAATCTGAGGATATCCGAGAAGAACGAAGTATGAGTATTTAGAAGGATGGAATTATCATAATTGTCTGGTAAACTTATGTTATTTTTTACGAGAAGGGCTTCACAACTCTCTTATCTTATCTTATCAAATCTATCTCATCCTATTTTTTAATAATAAAGATTACAAATGAAAGATACTTTTCCATTGGGAATTCCCGAATCCAATAAACAGGTATGAGGGTCGATTTCTGCTCTTTCGTTTCGCGTATCTTTTATTTTAAATAGTGTTCGAAGGTTATCAGTATTCTTCGATTTCTTTTCAGTTCAATGAATGAAGGAAATGATATTTTTACATATGAATAAATTGAGCTGCCAACTAATCTTCTTTAGATATAGACGAAAGACGATGAAACGTTCGAACTTTATCAAAGATCCCTATAGTAATAAAATCTTAATAGTAATAAACCAAATTTTCAAAAAAAAAGAAAAAAAAATCCTTTGCTGTAAGTACTATCCAGTAATAAAATTCTTTTAGTATTTTCTATTTAAACTAAACTATTGGAAAAAACGGCCTCTCATAATGAATATATTCTAGCAGCAATCCCATAATGGATACATATACATATTTTATACAAAATTCTTTATATGACAATGAAGAGCCCAAATATAAGAAACTAAATTGGAGTTCATATTTAAGCTACGACTATTTTACATATATATGTATGTATATTGGTCTCTACTTGTCTGGGCTTGGTTACGTAGCAAAATTCGTGAGAAACTGATCGATTGCCGACGACATATTAAGTAATTGAGGGTTTTGCATACGTAAGTGGCATTGTAGTACGTATTACGTACGTCGGCGACGTATTTATTCTATGAAGGAAAAAGACTAATGGAATAAATACGAGGATTCTGATGAATGAAGAATATTAATATTACTCCCGCCCATTATAGTCGAATTCAATCAAATATTTGCAATTCAATACAACGCTCCAGTGAAATTTATACGTCTACGTCGTACGAGAATAGAAACAGGAATAAGGCTCTCCTCTTTTTTCTCGTCAGTCTGGGAAAACAATAAGAAAAATGACCTCGTAAACCGGGAAGAGTCACCCCTCGCGTATCGATACTCGTAATCGCGGAGCTAATGTATCGAACTCTATTTTATGTACAGCTTCAGCAATGCCACCGGGCGAAAAAATTTTTAATATCGCTGTTTGCCCGTATAATATGCTTCGTTTTAGCCGTTCGCTCGTATATTTCTGTTTCTTTCATAAAATAACTGTCTCAGTCGCGACATACGACATACTTTTTTGATCTTTTTGTCAAAGATCTAATCAGTCCAAGTACATTCGTATCTTGTCACGATTCAAAAATAAGAAACTGCTTCGAGGATCGTGTTCCATTTACGTGCCTCGCAGATTTGATTTAGCAGATCGCCACGAGTTATTAATCTCTCGATATTTTTATCTTGCGATCGACTCGAGACAAAGTACTTTAGTAGCAGCAACGCGTCTCGAAATGTAATTTTTCGTCAAATATGCCAGAGTTACTGTTAGTAACAAACGGCTTCGAAAGTTCGTTTAACTGGCTAAAATTATTTCCTATTATCTGTCTGGGTTTTTATCGATAAGAAAATGGATATTTTCCGAGGCTGGATAATTGGTGAGACTTGTTTGAAAAATATACTGGAACTACTAGATAATTCGTTTAAAGAAAGTCCTTCTCTGTCAACAATTTAACGACGCGACACGTTGAGTAACGTCTTATATGAAATAATCACATTACAATGTGCAAATATTAGATATAATACGTTCCTCCAGTAATATGCAATTTAAATGATATTAACTAAACAATGTACAAATAACAATCAAGGGTCAGGGCCTTTAGAATCTTTTAATAAATCGTTAAGTTTTTATATCGGTATCCGCATTTGATTTTCAAAAATATATTAGGTTGTCCGATAAGTTTCTTTCTTTTACAAACACGTCTTTTACAACGATACATCTTTATACAAACATGAAACCTAATCTGTCGAACGTTGTGATCTTTGTCTTGATAGAACGAAATGGATCATACGTAATTCGATAAAATAATATAAAACGAAAAATGTTGTGCATCCATTATTTTCTTATAAAACGAAAGAAACTTTTCGGACGACCGAGTAGAACGAAACATTAAAATTACCCCGTTAGTGAAGTATTAATAATAATATTTTACATTTCTGTTTGTCATTTTGATGAAGGGATTATTATTCTATCGATATAATGACAATTATATAAATGGAAATAGTTGAAAATCGATTTAAAATATGTTCTACTTTTTTGAGTAGTTATGTTCTTCAAAAACATTTTATAAAGTAAACCAGAAAATTTTTCAGAATATTTCATTACTATATGGTCATCTTGGTATCGATTGATCGTACAAGACAGGATATCTGCAATTCTTATCCGTAGATCATTGGTCTGGTAAAGTAGATGCACTTCATTGGGTTCTTGCAACGACATCTGATAGCTTATCGATATGGACAAGTGGTAAATGAGAAAGTAGAAAGAAAACTATTACGGTTGGAGTGACGTTATGATAAAGTATCTAAATTAGCATAGTGTACTTGGGCATTAGAAAATTCTGATTCCGGCATGCTGTATCCGGCATGTCACGTTTTCATGATTTCCGTGTGTTATGCATATTAATAGCAACCATGAAATTATAATATCTATTTCCAATAATTCCGTTCATGACAGCAAATCAAATAAATAACGTGGATATATATTTATTTATTTGGTCGAATTATTGGTTGAATTATTAGGTTGAATTACAGTTACAGTTTTGTCTTGCAGCAGAATAAATTAATATCGAGGAAATCAAATCTTGCCAGACAATATTTGTATTTATGAATTAAAAAATCAGAAAATATTATACAAGAACACGATCTAAACACGATAGACCTAAAACGACTTTCTATACATCAATAATTCATCGACGTAATCACCGTTTTATCTTCATAAAAATAATTTTCATATCTTCGCAATTTTTATCAATTTTTGTATCAGTATCCCAATTACATCTTCTATCAAATATAAAACATGAATCTTTTTAATAATTTATAATGCTTACAAAAGAATCTATTACGGTATTTTCATAATTCGCAGCCTCTTATATATAATTCGAGCTGAATAAAACAACTAATATCGTCTATCTATACACGAAACAACAAAGGAATCGAAGTTTTTTTGTCCGCGAGAGGTTTCTTTTCGCGGCAGAAGAGAAGAGCCAGCGAGAGCACGGAGAACAGCCATCCAGTCGGATATCGACGGGGCAGATGAGCTACCAATAACTCAATGTGCGCTTATAAACTGATCAGACTTCGAACCCACCCTCTACTTCTATCGCCCATACCCCTCGTGTCGTCCTCCAGACCTTCGACTCGACCCCGTTCCAATAGCTCCAAGTTCCTCTTACGCCTTCCATGACGACGGGAACGACGACGACGGCGAGGACGACGTATTACTTGGGACTGCTTCGGCAGAGAGTGAAATGCAAGCGAATTTACCGCACGATTTAACATCCCTGCCGAGCCACGAGCATTCATCCGCCTTCTTCCACGTACTTCTCGTGAACGCGAGCACCAAGAACGTAGGAAAAGTCGAGGGATGAATCGTAACTCGGGGTTAACCGAGTTTGTTGCGCCCCGCGTCTAGACCCTGTCTGTGCAACAACTTGCAGTTCCAACGAAGATTCGTGTATGGATTTTGATATATTGGCATCTATCGATTCGTGAGATTTGGTTGCTTAACCTGTTAACTGGAGAAGTGGAATTAATTTATCAACTGTACTGTTTCACAAATACGATAGTTTCTTTATGTATGGACACGTTGTATTTTAATTCGTTGTTCCATTTTTATTGAAAATTATTAGACAAATAAAATATTAGTTTTTATCAATTTTCAAATTACACGATTATACAAATTTTTATTCAAGAGATGACTTGGTTTATAGGTTAATCGTTCGCTTTGTCGTTGAACAGATTAGATTTAGTTGAAATATTTGGTTACTTATTTTTCAAGCTTTCTATTGGAATTTTTAAATATTTTCCAAGCATGTCTACTGTTGGTATTGCATACATATTACTACTACGTACCATATAATGATTACTTGTAAAAATGAATATTGTATGAATAAAGATATTTTATTGCACTCGATGCGACTGAAAAGTAATATTTTATTTGAGTTGGTGAAAAAAGAAGTTTCAAAAGATGGAAACTTGATTTCGGAATTTTTAGTTCTATAACGATATGAGAAGTTTGACGCCGATTAACTTTTATTTATACAAGTTTAATCTATTTAAATTCCTAGAAACTGAAGCGAGTGAAATCTCTGCTTTTTATTTTTTACTTGGTAAACATCTCAGAATATGATATAATATAAAATTTCTAATATACATATGTTAAATCAAATTTCCGGCTATTCCGTAAAATTATCGATTAAAGATGAAACGTACCGTTTATCATTCTCACAATATTTTTCAAATAATTTTTTCGCGATAAAATTTTTCTATAACGCCTGTAACATGATCGTACCGGCGCAACTGAACAAGATGGCAGCATCCTTTCAGGCAACAGATCTCTACACGCAAGAGTAGTTCCAGTTGCATGCTTACAGGCGTGGAAGCCAGTACTATCCGTAGGGAGAGACTATCGATCTCATTGGTACATGGTCTCATCGAATCTCGTTTACCGTGGGGATTCTGTAAGGACCGAAGTAAGATCGAAGCAGTAAATTTAAGGATTTTGGTCTTCCTCGAGGAATAAATTTAGCTCCGAATGATTCGCAACTTGGAGGATCTGTTCCACCAGAATGAAATACCATTTCGAGGAAATGCCATACGGATTCGGTTGTAGTTTCCGCATCGAAAGTTAATGCATAACAGATCGAAATAAATATCTCCTATTTTTTTAAACAAAGTATTGAAAAGAGTACAGATTATCTGATTATCCAATTTGGCAAAAAATTGTAAAAATGTAGGGAAGAAATTTGTGATCCATAATATACCATTTTTATCAATTCACTAATATTGTTAGTTAGTGTATCGTTGTGCAATACGATCCAGGAGTGATGTACTTTTTTATGAGCAATACTTCTCCTACACTTTTTGTTGTTAACCGTTATTTAGGCGAACCAATTATTAAAAATTAACAAGTAATAGTATCGAACTTTTCCTTTCAATTATGAAGCCAAGATAACTATAAACAATCGATGAAGTAAAAATATAACAATTGTAACAATTGCCAAAACACAATATACGCGTCGGTAGTAGAGAAACTATTAATTACCGAAGTAAAGCATTAAAAGTAATTTGATATTTTAAGAAAAAAAAAACATTGTATTTAATACATTTATGATATATCGTTCTTAGGGTTTGATTTTAATTTATTCTAGTGTAATCAAATCGTACAAGTTAACTTTTTTTAATGCCCTGCAGATACGTGCCTGAGTATACGCATAATTGAAGCTATTTCTTTCAGATGGGCAACTAGAGTTATTATATGTAAATCATTTGATTCGACGTATCTCACGTTGTAAGAAAAAGGGTAGAATAAATGGCACTAGAAGTTTCTACCGTCTCGTTAGGCATCTTCCATCTACCTGTTTATGACGAAACGCTTCCGTTAATTATCTCTGTGATTAGAGCGTAACATTATCTACTCGAAATCTAAAGTAATATAGAATTATTATAATTTTGATAAATATGAGAATTGACGATTATTTTAGAAGGTTGATAATTTTTTACTATGTAACCATTATCATAATTATCAATTAATTTTTATGTGATTTCTCACCACCCTATCTCTCTATTGTTTCATTATCTTTTATTCGTCTAAAAAAATATTTTAGTACAATGAAATCTTTTCCTGGAAAATTTGGTTTACAAATACATTGAATAAACTATTGAATTTGGAATGGTATGTTTCTGTTAGTTATACAAATATTATATTATGGTACTAAAAAAATTGGTATTATAATATATATAATACTATTATTATATAACATTGATATATGGCGACTAAAATGTTTTCTTTTTTTTTATTTCTACAAAAATAATATCAAAAGTTTGTACCACGAAAATTAAATATTTAATAAATTTTTATTTTTAACGCGAAGCACTTTCTCTTTATATTGTAACAGTTTCCAAAGCTATTATGGACAAATTATTTAATTATTCTAAATCTCTCGAATCTATTAAACTAAACAAAATTACTGACAAAAGCGTTATTTACAAATCTCTTTCCAAAGTAAGTTTCACTTTATTTCATGTCAAGTGATCAACATCGAAGGCAGCCTGACAATGATGAAATAAATTATTTTTCCAAGATCTTTCACGCGTAACCTTGAAACATTTCCGGGTGTACCGACCTCCAAGCTCTCAAGGTGCCATTCGACTATTGTACGACCCTGTTAGGGCCGTCTATCACGCTTTGCCCACCGACAGATGTTTGCCTCCTAATATATGCACGTGTCAACGTATCTGCTTGCCTCTCTACTTCCTGATAGAACGTAATGCGCGGGTGTTGCAGATAAATAGTATGCTAGGCTCGCTTCGACAATGGTAATCGTACAACGAAAGAGTTTAAACTCATGTCAAAGCAATCAGATCTCATTGAAACGCAATATTATTTAGTCGAAAGTGAAAAATTAATAAATTAAAGATCTGCTATTGCATTGAATGTAATATAATATCATACTAAATTTAATTCACCGAGAATATTAATAATCAATGATCTTAGCTACTAATAATAGGAATCATATAATGTTGTAGCTTTATTGATTTATAGTAAGTAGTTACCGTAATGATTTCTTAAATGAATTGTATAAAACATGAATTTCATATCTATTAATTTTACAAATAAAAGTTTATAGGATTATTCTAAGTACCTATAATAAGAGTATAATCAAAATTTAAATTCGTTTTTTTTTTATGTATTAACGTTTAAAGTAAATTGGAAATAGATAATCTTATCTGAGATATATAACGTTGTTTGTTTTAATAATTGAAAAGAATTTTAGTTCCTGAGATAATAAATGCATCTAGTAATTCGTATCTTTTAAATCACGTTTTATTGTAATGGTCGAGTGAAACTATTACGCGTATATCATAATTGATAATTAAAGTATTTGAATTGTTACGTCTATTTTCTCATTTAATATTGTTTCTCACTATTTGCATAACACGTTTATACACTTTCTTTATTATTATATTTTCATTTATATTCGATAAGATAATAAAAGATACTACCATATTAAGAAAATTCTATTATAACTGAAATATTGATATATTCTTCAAGATATTAGAAAAATATTATTAAAAATTGTCACTGGTTTCAAACATATTTGTTGATAATAAACAAGATTCGACCATTAATAATTCTATCAAAATTTTCTATCGAACTATTCGGACAAACTTAAAACATCTGTTTTTATTCGATAATTTCCGATAAACTTGATAAAATTTCTAATTGCACTGTTATAATGCGTATTTGCAATAACGATTAAAATAGAGAAAGAGAAAACTTTGAGTAAATAGTTAGTTACTACCATGTAAGAAAGAGGGGTTAATTGTACGAAAGCATAGAGTATACAGTATCTAGAATTTTCCGCGCTTGCAAATGCGGAATGGGATTGAGACAGCTATGAATAAGCTTAAGACAGATAACAGTTATAATTGTTTCTCGAAGCTATTGAATATGCAATTCCAGACAAACAATGATATCAAGATCGCGGATCGAGATCAGACAAGCGTGTATTATATGTGTGTCTATTACGCTGCTCTCTTACATTAATTAACATCATGCAGACACTTCTTGGAAGCAGGACAATAGATGAAAGATTGCTAGTCGCACGATCTTGCAAATTCATCACGATGACGGTAATTTTTTTCGATTTTTTTGTTCTTTTAGTTCGTTGTAAGAGATACGTTTCGTAAACCAAACTGTTGAGATATATTCGTACTTAAGTTTTCATAATACAGTTGTGCAATAGGAAATTAAATTGTCGTTGATATATCGGAGAGGTGGAATAATCTAAGAACTTTGTGACGACTAAATGAATATTTCGAATGAAATATTCTTACGAGATTGATTATACGAAAGATTTTTAAAATACAAAAATTAATATTGCGGGGATTATTTGACAAGTGTTAAAGATATAAGACGACTTGAAGAATCGGAAGAGCGTAATGATTTCTTCGTTTTTTCGTTTTATACTCGCTTGTCTTTTCAATTTTTATCAGAATTTTCTTTACTTCAGGTTATATAGTGTTGTATATATCAAAATATATATATGTGAGAAACATAAGAAAAGATTAAAAAAGACATAAAGTTTCCGAACATTATTTGCGAAAGAAAAGAGTTTACGTTCGTAAGTTTTAAGTTTCATAAGAAAATTTAATACCGCTTTCGTTTCACTTTTCAAATGGATTGTTTCTATGTTACTTAATTTTATTAATATATCTTCTTTCGATCGTAATATAAATTTTACCAAATTTGGGAAACCTTTTGGAATTTGTCACAATTTATCAAAATTTGACCAATTACCATTTATAATAATATTCTACCAATTTATACAGCAAAATCTAATCTTAAGATGTATCTAATAAGATGTTGATATGTTCTGTGTTATAAATTTCCAAAATTCCAGAGATAATATATAATCCTTCACGGAAAAAATATCCCATCTCCATCTAAAAGAAATTATACGATTCATTATCAAGCTCAACCATTGTAATCAATGTAATATCATTACCATCAACTTCATCAAAATAAAAAAAACTAACTAAGCAGATTCACTTTCTTTAGATGTAATGTCATCAATTACCATTTTCTCTAATTCTCACCTTGTACCCTTCTCCTTCGAATCAAATGCACGATGCAAAAACGATTCAAATTGAAAACCCACTGCGTGACAACCAAAACCTCGTAGGTATAATTTTCTAAGCAACCACCGTACAGCGAGTGCGTCTGAAAGAAATGTGTCGGTCTCTTTTCTCTCTCGGGTTGTTCCTGAATTTGGTTGGAGCGCGGACGAGGGGGGTCGACGAATGGAAGAGTTCAATTCCGTATGCAAATGCGCTACTCTCTCACGACGTCTCGCGTGTGGAGGACCCCCGGCGGTCGCGTCACCAATTTCAAAAGCCACCACCTGAGAACGTGTCAATCGGCTGACATAATTCGATTTGAATAATGAACGAACGTCCCCTATGCAAATTTCGACCATTATCGAGGGCCTTGCTAACGGTCCTCGAGCGACGTTATTTCACGCAACGCGCAGCATTTCGTTCTCGACGACAGCCACATTCGTTGACAACGTCGATCACGTGGTCTAACTCCTTTCTTTGTGAACAGCGCACGTAGAAAACAGTGAACGGTATAATCGAAGATAAAATAGCTTTCTATAAATAACAAAATAAAATTGTTTGAATCGTAGCTTTGTTTCAAAGAAAATCGAATTTGATGATTATTTGGGCGTACGTGCATTTGACTAAATTACTAAGCTTCTAATTGTACGTTTGTAGGATAATCCTTTTGAAAGAACTTTGTGAAAATGCAAATTTTCTTTGCATTGATTTATAGATTATCATGGTATGTTTATTGTTAGCTCAATATAGACGAAACTTAGATTCATCTTATTGAAAATGAACTCTGTGTTAGTAACTTTTTTTATATTTTCGATTCGTTTCTGTGCCTATATACAGTAATTCTTGACAATGATACTTATTACAAAACACATTGTATGTGGATGCTTTTTAAACATTTCAAATAATTTGAGTATGTTTTTTAAACTTACGATAAAGATCACTTTTTCAATAACGAATTTGTTCAACTGTAATATTATTATTAATGATAATATTCGCCAAAGCCATTTGATATTCAAGATTTTAAAGCTTATCAGTCTGCAAAACTAGTAACTGTAGTGCAATTTACAATTGAGAATAAAAGTTAAGCAAATGCTGACGTTTTAAGGAATAAGCTCGATCATTTTTATCTTTTTGAAAGTTTTGTGCGTGGAACGAGAATTAAAGATACGACCCATCGCACTGGCTCTTTATGAAAACAACATTTTAAACGAAACTTTTCTTCAAGATTAAATCAGACTACATTAAACGAAGACCGCAAAAAGGGTCATGAACTTCAAAAATGCACGATAGAAGAATTGATATCAATTTTTCCAAGATATCAGATGTGAATGCTACCATAAGAAACACGATTTCGATCGTCATCAGACCAAGGTATCACGAGGTCGAGCAAAGCAGGTGCTCGATAAATGATACGCAGATGCAAACGAAAGCGGACGATCGTAATCGATGATGGGTTAAAAATTGATAAAAGATACAAAGAACATTTAATTAACGGGTTCTGGGTCACGTTATACGTGCGATTGTCCTCGCGACAAACGCGATCTGAATAATTACGGTGCCGTCCACCTGGTGAAATGGCTGTTCGATTCATGGTTTCGGTGTTTGAGATGCTAATCGAATTACCAAAGTCTGTCGATGAAATTCGTTGTAATCCAATTAGGGCTGAAGTATTCCTAATGATATCGACACGCGGTGGTGTTTCTTGCCCCATCAATGGAACTTATGCGCATATTTATGAACAGGAGGATAATTGTTTAAATTTAGCGTGACCCGAAAATTTTAGGAATTTTCGTCTCATTATAAGGAAAATACCATCGTGATGAGTTTTTGATAAGCCTGCTTCGAAGAGTGTTTCTTAAGAAATCGTGAGATTTATACATATACATGTATAGATATTTCGGATCTGATTCAGTATGTAATTTTATGTAATTTAAAATATATGCACTGATATTAAAATATTAAAATATATGCACAATAGAGATACGATTTAAATTAAAGATTACGAAATTTACGGGATAAATTCTTTTAGATAATTCATAAATAAAGCACAAACAGATTCTATAGAAATAACTATTAATATAATGAAACATTAATATAATGACATGTACGTGTTAATTTTACTTTTGCTCTGAATAATAGAAATTATCTTGGTATTGTGAGATGTATCAGTTTCTAACTTAATCGCATCATGTATCGATTGAGATAAATTTTCGACGAATAGAATATTTTCTCTTTCAATATTCTAATATTTAACCCGTTTTGCCGCTACTACAATAATTTATCAAACAAGCATGGCTTATATCGCAACAAATGAACGAATCTGGGTACGAGTATGCTAGAACAAATTCTTTATGTAGAAGTAAATAAATATAATTACCGATCACATCTGGTGAAGAGATCAGGTTACTTTTTTTTGTGTGTTTTTCCACAAATAGGAAAAATATACAATCTCTTGGAATCTGAAACACAAAATTTAGAGAAATATTATTTGTTTTGTAGAATCCTTTAATATCGCATACATATATATATATATATATATATATATATATATATATATATATCACTATATCAAATTACATTAACTTAATCGAATAATAGTATGGAAAATTGAATCACCTCGTTCATTATGCTGTATACATTCGATTTTAATTAAATATCGTTTCATGGAGCTATCAAATGTTAACAAATAAAGATTTCTGTAATTTTTTGTCAAAGATATATCCAGAAAAGAAAATAGAAAAGATAATTACATTCTTGTCACCTGCTATAAAAGCAATTTCAGGTATTTCGCATACGAGACGATTTATCGCCAAGTATCGCCAACTTTGCCACGAAAGCATCGTAGATTACGTATTGAATCACAAACGAGGAAGGGGAGGTGTCAGCGATGTAGTGATCGTGCGTGGTGCCCCATACTATCGACGCTTTTCCAAGGATTCCATGATAAGCAATAAACGAGCCAAGTCGAAATAAATTCTTGCGTGCGGCGCGCGAGACGGCATTACAATGGCCTCTGATGAATGTTCGTATACATTTACATGGGAAATCGTCGTGTCGGACCTATTTCGAAGAAAGCTATGGTGTATCGGTGGTACAAAACCTACCGTCTTAAAAGTTTCAGTTTATTTAATCGGCTGTCGGTTTTGTTTAATTATTTTGAAACGCATTATTTTCTTATTTTCTTTCAGATTGTCATTGTGGAAAATTTAATAATAAATCGTTTATGGATGAGACGTAAAACGATTTATATTGTATATAAATAAAATTATAATGAATCTGTACAATTTGAAACAAAAAAAGTAAATATTTTCAGTTATATTGTTTCTAAGCAGCATACAATGTAAGTTTTCATTGAAATATTAAATCCAACTTTTTATATCGATATATAATTTTCAATTATTTTAACTGCAACTGGTATCAATTAATTTACAATTTTTTCCGATCACCATTTATAAAAGAACCATCTTTGATATCCATGTTTGGTATCAATTATATGGAAAACATTGAATAGAGAAGTTATTTTTCTATAATATACTTAAAAAGCATAAGAACCAATATGATCAACATTTTGTAAACATGAATAAGAAGGAGATAAGAAGTTCTAAAAAGAAAAAAAAACACTCGGCTTCAGAATTCATTCAATATTCCCACCACAACGCGTACAACTAACTCGAGCAATTTTTCACTGAAAACCCCATCTTTCATCCTTGCCAGAATTTTATTAGGTCCCGGTTTAAACATCCTTCTGACTCGGTCCCTTTAAACTGTGCAGAGTGGCACAATTTAAGCGCGACCTTGCGCTTGATAATAGTTTATGAAGCGAGGCCGTGTTCTCTATGCAGTACGACAGCTCGTAGTTTGTACGAGAGAGAAAGACGCTGGTAGACAGCGGGGTGGGTTTATGTCCCGGAATTAATTAACCTACAACCCCTCCGACTGCACAGCCGTTCCACCCTCTCTCATTCTCTCGCTCTGAAAGCACCAAGCGTGCCAGCCATTTTGTCCTCGACTCTCGCTCTCGAAATTCCATTACCCACTTTCTCCACCCCGTGCCAACTACCCCCACACATTTATCCCCTTACCCCGCCCTCACGTTTCTCTTTCTCTCTCTCTCTCTCTCTCTCTCTCCCTCTCGCTCTCTCACTTTCTGTATTTTGTTCGTTCATTCGCTTTAATCTACCTTCCATCCACCCCTTTGGCTCTGTCATCATCCACGCGGTTTCGTCCATCCCACCTGACGTAAACCGCCACCCACTTCTGGCCAAAACTTTCTCTTAATGGCAAACCGTTAAAGTCGACCTACACGCGTGTCGCTAAATTCGTTAATTTTAGATACATCGGGGTTATTCTTCTTATTTGTTATATTATGTATGAGAATTAAGTTTATTTCCTGATTTATGGATTCGGACTGAAGATTTGTGAAATTTGTTTAATTGTAAATAGTAGAGGATCAATATCTTTAAATTAAATGTTAGTTTAACTCTTTGGTACTATCTGATATATATATGTACATATGTAGCAATAATAATTGAAGATTCTAGAGTTTATTTATTGAATGAATTTTAATTATTTAATTAAAAAGCGTAGGTGTTTACTGAAGACTTTCTGTGTTGTTCGTAGCAATTATAGCTATGAGGGGAATTAATTAAATGGTGAACGTAGGATTTACGAGAAATAATTTTTATTCTTCGTTTAAATATGTTAAATAAATTTATGAACTATTCTGTATTTATAGAGATTTTGTCGATATCATAATTTTATGATGAATTTTAAATCAATATTTGTTATATAACGTTAACAATCGATAAATTTCATTTCTAACCACATCATCGTACTATAATGAAAATATTGAATTTACAAAATTCGTACAGCAAATTTTTAAAAAACTTCCTAATACCTCCCGAACCCATCCTCCATCCAATTTACATACTTTCTTTCATCGAAGTCCAATTTATCCCTCTAATAACAGTCCCGCAACAAATACTTCACCCCATCGATCACGAGTCAAACTGTCAGTCCCGCGTGTCAACGTCAATATTACGCAGCGTTCAACGCGATCTGCGAGAGGGACATGCGAATTCCATAAAAATCAGGGAAGAATTTTAATACATAAATAACCGCGAATCGTGTCGCGTAAATCAACGACGAGGGGTAAAGTCTCCGTGGGTTTAAACAATATTCTCCTCGAGGGTAAGAGTGACAGAGATAAAGAGGGAAAGTGGCGATGGTGAGCATTTTCCACGTGGTGGCGATGGCTAAGAGGGCTCGCTCGGGGGATGATAAGATGCGATGCGAGTTTTTATTAATACTCTACCTCATCTGCCTCTTGTGCCCTCCGCCGCAGCGTCCTAAAGTCTTAAAGAGATTGCGGAACGAATGGCAACGAGAGGAACGAGTAAGAGGTGAACAAAAGAAAGAAGGAATTCTGCTCACCCTCGTTGGAAAGATGGAGGAAGATCGCGAAGAGTAAAGGAAAAAGACGAAGGCGCTCGGTTAACCAAGGTGAGGAGCTATGAGTCACGACCTACCTTAACCTGACCCTGCCTCTACTTAACGCGGCTCTCCTTCAAATGAGAGGGATGGAGAGGGATAACAAGAAGCGGCAATGTATATTTGAGCAGAACAAAAAGGGTAAAGAGGTTGAATGTGCTGTCGGGAATATTAGAGGGAAAAAGAAAAGATGATGCTGCTTTTCGCGTGAAATTCTGTTATATCCTCTTTTTACCGTGAAGATGGTGTTTGTAGTCGCTACCATTTCTTGCGAATCTAGAGGATTACTTTGGTTATGCGGATTGATGATATTAATAAAAAATAATTATTGTATTTACATGTATGATCGTCTTAAAAATTCTCACTCTTTCATAAAATATAACTGTTTTCTTTGTTAATAAATGTTATTGTGTTTTGTGCGATTTTCATGACGACATGATGCGGGTCTTGAATAATATTTTTAATGTACGATGATCGGGCTGATATTTTCTCTATCTTCAAATTTAAATAAATATTAAGTAAATACGATATAAGTAGATATAAGCTGAAATAATCCTTTGAGGGATTCTTGTTGACTTTTGTATTCTATCAGAGGAATAAAATGAAAGTTTCACAAGAATTCTGTATGAAACTTTTTCACTACGGTACACCCGCCTTATAAAAATGTGACCTATTTGGGTTTGTTGTAAAAGATTAGACCAAGAAAGAGATAAATACGTACAGAGTTCATCGGAAATACAACTTACGTTAAAACGCATTACAAAAGGAAAAGAAAGTGGAAAGAAATGTGGCGAAATGTCGCGAGAAAGAGCTAAGCAACGAGAAGCCACGAAACATATTTATCCAACGAGTTCACTTCGTGATATGTTGCACGGTGTGGCATCCGCATGAGTAATCCGCAAACTTTCTCAGGGAAACTTATGCCTGAGAATCCAACAGAGAAATGCAAGTTACGCGAGTGAGACGAAAAGAGAAAGGGTTGAACGAAGAATATTGTCGGTTACTTTCAACCTCTGTGGGCTCACAATGGAGAAAAACAGGGGCGGTAAGTGCTCACGAAGGTTAGTCCGCGGACTGTGGCTCTCTCGTTTTCGTCGGGATTTACCTTCTTTGCCAGACAGCCCTCCATCGCTCTCGCATCTATTATCATATTTCACAGAAGAGACTCGAAAACAGCCAGATTTATGAACGGACTTCCGGCCAAATAAACACGCCTTCGTGCCACGGCCCGTCTTCGGCATCCGCGGAATTCTACCAGCGACAGGATGCGAAATGGACCGACATCATTCCTTTCCCTATCCGTCGAATTCGAACTGAACGCTCGTTCTTGTCGCAGCCGGCTGAAGAATGGCTAGCGTCCTCGAGGCTTCGAGGAGGACCGTTTGATTGATTTCGGAGATTCGTTCTAGGTTGCTTGGTTTTTTGGCTTTGGGGTATCGATGAATGAACAGTTCTGGATTTACTAGGTTTGTTTGATGCGGGTTGTGGTTCAGGCAACGGAAATTTAAAATGTACACATGTTTTTAGATGTGGCTGGAATCAAGGATTATGCAGGTTTCGAGGTTTGATTATCAATTCTATATGATTTACAGAAAATTTTCTGGAGGTTTAAGTTCTGAAGATATAAATCTTTAAGTTAATGACAGATTAATGATATGAGCGATATTATAAAAGAAAAATCTTTTTTCTAAATTCTACATTACAAATTTCCATAAACTAAGGTGCGCGTGCGTAGTTCCCAGAATATCGTGATATTATTTTGATTCAAAGCTACAAAAATATCGTTGACTGAAAATTTCTTATAGTAAGTTTTATAGTAGAGATCCATAGTTTTCCATCTCTTGAGGACAGGTTTCCCATAATTTTATTTCTTACGTGAGAATTAAAAATTTTATCGAAATTAAATGTAGATAAGTTTATAAGATTTCTTACAAGAAATTTTCAAGCGTGTAGGCGATTTACATCAGAAAAATTGCAATACTATTTCTATACTTCAACAACGAAGTTTTATTATTTATTTTCTTACTTCTACATGAATCTGTCGTTTAGCAAGATACTCAATTCTCTGATAGTAAAAGAGTCACGATCTCAATACGCACGATAAATAAAAGGTTCTTTAAAGAATGCTCGAATAAAAATTCTCAAAGCTCACTGAAAAATATCCGCGATACTATAGAAGCTAATATAAATCGATTTGCTGTCGGAAAACGAGATTAAACTCCAAGATCTATGGACTAAGAAGTAGGTGTATATGTCACGGAAAGTCACAAAAGAATTAAAGGCGCACGTGACACAAAGAAATCCATCCACCCTAAAATCTCAAATCTCGAGACCACCCACACTCTTGGAGCGCACGCACTCATACGCAGATACGATCGAAAGGGCTCCGTGAAAGCCATGTGCACCCTTATCGGGAAAAAAATAACGCCCAATCAGGAACGAAGAACGTGTGCAACTCACCCCTGCCCGGGGGATGCGTGTGTCTATGGAATTCAGCGCGGTCGCCATGACAACCCCGTGCCTTTCTTCCAGAGATGTCCACAGGAGGACTCTTCCCCTGTGTTCTCTCTTTCTATCGTTCGTCTAACGCGTTACGCGACTCGTATGCGTTTTTACACGCCTCCCTTCCCCCGCCCTTTGACAACAATTTCGCATCTAAGCAGATGCAAACGAATCACCGCTGAATAAATTCACCATTGTACACCGTGTCGACGTCTACCACGTTGAAAAAACTTGATCGAGTGCTTGGTTACTCTTGTAAAATTGTTTGAGATGCTTTAGATGGTTTAGAGAAATTATGGTTTAGATTTTACATTGTTATGACACGAGCAAACTTTTGACGGCTTTCTGGCAAAATGAATTTTAAACAGAAAGCGTTCGTCTTGCAGTAAGTAAATCGGTATCAATAAATAAATGATCAAATAAATATTATGCTTTGATAGAGTGGACGAATGTGAAGTATGTGATTTGTAAAGGATTTTAAAGAAAGCATTGAGAAGCTATGAATTAATTTCTTATTTCCTATTATTAACTAATTTTGATTGTAATAATCTTCATTTCTTAGAAGATATTGCAACAGAAGCTAGATTCTCGTGAATATACGTATATATATAACATGTATAACATCAATAACATATAATACATGTATGAATATATGTATTATATACATGTATAAATTTCTTCAAAAAATTATTAACGATAGAAGAGAAGAAGAAATTCTTATTGTTGGAAAGAAATTTCATATTATTTCATAGCAAAATATCAATAAATTATAGCACCTAATGCACATACAGGAGATATTGAGATAAGTGATTCTTAATGATATCATTTTTGAAAAAACGCAAAGAAGATTTTAGTCAATGAAATTCGAAATGGAACAAGCAGTTTCCGTATGTGTGTTCCTATACCATTCGTCAATGTTGCATTTAACAAATAAACGTCTATCAGCTCATTGTAATAATTTACGAAACATAACGGAATTCTCAACTAAAATAATATAAATGTTTCATTAAAATCCAACGGCTGTTGACTCGTATCTTGATTGCGTTCGGAAGTGCACTGCTTTAAATGCAGCAGGATTTCCATGGACCACGTGCCTGTGCAGACGGACCTGGCAAATGGAATTATCGAAGCGCTGTGCGTACTTCCGTAAATACCGTGCAGCTTTGCGAAAGGCGAGCGGAATGGAATTAAATAGGATTTCTCGTCGTGTATCGTCACGCGTTCTCCGCCACGGAACGCGCACGCACTTACGAAATCTGCACGTGATGGAGTTAAGTAGTATTAGCGACTAGTTCGACAGACAACATTGCGCCACGCGCGTTCATTCGGAGTAAAAACCTCTACGTGAGTAGTTTCAACAAGATATATGTACTTTATACTACTACTTCGTCATGAGAAGAACGATTATTTTAATTTCATATTTTTGATAAATATAGCGTATCTTTCGTAGGATAGGAAAATTGGAAATCTTTTCTATTTCCTATTTTAAAGGAGTTTTGAAATATTACAAATGATAGTATAACAAATATCTAAAATAGAAATGGTAGTATGATCCTTTGAAATAATTTCTTGAAATATTTACATTTACAGGACAAATTTTACAGGATTTCTCTAAAAATATTCCTAGTTTCATATTTTTCACGTTTTTGAAGAATATTATACGCCCAAAAAGCACCGATACTAATTAATATTAGTCTCAATATTAGTATTCGGGAATTAATTATAGATTTCTAATACCAATGAAGAAGGTACGAAAAAAAAATAAAAAGTGGATTCTATTGTTTTTTATAGAATGAAAAGGTATTGATCTCTGGAATTTTAATCAGATATTTTTTCGAATGTCAAATGTAAGGAATCAAACACGAACCAGCAGACTTCCGAGGGAAATCAACAACGTCAAAGAGTTCATGGGTGGCTGCCAACCATTCCCGTGGAGAATTGATAGAGTCAAGAATATTCCCCCCTCCGAGCATCCTTGTCTTCCTCCTCCAGTCTGCTTATACGAATAGTATTCGTACGTATCCTGTCAGATAAGCAGGAGGGTAGATCGGCGAAGGGACGAAAATGATGTTGCAGCCCCATGAAGGCAGAAAGAATCGATCATACGTGATGGGAGTTTCATTTTTATTGGCGAGACAAGAAGATGCGTAGAGGGCTTTTCTCATCCTTCCTGTTCCTCGAATAGTTTATCGTTTTTTAAATGAACATTTGCATAGAATGCGAATAGAATAATTTCTGATTGATAATTATAATTCTCTGCCAAGTTTCAAATAGAAATTCTATCGCAGTATCTTCATATTTAAAAAATAAGATATGCAAAGCAACGATGTATAAGAAAATTAATTTCATTTTCTGCCAAATTGTAGGTAAAGATTTTATCACGGTATCTTCATATGCAAAAAAGTAAATAAATGCACTGCGATAAAATATAAGGAAGATATATTTATCTTACTTGTAGAATCTAAAAATAAATCTGTTAATACTTGTTACAGAAATTTATTCTATTGCGAAATCTGGCAACAAATCGATCAGTTTCGCTTATATTCAACAATATGATGGAAATTTCTAATTCCTTCGATTTAACAACATTTTTCTTACAAAAGTTATAAAATTGTTGAATTATTTTATCCGATCTGTATTTTTTTTTCTTTTAATGCAAACACATATGTTTCAGTGTACTGGCACGAAGTGTCTCTGTGAGATTTCTCTTTGCGGCTTCTACTTCACACCGTATGGCACGAATAATGAGCTCGCCTTTGTATAACACGTGCATCAAGCATACAACGAGTTCCGACATTTACTGGTTCCAGTCATTTCTGAAGTATTACCGAGATATCGAGTTTCGTTTCGTTCTGAATCTCAAAGTCCCCCACTCTCGATCCATATGGATTTACACGCAGAATTCGCACAAGGATTTGCCTGGTGTGGTTCAATCGCAGTTTTCGTGAGTTGTTTTTAGACCCCTGACATCTGTTCGTGTTTTCAAAGAAACGAAGTTTCATAATAACGTTTCACGGAATTTAATATATAAAAATCTAAGGACGCAGATAAGAACGATATACTCTCATTGGTAGTTTGTGCGGATAATTTAAGTCGATTTGAAATTATATCATGAAATTATTTACTGAAGTTTTATCATTTTACGAAGCTTCAAGGATTTGTCATCTATTTGTTAGAAACCATCATCTTTGGATCCAACAGATTGTTTCCTTCTCCAACTATATCATGTTTGAATGCTTCATTATCATTCTGTAACATAACAGTTAGAGGATCACTTTGATTTTCAGGGACTCATATCAGGTGTTAAATTACAAACAATTGTATGGAACTTAGGTGCAATTTTATCTACTATTAAATACGACGAACATATGAAACGATATAACGTAGTGAATCTGTATTGCCACAGAATATATATATATATATTATAAAACAATTCTTTAAAACAATTTTCACAAAGTAAACCACTATACGTAGATCTTACTGACCCGAACTAAAATAGTCTGCAATATTTACACATCCACAAGCAACAAGAAACCAACAAGGAAAAGCTACAATTTATCACTGCAATAAAATTTCACGTAAAAGGAAAGATATAAAAAGCACAACTTTTGCGTTACAAAGCTAAATAAAATCGGAGAGAAAGAAGTGGTAGATACCATCATCCCCGACAATTACGAATTCCTTCCGCCGAGCTAGCGGCAAAAAGTCGGCGACAATAATTTCTCGCAATATTTGAGCAAACTGCTTGTTCCTCGGAGGCAAGCAGAAAGAAATTCCAATAACATTCGATACCATCGAATTCCTCGTATATGGGGTACACACGCTAACGCGCGCACACGCGTGTGGCCCCCGAGGGTTGGACCGGAGAAGTAGAGGACGAGGAGAAGAAGGTGGAGATGGGGGCGGCTGCCTTTATCCACCCCCTCGCGTGGAAACTCGCGTGTTTGGCCTCCCCAGGCACTGAAACACGCATGTGGGACCAGAGGCACACACTTGCCTCCACGTATTGATTCCATTCTCGTTCTAGGGACTCCTTTCCTCTTTCTCTTTCTCGTCCTTCTCCTCTCTACCCTCTTTCCCTTTTTCCACATTCTTCTCTTTTCCTCCTCGCTTCTCTTTGCGTTCCTCTCTTCTTCTAGAACCAACCTCGTCGCTTACTTCCACCATCATCCCCTTCTTCCCCTCGCTCCACGCCACGTCCCGTGATCTGAATTCTTTCTATTTTCCGTACATCCCTCGTCGTACCGCATCCGCCTCCGCTGGCACCCTCCAAACCCTACGTTCTTTCTCCAACACATCCCCATCACCGACCTCCTCGCGAGCTTTATTCCTTATCCGAGATTGTTACCAACGTGCAACCCCCTCCCCTTTCGCATCTACCGCGAGTTTTCCTCTGGCAAGCGACTCCTCTTCTTCTCTCTTCCCCATCCGCGATCTGATGTTGCGAAACGAGTGTCGCGCGGTAGAAAGGATCCTCTCGACGATCAGGAAAGGATCCTTCTCGGAAGGTGAATCCGTGGACCTGAATTTCGAACGCGATCCGTCTAAGCTCGCCCCTGATTAGACTCGATTTGCAACCCCCTCGTGAAACTCGCCATCAGCCACAATCCGTTTGGGAGGAAATTTCAAAGGATCTCCTTGAGAATGATGTTTTTTGGGGGCAAAGAGGGAAAAGGAAGTTGCTTTTTAGTTTTTGGATCGAGAGGGCTTTTGGATATTTAAGGCTGAAGAATGGCGGTAGAATAAGATAGGGTGGAAATGTGTAGAACGTTTGGGACGAGTTCAAGAAGACTAAAAAACTAAGCGACAATAATAATACTTTGTTGTCGAGTATTTTGGATTTCCACCTTGTATTTGTTTCTATCTGTTACGATATTTGTATTAATTCTTTATGATGATATTTCTTGATTGATCCGTGGACTAACAAGTTTTAGTGACAGCACATCATCAAAGTGACATTCCAGGAAATATACTATGTCTCGGTAAATAGATAGAGAACGTATTTACAAGAAGTTTATAGATTATATGATCATAAAACCGATTTTATATTTCAACAAACTCATAGACTTTGAACTTAATTCAACCTGTATGAATACTAATAAATCAGTCCGTATGAAACTCTCTTTACACTAAGTAGTTGCTCCTTCTTCCAACTTGTATGAACTACTTCATTACCTAATTATTTCATTTAAATAGATTGTTATAATTAAGTAGATCAAGTAGATCATATAAGCTACAAGAATCATTATTTAGCAATTAGCAGCAAGGCTAAAAGTCTGAACGGTGGATTAAAAATATAAAAGACAGTGGCCTTTATTTTAAAGACCAGAATTTAGTATAATATGAATTTTCATAGACGCAAAATGAGTAGGAAAATAAATGGAGAGAGAAAGTATAAAGGAAAAGAAACGGAAGAGAATTGAAAAGAGCTAATACCAACCCTACTACTTAATATTCATACTCTAAAACCATGCAAACGACTAAAATCCTCCTGAAAACACGCTCGGGGAACCAGATGAACGTGGACAATAGCTGCAACGTAAACGTGCCGACATCCCTGACAAAGTTTCCTTGATCAACTGCTCATCCTCGCGCGAGTACAGTCTCGAGGACAATGGAACCGTTTAACAAGTGGTTGCTGGGGTAGCGTGGCTGGTCCAGAAGGAAGAGGAAGCTTCGAAGATGGTAGGAGGAAGGTGAGGAAATGGCTCTCCGGTTTCTTTGTCCTCCTCCCCTTATCCCGTTCTCTCCTTCTCTGTCTCTCGAATCAGCTGATGTAATTTAATTCCCTTGGAAGGAAGAGCAGAGAACGGGCGGTCGTACCATGACCTACCCTTACACATTAATTATAAGGGGAATCTACCTTGCTCCAGCTTCGCTTCGACTCTCTTCTTCCCCGCTTACTCTCGCTTTTACTCATCCCACTGCTCCCTTTCTTTATCTCGCGGTCCGTTTCCCTCTCGTTCTCGCGCCTCAGCTCGTCTCGCTCGTTCCCTCATTCACGTCTCATCGCGACCTTGACTCCGAGTGCACCCTTAAATGAGAGAGGGTGGCGCCGGCGAATATAGAGCAAACGGAACCAAGTTGACTCAGGGGATGATACGCTCCGGGCAAATGAATCCTCGTGGAATTCGAGCTCGCAAGCGTGACAATCGAATTTACGCTTTAAGCTCCGATGAATTCGCTGGATGGTTTTGCTCGTGTTACGGATGATGCGATTATTTTTTGGGAACGGCCGTTTTGCAAATTTTATGGATTTTGTGAAGAGAATGATAGATGTGGATTTTATCGTTTGATTAATAATAAGATACGACGGTAAATTAATATTAATATAATTATTAGACTGCGGAAATTTATGCAAATTCATATTCATATACTTTTATGAATATAATAAGGAAACTGAAATTTAGATCTAGATAATTGTTTTAGTTGTTTAACTACTAAATAGCTAAATGATAGGCACGGTACTTTGGTCCTTGCATATTACATACGTTTCTGTGTATTTTCGCATCTTCGAATTTTCTGTAAATGTGTAAATGCTTAATAAAGATATCAGTAATAATAGTACTAATATCAGCAACGAGATAATATTTTAAATAATATTAATATTGCAATATATTATTATTATCTTTCACGTTTATCGCTTCTTTGGTTTATACTTTGACAAAGAATTCTACTCGAATGAAAATTCTGAACTTCTTTCAATTTTTACAACACGAAGGATTTCCATCATAAAAATACTAAATCCTACTTTCGTTTAGAAAATGATTCTCAAATTTAGAAAACCAATCAATTCAGGAACTTCCACGAAATACTAGCTTTACTCTTTACATCGCCACCAAAAGTAATTTTAACATACCAATAACAAGAAGCAATCGAAGAAGTCGATGCAAAACGACTCTTATGAAACTTACAATCAGCTACACGTAAAAACAGTCGTATTATTTAAACAATTTCTACCTATGAGGAGCAGTTTCTTGCACACCGACGAAAATTCCACGATTCCCGGGGAAAGGACGGCGCTTCCACCTGTCTACCGGTAACACACCTGTGCGAATCGTCGCGTCGCTAGGCGCGTATTCACGATTCTCGAGACGAGACCGGGACATATCTACAATATTGGATGTACGAACGAGAAGCAGGCGGGAGGAGTTGACGCAGAGAGGAGGGTTGAAAACGACGAACGAACGAAGCTCGAGGGCCGAGGGAAGAGGGAAAACGCCGCTACGACGACCTGGAAAGAAACTAGGGGCTGCACGAGGACGATGTTAGCGAAAGAGAGCAGGAAGAACACGCGAAACGAGAGGAAACGGAGGTAGAAAAGAGAGAGGCGAGGACTGCGGATGTCGGGACGTCAGAGTCGGGTACTGTGGGATGCGAAGGGAGGAATAGAAGTCCCGCTGTGCTTCCCAGGGGCTGAGCAAAGTGGGATGAGTGAGTAGAATCGCGGAATAGGATGGAGTCTAAGGGTGACGCGAAACTCGTATGCTCCAACGTAGTCACCCTCTTCTTCCGGTGCCTTCGAAAGTATTTTCCGTCTGACATGTACGTGGACATGGATTCGTTTCGGGGCCGTAAAATTTCGTTAATTAATGAAACAGGTTTTCGAGGGGAACAGGAAATAGGAAGACACGGTATTTGTCTTAGATTTATTTGAGCATGCGATATAATTTTTTTATTGCATATAATTCTATTCTTTCGTTAAATTGTTAGGATATTATATTGAGAAAGTACGTTTATAAAACCATTGTAGAATACACGATTCGTTTTATAAAAAATGATATAACTCGTTCGCTTCGAGGTTATCAATCCAAATTAGTTTTACCTTAGGAAATAAAAGTAGGACCGCCAGAAATCTAATTCACATTTCGAAGAAACCTACGTGTACGATAGCTACGGAAAATATTAACACGTATCCTTACTTTCTAACATGGCGCTTTTTTATTAGATATTACATATCATTTTCGTAGTATTAGATTTTTGTAACCACATAGAAGTAACTACTAAATGACACGAGATTTAATATACTTGGACTCCATCAACTACGATAAATACAATAACGTGTCAATATCTATGTAATATAAGATTCTTTGTAAAAATCGACTTTAGAAGAAAACGAAGGCACGCAGAGTGTCATCGAACGAAGGAAAGACGAGCATGATACGAGCCGGTATTTATCCGGTGCACGTGCGTGAAGGTTACGCGCATCCACGTCGCAAGGACAGATAACCCCGGAGGATTTCGCTTTTCTGAATTCGACTTTAAACCGCTCTCACAGACAAGTCGACAGCCTTCTGCCAATGACGTCGGCTCAAGCTCCCCTGCCAGCCCTTTCTATTAGGTTACCTATCCTATCCGTACTATCCGTACTATCTTTTTCTCCCCTCCCCCGCCTTGCTCCGTTTTCCGCGCGGCGGCATGCGTCTATCTGCCAAGTTCTTCTTTCGTTGGCGGCTGCTGATGTACCCCCAGGTTCAGACGGACGGACAGACAGCCAGACATACGAAATCTCGTATCCCGCGCCTTCCTCCGGTTTTCCATTTTCCATCCTCGTCTATTTTCCTGCTTCCTTCCCTTTCGTCTCTCTCTTTCTGCCTCTCTCTCTCTCTCTTTTTCTCGTTCTCGTTCTCTCCTATGTGCACTCCACGCTTATATTGGGTGAAAGACGTCGACTCAGCTACCAACCCTCTTTCCATTTTGCCCTCCATCGACCCTCCTTCTTCAGCCCGGAACCCGCGTATGAGGCGAAGAATTCGATTCTGCGCTACCGCGTCGCACGAAAGAGTGCTCCGCTTGCGGTACACACACCGAGATACGAGAATTTTTACTTTCGACTCGGCCCCGATGTCAGCGATTTATAATAGGCGGGGAGGATATTAATACGACGCCAAGGCGGCGCCTTTTTCTTCGTTCTCGAGGAGGAAAGTTCGCGTGAAATTGTGGCAATTTTCCATATCTCGATAACGATTGGTGTAGTGGCGAGGTTTGAAGAGGTTTAAGCTATTAAGAACTAACGTTGACTTAACGAATATCTCATACGTAATGTTTGTCCTAGTCCATCTGGTCGATAACATTGTTGAATTTTAACAAATTCGTATTGCGATTATGCGGAGGAATTGCAAGAATTTGCTCGATATTCTTTTCGTTACTATTTCTCCTTCTATAGCTAGATTCCAAAATTTTACGAAGTTTAAAGAACTGATATATCTTATATATAGTAGATAGTTATAATAATGAAATGTTTTTTCACACTATACCAACTTCTATTTGTGCCTCTGATACTCGATACATTTCTTCTATATTAACGAAACAATTTGCTTTAATTACGTTTAATGATTCAAAAGCTTTAGTTTCCAGATGTTATGAAAAATTGTTCAACGCAATGAAATTACACAGGAAACGAATAGTTATCAATAATCAATCAACAGACTGTTATTTATGCAATTTATGCAAATTCATATCTCTATGAAAATAATTGAAAGAGCTAGGACTTAGCCAGAAATATGTTTCATCTACTAAATATCATAACGAGTAACTGCTTTGCATGTTCTATATATTTTTATATATTATATGCATTCTATGCATTTCTAAATTGTCCATAGGTGCATGTAAATCAACAATGTGTCAATCGTAAAGAATCTTATGGCATTAGAAAAAAATTCATCTTTCTTTGCCGCACTTCACACATTAAGCTAAATTTTTCAAAACGCCAGAAACGCGTTACCTCGTGCAGGTTTGTTCGCGATCTTAATAAAATATTTCAACGTAGCCCGTCATCGTAAAAGCTATCGCGAGCAGGGAGTGCGCGTCACATCCCACATCGTCAGTGACGTATAAAAATGCAGTGTATGCTCGCAGGGGAAAACAGGAAGGAAACTGGCGGCGGATTCGAAGGCATCGGACGTTAAATAGAAACGCAAACGTTCTAACTAAGTCTGAAATACTTCGAAATGCTGCACGCCGTCGGACGAGCTCTACGTGTCCTGAGAATCTTCGGCCCGTAACTGAATTTTCCTCGTGAAATATTCACCCCGCATACCTGTGCCCCGTACATATCACTCCGGCTTCACCCGTTCTCTCTCTTTCTCTTTGCCTCGTCGCTTTCTCTCTTACATTATTTTTTTCCCTTCGTCCTCTGTTCCTTGTCGTTCCTTGCAACTCGAAATTCTAGCGGCAATCTCGCTGACCTGCTTTTATCGCGCTTTCCACTGGAAATTTTCTGGCTCATTTCGAACGCCAACTTGTTTCAATTTTATTACGAGAAATTTTCGATCCTAGATATACGTAGCTTTTTACTTGAGAAACGGTTTTCGATAGCGTAAAGATGTTACATTTTGCTGCAATTGAATTTCAGTGCAGAATAACTGGATTTTAAATGGAACATACGTGTGTACGGGAGGATGAAAAAGTGCACGTATATATGACGTGAACGATGCTATTGAAAGCTATTTAAAGTATTGAAAAAAGTACCAATATCACTGTAAGTACTAGCACACTTATCCATACATCTACTGATAGCACGTATCGAATATTTTTCGCTGCTGTTATTTTCTACGTATTGTACTACAAAACTGTTACTTTGCCTACTTCATATTCGTCCTATGATATAAAATACTAAATAAAGTATGATCTGCTAGAGTTTTGCAGTAAATGTAACAACTAGGTGTCCTAAAACTTACAGCAGCTAATGTGCATAACTTTACCAAAAAATCATAAAAGGGTGAAGATTCAGGAAAAGAAGATGTTCGGTTAAATTTCATCCGGTAGTTAACTCTAGACCCCGCAAACTGAAAAGGAGAACGCAGACAGTCGAGGACGACGTTGAATAGAAAGTAAAAAGAAGAAAGGAACGAAGTCGGAAGAAGAAAAGAAGGAGAGAAAGAGGATAAACAAAGGTAAGAAACAAAGAAGATAGGAAACAGAGGAGCGACCAGGCAGAAGGTCTGGGACAAAGGGGTTTGTATCGAAAGTCGGAATGCAAATGCGAGTAACATCGACACGGCATCTCCATTCGAACGGTCCCTAAATTTGTCCCGGCATTCTTCTCCTTCCTTTTTCCCCTGTTGTCACGAGATACCACGATACGTACAAGGACGCACGTACACAAGGCCAAGCGTATTCTTCCGCAGTCGCTGGGAACGGCGAAGACACACGCGTAAGACGGTATCAGAAAGAGAGAACTGGATGGGGACAGGAACCCCCAATGGCCCCAATCAATAGGAAGTGCGGCGTTTCGCATGACAATCAACGATCAAATAAGAGAAACGTCAGTCTACCTTGACGATCGCGAGACCCCGTTACACGTGCACATCTCCAATCGAGGACCCATGATTTACGTGGTACAGCGTGTCGTGCTGTGTCACGCGATTCCACGATACAATCCGCGAACTCGATTGTACGAGACACGGTACGTTTCGAGAACAACGCTTGCGTGAAACACCGAATTGCTAAATATGTACATCGAGATTTCTTGCTGGATTCCGCAGGAATATTGATAGGAACAATGGGCGGAGAACGGTTCGTTTCGAGGTCTTCTGTCATTTATTACGCGACCTCGATATCGCGAAGCTTTAGGAATCAAGTTGTATTTATGCTTGGAGGACTTTATTTTAATAATTGGATGTCGCTGGATCATATAAAAATTTCACATGTTTAGGGAGTTATGTATCTTAACAAGAATGAGATACACGATAGCATATATAGTATAATATAAAACTGATTTATATTGATCGTTAAATGAAAAATTATTTAATGAATTATAAAGATTTAAGGTGAAATGGTGTAGAAAATCACTTGTATGGATTTTGTCGAACAACATTGCAACATATATCCGAGTGTGTGATCAAATACAAGTAACTGATATAAAGTTTAGGTTCTCCTCTAGATAAGTCGATATATGAGCCACTCGGAAGCCACATTGGTGGAATATGAAGAAATTGGAAAGCAGTAAAGAGCGATGATATAGTAAACATTATTTTCAGAATTTATCTTGAAGTTTGCTATTGTTCATATCATCCTCTTGTAATAAACGAACTCATGAAAGTTCAGTAATTTGTTTTTTCAGAATTATACGTACGAAAACATTAATCATGTACTTGTATAATTGAAAAATTGATAAAAAGTGAAACTGATCAGTTTGGCTTTTCTGAGAGCCTCATATTTAAATAGGTCTCGTAACGAGATTCTAATAACGAGAGTCTGTGAGAAAAATTCCAAGTAAAGTTTCATTCATCGTGAGTGATATTCTGGCAAACTACATTGTAAGATATACTTATCAAACATTTTTTAAGGAATTGGATCTCATACTTGAAGCTTTGTTTGTCCGATGCAAATTATTACATACAGGGTGGTTGGTAACTGATGATACAAGCGGAAAGGGGGTGATTCTATGCGAAAAAAGAAGTCGAAAATATAGAATAAAAATTTTTCGTTTGAGGCTTTGTTTTCGAGAAAATCGACTTTGAATTTTCGCTCGGTACGCGTGCACTTTATCACGTCTCGTTATAACGGATCTCGCTGTAGATCGTTGTCTCGATGGAAAAATTAAAAAAAAGAATAAAAAATAAAAAAAATTTTATTCTATATTTTCGACTTCTTTTTTCGCGTAGAATCACCCCCTTTCCGCTTATACCACCAGTTACCAACCACCCTGTATATCTATTATGTAAATTATGTAAATGGGGAAAAATGTAGAACGTACGAAACCATAGAAATTTCAAGCAAATCGCTTTCGTAGCCAGCGTCGAATTCCAAAAACGGAAAATATATTGAGGAAAATACAAAGTATGCAATAAAAAATGAGGAGAGACAAAAGATGAAAGAGTAAGTGGCGAGATGAAGGGAGACACGCGGAACCGCGCGATGATTGGATGAACGGTATATAGAGAGTCTTCTCCATATTCCCACGAGCGACTTTTTCCTGTTGCCACCCGCTCGATTGTTTGTATTCGATCAAAATTCTATTACTCTTAACGTACACGAGGAGGAGGAGACATCGACGAGGCTGTGCAATCCTCCCGATGACGTGCCATGAAAGAAACCACGCGAAACTTTATACGTTACTCCCTATTATTTCACCGTGGCTGGTCTACCGTAAAATGTATCATATGCAGGCGTGTTTTCACCGACGTCGCGTTTGTAAGAGGTTGCAACAAAACCAGAGGTTTAAGTAGAAACGAGTTTTTGTGGCATTCTTCTGTGAGAAACTGTTTATGCTTTTATACTGTCGCTTGTATAATAATAGAGAGAAGACAATTGAAGTTTAGAAAGGAAAACATGTAATAAACTTTGTTGTATTCTCTTCTTTTCTTTGTTTTTAATTAGCTGAAATCATTGAAATTATTGGAGAAAGTTTTGTAATTTTTGGGAAAGGTGGGTTTGTTTTAAATATTGCAGCAATCGTATTGTTTGATTTGAATTTTTAAAGTTATTAAAATATGATCTGGTAGGAGAAATTTGATTACGACATAGAATAAGACTCAACAGTCCAAGTCTATGTTTGAAAATATAAATTGTATATTAAAAGTAGGTGTTAGACCTACGATGTTTTGTAACAATTCAACACCATAATCAATATTATGATAATCAATACGTTGGAATGTTCAAAAAGATGGAAGAAATATAATGTCAAAGCAAAATAAAAAAGCAATTGTAGTGATATGAAATTGATTGACAGTGTATCAAGTTTTAAACTTGCTTGTAAAGAAACGAAAAATGGATAAAGAATTTCAACCTTTATGGAAAATAGCTTATATTCTTAAATACAAAAATTATTTAGGGGTAGTATATTTTATATATATTATCTCAATACTCTAAAGTAGTCGTATAAATTTTCTAAAATTTATAAAAAAATTCAATACTGAATTATTTTTTTCTGAAATTTAACAAGAATTAGAAGATACTGAATCTTGTACGAATCGGAAAAAATTAAGAAATAAGAAAAGAAGAAACTGAGCAAAAACTTTTTAAAATCCATGTTAAAGAATGTACTAAACGGGCTAAAATCAAATGAAAGGTATTTCAAAGCGTCGTATTTCAAGAGAACCACGACAAAACGCTATGGAAAAACCGCAGAAAATAAAATCCACCCGCTTTGCTCGGCCCAATCTCGATTACTCGTTTGTGTTGTGCTTATCGCTGAACCAAAAAAAAAAAAAAAGAAGAAGCTTTGTTCAAATTCCAGGAATGTGGACGGCGCTTAAATTAAGAACACGTCAGCGAAGAAGAAAGAACAGGGTAAAGGAAAAAGATTGAAGCGATCGTTTCGGATGGTAGCTCCTTATGAAATTACCGCGAATGCAGAAAACTCTGACGCGTTAGACCGCCTTGGAGTCAGTCTTATAGAAAATCGACGATATGAAACAGTGGGTTGCGTCGAAAGGCAAAAGAAACAGTGTAAGGAAGAAAGGAGAGGAATGGGAACTTGACTTTGTCCTGATAAAAAATATTGAACTCAGCCGAGTGGAAGATCATAACATCCCCAAGACCTGATCCATATGGCATCCTCGTAATACTTTTGATTAATAAAAGAAATTCTTTAGGTTTTAAATAGTTTTATGTTCATAATATTGTTGCTTCTTTAATATTGATCAATTATGTATATAATTTATGTGCATAAAAAATAAGTTCGTATGATAAACTATGTTTTAGTTTTTCACTGGTACAGCGTATCAGATGCTAAATATGAATAAATTATTGTATACGTAATTTAAAAGTAATAAGCTGAGAACTAATAACGAGTACTTTATATAATTATATTTTGTATATATCTGGTTTAATATATTTAATCTATTATATAAGTCCATCTTGTACGTGTTTGCACATCTGAATTTTCCATAAATACATAAACATCTGCAGTCTAGTAATTACAAATTCTCAGTCTGAAGAACTGAAATTGAAGTTAGAATTATAATCACGATTTTCTTTTGTCGAATCGAGAGAAAATTGATTCGATATTATAAGACAAGGAATTAAAAATCTAAAGTGGATACGTGTGTTTGTGAGAGAAATTAATCATTTGAAAATTATTTATATAATAAGTGATTATTTATATTCGCTAATTTGACAGATTAAGTGCAGTTTACTCATATTTCTATTGGACAAGACATTGAACATTTAACTTCTACTAAAATTAATTATATTCTTGAAGTAGACACTGTCATTTGCAGAAGGAAATATCGCTAGATCCTTGCGATTTCCATTTCAAAAAATAATCACAAGTGCATCGCTCTTCTGCATGCGTCGACAAGCTGCTTATTCCAACATTTGTTAACGTGTCTCGCATGCTTACTCAGAGCGTAAGTTGCTCAAGTGTAAAGCCCCTGCAAATCCCCAATTACCTGGAACTTTTGTTGCATAATCGTTCGTTACGATGGCGTTACGAAAGATTCTCCCTGGCTCTTCTCCCTGTTAAAGATCCTCTTATCGTTGTAACAAGTGAACTTACATGATGTCTCTTATCGTGAAACCTTCGATATTCTACGTGCATTTTTGTACTCGTTACACGAAATGTTTTCTCCATCCTTTCGTTGTGATATCGTTTTATAAAAATAGCGACTCTGCTTTGAAAATTCAAGAAAGAATTACAAGTTTGCTATTTTTAGTTCGATATTTAGTTACGCGGTATTAAATATATTATTCTCTATAAGAAATTATAAGGGAGATTATTTTAGGAAGATCAGAGTTATGTGGAAGTATCCCTAAAATTAATTTTATCACTAAAAGATAATATTTTAAAAGGTACAATTGTCCTGATTCTAGCGTGTGAGAGACCTTTTAGAATTCTACAACAATTTTTATTCTACAACGTAGAATAAAACGACTTAATTCATGCCGGCAAAGCGTTTAATTACTACCTTTTATGTTATATTCTATTTTATAAATTCTATTTTATTAATCCAGCATTTATTTACAATTGTGAAACTATTTAAAATTCAGGTCCCAAGTATTCAATATTTAATATTAATTTTATAATAATCTAAAATTTAAATATTATTTACATTAATACTTTATTTTTGATATCATGTTCACTTCTACATATTATATACATTCTGTACATTTTTAGACATCTAAACTTCCCATAAATGCATTAACATCCGTAACGTAATTATAACAATCTTGTACTATTTAAAAGTACAAGAAGAGGAACATAGCCCTTCGACGACTTACGTAACCTCGGTACATACATACCACCACTGAAAGCTATCCTAAAAAATAGCGCACAATCAACTACCAAAACTCAGCCAAATATCTTTTAATTAATCAAGAACTTATTCTTCAATCACTGCAAAGTATCAATTGCTCGAATCAAAACGTTCTCGAAAAGAAGCATCGAAGAGAAAATGCCACGTAGGAATAAAGTTTAGCACGCGAGAGAGATCGTCAGTGTGTCTAGAGCCCGAGGAAGGTAAAGAACGAGGATAAGGAAGGTGGATGGTGTTCAGAGGCGCGAGTAGACGCGTGGGAGGGTCTCTGTGGTTGAGCTGGCGAGGGATGCTAGGTAGTAGGTTCCAAGAGTGATAGATTGCCTGCTCGCGAGGACGAGGCAAGCTCTCTCCCGGCAGCAGAGGTGATCTCTCTCGAGAAAGCTCGAGCTTTCTCTCCAGGATCTTCCTTTTCACGGAGGACAGAGATGAGGCGAGCGTTCGCCAATGGAACGATAGAATGTATCATCGTATGATTTATTATCGGTAGCTGTCTTCGAGCGACCATCTCGCATCCGCAGCCGTCTTCAACCCCCTACGACTACACCACCTACAGCCACTGCCAGCTCGAAACGTTGAAAGCAGTCCTCTTACTTGCCCTTATCGCACTCGTGGCCAATGGGAAACGATGGTGAAATCATTCAATGCGCACGGACACGTTAGATCGTGAAGAAGTGCCGAGTTTGGTCTCCATGATAATTCTCATCGGTGCGATAGATTTCGGAATGCTCGAACTTTGATTTAGTATATGGAACTGATTAGGGTGCTGTCGTGTCCGATGTCATCGAAAGTGAGAAATTTTAGACAGATTTATTAAGGAGAAATGTATCTTTGGGAAGCATTTAATTACTTTTTTGAGGATGGAGATTCGTAAACTTCTTTTATCAATTTGGATATCTTATCATTATTTTGTAGTTAGGTTTTATTAATTTACAGATTTCGTTCAGATGTCTGATATCAATGTTCAAAGGCTCTATATTTTTTTAAATATTCTACTATGCTTACAGTTATATTCTCTTTCATATTACCATTATATTTACTAACAATTAACAATTGTTATATACGAAGATATTTTCATAAGTGCTTTGTTTTACATTCAGTATAGTCATGTGTCAGGAAATATTTATTCAATGTCTCTGACGTGTAGTATGATGATAATCTGATAATCTGACGATGATAGGATTAATGAAATCTCCACTACGTATCGCGAATTCCTACCAAATATCTATGCAGTTTCCCCAGTGTTCAGGGAACCCCTCGCATAATAGAATTGACAAAACTTCTACTCTTTATCTCAAATCCCCCTGGGAAGCCCAGTTTCTACAGTGCAGCGGTACCATGACGAAAAATAAACCGCTATTTCCCTACTTTATTTAATTTTATAGGTTAAAAGGCAAATCCGTGGCGATACGCGGCGTCATGCTTCGATTCGAATAGCGTCGAGCTCTCGCCTAAACAAACGTCGACACAGTGCGTGCATCGCGAGAAAGAAGAAGATTGATCGCCGGTTCAATAACTGGCTGCAATTTTATTTCATCTCTTCGTAGAGGTGCAACGATAGCGAGTGATGAATCGGGGGAATCGACCGACTCGTCGAGTGCACGCTAATGGATTCTCGTGTACGACGACACGCGTTTGAATTCGACCACGAAACGATTTTACACGAGATGAAGGCGGCTGTCGGGCGCTGACGAGCTGGAGAAGCTCCAGGCCCAATGGTCGTGTAATCTACAGGGCTGTTTATACGCCTACCAAGGGGTTTACACCCTCGTAGATACCGCCTCTTTAGCATGTAGACGGGATGTGTACACGCGCCTTCGAGAGATAGCAGTTTGGATATTGATAATCTTCGTGACGCGAGAAACACCCACCCATAGTATCCTCCCTCTTTCTTTGCTCCCGCTTCTTCTATCGTATCCCTTTTCCGATGACGTCGATCTTTAGGTTCGACCTGGCCGACCAAAGATAAGACGACGCTGTAAATGACGAAAATAATCGACGATTAAGGTAAAGGGGTTTATCTGCTGGCTAAACCGAAGGTGCAGATGATAGAGGTCTGATATCGTGATGAAGTAATGTTTGCAGTGAGCAAGCATTACAATGTAATTTTTCTAACGTGATTTCAAAGGCGTTAAGTACTTTTGCAATACGACTTTAAGAATGTTAAGTACTTTCGTAATATAATTTCCGAGAGGTTGATGATTTTTATTGGACTTTAAGAACATATTTCCTTGAAAGATACAAACATAAGTGTAGAGAACAATTAAGTAAATTATTACATATTTGCGGATATTATATTCGTTTGATATATTTATGTTTTGATGTTTCGTTATTTTAGAATAGAATTAACCCATTAAGTTACAGATGCGAAAAATTACTATTTAATTCTGTGTCTTTTATTCTTTTTCTTTTTATGCCGAGATCGACCCACATGTTCATCCATACGAGCATATAGGCGCGATCGAAGATTGCGGAAACCAGAAAATTCGTTTTCGCAAAGTGCCATTTCGGGAACGAAGCGGCCATGTTTCATCGAGCAACGCTGAGCACGTTGTGGATGTAGATAGGGCAGGAACAAATGGCTCGCTATAGCGGAGACATTCTGTGCCAAACCCCTCGACATCTACGGTGTCCCATAAACGTAGGCGAACATTTTTCGAAAAAGCTTCCGCTAGTATTAAACGAGATTTATCGTTTCTTCTTTTTAATTCTTCGCTTCTAGTATAGCGTTGATTCACGTCTCTACTATATAATAAATATTAATATTATAGAAATCATTTAATACCAGCTATATTATCTTATGTATAAATAAAAAAGTTGATCTTTTTATATGCAAAGAAAATAATAAAGTATAAGAACATTTTAAAGAAGTAGCACTGTACTTACTGCAGTCCATTTTGTACGATGCTAGTAGAACAGATCACACATAATCAGACATATTAAGCGCTCATATAGCAGCTAAAACGATAATACTGTTTCTGAATCTTTTTCAATTATCGCATATTTGTTACAGCTTTGAATAATCTATGATCTTATTCTGCTCGTTTTTATATGACAGATGGTATATTATAAATTTTTGCATGTATATAGGCAAATACTTCATATCTTACAAGTATATAAAATAATATTTTTGTAAAGCGATAAAAGATTATTTTCCATAGAAATTCTATAATTTTAAGCGAAATGTTATCCATGTTCCTGTGCTAACAACTACCGTTCAACCAAAAACGACACCCAATTACATTTAAAACTACGGTCACAAGATTACATCTCACATAAAAAATTTAATACACCGTTATCACTCGTAAAACTCGTTCCAACTACCGAGTTCCCGAGAAATCCACCTTGAATTCAAATTTATTGGTACACTACGATCCGAAATTAATGGCGCATCGATCAATGAAAACATCGCGTGTTCTCCAACCGTTGGTCTACGACGGTCTCTTATCCCAGCGCTCGTAAGGGACGTCGAAAGTTTGGCCGTTGCAGCGCGATTCCGAATTTTTATGGGGCCGTTACCGTTCCGGCAGTGATACCGACCTATGCGCTCCCAGGGATCGGAGGCAGCGACGTCGAACGTCTCACGTAGGACACGTTTTCCCGACGCCATACGTGGAGCCAAGTGTCGGACGCTCACACGCACAACAACCGAGCACAGCATCTGAAAACTTTTACGACGCCCTCAGCGGCGTTTATGTCGCGTGTAAATCTCGCTAATTCCGCGGGCTCCTCTCGCCAAGGCAAAACGCATCCCATGACCTTTCATCGTTTCCTCTCCTTCTCGACACTCCACTGCGTGTCTCTCGCGCCACGATAAAACATGCAAAATTGCGGCTGCTTACCAACGCTGCGTTCTCGCGTTACACGATCGCAGAAAACTCGGAAGATCTTACTACGAGAAACATTGAAAATTTAGAGGTTAAAGTGTCGTTCGTTGGTAAATTGTTTAGATAACAAACGTGGAAGATATGACACGTGTTTAAAGATTTATGTCGTGCTGGATCTTTTTGCGAAATCTGGGGATATAACTGTTGAATAAATCTTGCACATGATATTAAGCGAGATTTACGTCGTCTTTGGGTATTTTGTTATGTCATTTTATTTTTATTTGATTGTTACCGAAACGTTAAATCTGCTGAATCAAAGCGTTTGATGTTTTAATTCTGGTAAAATACAGTTTCAACTTTTAAGTTAGATTGTACGAATATGGTACATATGTTAAATCAGATTATTAAGACAAAAGAATTGGTAAATCGAAAAGCAGCGGTGTTTTAAAAATGCTAGAACATTTAGAAATTTCAAACACTTGCAATTTTGTGTCTACAGTGTAACATTAAAGATATACGCATATACATTTCATTTCTATAATCAACGCGACGTTGAAAAACTCAAATCGAAAAGGAATGGAATTGACGATACCATATTAGCTTCTGCATATAATATCACTCCTAATTTCTCAAAACTATTTCACAAGTACCAAAAAGTGTAGAAGTTTCGCAAAATAGCTAAAATTCTTGCTCCTGTTTTCCTACTGCTCTTAAATGTTATTTGATTTCATTTCAAGAAACCGCGTTTCCCTAGTTTATTTTCGCAAACAGAAAAATATTTCTCAGCTCGGGCCAACATTTTCATTTGTTAGGTACCGTTTATGCATCAACATCTCCGTCGTGCGAATTTCTGCGGGGATTTTTTCCTCTCTCTCAGCGCTCTATTACTGAAACGATTCGCGAGCAGACCGACGACATTCTTTCAACTTTTCTCGAATCTGTCAAGTTCAGCCAGCGGGTGAACTGCGTTTTCTTTCTTTCGCGTTCGTGCTCCCCCTTGGGGCGCCGGAAGCGGTCCTTCTATACACAGCATGTGTGTCATTGCACTTCCGCGTATTCGCGAATTTACATACACCGACGGATCTCGCGTGTGTACGCAAGTCTATGGAGGAAAACTCGAGAGACGCCGCCTGCAGCAGCCACTGTATTTACCCATATCGCGAGTTTCTCGATAGTTGTTGTTTCCAAATAGCGTTTCGTCAACGTCAGCCGGTCTCACGAGCCACCCACCCTCTCTACGGGGAGCAAAAACCCTCGTAAGAAGAAGAAGAAATCCATTCTTCACGGGGACGCCATTTTTCGCGTGCCTGTACGCCAACTGACGTACGATAACTTATTCTTTCGAACTGTCGAATTATTCTGAATGGAGAGATGAAAAATAATATGGAGTATATGCCAGAAAAGAGATAGTAACGGGTGTATAGCAATTCAAAAGCAAATAATTTTCTTATATCCATTACAATATATTTGTTATTTTTTAAGATGATTTGTTAGAATGATATTTTTAAAAACTAATTTTTCAAGAATCAAGGAAGAATTTTATGTACGTTTTTATGTTATCAAGATGCATGGGAATTCAGTTGGCATCAAAGTCTGCGAAATACTCTGAAAAGTATATAGCGTAGCGCCGGAAGATCTACCTCTTCGCTTCCGGCCGACGTCGTATTTTCTAAACTCGTAAATAAGATATTTTATCAAAGTGCATTCTGAAGAATGCAACGCGCTGCGATGGTAAGTAGACGAGAACGGAGAAAACAAAGAGCAAGGAGAACATCCGAAACACGCATCTCTCATACGTCGGATAGAAAATCAATACCGTCTCAGCGTCTCTGAACCCATTTCCCGTACTGCCGCGTGCACTGCTGCCAACGTGAAACGAGACGTTCTCCAATACGAAATATTTCTTTTCTTCGGTTACGAAGCTCGACGAATCCGATTTCTATTCCTTGACAGATGAAAAATAACGTAGACTTCTACGAATCAACCGGAATATTCACCGTTACATTTCTAAAATAAATCATTTGTGCATTATATCTAAGCTGAATAGAAGATACATAAGACTTAGTTTCGTTTGAAGATTCGTTATAAAGTTTCCATAAATCTGAAACTAAAATATTCAACGTTAAATTTTGTAGAATGAATTATTTCAGCGTTGTATATCAAACAAATAAAACATAAGACTATACTCATTTTGATAATTCTTTGTAAAATGTTCTCCTTTGTGAAGATTCCATCGTAAAACGTAATCGTAAACATAATAAAAGTGTAGCAATCGGGAGAAATTTTGCATTGATTTGAGGGCAACGATCGACCTTAACCTTCGCGTAATCGCGGACAGGTGGTTGATTACGGGCCGCTGTGAGGGGTGCAAAAACGGAGGTGGCAGCTGTGCCAGCCGGTTATAGTGTTCAATAATTAAGTGGAACCTGTTGCGCTTCTCGCCCCCACTTCCACCCTCAACTAACCCCGGCCAGCCAGCAGGCAACGTACATCTCTGTACCAGCAAAAGCCGCACACCGGAATTCATTATTCATGCCAATTAAATCCCACCGCGACCTTTGAAATGCAGCTCGACTACGAGAGGGAACTCTTGCAAAAATTCCTAGTCAACGTTCGCGTTACGAAATTCTATTCGATTTTCGAAAAATGTTGCCCTATTCGAATTTCGCTCGACGAAGTGGAGAATTGAATTTTCGTTAAATTGGCGTCAAGATATTTTCTAAATTTTGACTCAAAATTTCAATTATATTACAATGACGATGTGCGAAATCTTTTAGCGAAATATCCTTCATTTATTGTATTATGAATAAAACCTTGGAAATTCGTTCGGTGGACTGTGAATACACATTTTAGAAGAAAAATTATTATCAACATCGACATCGGTTAAATGGTCTTGATTCAGAATTAATGAGAATTTTTATCTTCATTATCAAATATAGTTACATAGTAGACAATTCTGCGGTATTTATTTTTAACGTATAACAAAAATATTCTTAAAGAGATTATCGATAAGAGGAACTAATTTTTCTAATATTCTAATCCCTTCCAAGATTCTCTAATTATTAAAAATCGAGTTGCATGTTACTTTCGCGAAACTGAAACCTATTCAACAGAGAACTTCTACGTCGGATCTGAAAGGAGAAAAGAGCAAATATTGCAAACGTAAGGGTTCCATTATTCAATTTCGAAAGCAAATAATTCCACCCTCGAACGGGAGCCCTTTTGATCGTTCGCTCGGCCTTAAACTTCTCGAGATAATTCTTTGACTCGGAGTGGCATCCCCCGTGTACGCTTCATCTTCAATAAAACGTTTCATCCCTTGGTCCCTGGAAGTTTAAAAAAGATTCACGATTTTGTTCGTTCGTTTCTCTGACCAGACTGACCATCCTTTTCAAACGAGGAATCTACGGTCGTCAAATAACGAACCTTCGGCTTGCCAATCAGGCCGAAAGACGTCGTCAGAGTCTCGAACATCTACGTGCGCGACATACAAGAGAGTTTGGTATTCTCGGGAGAACCAGCTTACGCTTCGTTGGAATCGAACCGATCACCCTATCCAGGTTACTGTGTATACATTTTCAAGCGTGGCTTTCAACTCGTATATTATATTGGTCTGATCGTAGACAGAGAATTTTTCTTTCCCCTTTTCCTCTGCATCTATCAGTTTCCTCGTTTTCATTGATGTTAACCATCCCTCTTGGAGCTACCACTATCACCCTCACCCAGTCGGCGACCCAATTCTAAACGTCTTTCAAGTTTTACCATCAGTCAGCAGGATTCAGTCAGCGAGTTTCTACGTAGAGATCCGCCTATCTCTTACTAAGAATTCACCTTCTTTTCTTATTGCTCGCCACATATGTTTCTGACGATGATACAATACTATTCTGAAAGTACGATGGCTTCTCTTCAACTACCCTCGTTTGCTTCATCTTCTATTCTTCTTTCGTGGCTGCCTGACGTTTCTGTTTGGTGGCTACCATTTGTGTTACCATTAACGTTGGTTTTAGGAATGAAATTGGATGATTTGGTTCGAGAATAGAATTCGTTAGATTTAGATTGCGGATATTCTGGAAATTCATATTTTTGTGAATATAACTGAAGAAAATAGACCTAAGAAAATAGACCTTCGTTTTACTTATTAAATGTTGCAACAAGTGTTACATCTTATTTCTTTTAAATAGTTTTCAATTTTCTCATAGATGCATAAAAATCGAGAGATAAATGTATACAAATGGATGGAAAATTAAGGTAGTCAGAGAATGTCAGTCTTCTTCGTGTTTGTTTTTTACAAGATTGCTCAATACTTGTTAATTATCTATCATAAACGAGTCTCCTATCCAAATGTAGATATTATCTCTGTAGCATTTACGATGAGCCAAAGTTTATCATATCTATAGTATAGGTAACAACAACACCATTAAAAAGTCCTTCGTCCTTAAAAATGTCAAACTATCCTTCAACTTCCCCATTGCTTACGTATCATTTAATTTTGGTATTTGTATATAATCCATAATAACCAAAAAGTTATAAAATCCGTAAACGACAGTAGTTTAAATTATAAGAAATTAGAACGATGAGCCGATAACAAGAAAATACCAAATACCAATAGCCGAAATGGCAATACTAAAAATAACAATCTCGCCGTTTCGTCTATCGTTCCCCGTTTCCTCGTTCGCGTCACTCCTTTATTCTGTATTTTTTCTGTGTCTTCCAGTCTGCCTTCGAGCAAAGCGCGCTCGGGTTTTCCTTGTCCTCTGTTTCTTGGCCTGGTAATGGTCCTGACGTCTGCCGGAATACGCAAAATCCTATTTGGACGCTCCGTATCTGCCCTCGTTTCTGAATCCAGCAGGAAACAGGAAAGGAAGGCGACGGTGGTTCGAACGAGCTAGAAAAGGATAGGGTACGGAAGAGGGAGAGCCGGTACTCTTCGACTTGAATTTCAGAGGAACGAACGACCCTTGAGAAAACTATACCGACAAGGTCCTTAGTGTTCTTACGTGCTCGAGGAGACGACGTTTCGTGGGACGGTCATGTGTGTACAGGAAAAGCATTCGTAACGATGGAAACGGTTGTGAAACTCTGTAGAGCCATTAGGATCGACGTATTAAAATGTTTCCCTGAGAGACTTGCCAGACGGTCGCTCGCTCGCTACCGATGCCTTACATCGCAATTGTTAACGATGCGAGCGTAATCGAAACTTGGGACTATGCTCCACTATTTCTGTCTTCTCTTCTTCTCCAGTTGTTACGAAAGAGGAATATGGATTTTGAAGATTTTTATCGTTACGACGACAGAAAATCTGATCAATGTTGGATTTGCAACGTATTTTTAATTTGATCTGATTTGATCTGATTTGATAATATTTGCAAATTTTTAAGTCTATAGGCTAAAGGATAAATAAGGATATAAAATATTAAACGAAAGATTGGGGTTAGGAAAAACGGTAGAATTTCTCGGTGGAACTCGGGCAAAATAATTTCATTAATTTTGTATCATATAATAGTACAATTTTCAGAATGAGAATTTGTAGTCCATATACTATCTTAAATGACAAAGAAATTGTCTTTGTGAGATATGAGACCCTTTTGAGGGTGTTTGTGCGCAGAATACGACAAAATAGAAGGGCTAGAATGATTTCTTTTAGCTCTTAGGACTACTGCAAGATAGAAATATTCTACCGAAAATTTGTATTAAAAATCTTCGTTATTTACGCTTCTATCTTTTACCATTTGAGTCTCTCAATTGCTTTCTCTTGCAACCAATTTCTCCTCTTAAAATCTAAATTCTTAAAGACAAAATTCATCCTCTTAAAAACAGAATCACAGAGTGTTAACGGTAGAAGCCTTTGCTTTAAATTTCTACTCACATCTCCCTGCGACAATTCACCACTCCATAAGATAAGAGCGAATAACGAAACACAAGTAATCCTTATATTTCGCGTCATAAAGCTCGTCATTGGTTGCGGCCGACATTGAAAACCACAGTTCCAATTTTCTCCTTGGGATATGGGACCATAAATTCAGGCCAGAAGCTTGCACGACACGTCGTTAATACTCGGCTGCCATTCAAACTGCGTGTCTTGGACAGGCTAGGAGAAGGAGAGCAGAGGGGATGTGTGCGGCCGCGAAATTTCAATGTTTCATTGGCATCGATGTCCATAAAGTATCGATAATACGTGCATAATGGCCAGCTTGATACCAAAAGAGAAGAAAACGAGGAGGAAGGAGAAGACGATGAGGCAAGAGGAGGCGAATGTGAAAAGGGATTCACCGTGAATAATATGATATGGGAGATCGGGATGCGCCAGAAAGGAGAACTCGACGATAGGGTGGGTTAAGAGCGCGAGAGGGTGGTATCGCGAGGCGATGCTAGAGACGTAAAGAGATGGAGGAGAAAGCAGCACACTGTATGTCGCAGTAATCTTTTACGGTCTATCTCGCATCACGTTGCCGTGTTAACCTCTATGGCTGATTCTACAGGCTGTTTCAGTTGCCTCTATCATATCGTTCGCTGAATTACTTCCATTCGCTTTACATCTTTTGCTCATTCTGTCTTTTCGGACAGTGGATGATTATGGTTATAATCATCTAAATTTTAAACATCACTGTTCCTGTATTGTATTACAAAATGTTGTACTTAATTGAAGGTCAACGATTCTAGCTTCTGTATATTTAGCGAGTTTCGTGGAATTTTAATAGTTTTAATCGATGGCTACTGATGTCTGATTATTGGTGTCATATTCTCCTTAGAGTTGGAACGACCTGTACACGTAGTCTCGGTTGAAAGGAGGACTCGAAAAGCTCCATCTCCAGCGTGAGCTCTCTTGGGATAAAGGATCAAGGATCCTGGATACGATGCACACGTATATCCTTATCTTATATCCTTACCAACCAACCCGCCCGCCCTGCTCCTTCACCTATCTCCTTTTCCACCTTCTTCTTTCGCTCTTCTCCCGCTCTCGCAACTCTGTGTTACACTTAAGTTTCGCGGGGTGACGTGTCCTGTGCCTGCCTAATATCAAGCATCATCGCTCATCCCTTATATATCCTATACCCGTTTCTTAAGTATCACCATGACGGTTCAACGTCGACATTCTACTGTATTACCACGGATCGCTGTTATGGCATGTAACTCTACGAAGTTAAAAATGAAAAACCTGTCACACGTGAGGGAACACTTTTTAAGATGTCGCATCATAACGGTCGTATTACGTATAGAATCTGAGAAATATCTATTCTACTGAATATTAATTGTTCAGGATATTCGATAACTGATAATTAGTTTACCTACTGTCAGATTTGGAATTTGCTTAAAAAAATACGTATTTAATAAAGAAAGAAAACTATAAGTACATTTCCTTAAAAAAATATTCGGTGGAGTATATCTTAATTTGAAGTTTTAGGTTCAAGTAAATATAAATTTTTAGCTTTGGTATTTAATTTAAATATTTAGTTAACGATAATAACCCCTTTTTGATCCACTATATCTATAATCTGCAAAACATTGCAATGCTATTTAACAATAAAACTTGTATTTTACATTAAATTTGACGAATCACCGATTTACGTAAAAATCTTACGGCTAACTTTTTGAAATATTTTGCACGATTTAAAATAGCACATTACGGATATTTTTCCTCGCGATAATATTCGAGTATTTTTAGTACACGCGAAGCATTTCAGACTCCATCTTTTTCTTCGACAGATATACGCATCTGTCATGGCGTCGCGGCGTCACCCCCTTTTTACCCCATACAACACACGTATTCGTACGTACGGGGGGCGTACGTGGCACATAAGGCGACATACATACGCGTGTACCATACATACGTACATATAAATACACATATGTGTATATATGTACGCACGTTCGCCCGTCTTCCTCGGCCTGGTCTCTCTCCTTGGAAACGTAAAATTACTGGAAACGCAAAATCGATAGTCGCGATACTTGGGATCTCCTGAATACGACTCTTACGTTAGGTAGCAATGATTTTTAAATTAAACTAAAAAAATCAATTTCAATGGAATATTTCACGAATATACAGTAAATTTTACTTTAAAATTGTTAAAAAAGAATAAGGAAGGAAATTTCTTTTCCTATTATTTTAGTATAAACATAGATATCGAGTTCCATATCTTATTTACCTTATTTTATTTTACAATATTTAGAAAGTATGTGGATTCTGTATTTATCTAGAAATGAAATTGCGAATATTATTGTTTAAGTGCATAATTTCGTTTTTTATGCTCAAATATTATTCAACGATTTCTGTTGGTTGTCGTAACGCGTAAGATTTATTGTACACCACTGTACGGCTGGTGCAAGAGAGGAAAAGTGTTCCTCGTTACTTCGACCGTTAACTCGGGGTAAGTTCATTCGACGAGAGTGAAAGTTACTGCGAAGTACTTTGCGGAACTTCTTAAGGTGGGTCAGGACTTTCCTCTGCGCGATGTTATTTCAGAGGGACGTTCGAGAAATGAACACGAGTGGATAGATGCGTCGTGTGTTAAGTAAACGAGGGTAAGTCACGGTAATTTATCGCCCCTTAGTATTCCGTATCGTGAATAATTCGGCTATTAGAATACAAATAGTTTCACTTGTGTTCATATTATTCGATAATTCAAACAATTGCTTAAAATCACTAATAGACAATCAAAAGAATGTAACATTAAGAATTCTAATAAAAATGCACCAAATTTTATTGAAATATTCTATTAAGAATTCTATTAAAAGAATGTTAAAATATTTGCAAATATTTATAAATCTCAGCAAACAAACGAATGTTTCAACTGGCCATACACGATAACTTTTTCGCCATTGCGTTCTCCTTATAAATTATTTTACTAAAAATAATTTTACTCTAATGATATTTCAACGAAGTTTTCCCTTGCATATGCGCCAACGTGAAATTTTTTGGAACATTATTGCCTCGCGTATCAAGAAGAAAAGGCATAAAAAGGAAGCCTGGTGCAAAGTATTTCGCGATACGCGAAGTGACTTCCTGCAGCTTCTTCGAGACTCGCTGGTTCAAGGTACAGAATCCTGAAGGCATACATATTTCGCAGCCACTATCTAGCCTATCTTTCAAGACGCCTCCCACGGGATTCTATCCTCCTAAGACCCAGCCCTCTTTTGCAACACACGCGCATACACTAGCAGAGGGGTTAGAGAGACGAACGTCATGACGAAGGATCCGTACGTCGTCCCGCACCCTTCACCTCTCTGTCTTCGACAACTTCGATCGCGATAGTTGAATTTTCAGCGAAAATCCTGCGCTGCTTGACAGGATGAAAGAAAAATTACGATTTTCGATTCGAGAGAACGAAAGATAAAGAAAATGTAGTTTTTCTTTCATAAAAAGAAAATGATTTTCTGAAGAAACCTAAAGCAAAGAATATGGCATTCAACATTTTATACATGTAGGTAAAATATCTTTATTTTTGCATTCCCTCTCTGTGGTGATAGAAAATGATACATAATATATTCGTAAAATATATAAGTTCGTAATAATTTTATCTTTATATCTGCGTATTTTGCTTCAACGTTTAAAAAGGATATAATTTCTTGTCTATGTAATAAAGATCCACTTGACGTTCGTTATATTAATGGTAAAACCGATAATAACAAATCCATCAATCGATAATTTAAAACATTCAATCTATAATTATACGTTTCTTTATATTTCTACAACAGTAAATGAAGAAATAACGAGATAACAAAAATATAGTAAAATATAAATATAATAAAAAATACAATAAAGATATAATATCGCTATATACTCACAATAACACTAGTCTCTTTCACATCAAACACTATTACTTTCACTTCTATTCTATACTTCTATTCTATATTTTATACTTCTATTCTTCGATAGAAGAAAAACAGTCAAAATTCTACTACAAATGTTACATTCCACTATGATTCGAATAAAACCTACAAAAACCTAGAAACTATATATTTATCAAGGAATTAAGTACATAGTTCGAGAACCATTTCCCACAGAGAGTGAGTGAAACCATCGTTTTTCCACTCGGAAGTTATTCGAAATGGAATATGCGTTGCCGTGCGCACAGGAAAATGTAGCCGGAAAGAAGTGACAAAGTCCCAGCGTATTTCGCCAAACAATTTCGTAGCTAGACAGTGTGTCTTGGTACTTTAAGCTAGACCATCGCGCCCCATCCGACAGTATTCCTGCCACCCTTGCTCCGCGCACCCTCCGGGTACTACGTTACATCACGTCCCCCCCTCTCTTTTTCTGTTTTCATCCCCCACACATCCTCATCCTATTTGCTCCACCCGCCTATATTCTTCCTGGCCGTGGTACACACAGTAGTTGAAGTAAAATAGCGAGATTATATTATTCCTAAGGTCGAGAGGGTCGCCATATTTTCCCAGCAAAAATTGTACCACCCACGATGCATGTGCCTCGCCATAATAGTCGAGAAATCATGGCTGTGACGTACCGGCCCACCAGAAACAGGATGTCGTGCTTACCTCGTTACCATTTGATCGAATTCTTCTGCATCCTTTTTTATTCCGTGGTTATACAATTGAATCGTACAGTGGTTTTGCTGGATTTTAGAGAATTCCGAGTATTGATGGAGTATAAATTGAATATCATCGGAGTTGATTGAAATCGTACCGATGTTATTATATCAGAGTATTTTCTACAGAAGCAATTGATCGTATTTGTAAAAACAATATAATTTTAAGTTACTTGAGATTTTGTAGTTGCTTTTGCAAGAACGAACTGCTTATCCTAAACGAATTTTGATTTGTTATCATAAAACATAATAATTTGAAATATTTATAAAAGAGATCTACACATACAAAATTTATGCAATAATTTTGTAACAAATCGCAGAAATGAAATTGTATTTCGTTCGACTTCAGAAAAATTCATGCTGCAGCATTTGAACTCAAAAGATTAAACGTATATTCTAAAGAGTTGCATGCTAAGAATATCAAACAACTATGACATAATAAAACATTGAAGAAGATCGCAACCACAATTCCAAGGTTAATTCGTTTCAAATCATAGGAACAAATATCGGAATCGTGTGACGGATAAAATGACGTTGCTCCTCGAAGCTGCGCAAGCGTTTTCACGAGACACGCGGCAGAGAGCGCATCCTTTTTAAAGAAGCCACGATACCAGCGTTGGTCGAACTTAACGACGGGAAAAAGGAAGCAGCAGAGAGAAGGAAAAGTGGTTGCCGCGTAAAACGAGCCATCATCCCCCGGAGCGTCGCATCCACGAGAAATCAAGTATGGAGGAGATTTGCATGCGAGTCGAATATAAGCTTGCTGAATATCCCCCGGTATAAGTATTTCATATAAGAGGCCGGTGCACCCGCGGTATAAGACACTCTTCTCTCGCTCTCGCCCTCCGGCCCTCCTATTTCGCCGCCAGAAACGAACAGAAAAAACCACCCCCGCCCCGCTCGGATTCCGGAAACCACCGCTGCCACCCAGTTCGCTACCCCTTATCCCTTCCGCGGCCCAAACCTTTTCTCTCTCCGCCCTTTTTTCGTCCTTCTCGACGGCCTGGAACACGAGGAGAAAACCCAACGCCGCGAAATGTCTCAAGTGAATAGCGCACTGCCGTAGACCGGCTGCCACTCGTGAATACCGCCTCGTACATATAGACTGCGCGCTCGTATTCGCTGAATTTTTAATAAAAATATCAATGCTCTGCCTTTATATGTGTATGTATGCATGCGGTATACATATACAGTTCGCAGGTATTCGCTATATAAATGGGGAGGATTCTGCGTGCAACGTGTAGGATTAGGATTTGAGGAAATTTCTGAAACTGCCAAACCTAACGTGAAATTTGGGTCGTTTAATATATGGGAAACTGATAATTCAATGTATCAGCCACTTAGCATCTTGTCGTATGATCTAATTTGTGTCCACGTGTGGTAGGGCAAGCGATACATCTTTTCGAGTATCGAGTAGCCGATTAAACCGTAGGTAGTAGTCGAGTGAATGTAATTGTTTAAAGATCAAGTCTTATTATTTCGACGAAGAATTGTAAATAGTAGAGAGGACAGAATTTGAAGATAATTTCATTATATTTTTCAATTTCTCTCGCGTTATTCGCGTTAGCTAGTGTTCTTTGTAACGGATAGCCATTTTTTGAAAATCAATTGACAACAATACAAAAACATAGTTGATATATTCAATTCATACCACGAGTCAATGAAACTGATACTATTTTGAAAAACAACACAAAGGATGTTCGAGCATATGTGAATTAATACCAATAAAGCATAAATCTCATATACGAAAGTATTATAACGATACGTCATAATGTTGATCGAACAGTTTCGTTTCAGCAGGAAACAATATTTTTTATAGCCGTGAAAGAGGTGGATGAAATAAAAAGAATGGCGCGCAAATGGAATATCTCGCGGAAGAAAGAAGCTTCGGGGGCGGAAGCTCGGTTTGGAATATGAGAACGTATGCATGAGCCGTGCACACACATACACAGCACATTGCAATGTTTAATAATAATATAAATATGGCTTGGCCAAGGTATCTTGGCACCGTAGGCAATACGCTTTTCGAGCTGGATACGAGTTCTTCGTTCGACTATGAAATTGACAATTCCACCTCGCGCCTTCTCGTGCTAGCCGCTATCTCGCAGCTTTTCGAGAGGTTGCTCGATCTCGAAATTCGAGCTCGCAGATGAAAAGTTAAACGCAATGTTTCCTTAGGCACGGACGTTACGCTTACAAGATTCAGAATAATTTTTCCGCGGGTGTTTCCCTTTCCATTCGAAAGAAAACGAACGCGTGTGCGATTATAAGTGAGTGGATGTCGAAGCAAGAAACTTGCTTGGCCACGAAAACTTTCATACCGTCGACAAAGAACTCTCGTCTGTGAATATTTAAAGGCATAAAGAAACTTCGTCGGTCCATGGCTGATGCAGATTTCTTTTCTAAAGCGTAGACACAGTTGGAAAGTAGGCATGTATAACTGGGTTTACGTTCTTTAGAGCGCTTTTATGCGATGAATGTTCGACGTATGCCCCAGCAATTTTCTTATCTGTTACATATATGTTTTGAATTGAGATAAATATCTATAAATTGTCGATACGAAAAATACGAATTGTAATACAAAGTGCATAATTATGAAATTTTACACCTAATATCGTAAGACTAGCAGCCAAGAAACTGAGAATTTTCAAAAAAAAGGTAATTTTCTTACGACGTAATTTAAAACGTAACAAGAATGTTCGTATAATCACTGAACCTATAAGATTCAAGATTTACTATAAGATTCAAAACACAAATGAAAATTACAAACTAAATTAAATCGATTTTGATACGTAAACTACCTCGTGTAGTATGCTCAGTAATGTATGTTTGTTAAACTAAAAGTGAAAAATAGAATGTATACCTAACAACGTTATAGTAGCATTATTTCAGACAGAAAATAGTTGTTAATACTAGATATGTTTGTAACTAGAAATCGAGACTATTTCATATTTTCATACACGCAATATCCAAAACTTTCTGTACACTTAAAAAATCAATCTCTGTAAAAATTACTGAATTTACACAACGTTCTCGAATTCTCAAAGAACAAATCGATAATGCTAGACTGGTAATCAAAGTTGAATGCACAAACACAAACGACTAAAAAACATTCCATCATCAAGAACCACAACCAGAAACGTATTTATATCGCAAAAACGCAAGCAAATACTTTTTTCCATTAGAATGCACGGTTATATTTTACAAGGGAAACAGAGTCTTCGCGTCATCCTCCGATCCTGTTCATTCTCTAGTTCTCCAACGATTTTGTCTCTATCTTACGACCTTCCGCGGAAAGGTGTGGTTCCGAGAACAGTGGCATGATATGCAAAAATATGTGATAAGGGTGGCTGGAGTATCTGCGTGCGAGTGGTGATGGTAACGTGTACGTGTACTTACGTGTTGTTGGTGTGCGTCGATGTATGCGGATATGGAAAAGCCAGTGGCAACCCTATCAGAATCGAGGCCCCAGGGGGGCTCATGGAAAAAAAGGAAAGAACGACCGACCAACCAAGGCCCGAATATAGGATGTCAGGAATTTTCATATCTCGATGCCACTCTTGGAAAGTTGCGAGCTTTTTCTGGAAAATTCTTCTGTAGACGCCACAGAATAGACACGCGATGCATGACACGCCACGTGAAATCAGAGCTTTCCGCGTCTCGTATAGGAAACCAAATGTTACGTAGGAATTTGAACGTACTCAGAACGAAGAAAAATTATTTTACGACAGTATCATTTGTTTAATTGTAGTTTGCGTTTGGTACTAACGGACGTACCAGATTTGTCTTTTTAATTTTATTCCATATGACTGTACTATTGGACTAGAACAATTTTCAGAGGGTTGCCTACCTCTTTATTTGGTAATGAACAATACACGAGAATAATATTTTACGAAAGACTCTCGAAATTCAAAGGCTAGTAACTAAATTATGGAAATAAAAATTGTTTCTATCGCTAAATCGTTGAATATTTTTTATTTCTGCCAGATTTCGTGGTAATTTTATTTATTTTAGCAAACCGACGATATACCGTACATATTCCGGTAAAAAATTATAAATTTTAATAAGTACGTATATTTATTGGTAGTAAAAGTATTCTAAAATCATATTAGTTAGCTTTATTTTGCGCCTGTTCCAAAAATATATGCTTTTTAGAAAGTGTATATATTTATTAATACGATAAATATGCACGTGTCTTAACATATTGCATAAAATTGAAAGATCTCCGATTGAAAGACGATATCTCCATTTTATTTTCTAAATTCGAAATTCGCTGAAGATCGAAAATCACAAATCTCTCAATAACTTCTCAAAGACAAAATTAATTCGATACAACCCCACAATAATTCCCCTTTCATTTTAATATACGAATGAAAGATCACAGCATAAAAAAATACTAACAAACGAAGAAGTAACGCTAATAAACGCCGTTCTTCATACACAAAAACCTGTCAAGCCATCTCCGATCAACAAAAATTTCTTCACCTATATCAACAATCCTCCCTATTCAATAACTTAAACAGAACGTAACACGATAAATTGAAATTAGGAAAAGAAAAGCGAACTTGCACGGTATCTATTTAACTCGTAAATGTTAAATTCACGAGTCTGTATTATCGTAAACGAAACGGCAGACTGTATTTTGTCGACACGCGTGCGTGTACACGGCAGACACTCGGAAGGCAGCAGCACACCCCACGCCATCGGCAAGAGGCAACCAGGCCGAAGGATAAAGGTGTTAGGGGTGCAAGCTGCGACTGACAGCTACATTTATACGTTTCGTGGATTTTCCATATCGAGATTTGTCGAGTGCACACGAGCGCCGGGGTTAACGCCACGCCACTGCAAATAACGGCTCGGGAAGATTTGTATCTGTCAGAAGTTGCGGAGCTGGTCTGTAAGTACGTGACTGGCTGGAAATCGCCGGGCTGACGGGTTACCAGAAATTCCACGCATTCCGCCGCCTCCTTCGATCGCGAACGAGAGCCTGTCACTTTTCCTTCGCCCTCGGAGATTTGATTTCACCGCCAGATAGGGAATGAGCTGTCTCGAATACGTACGAACAAGGAGACCCGCTTCCCACCGCCCCTTCTTTGGAAACGCCTCGCGGATCCCCGCGTATCCGATTGTGTCGCGAATCAAATTTATTTCACCTGTAGACCCCCGTGAATTTCTACTGGGAAATTTTGAATAAATCCTACGTTTTCCTTAGCGGCGTATTTGCGGAAATCGAGGAGGTAGTATAATAGGTAAAGAAAAAAAAAAGAAAGAAAGAAATAAAGAAATGATTCTTTTAATGAAAAGAGAAGTAGATTCGATGGGGCATGCGATGAAGAAAGTACTAAAAATAATTTGTTTTGCGACTATCGCAAAACAGAACTACGAATGTAAACGACAACTACAGAATATGATTGAGAAAGTATAGATAAATGAATTTAACTGATACAATAGACTTTTATCACTTGTCCGTATGTGCAAAACTGATAAACACTGGAAGTCCATAGAGTTCAAGTGATATTTGATGTGTCATAATTAATAGAAAAATGCGTTTTAACATCCTTATTGGAAATATCCTTTTTTACTTGTGGCACTTACGTCGATTACAATTTCAACTCCTCGATATTGTTTGATTAATTTTTTTTCCTAACGCAGATGTTTCGAGATTGTCTAGTGTCTACACGAAATATACTTTCGAATCTTTTATGGTGTTTTGTAACTTCAAGAAATTTATGTATTCGATAAATGCAAACACTGAAACACTGATTGTTGTCGAAATATTAGTCGATGCGAGGGAGGAATATGGAATACCAATATGTTATATATCACTACTGGATATACCTATGTTCCATGTACCGTGATGTACGTATGATGTCGCAGAAGAAACTAACTCTTGAACCCATCATGTACCCTGCGACCTCGAGGATCAACCCCTTCTTTCGTTCTAGAAACGCGCGTACCTGCGTCACCTGATTGGCTGTCCCCGGATTTCGAATAATAGGGCTCGAGACTAGGATAGGAATCTTTCAGATCCTGTATCAGCTATGTGTTCACATACCTATTTTCCTCTTCCACAGTTCAACTCAAAATTATCGTATAACATTTAAGAAAAATCGAATTATATGTTCAACACACTAACGCTATTGAATTTTTCAAACATTCTCATTTCACCTTATTGTCTAAAAACAAAACTGTACAAATTTAAATGAGTAATAGCACGATTATTTCCCATAGTGTGTAACAAAATTTATATACACTTTCAATGTTCATGCTACCCTTAACTAGCCTGTAAACCTATTTGAGATTCACACATTTAGGACGAAAGATATAGTTAGCACTAAAATTTTTACTTCGCTTCATTGCTCTAAAGCAAAACCAGTAAAAAATGTTAGTAATAGGATAATCTCCTTGCACGGCGTGGCATAAGATTAGATTCTCCGGTGGCACGCCCCTTAGCCTTCTTCGCGGGAACACGACGAAGAGTAGGACGAAATCATTAAATTGGCCGTGGCTCAACGAGTTCGGACGGAATATCGAGCGTACATCGTTTGCCCTTTTAACTTTCCGGCCCTGTCGAACCAGGATAAATATATTTGCAAATATGTACGTATCCCCGGCGATCTATGATCCCCGTGTCCTTGATCCGTTCTCTTCTCACTCTTTTTCTCTCTACTACTCTGTCGCTGTCGCACCCTCTTGCCATCGGTGAACCCTCCAGGTCTCCGAAACGAATAATCAGGTAGATGTTGAGCGAAAGCTCTCTTTTTTTCGTCTTTCTTGTCCTCTTTTCTCTTCGTGGTCTCTCTCTCTGTTCCATACCCCATACTCTCCATAGGTGTATGCAAATCACTGCACAGCAGCCGTCCTCGCGCGTATCGTGTAGCCACGTGTGTCACGCACGTTAGAAGATTTGCGTGTGCGCGTACGTAATAACATACGTACGCGGACTAGCTGTATTTGCATGACAATATTATTCCACTCCAAGCATACGCGGATTGGTTACTCTTTTTTCGCCGGCTACAGGATGCTCCACGAGAGTTATCCTACGACCACGGATTCGATCGACTTTACGAGAGTGGTTTCGGTGGAATATTTGGTTTGCGTTGACTATATTAGCGAGGTCCAGGGAAATTTCAAAATTTTTTTGTAGCAGACATGTTGCTTGGCTGAGATATGTTAAGATAGCAAAAAGAATTTAGAATAAATTTGAATGTATTTTACGATACGCCAGACTTATTTCTGTAACTCTATTAGAGTAGACGGTACACTGTGTATCCAATGATCGTAAGTCGAGTTATATCTGTTGTTTCTTTCGGTCATCTACTTTTTTATAATTTAATCCCTATTTCCTTTAATTTTTAAATATTTTATACATATACAATGTAAAGTACATAATAAATGTATATAATTTTTGTTCTACTCAACCTTTTTTTCAAGTAACTGGCTTTCAACTTAATAGATTTTATCATTGAAATTTGACGAATTAACGGAACCATAGTACAACTGAAATTACTGCAACAATTTACCTATCATTTCTGTATATGAATCTTATTAAACAAACATTTGAGACGAGAACGGTCAAGATTATTCGATTGCATTCGATCCTTCAAACCCCAATCTTAATACCCAGAAATCATAATTTCCCATAAAGTTTAATCACATCCTACTTTTACAAATCTTCAATTCATTGTTCTCGAAACCAGAACTTCGTACCATATTTTCCAGATAGTTTAACCCAAATTGTACACAAACTTTATTCCAAGCGTTCCAGTTACTTTTGCGCAAACAATCGATTTCGTTGAACCGCACGCTACCTCTTCTGTTTCACCCCCTGCAACTTCAACGGGTAGACAAGGCCAACGAGAGAGGGAACGAGCTCGTCCCGATAGCGGCTGATTGGTGTGTGGAGGAAAAGGGAACTTTGAAAGAGCCTGTAGCGACGCGTCTCGTATGCAAATTGGCCGATATTGTCGTGCGTTACGTGGCGGCTCGTACGCGTACTCGCAGGTATATGTCGCGAGTAAAAGGTAAAAATAGAAAGGGCGTACGACTGGAGGACGAGAGAAAGATAGAAGAGAGAGAGAGAGAGTATGAGGGAAAGCGAGAGAGAAAAGGCGAGTCGATTCAACGGATGCAAATTCGCCAACTAAAACGGAGTGCATAAAGCCGAAAGCTCAGCCGGCTCGAGGCGCGATTTGCATAAATGTCCTGGCAGCTGCGAGTACTGCCACCGCGAAACACGTGCCCCGACATCCGATTAAAGGACTCGCGACCCTCTGCTTCCTGCTTCCGGGTGTTGTGCTTCCCGTTTCGCCTCTGCTTTCCGACCGTCACGGAGAGATCATCTTCATCGTGATCCATTTAGCTTGGATTGCCCGGAATCGTATGAACTCGTTTCAACGTTTTGATGTTATCGTTGTCTTGCTTTGACTTCTTTCAAAATACCTACTTCTTTATTTATATCTGTTATACGCGACAGATTCTAAGTTACACGTGTAGGATTCCAGTGTGAAATTTAATAAAAACTTTGGAATGATTTGTTCGAATGATATTGATGAAAGCATGGCGGTATAAATATTTCAACGTATAAATAGAAAATCGTAGGACAATAATTGCTTGATTTCAAACGGCACGTGTTGTTGGTAGAATTTTATTTATTCGAGTGTACTACAATAAAAAGTTATTTCATCGTCTCAAGTGAACTTTCACCTTCGTCATTCTACAGCTACCTTTGCTTATCGTTAGGCAATCATAAATTTTTTTATAAGATAAGTAGAATATGACTTATGAAATACATAGCTTCTCCGTTGGACGATTCAGCCATTCGATACATATACAGAGATACAGTTACTAAAAATTCCAAGAACAATTTAAACGCCGCGCCGTCATGCCTATAATAATATTTCAACTCAACATCGTTCAAGAGTAACAACCATACTGCTCCACATTTCCTCGGATGATCTTGCATTTAGGGGCGCCGCGGCAGCATTCCCTGGAAAACCAGAAAATCGTCGCGACACTTCTCCGCCGATTACCAACATTCCGACAATAGGCGAGTCGGTGGATAAGACGGACGGTAGCTTTGGGAAATTTTTCGATTCGATTGCAGCTGTCGCGCAACTTGTGCCGAAGACGACTACGAGACGGAGAAGACGAGAACGACTGCTGGTTGCAGCCAGCAGGCAGCCAGTCTCGCGCCACGAGTATAAGATATGGAAATTTTCAATTCGGGCAAAATTTCAGAATTTACCCCCGCGCACCCTACACCCTACACCCTACAAGTTGGCCGCGCGGGATATGTATTATGCGGGGAAAAACGGTGTCTTGGCCGAGTAGAAGACGAGAGGGAAGAAAAAGGAACGAGCAACGTGGCTGAAAGAAGGAAAGAGAACGTTGGTTGGAGAAAAGAAGAAGGGGGAGTATGTGTGTGACGTGTGTGGCGGCCATTACGCAGAGCCGGGGGTGGTTGCCAGGCAACGCCTTTCAACCCCCACATACTCACACCACCCTCGACCAACCCCAAAACCCCCTTGTGAGCTCACCCTCCTTCTCCTCATGGCGCACTCTTTCTTTCTCGGTTATCCGGCACGGCGTTCGCCGAGCATGGCTCATTGCTCGACAACTTGCACGCTGATTTTAATTCCGGGCTATTGTGATCGACCGTTTTCCGAATCCGTGCACGTTAACGACGATCTTTCGGTCATTTCTCTTGTTCCTTTCTCCCTTTCTTTCTTCTTGCATTTTTATTTTTGCTGATTTTGCAACCTTCCATCTGTAAGATGCGGAAAGAGTCACCGAGACTAACGCTGCGCATGTTTGATTTATCGTTAAGAGAACACGTATCGTAGTTTGTCTTTTCCTTCTCGCTCTACATACCTTTTGACCCATTGAAGACTAAACAGTGACACGACACGTGAAACTTGCGTAAACGAAACGTTATTAGAAAAAGTGATAAAGTAAGTTTTGCCAAATTGCAAAATATATATTAAAACAATAGACATATTAGAATACATCAGACAAGTGCATTGTAGAAGTTGGAGATACAAAGGAAATTTCTACGATTCTAAGAGAGTTTATCAGAATGTTATAATAACACTTCGATTCTACTTCTTCGATTTTCATAAAATTGTAGGATCTAGATGGATAACGAAACAGATATTGGTAAAATTTTTTTAATTCTTTTTCAAAATTTCAATGTGAGTTGAATAGAATTCAGTGATATAAATTAATTAAAAGAATGACAAACGAAATATTGCGTTAATGCAACTTCGATCTTCAATGAGTTAGAGTACTGCGAGCTGCTTGGTTACGTAGCAAGAATTTCCTTCTTTTATTTTGAAAAGTTGTCGATCCGATAGCAAGATTTCAAGATTTCCTTCAAGTGGATTTAATTCACTCGAGCGAGATTTACACGATGCGACGTCGTGTGTAGGATGAAGAAAAGGAGCATGCCAACGACGTAAGAAAGTTTTTAACTCGACGACCACTCGCTTCATACACCATGCACTTTGTTCCTTCCTCATCCTCGTAGTCGTCGTCCGTTTTCAAGCTTACCGTGAAGAGATTTAACTCAGCCGGCTTAACTTTTTGAATTTTACGTCGGACATTTTAATACACGTAATGGAATACTGTAATATGACCGTCCACTCGAAGGCTTAAATTGTTGGATATCGCTGGCATCAAGAGGCTTAACATTCGAGATTACCACTTTCTTTTTCTCAAAGTTTATAACAAATTTTTGGCTTATGAGATGCTGATACTTTGCGAATCTACAGTGCTTCGATGTATAGTTTAAATGTTTAAGAATGGTACACGTTGAATACGTGAAACAGTTGGGAAAATATGTGTTCTTTACGTTTCTTCGTACGACTTTAATACATTTTTGCAGCAGCAGAACAAGCCTTATTTAAAAAATTATAACGTTCAACTACTTGTTTACGATACTTCGAAAAACTTAAAAAGAAAGTAATATCACTATACGATAGACATGCAATATCTTGACGCCTAAGAGAAACAAATTTTAACGAATTCAATTTCGATAAACCAATCCATTACAAGTTAGTTTTAATTTGTTAAGAAACGCAGAAAAAAACCCCATGACAATTATAATTACAATAACTCAGATTGATTTTAAAAAACTGAATTATTAAAAGATGGTTCTAATTTCGTAACAATAGGAAAAGAGGAAAGAAAATTGTCCAACAACTATAAACACTGAATCGTAAAGAAATTGCTTACGAATATCTCAATTCTTATAAAAACTGAAACTATGAAAGGATGATCTTAATTTATTACGTGAGAAAGAAAACGAACAAATCCTATGACAATTATCGTAAAAAATATCGATACCATTCGACTGTAAAAAATATGCAAATAATTTCTACCATCGCATCAGTTACATTTAAACCATCTCGTTCATCCGAATTCCTCTTTACGCGCGATTTTCTCCGATCGAAATGTCATCGACCGATCAGGACCGGTGTCCGCTGACGTTCGAATGAAATCCTCGAAAGGGCAATTCTGCTCTCTCGCTTTCTAATGCGCATCAAACGCGTCCGCATTGGCCGTCTTAAATTGGGTGTAACATTCGGTTGTTGACTCGGTGTGCGCGCGCGCGCTCGCGCGGATTGTCCCAGGCGTGCATCTAGGTGCGCGCACACAAGAGGCACGTATCGATGATGGGTCGATAAACATCGGCGTATTGTGCAATCAACCGCCTATTTGGTGTCATTGTGCCGACAGTTCAGTAGGTAGGTAGCTTTCTCATCCTCTTCTCATCGCGACTACCTACCTACTCTACACGTTCTACTCGTCTCTCTTATTCACCCGCTTGATCGTGCTTGTCTAGGAGGGTTGCGTAACCATTTCCAATAGGGTGGCACGTCCGCTTGTCTACCTGGGCATATGGAGCCCGCGAATACCTGCGATCCCGACATTTAAAATAACTCCAACTCGCCACAAACGTGAATCTTCCTCTTATATGGTTTCACATTGCTAGAATATGGTCTTCAACGTACATTAACATTCATAAATATTAGGTTATCCTAAGTAAGTTCATGTCGTTCGTTTTTCTATTATTTAAACTCTTTCAGTTTTGATTCCATTGCTGCACGTTTTAAATATCAACGAACGGTTGATTTTACGATGCTGAACATTGTGGATAGTGATTTTTCTGTTTCATTTAACTGACCACGAAATTTATCCATGTCTACTACTTAAAATTTTTATAAGGAACGTGGCTCTGATCTTCGAGATTAATATTTCTCCCGAAACCTATCGAATCATTTTGTATGGTGATACATTTTCTTTATAAGAAGGATAAATATTGATTATAACGATCGTTGTTGTATTTTTCTCATGAAACTTGTGCAACATAAGACATAGAAAATAAACTACCACGTTAGTTGTACATTTTAACATATGGTGCCTTGCCTAGACCGAAGTTGTATTAAATATTGTTGACAGAATTCGTAAATCGTTCGTTACAAACAAATATGGAGTTAAAGTGATATAGCCATATTCTCTGTTTTAGTTTAAGTTTAGCAGAGAATTTGATGTCGCAGTTTGTCGGATAAAAAGAGGTAAGAAATTAACATTAGAGAGCTTCTATTACAACTTTGAAAATCTAAGAAAAATACAAATCTTTCGATGAAATTGGACTAGCTGTCCAAATACTTATGTATCTTCGTAATGTATCTTCGATCAATCGACTTCTTCCTACTATACACTGTATGTCGCGAAGATTTACGCAACGTTTGCAGTCTGGCTCGAGCCACCCTTGTTAAAATAAAATACATCGAAGCTACCGGTGAAAGGAGTCTGTCAACATCTCGTGCATCGCGCTTGAGTAACGACAAAAGGATGAAAAACAGTGTTTTCCTTCTTGTTAGGGAAACGAATCACACGAAACGAGCCGACTTTGTGTAACTGTAACACCTGACTCGTTTCCGGAAATCGCTCTTTAATCGGGCTACCCTGATTTTTCTTCCAAAGATTCGGTGTTGTGGATGAGAGAAAAAGCACCCTTCTTGTTGTGTGTGAACACACGTTGACCCACGACCCGACTACCTGCCGCCGTTGCGAGCACAAACATCTCTACGGTGATTTCCACGCAACCCCTCGGGACCTTTTACACAGCCACTGTTCTCTAATGCGGCATTATATTGGACGACGATATTAATGGTTATGCCAGCGTCGTAGTTTCCACCCTATTCCCTTGAAACGATCGGCAACTATCCGGCTATTCCTCCTTAATCTGCCGAATCGGTGCCTAAGCGATCGCTAAGCCTTTCCTTTATTATTCTGTAATGATTCTCTTGATGGCTATCACTTTGTACGTGTCAGGAAGAACTATATTTTCGCATTTCACAGCTTCTAAATGCAATGTTATTTGTTAAAAATTGAGATAAATCGTTGTGATTTGTTTAACTTAATGTTTAGGGATATTGGTTTCCGAAATGGAGGTTGGAAATGAAAGATAAGCTGAAAAGATTTTATGCGGCTATTAACTTGTAGTTAGGGTAAAGGAAATTCTTTATTCGCGTTTCTGTCTCGGATTCAGAAAAATAAGAAATATTCTCAGGTACTTGTTGATATTTTAGATTGCTTTCTAGATATTTAAACTCGATGAGAACGTACAATTTTATTCTCTACTGACGACTATAGCCTCTTTCACAAAACATAATTACGATTTCACAACATTATAATTCGTATTAGTCTCTGTTTCATCTTCTCATTTTCTATTTACATCCACCTCGAGATCGATCTACGTATCCATCCTATTCCTAAAAATTACTGAGGAAATCTTACCTCTTCTGACCTCGAAACATCCTTACACTTTACACCAACAAACACACATCGGTGTTCTACATTCCCAGTTAAATTCCTATTTCATAATCCACTTAACAAACCAATTCCTCGCATCGATCTAGGAAAATAAAAAGCGAGACCTACAAACAAACAAAGAAAATAGAAGATACAAAAAGTGAACACGCGAAAGGAAGTAAATTCATCCGCAGCAGAACGTGCGGGAGCAAAATCAATTCATCGCGGAAAGTGGTAGGGCAATTTCGAGGTTCGTTATCGCGCAACAGAAGCATCACCACGAGCCATTTGGTAACCGGTTCGGAGGGCTCGTAGGTGTACAGGATCGGCGGGTGCCGGGCGTGTCGGTGTACGAAGAGGGCGGATATTTAATAACGAGCCGGTACGACCGGATATACCGTTGTCGCCCCATATATTCCGGTGAGTCGAAGCCGGTACCGCGGCTATATTTCGCGGCAAGATATTTCCAATTTGTCTTCGTGCACAAAGTGGTGCGCCGTCCCTGAAGCTGACACAGCTTCACTCCAAAAGATATGGAAGGAACCAAGGGAAAGACGGAGGTAAAAAGAGGAGAGAGAACTAAAAGGGGAGGAGGAGGGTGGTATAGGGGGCGGGGAAACAGCAGGAAGAGGAGAAATACGCTGGAGTAATGGTGGAAAATCCGTCGGCTGAATTGAAGCGAGACGTCGTGAAATTGAACAACGTATGTAATATATACGTTCGTAGAAGGCTTACGCGTGTAAGAAGACGCGAAGAACCGGGTTCCATGTATCTGGCTACATAAACGCGTCGCGACGTAAGCATTCCAGGCTACATCGGCTTGGCTGCGAGGCAAAGTGCGCGGTGGCGATCATTAACGGCACCGCGAATAATCTGTGCACGCTCATTTTCCTTGCGTGTAAAGACCAGTAATGATCCACTGCCTGATCGAGAGATAGCGGTACGCATTAACGTGAAAATTGTTGCCTGTGGCCGAAAAAATGTTCCTTTGGTTACTGTGTAGCCGATCGATAAATTACGCGTTTAATTTATGAAAATATTCAACGGGGATATTCAAAGGTGATATTCGATAAGGATATTCGACGAGGATAGTGCAAGCAGTTTTAAGTAAGGTAGTTATTTCAAGCTCTCGAGAAGGCTAGAGCCTGTATAGAGTCGATGTTAAAACCGCAAGGTCGGAATTGGGTCGGAATAAAATGGTAACCTGATACACGATGCTTCAAATTGACACAGTCGTTGCGCTTAAACAAACACACAATGTCCGTGTGCATTGTATGAGTTATAAAAAGGACGCAAATATTTGCACCACTTCAGCAACCAGGTAGCTACCACACATCGCGGTAACCCCAACGTTTTTCGAGCGCGAGATCCGCTACGCTGTGAAAGCGCGCTGCAGCCTCGAAAATGTGACTTTACACGAATACGTTTTTTCTCTTCTTGTTTCTCTCTCTTTTTATTCTGATTTTTTTTTATTTCGTTACCAACGCAGCCGTGCCTTTTCCCGCTTTCACGGTCCATATAACTCGACAGTATCTGCATATGGACGCGGTGAAATCGAATAAAAGAGTCGGGAAGGACATTGATAATCGCGATTTATTGCGAAGTTACACGCGCGTCACGCTCTGCTCAGGCATGCTGAAGTAACGCAATATCGAACACGAAAAGGAGGCCCGCGATAGAAAAAAGAATCCCGTAAAATGCATACGATTAACCCTCCGTTCTTCGAGTATCCACCCTGACCTTTGTCGAAAGGGTTACATATTAGAAAGGGAGTCCTCCCATAAATCAGCAAACACCCTTTTCTGTCTTTTTAATCGACCGTACGATTTTGAGTTGTGCGAGAATGGCTGTGCTTCGGGGAAAAAATGGTTTCGAGTAACAGCATTCTTTACAACAATATGTCGAGGAATTGTCGTGCTCAAGTGACAGTTTTAGTATCTCTAAATACACGAATTTGATATTTTGAACACTGTATATTGGTTCAAATATTTTACTATAAAACGAACGGTGACATCGTTAGAATTAACACTATATAATTATAATAATAATATCATAACGTTATGAAAAATAGTTGCCAGTATAAATGAAACTTATTGGTAACATTTTTCATCCATCAACAGGCTGTCAACAATAACATTCTGTTACAATGATATTATAAATATTTCTGGATATAATATTTCTGATTTCCATATTTCTATATTAATTTCGACATATACATTATCGTAGTTAGTTATTTTAGCAACTTACGAGACCTTTAATTCTGGAAAACGAATCAAATATCAGAAGACTGTTGACTTTCGCAAGAAGGACGATAAAATTTACAAATAAACAATATGTAACAAATCTGTTATCCAAGAAACTACGACGAATCTTTTTAGACATTTTAAAGATCTTAATTACCTCACAGATTTACTAGTAACATAGTTTAGACGTTACTAACGAAAATGCCTCGTAAACCGTAATTCCGCGACGTCTGAACGTCCGAAAGGAATTTACGATCTCTAATTTTACTGCTTCCATGCTAACAATTCCGTGCACGTGCGTATCGCTGTCACGCATGAACAAGCGCGCGTTAGCAGCCGCGTTGCGTGGGTATCGGAAGCAAACGACGAAATGTACGAAAGAGGCAGGCAAAAAAAGCCGTGGAGAGGAAGAATAAAATGCAAGGAAGGCGGGATATTCAAATGGGCGTCCTCGTTATTGCGACTCGAATACGTTACTTCTGGAATCTTCCTATCCTTATTCTTCTCTCTTCCTTTCCTCTCGCTGTTCCAGGTTTTCTTTAGACATTTCTCACAATATGAAAATATCGTACGTGTAATCTTGAAACCATCCCGGAATGTCTTTCTATAACAACGTGGAATGTTACGTAATAGCGCTTTGATTACTTGGTTTAGATCAGACTGGGATAGATCGTTTTTGGTAAATAACAGGAACGAGAAGATGAGAAAAGATCTTTATGGTAGAATTATCAATGACTAAACCGAGAAACATATTGCAAAGAAATTAAAATGGCAACAATAACAAAATAGATATATCTTACAAGAGTTCATCGTTGTAACTGTATAAAATTTTTAATGTTCACGCTGTAGGTATTTACTGTTCATTTCTTATCAAAGATCGTTTTATTTCTGAAACGAAGAAGTAGATATCACTTTCAACGCTACAATGTTTATACGCAAACTGCAACATATGAAAGGAAAAAAAGAATGAACGAGAAAAAGTAAGAGACTACAATTCTAAATAAGGCGTAAAATTCGCTAATAAAATTATCAAAAAGTTAATTCTGTTTTTGAAAAGAAGAGCAATGAAAGTTCTTATCGTCCCTAGCGCAGAAAATCAAAATAATTGACATAATTTAATTTTTTTCTATGGGAGAAATCCAGTCAGAAAGGACGTGATTTACGAAAGATTAACAGGAACAATCAACCATCGTCTTTAAGGACGGCATAAAATATCCGCACGTTTCGTTGGAATGTTGCCCAATGAAAACGACGCCCTTAATAACTGTGGGTAACTGGAAACCAGAAAGAGACAGAGAAAGAGGATGAGTAAAGCAACTTGTTGCATAATAACGCAGGACGAGAAGTTAGGGGTGAGTTTAGTCCTGCGCGATGGCCGCGCTTGCGCTCCGTCTTTCCTCTTAACTAATCTGCATAGCACTCTGCTGTTACGAGTTAGCGTAGAATTACTGAATGAAAGTGCAACTAACGCGGCGCAACTGTGACTTTAATACGTTTAGCGTAATGCGCTGTTAAAACTTAGCTACCCTACTTCTCGGAGAAGTAAGTTCAGAATAACAAATAGAACCACCAGATCTAAATGGTGGTCCATAGAAAGTGTAGCTAAAGTAACTAACACAGACGTTACATTGATACAGACATAACTCTATTTGAACATAATTCTAATTCTAACTAATACAGATGAGACAATAGATATTCTAGTAAATGCAAAATAAAACTGTCATCAACTTCAATTATTTTTTGCACACTACTCAGTTTCAATTATTTAACTTAATTTAAGTACATTATATTTAATTTCATTAATCCACTTGTCTCACTGTAATACGAGTACTTGGTATTACTAGTCTTCTAATCCAATAAACTTTGGACTTTTGCTTTCGTAATTATTAGAACAATAAAAGTATCTTTAACAAAAATCGAAAAACAGCAACAATTAATCATTTCCATCGTGTCCTGTTGTCCTATGTGTATCTAAGTATTCTACATAGATTAATAATGCGAATATTAGAAAAATAACTCGACATGTAACATTTCTTTTTAAAAGATAATTACATAATTTACAAATTTATACTTGTCAATCTAAATCTCTATTCAAAAGTACATGGATCATCTTCTAAGAAATAATCTACTTTTCTAAGTCTTTTCTAAACGGTAAAATTTATCCAGAATATATATAGAACATATAAAGAAAGTACGTATCAATGCAAGCAGAACCATGCACATCGAGATATTTGCTCGGCAGTGCGCGAAGAAGGAACGCGAGAACGAATTCCTGATGTTCGAAATCCCTCGAAGAGGCGAGGCTTCACGTCCAGGTTTTCTCTGAGGCGCGAAAGACGCGGGGCAGGCGGTGTCGTTCTGTTATCCTGCGGGATAGAGAACGGAAGGCAGAAGGACGTAAAGCAGGCCAGACAGGAAGAAAAGGAAGAAAGAATAAAGAGAAAGGAGGGCAGAGGGTAGAAGGTAAAGGAGGAGAAGGAAGAGGAGGTGGGCCGTGGCATGCGATTAGCGTTTGATACCGCGTGCCAACGTCCTGAGGGTTGGAGTAGGAGCAGACAGCCAGACAGACGTATAATTTCGGGGATAAGATCTAAAACATTGCTCCGACCTGCCACAGACGGAGAATACAGGCAAAAGGGGTTCGCGGCACCATGTGTGAAACGGGATACAAGCCAGAATGCCGTTTACCAAAAAGATTTCACCTTTTATCCTCCTTTTACCTCTAATACCAAGCTACGCTTAGGTTTGGTCACGATCAAATCGTTCGATTCGTTGGGAATTGCTAAACGAACTGGACAAAGTGACGATTATTCGAGCTGAGTCACGTTATTTGAATATTTATTTATTTGCAGTGAAAAAAGAAATATATATGTAGATATTCTACGAAAGGTTTTACTATTATATATTGTGGCTATGAATTTTTATAGATTATTTGGGTAATTGGAGTGTTTATTGATAACTGAAGCACTTATTAACATTTCAATTTAATATTGGGATATTCCCAATACGTATGTATATATTTGAGAAATGTATAACAATATAATATTTGGTTAGTTCATAAGTAATTCCATGCAAATAATTAAGCTTGCAAATAAACCTACCTGTTAATTTTCCTCTATTCCTCTTTCACGAAAAAGAGTTCTATTATTTTAAATTTAGCTGTCGATTAGAATGCCTTATTTACCGGACGATCAAATATCTTGTTTAAGAATCATAATTAATATGTCAAATAAATTCCGACCGTGGAACTTACAAATTACTATCCCAGATTATTTTGCTCATAATTCTATATTTCCTAATTCTTCCATACTACTTAAGATATAATTATAATCTTCCCGATCGAAAAAAGCAATTAAAGTTCGAAAAATCTAAACTACAATATAAACAACTATTTTATAAGAAAGAAACAGCGGCTAAAAGTTCATTGTCAAAATACAACACGAAATGCCTCAAATAAATAGTAGACTCCGCACTTTATAGGCACAGTGTTCTCCATAACACGCGTAAAACACCGTGGACAAAGGGAAGCACAAAGGTCGAAGAAGAGTGAAAAAAAAAGAGCCGAGAAAGCGCCAGTGAAAGAGCGGCATATCAGCGGGTCATTAAACACAGATAGGGTCAACCCACTGCATATGTCGTGGGCTCGCGTGTCTCTTCTGGCTGCCTGGCTGGCTGTCTGTTAACCGGCAGGCTGGTTAGTTAGTTAGCGCGTATGCAAAGCCCGGCCAGGTAGAGGAAGAGTCGCTCTGATTATTTATGTGCCATACCTCCCCCTTTTAACCCTTTTTCCCATCGACAGGCTCGCTCGTGACACAGGGTGAGACACGAAGACAGGGAGGGAACAGAGCCGAACAACCAACGGCTCTTTCTCTCCCGTTTGCTTTTTATAGATAGTAAAAAATATTATAATCTATGCTTCGATGGAAAAGAAAAATATAATTCATTATTCGAGCGGGTATACAAAGGGTGCGACAACGGGGTGCCCCGCAGGGTGAATCCCGCCCGCCTTCTGCGAAGAAAAAAGGGTTGAGAGTGGATAGGCGAACCGTGTATACCTAACACCGTGGAAGAAAAAAGTATGCCGTGATTTGAAACGAAGGAACTATATTTCATCTTAATCCTTCTTCGAAGCTACCGTGCGAATATTCGAGGGGACAGACGTGTCCTCATAAGGCTAAATTAGCCTGCTTTCGATTAAAAATCTTTAGAAAATAATAAAATTTAACTTTCACGTATAATGGTAACAAAAGTTTGGAAATATTTAAACAAATCTATGAAAATTACAATAAACATTCAAAAATAGAATCTCTTAGAGTTTCGTCTTAATTCTTGTTCGAGGGCTACTTCACGAACATACTGAGGAAACGTAATCTCTTTTTAAATTAAATTACTTTATGTTCGATTAGGAAATCAATCTCCTTTAATCAATAACATTAAAGTTAATCTTTGTATATAGTGATATATGTATATTGTATATTGTATATATATATAGAGCTTGATGTTAACCCTTCGAACCACACGAATATTCGGAGACAAACGTAAAACTGGCAACATCAAATTACTCTTAATTTAAACCTTTAATTACACTTAATTAAAAACCTTTTAAAATTAATAAAATTGGACCTCATTCTATATATATTAATATATGCTAATGATTCAAATGTTTAGAAGTGCTTTGCAAAATCTGTAAAAACCACGATAAAAGTTTAGAGACTCGACATATATTGGAGAAACGAAAAAAGAAACGTAGAAGCGAAGAAACTGAGCCTATCGTATCAACAACATGGTACATGGTCTGCTTCCCTATCGTCGCCTGTATGGGATCGCAATTACACATGCAGAAAGTACAATGGAAAGGTAGAGGGGGTTAAAGGGTTAAAGAGGGTAGCGAGAGAGGGGGTTTGATGAGTGCAACCGGTGTCTTCCTCCCCACCCTCTGTCGACCCGACAGTCGACAAAACGGCCTCGCGGATTCCTGTCATCGGAAACGTGTCAGTTTAACACGAAATCTCGATGCAGAGGGACCGAAAGTGATATCGAAAGTGAGAGGTAATAAAGAATTGACTAACTTTCGTACGCAATCACGAAAATAAGCGAAAGGGAAGATAGAATTTTTCTTTTGTGAATAATCGTTGTTCTATTTGTGAGTATAGATTGCAAACAGTTAAAAGTAATTGGACTTTACTAATTTCAACTAATCGATCATATCACTCAGATCGATTGGAAGTAAGTGGCTGTTATTGAGAAATCTAAATTGTTACGAGTTCGATATTTTTAAATGTCCTTCGCTCTGTATATAGTTATTAAAATTCCCTTGAAGATGCTCGTTAATTGGAATATTCGATATAAGAGAAATTCCGTAGAGTCAGTGCTTAAAAATCAGATAAAACGAAACTAAGAAAGTGACTAGCAAAGTGAATGATCTACTTTAGATCACAACCGTTCAGCGTCCTCGTGATATTCCCTCCGGAATATTCCAGTTTCTAAATTAAAGATTCCGTTTCCGCTTCAACTCAGCCATAATGCGTTTATCAATTTCTGTGCCCGGTTCTTCGCTCCGCCCCCAGTCAAGGAAATCGTATTTATTACTCGCGCAAAAGTATAACCGTTTAGCCTGCGTCTCATAAACATCGTAAATATTCCAATAGTCGGCTGGAGTAGGGAAGATCGACATCTACTAACATCGATTTTAACATCGTTTTCGCGCAATCTTGTTTAGATCGTGACTATTTATCTAGACTCTTAGACGATCTAATTTTCGTGTCTTATTTCTTTCTTTTTTTTTTCTTTTATTTTAGACACCATAATTCAATAACAAATATCAAATATATACGAGTAATATAGAAAAGAGAAATTCTAGAACACTTACCGTTGACAGTCGCCGTGAGGAATTACCTGTCGATCTTCGTTTTCTCGTGGATCATCGCGTCGAGTCAGCAACGTCGTGTCGCGAACACGTCGATTCTATCGTGGAAACGAACGCGTGGTCGTGTCAATTTTCGAAACACCGTCGGAACGCGGACAGAAATAGGTAAATAACGGCGGCGAATGTGCAATGCGGGCGGAGTACGACGCAACTGAAAGAGAAAGTGAAAATGAATGAGCGACGGTGAAAGGAAGGGAGGATGATTAAGAGCGCTGGGAGGGTTGCTCGCGGGGAGGTGGCAGCGGTGACGTAATTAATTCGAGGCGAGGGATGCTCGACGTACCGTGAGAGGGAAACAATCAGCTGTTGCCTTCCCTCGGAAACACTCGGTAACGGAACACGGGCAAAAAATAAAAACATCGTTTGGCCGACAACAACGTTCTTTGTTCGATCTGTAACATAATATTTATGCGCAACCGTTTGCGTATCACCAGTCGTCTCGCTGTAGGTAAACGATACGCGAAAATGGAAAACATCGTGTCTTATTTTCAACGTCGAAGTCAAGGGATTCTACGATAAAATGAAAGTAAAATCGAACGAAACGAATATTTTACGAATTACGAGGAAGTTAATCTATAAGGTCAGAAGTTATTTGTAAAAGGAAAAGAAAAATCACTTCACTATCAGATTTTTCTAATAAATATAAATCGAATATCGTGAGCGTTGGAAGTTTTAATTTCGTAGGATTTCATTTGAGACGGAATAAATCATTTTATATTCGCGTATAAACAGGCACTGAATATCGTTCACAATCTCATGTGCCGCTCGCCTCGAGTTTGGCAAGAAAAGAATAAGGGGGAAGGACGATGTGTCAGGACGAAGGCGTAGAAAGGACTGAGAGTGGATCCGGGACCGAATCCTACCATCTCGAAGGACCGTCCGACGGGAACTGTACCGTCGAACGTCGCGACGCCGGCGTCTGCGTCCCATCTGCCTATATATACGATATATCTACCGTAGACGAATATACACGCGTACATGCATAGCTTGTATAATATAATATTTACATGTGCGCGCAAATATATTCGGGAAAATGTGGAAGCCTTTCGACGCTCCAATCAAATTCTACGGAAAGATATTCTTGTTTTCGCGATTCCATCGTTCTACTGTTATCGAGATACACAAACCTCGAGCGCTTCCTGTTTTGTTCCTGTATTTAGCGATTGCCGTAGTATCATAGCAAAATGAAATACGTGTTTCAAGAAATTTATCGATAAAATTACTAGAAAATTGCTATTATTATACGTGATATTTAACTTTTCACAATTTCTTAGAGAAAACTTAATCTTTCTTCGAAGCAATCATGGTACGTGTATTGCATTTAAATTCAGAACTCTTGAAAAATTCAGAAATTGCTGTTTTAAAATATAGTGAAATATATAATATAGATTTATTTACGTTATATTTTTGTTGAAAGCAAATTTAAAAACTTGTATAGAAATATCGTTAGAGATTTTATAATTTTATTTTAGACATACGACTGGAAATTAAAAACGCTCAATGAAATACGCAAGTGAAATTTGTTTCAAAATTCGGGAATCAAAATCGTGGCCACATTCGTCACTTTTTTTCTAGTCAATACTTTTTCCGAGAATTGGCCTCTCCGCGCAGAGCACATCCCCTTTCCGCCCCCGTGACACGACGCCCCAAGAGAGCGTCGCGGCGCCTCTCCACGCAGGCGTCAAGATGGCTGCTGCTTCTCGCCTCCATCCAGCCTAGATTCTCCTTCGTTTAACTCGTACCAGTAATTAATAAAACGCCGCTAAGTGCTTTCGTGCCACTCGCGATCTCGCGTCGAGAATTCTCGAACGGAAGAAAAACGTCCCAAGTGTCGTCGTATTGTAGTAGCATTCGTGACGTATCTTGAGACACGATTCGTACGAACGGTGAAGTGGTTGATTCGATAATAAATCTTCTTGCATAATTATTTACGAAAAATTTTATAATTATTCGAAGACTGACCGTAGTATATGTCAAGTAGACGAGATTGAGTTTAATCGTAGAGAAAAACAAGGAATATTCGTGGCCCAGTTTCTTCGACATATTTGTGAGACAGAATGGTTGTTTTCGACGATCAATAATTTGCGAGGAATAAATGTACGCTCGTTCTTGAAAGATGGTGACCCAATTTTGTGACCAAAGTAGGAACTGGTGAATGGAAGATCACGGACCGACTAATCGTTGTTGTTAAGAGCACGAGCGTTTATATTTGAATGTTTATTGCTGTATAATATGATTTTCGTATATTTTGAACGCAAGTGTTGTCTTTTCAAAATCTAATTGCTAATTTTGTAAAACGTAGAAACATAAATTTAATAAATACTAATCCGATTGTTAACTTGAAAAACAAAAAAACATATTAAGTAGACTGATTTACGGAGTTATTACGAAGCTGTATGTGTGCGTAATTATTTCATTACAATAAAAGTTCTTAGCATGAGGGTTAAATGAAGATCCTTCGTGCACGTACAAAAGATAACCAGGAGCAAGGAAACGAAATTAACGAAAACAATTGCGCTCTCGTTAATTGCTGATATTTGTACTCGTAGCCTTCTCTCTCTTCCTTGTCATTTTCTAATCTCTAACCGACTCGATTTGAAATAATTTCAAAACACCATGTACAGTTACTTTCTTAAACGGGTTACTCTTCCCCAGGTGCAAATAAATTTCATGTTTTCATCATGTAATATGGTTACATCGTGTACAACATCACCGATCACCGACATGACACAACAACTTCAAACTCGCACTATCCCAACTGTGGAACATCCCTTGTGTTCACCACAAAGGGTTTTTTTTCTACAAAGCCCATGCAGTGAAAAAAAGAGTACAGCAAAAAAAAAAAAGGAAAAGTTCGTCGTTGAAACGCCACTTCATTAAAGCAGAGAGACGACTCGACTTAACCCCTCGTCGATAAAACTGACTCACATCGTGCAGCCGGCTGGCCGTGTATGCAAATCACTCGCATGGGGTTCTTCCTCTTCCGCTCTCTTTTCTTTCTCTTCTCTCTAATAAATCGTCTCTTTTTTTCTTTAACCCTATAGCCTCGTTCCTGGTCTCTATTTTGCCTTCAAACTTCTCTTTCCAACCGATTCGCGCGTACGGTGCTCCATAGCGGCTAAAATTTCCAATGGTGGGGTCAAAGTAGGAAGCTCATTATTTTTTTCACTCGTGATAGGGGCACTGGGTCCGAATTGGCGGCCATAATGCCTATCCACCCCTCCAACGAGCCGGCCCTCGATTGTTTATAAGGGTGTAGTTTTCCACCGATGGGCGGTTCGGTTCGGTGGCCCTTTGAAGCTTTCTGTTTGCAAATACCACATCCTGACCATGGAATTTTTGGCGGCTTATTTTGCTGACTTGTGGATGTTTGGCTGGAAATCGTATAGATAACATTATACGATAATAGTTCTTTCTTGTTTCTTTTAATCCTTTGTTTTATAATATGGTCGAAATAGGAACTACATTCGTGATGAATATTAATTATTCGAACTGTATCGCTAGTTGAAATATCGTTTCATAAAATTAGAAAACGTTGGATTTGAGTTACGCATGGTATTTTGGTGATTTTTATATTAAGTACAGTATTTTGGAAGCATATAGAGAATTTCAACGCATGTAATTATAAAGGAAACGAAATTAAGAATTTTATATGATATAAGAACTATGAGAGAGTTCATTTCTTTGTTATCTTATATCAGTTGCATTTTTGTATTTCAGTCTATTTAATAAGATCGATGTACGAGTAATACGAATGCTGGCTGTTAAAGTTCTGTTTTAATTTTAAGAAAAGATTTACTCATGAGAGTTTGAATACCGAATAATAATAACAGATTATTTCATAGATAAATGGTCTATATAATAATTTGTGTCACGCCGCGCAGAAACTTCAAATCGTTACCAATCGTCTTCTATAGAACCCAGGAACTTTTAAGTCAGTTTAAACATTTTTGTCTGTAGCGTATGTAGTTTAACACAAAACAAACGTGGCCCTGAAGTTTCGTCAATTTGTCCCACTTTCGACGCGGAAAAGTCTCATCACGTTGGATACAAGCTTCCAGGGGCAGAAAGAAAGTCGCTTGATAAATGCAAGTTCTCGCATAGAAGAGAAATCGTTCGATAAATCAAATCAGGAAGTCATTGTGCCGACGTGATCTCAGGTAGGCCAGCGGGATGACTGCGCGTAGCAAGCAAGAGAGGAACGCAAAGACGCGCGGAGGGCTGCGAAAAAAAATGAAAGAAAGGGAGGGAAAAGGAGAGAGCTACGTGAGAATGAAAAGCGCGAGAAACGATATTCAAATTTCGTACCCTCGTTAGTCCCGAAATTCTCAATGTGCAATAATTTATCATCGGGCCCCGCTGAGGTAACCGGTCGCACAATACCAGCTACCTGCATGCATAATTTATGCCGATGATTTTCAAGGAAGCAGACGGAACCTAAAAAGGAAAGGGTTGCTCCGTCAGGACCGTAACTTCGATTTCCCTCGTCTCTTTCTTGGGATATAGGCCGCCAGATATGGGCAAATAAGATTTTCTTTTAAGAAATGTAAGAACAGTTTGTATAATTTTACCACTCAGATAATTAAATACCTAGTTATAACCTCGCTAAGCTTTAATTTGATAATACGTATGGTTCTTTGGCTTTTATTTTTAATCTCTGATTATGTGATTTAATATATCCGCCCACTACGGACGAATTAAATCATCGAGAATTCGTGCGAAATTTCATCCTTCTATCTGTATCCTGCGGATTTTTTATTTTCATCGCAAAAAGTTTCAAACATTTCACTTAAAAAACGATCATACGATGTAACGAGGATATTTATAAATATTTCAGAATTATTTGAGATGTTTCGAACGATTACGGTAACAAAAAAAAGTTAGTATTGGATCTAAACGATCCGGTATGCGTAAAAAGTGGTGGAAAATATATTTCTGCATACAACGAGTTCAAATACTTCCGTTAACTCGGATTACTTAAATAACCAAACAGTATTACGGAAATTTCATGCAACGTAATTGATAATAAAAATATAGTGTCCTTGATTATTTTATTTCCACGATCAGAGAGGGTGACGGTTGCGTACGGCACTGGCCTAATTCAGTTACCCTCTTCCGGATGGTTCATTGTCAGGTAATATGCATATGCTCTAGAATACGTCACAGGCATGTACCTGCCGGTTAGGAAAGGAACGTTCAACCCTTTTTTTTCATCGAACGAAGGAGACCTCTTTTTTGTGAAGGCTAAAAAAAAAAAAGAAGAGAGCGAGAATCGACGACCCCGTGACTCGGATGCGAGGCAGACCTACCCCCGTGGTCCCATCCTGCTTTTTCATGGTGAAAAGACGTCCGATGGGGGGCGATTCAATGCTCTTCTAATTATATGCAAAGACGTACGAAACTACCTATGTACCGTCGGAGCTTACGTAAGAAACCGAGCGATACGCTTACGTAACGTACAAACCATATCCGGAAATGCGCTTGCGGATGTTGAGAGCGTATTGAACGAAAGACGACTCCGATATTCTTTGGTTCGCTCGCTATGGAAACGAGATTTTACGTATCTACGATTTTATGTAAGATTAATTTAACACTAGAAATGCCGGAGTTTCCTCTTTCTGGTATTACTAATAAGAGATAGTATATTTTTTCCACATCTTTAGCATAGTCTGCTTTTATTAAAAAAATATATATATATAAAAGAAATACTCGTGTTTTTTTGAAGTTAAGTGTTTATAGATAATTCTATTTCTTAGTGAAAATAATAACTTTTACCAATTCTTTAATTTCAAAATAATCTATCCGAATCCTTTCAGTATTAATTATTTGTTATATAGGAAATGGGACGATGTAAGTCTTGAGATTGTGAAGATCGAAATTTTTTTCTTAAAAATTAAGTCTTGAAAAAAGTGATTAGTAGATAAGGTGTCACGTAAGGCTAATATATCAGGACATTAATCAATTGTCTATTTAATATTTTATAAAGATTAACTTATTTGAATAATCGTGTTCCATATTACAGATTAATATTACCAGCAATATATCTCTAATAACAAAATCCAATTAAGCACATCAATCGCTTGATTAAACTTCCTACTCATTCCTACTCCTACTTCATACAAATCAAATATCAATCCTATCCAAAGCAAACATACTAACAATCAATGAAAATTCTATTCATACCTACAAAACGACATAAACTCCCAATAAACATTCGCGCAGCAACACGTACAGAGCTAATTGGAAGAAGAACCACGTACGTAAAGCTTACCCATAAAGTAGTCAAAAAATAATTACGATCGCAGACCGCAACGCACACTCGCTTTCAGAAGCCAAAAACTTATCGTCGTTTGCCGCTAATCGATTGGACGCGATTCAAAATCGAGATCCGCGTAAAAATTGGCAGTGATCTTTCTCTCCATCGGCTCGTTCCTCCCTGTTACCGTGACGTCTCGTTTCTTCGTCGATCCTGGCCGTATCTCGATGCTCTCGTCTCGTTTCCGCCCGTTCGAAAGATCGTGCCACGGCCACCGAATCATCGTGCATCTTCTCCGTCGGTTTCCTCGGCTTATATACGTACATACATAATATATTATGCGTATACAGGCGCGGGAACGCGCACACAGACGCGACGGCGTAGATACGCGAGGAAAAGAGGGGAACAGGTACTATCGATGCATGTATGAGTTATCGTCGGGGCCCAAATTGCTTGCCAACCGGTGATGTAGAGCCCCGGGCCGAAGATTTATTTCTTCGGGGGTGGGACAGAGAGGGTAAGAGACTGGGATTCTCTCGAAACCAGAATCACGATGCGCTATGCCAGCATAGATTCTCGCGCGAGCAGAAGAGCTCGCCATCGTAGTGAGGAGAGAGAGCGGTCGAGCTTCGGTATTATCTTCTCTCAGTGACATCGAGGCCAATTTCACGGAAGTCTCTTTTCCCACCACGTGACGGAAGAACAGTGTGCGCTGTTGGTTTCAAACTCTTAAGTCTTTTTCTATTTGAAAGATCGAAATTGGCTGAGTCGATCTTGTTCATGGAGCAGGGATTGGAAGTCGTTCGTTTCTTTCACTGTCTTTACGGCGAATGATAAATCGAATGGAGATCGTGAATGGCGAAATTGGCAGAATGTTATTCAGAATGAAATACAATAGTTTCCCGCTATGCTCCTTATGGGTCTAATTTCAAAATATCGGATGTCAATTAGTACTCGGTGATATTCAGTGGCACCTTATCTAACGCTTATTATATGTTTAAGATGGCTGTCCATGATATACTAATTTTTTACTAAATAAATGAATAAAATATATATATATTTGCGCTAAATATCTCGCAATTTTAGCATACATTTTTAGATTTTAAATTTTTAAATTTTGGTTTTAAATTTTGCGAATACAACCATGATAATCTGATTGCATTACAGCGCCAATGAAATTTCAAAATGATTTACATAGCACGTAAAACATGTACGTAAAAGTTTTCGATGGTAAGTGTGCAAATACTTTCGTAAGCCACTGTATGTATATACGATAAATGTTGCATTTAATCGAACGAAAATGGCATAATCATGAAATATGTCAACGATTTTTCTACCGGGCAGTTGTTCTCGTTTCAACGAAACAGTGGTCGATTGAAACGGAATCGGACAACCGGCAGACTCTGCAGTCTACCGTTCGGTTTAGATTCTACGAATGGTAAGATCGTAGAGCATCGAGTTTTATCAGAAAGATAGGAAGTAACGCGTGTATGTTCCACCGGTGAATGTAATCCGTCGCGAATAACGTTCTTTGATGTCGTCCTTGAGGAATCCGGGAACGCTGGCAGGGAATATCGATATTCCACGGCTGTATCGCACGAAATTTCAAGCATGGCCGAGCCGTTTGATGACAAACGCACCCTCGCACGCAGGGGGTGGAAATCGAAATGCGTCCACCCCGTCCGCCAGAAGGGGGACGAATTCGACCAATTGATGGGTTTGGAGCCGATGTCGATCAATCGACAAACTCGTAGCTCAAAGCCAATGGCTATTCCTATTCCACTGACCCTGTTTGCTCGTCGCTTGTTTTACCGACGAATCGAGTTTTTTTCATCCTGTGCACGCAATTGTCGTGAAAATACTGCATTCACGGTACGTATGAAATATGTGTTTTCGAAAGATCGAAGCTTCTGTCGTTTTCACTTTTAGCCGTGCTTTTTTTGCGAAGTAACGGAGCTCTCTGTTCGAAGTTAAAAGCATCTTAAAAAATTGCCAAATAAAGCGTACATGTTGGTAGTGCCATTTGTCACAAATAAAGAAATCTTTTTACTGTTGTTCTAACTGTTTCCCTTTGAAATGTTTGTTACATATAAAGTAATGTGTAGTTTGTTACGGTTTTTATGAATTTTAACGTTTACAGAGATTTCATATAACAAAATTATTAAATACATAATAATATAAACTAATATTATGAACAAGTGAAATTCACATATGTAAAATGTAATTTTATTCTACCCTAAAAAAACCCTTGCATATCTCAATATATACGTGTTGACATCTTACTTGTAAGAATAGATGTCCATAAGTTCCATTCCTAAAATTAGTAATACAAGTTGCATTATTATTATTGTATGTTATTAACCATGCATTCTCCAATTTCGAATAATATTTGAGCAACGAATTTATTATCGAAAACAATACATTGAAATTTCTCCACAACGCAACCTCGCCCTTCTTAAGCAAAATATTCCATCTACAATTTCGACACTGAGAAGAAACTCGTATTTTATTATTTTCTTTGTTATTTTGTTACTCCGTAACATCCTGTAGAATATAACTTTACTTGAAAAGGAAGGAAAACGCCAGAAACTTCAAATATTTCTACGTATCTTAAAAAATGAAAAACACACGACATATCTATTGGGTTGGCAACTAATTTTGTCATTAAGTGGTATTGACAAAATCCGCAATCACTTAGTTGCCAACCCAATAGAATATTTCAATTAAGAAGGGCAGCGTCATCATTGGTCCCTATCTATCATTTTCCACTATCACGTTATGCAATATGCTTGACCAATATATCTAACTCTATCAAAAAAATAAAGTTATGGAAAAAATAGAGGAATCAAAGGCATTTGCGAGTTGAAGAAATACATCGCTTAGAACATTTTCTCCTTCGAACAAATTCCATAGATGTTGGCGCGGCTTAACGTGCCCACCGCGCACAGATGCCAAGGTAAACAAGAAAACCGATCCCGGACCAGGCCACGACTTTGCGGCTCGTGGCTCGTTGTTCGAGCTTCCCTAGTCGCGGAGTTTGCTTTTGTACGTCGAATATCCGATGAAACGAGCCGGCTGCTGATTCGATCGGACAGCAGCATCGCAGGTACATATCGCGTTTGTGGTGCCCTTCTCGCGCTCATCCGGTGAGGCAACCCTATCTGGCTTCTGTCTCGTTCCACGATCGTTTAAAAGCCTCTGCCTGACCTTACGCGATATCTACTATGTGTGCTCTCTGTTCCTCCAACGTCGTGAAAACGCGACCACAATGCGAAATCCCAGTACCTTTATACTCGTCCTCGCGGCATAATGCGCTCGACCCGTGCGGTAAGCCTAACCGCTGCTACCCTAATTTCTTACCTCGTTTCTCCTATGCGTCCTTTTTTCCACGACGAGCCATGCGTGAGTTATTAGCATATGGTATCATATTTTCGATGAATTCGGTAGATAGGGCTAGTCTGACGATTATCGAACGCTTTAGTAGCGGATACATTGTTTCGCGTTTTAACACGCGAGATCTGATTCTGAGACAGAATAGTCGAGTACATATTTTAAAGATTGTTTGAGAATTTCGATCGAAATGTTTGGATCTTTAGGCTACGTAAGTCGATTTTTTAAGAACATCTTCTGGGTGTTCACTTAACCAATTAATGAGATTTTTATTTTATTAACGATAGATTGTAGGATTTTTGTTATGCAGGTAAGCAATGTTATTTAATGAACGATTTATCGCAAACTTAATAATTATTTTCATGTTTGTAAGAAAAATATTTATCTTGTCTTTTATGGTATTTAGCAAGATTTAACTATGAAGAAATTATCGACGTTAAACGATTGTATGGATGTCACTTGTGCTCTGCTACGCATGGAAACTTACTAACATTCCTCTTACTTGAGTTTCAAGAAACTTTTACAAACTCTCGCTCACTCGAGTCTTAGGATTCATGGTAGTATTAGATCAATCCATAAGTCTGTGTATATCGCTGGTTTAATTTGATCAGAAAATTCTTACATAAAATAAACACATTACCCATTTCATTTTAAATACTTCATCGCCTAATCCAAGGAAGAAATATATGAAGAGCACATAGAAAAAATATGATAAGTTCATTTTTGTTAATTTCCTGATCTTTATATCGCTCGATGACTGTAAGACGAATATTCTGATATAAAATTATCGAAGAAGGAAATAAATTCGAACGTATACTCCATCTTTGGTTTCTATATTAATATAAATATCAGTTGATATCGATACAAATGTTACTTTGCGTAAACCATGTTCTTAATATTTGTCAAACGCCCAACAGAATGACAAAAATACATAATGAAACTCAGATGGAAAAATAGTTCCTATGTGGCTGACGATATATTGAACTTTAAAACATTACTTTTATAAAAGATTTGAAATACAACTTAAATATTACATCTGTGATCTTCGTGCGTAATTCGTCGTTTATTATATATCGTTTATTTGTTATTTAAAATAGAATCAATAATCCAAACGAAGCGATAATACAAATTTTTCAGTCGTTCATCAAGAACACGCTTACCACCCCTTGTTGTTTCTCGTTAACCCCTTGGGAAATCCTCATTACCAGGCAAACACAGATCCAGCCGGGGGCTGCGATGGACGTAAATACGGCATTAAATATACGAGAAAATTATTTTTACCCGGCTAGGCCAGCAGAGTTTTAGACTGCGTCAGGGTGTCGTTCCCGAACGTAAGTCAAGTTGGTGTAATTTCATAGCGTGGCAGCGCCATCGCGAGAAATAAGCGTTTGGCGCCGCGTGCAGTTGATTGTGACGTATGATACTCGTACATTATGCAGCTCGCGCTTCGTCTCGGTTTCGAGTTTCGACATTTTTCTCGGTGCTTTATTACACGCTCGAGATATTTCTGCCCCCGCCGCGATACATCCGCCGCGAAACGGACACGAACAGCCTCCTGATACACGTGTACATGTACATATCTATATGTATTTTATAATAGTCGTAAACAGGAGAGCACCATGTGCCGGCGAATAAAACAAGAGTTATTATCCCTGTGATATTGCATTCCGAGGAACGGTCGCCACTTAAATCGCGAATACTAAAATTCGCTTCATCGTTCGATCCGCGGTGAAAGTTCCAAGTGTCGTTTAAACACGTTGCATAGTGCGGCGTTTGAACGAGGATCTGAGACAAAAGTCAAAATTCGCGGACTACGTCCGCACGGTACGTTCGAAGAACAGATTCGCAGGCCACGTTCACACGTTTGGCTGATTCAAATTAAAATCATGATTTTGACATCAATTTTTCTTCCTTTGAATGATTTTATGTATGCTGCGCAGTGCGCTGATATTCCAAGGAAATTTATTTCAATTTCAATTTGAGATTTTACGGATTAAACGAAGATTTAGTTCATGATTCGTAGAAGGAATTTCTAGGAAAGATTCAAGGGAGAAATTTCCTAATTATGTCGCAATTTTTGGTCTTTTTTTCACTGTAAGATTCGATTTCCTAACTATAAGCATTTAAAATGTTTCCTCTTTGCTGTAAAGTATGAAGCACAAAATTGTCATATATTAAATATATGGATCTCTAAATTTCAATTTAGAGACAGGATTTGTAGACATATAACGTTAATTGAAATTTATTTATCAAAACTGATTCTATAAAGTTATATGTCTGTTTTTGAAAGTTTCTTAAATTGTTTCTCACTTTGTTTCCCAATTACCCATACGGCATAAATAATATGGTACATATGGCAGATTAATACGACAAATGACAAATTAGAAAATTAATAATAACAAATTACAAAACATATTAATTGCAATGTACGAATGTTTTAAAAAATGATTTTAATACAACACCTAAACCTAATAGATTTTACTAATAAAATTTTCGATAGAAATGTGAATAATGTCCTCACTTCCGTAAAATCATAATACATTGGTTACGTTGTGCCCTTAAAAAGGGTCTATTCAAATGGTCTATTAAAATTCAATCGCGTAACGTCCTTAAACTTACCTCAGCAAACAATGGGGAGGAACTTGATGACCTCCGCTGAGGTTTAATTAATCATTCCTATAAAAAGCTTCTCTACATCTAAAACTTCGTAATAAACGAAATCAGATAATTACCTTTTAATCAGTTTAAAATTATGTCCCTCCGATTAAAGATCGTAAAATAAAAGCGAGATAATTTAATAAACCCTTGAAACGTGATTTTGAAAACTCTTGACACGTCAGAACGATCTAGTGGTGAATTCATAAATGACACTAGCTCGTGAACGAGCTTAGGGGTCGATAAAACAGCTCACCCTTTTCGACCCTCTATCGCATCGATGCGGTAGAATTCTTTCTTAAGGGGTAACTTTTTTTTACAGCCAGCGACTCACTCGGTCCTGCATGGTACTATTCGCGAGGTATCAACCCTCTAGATTTCAACCCTACTAACATTTAGGAAGATAGAAAGATAAAAAAGAAAGGAAAGTTAAAATGATAATCACGCATAGAGTATTTGTACTTTTAACGTTTAAACAATTTTTGTTATTTATTTTTTAAGTAATTTTTTTATTTCCATTGTATTGTAAGTAATTTGTATAATTATACAGAACATTTTTGGTTTTCATTTCTCGTTAAATTATTTATGTGTTATAGGAACGTATAAAGTATCAAGTTAAACTTAAGATAACGTGTAAAATGTTTAGGAATAATGAAGACAGAATACCACATCCCATTTGCACCTAAAATTGAGCAACCAGACGTTCTCTGATGAATGCCAAGCTCAGGGTATCCGTTAAAGGGTTAACCGACCCTAATATACATAATGCTTGCTCCTAGGGTTAGGCAACCTAACAGACAACTATGTCACAACGGTGTCGTAACATGATGGCATTTCGCTTTCACTAAACGTGTAATTATTCAAATCTACCCATCCGGAAAATTATCAAGTAATTAGATTTGTATTTCTTTACGATAAACATGCCCTTCGTCATAATCCTTTAATAAATGCTGATATGTACGTTTAGCTTCTTTTTATTGAAGCATATACTTCCAAAATATACAATTAATATTATTGTTAAATCTAATGTCTAAGCCGTTACGTTGGTTCCGAACTTGCTACAATTCTCCTATATCAATATGTATATTCATAGCAAAATTATCAGTCCCATGACTTTAATAAACAATTATCGTAAATAAATGTTTCTAGATGAAATTTTCCCATAAACAGTATACCTTGATATCCAATCGTTACGTGTAATATATATGTTTATCTATTACTTTTCTCCTAAGGATACAAAATCGTTATCCTGCTTCAGCTCTAATAAATTCACTTTCGAAGGTGTTAAAATAAATATGAAATTATACAGGTTTTAAAATTTCGAAAATCTAACAACTTTCGAATTTGTTCGTATTCAGATTTTTCATTTGCCACCCCATAACCAGCGCGCACTTTCGCATAAGTGGTCCGGAAATTGCATCCTCGGAGGTAGGAAGTATAGAATATTTCTTATATCCGCAAAAGCACACTCGACTCCGCGCCATGAAATTCGCAATTTCACGGAACCCCAGAAATCAGTACAACTGATCTCAAAGTGTTGCGAATCGTCGTTCGACGCAATGACTGTCTAAAACGAAAACTTCTCAAAGTTTTGAAAGTGTCATCGTTCGCGTCATTAACCACAAGTATCTGCTTGATAACTATGACAACATCCGGGGAGAAAGATCATTTCCTGCGACAAGAAAGCGTATTTATCGTATCCATCAGTCGAATAGACGAGGACAAGGCGGGTGCAGTGGCAGAGACTTTTTATTAGGCGGACTAGAACCCTTCATTACGTGGAACACCTTTTGTCCATCGGGAGTGGACCTGCTACACCTTCGTTCGTTCTCCAACGGGAAATGGCCAAAAGGGCCGAAGAATTCTTCGCGACGACCAATGAAAATCGTTCTACGTTTCAAACACACCGACAAAGTCCATTCATTTGGACTTTCTTAATGAGGGGATCGTTAGTGTATCCTAATAACCAAAAGCTGTACATTCTCCAACGATTCCACGACTTTCGCCGCTTCGTCAACAGCCATCCTGACACGGAGCAACTCGACGTTTTTGACGATTTTCAGTGCTCGGAATTTTGTAAAAAAAACTGTTTGAAAGGATTACGCAACTCATAGCTGGCGGTTTACTGAATTTACAGACGCACCAAGCTTTACCTTCGTCGATATTGTAATTCGTATTTCTAGCGAAGAACATTTTTATTTTATGGAGGAACTTAATTGCAATGTTTAACTGCAACTAATGTGTAGTGGTTGGTCTTTACTCGTAATTGTAATCCTTTTTCCTCTGTACTTTTTCCGATACTTTTAATTTCGTTGACAGTTGTCAAACGACTGTTTTCAATTTTACGTAAGTATAATACAATATAAGAAGACGCACACGACTAACCTGTAAGGTGTCAATTAAAATAATGTAAAATAAATAAATAAGCTACATATCATCATATTTCGTTTCCATAAAAATGAATATTAATTTTGCCAATAATATTTTCATACTTGTAGTAATTGTAAAACAGAAAGATCCGAAATCAGCCGTTTTGACAGATTGAAGTCACATGTAGCGAGGACCGAGCAACTTCTGGCAACGTAATATCTTTCTCTTTCAAATGAAATACTTAATACTGTATTACTGTATTACAAAGTCATGACGAGCTATTACTACGACTCTTTATACGTTAACAAACAACGATAAATTGAACGAACGATAGCCAGACATTTCTGTATGAATTCCACGTTTCATCGGTAAACCGTACGTACACTGAATTCTATAAACACGGCTCGTAATTAGTTACACATGTCGGTTGAACATCGAGGACATTACGATGCTGTTTAACGAGCACGTTGGCATTTCAATTTTGTCCACTGCTTACTTATGGTGTTGTTTGTGCGCGTTTATACAACAACTTGAATCAACAAGGACCGCTATAAGCGGCTACCAAATAATCTGGCTACCGTTCCTCGTAAAGAACATGCCCGCTGCTAATAACTATTAGCGGGTACAAGCGTTTATCTGTTTGCGAATTAAACATTGCGAATAAAACCGAAGTCTTTGCACGAACGCGTCTCACTGTGATGGAAAAATATACTACAAAAGTTGAGTCTTTTATTTCATGTAAAAGTATTGCCATATACATTGCCGATCACAGATATTAGAACATCCACTCGTAACATTTATTGAAAAACGCTATTGAATATTATTACTATATTTAGTAGTTTACATTGTACAATTACGATATAATAAATACAAAATAAAAGCAATAAATAGTATGTAGTTCGTGTTAAATATTAGAAGATGTCCTAAAACTTAGGGACAACAGTTTAATTAATTATAAATAAAATTAAGTGTTTTTGTTCTGCTATAAAACTGAAACAATGAATTTGTAGTTATCTGTTATTTCTGTTTATGAAATTATATATATATATATTATTTTAAAGACGATATCATCTATGTTATTGTAGATATTTAACATCATTATAAAAATGGAATTCTATTGCATTAATTAGTATTTTTAAATTATTAGTTAATAAATAGTTAGAAAATAAATTTGTGCAATGCTGTTGCACTTTCTTCCAAAATATCATATAATAATTTAGGATAAACATCAAAATATACGTAGAATTTTGATATTAGGAAAACAACCTAAAAATATTGAGAAAATGGCCGATGGATGAGTGATATTAGAATACGTAAATACAATAAGCACTCTGTCAAAACTACTATAACACAACTGCTGGAAAAATATTTCAATTTTAAGTAATTATGAGAGAACGGACGAATCTAAAAACAATGAATTAATTCATGCGTGAATCTAATATTTCCAGCAATAATAGTAATTTTCATAATTCTGCTATTTCTCTTTTGTCTCTTACATCCACCGTTTTTACTAAAATACTGCTTTGTATTTTAACAACGTGCAACCCCAATCATTTTCATCCGCTTCTTATGAAATTTCTAATTCCATTACGTAAGTACACAATTAATATTCAATTCTCAAGAGAATGGCATACGTAATGATAGAAAACGGTAGAAATAGCGCTTGTAATATCACTTTTCCATGCTTTTCAATTTATTCATCAAAGTTGATCAAAGTAGCCTCTGATAAGTATTTCACATTGAACGTCACAAAGTATCAATATCCGCGCCGATACACGTTGTCATATTTTCTATCAATCCATTCCGTCATGAGTGGGGGGCGGAGGCGTATGACGAAACCGCAATGGCCGACTAGCGAGATAATGAGACGTCTCGATCTGCGATTGCGGGACCCGAGATAGGGATATCGCGATTGGTAGTAAGAGGTAGCCGGGATTTATAATTGATGAGGGCTGTAGAACGACGCCGAGGTGTCGTTATCCACGCTGACAAGATAATACTCGCGAAAGCCGAGAGCTCTCTCCTCTTTCTCTCCTCTTTCTCTGCCAGCAGCCTCCCTTCCTCTCTCTTTCTCTCTCTCTTTCGCCCTCTGTGTTTTCTCACTTCTTCCCTCAGCCACCCGCTCCCGTTCGTCCACCCGCTCGTCCCGCCTTTCTCACCCCGATAGCACTCCTATTTCCCTACGCTCGAGGGCCCTCTCTCACCTGACAGCCCTTCAAGGAACGACCGACTACCACGATAACGACCAGTCACTATATGCATGCGAATACATTATATAACGGCGACTGTTACGCCTACTGAAAAGTTCGTGTCGTCGTACGGACGACTGGAAAGAGGAAGAAGAAGTAGAGAAGAAAAAAAAATATGATCGTTCTATCGATGAGTACTTTCAATGCCAGTTTAACGACGCTCGCGTCAGCCGCTCCAGAACGTGGATAGCGGAGCAGTATCCTGGTCACTGCTGTTTGAAAATTAGAAATCGTAAAATGTTATTTAGAACAACATAGGATTAGTTTGTTTTAGAAATGCATTGTTCGACGATTATTATGAAACGTGATGTAACTTGTGTTTGAGCGAAGATAAGCACTTGTATAGAGTTGTGTCGCGTTGAAGAACATGTCTTTTGATACTGGAATTATGAAATTGATGAAAACGACGGAGATTTGACATCTTCGTTCCTACAAGTAGCCACTAAAGATAGAAAATGAGTATTTGGAAATTTTAATTTTGATTTTCATCGATGTTTATAGCTATATTCTAAATTTGTCTTTTTATCCATTTGTCTATTATTTTGTTATTGTACACTTCAATTGTGTGGTAAATCATACTTGATTATATTAACTAAGTAGAGAATAGTAGACAAATATTCCGGAGAAATAAAAGAGAATTTTTGTGAATAAATTATTAAATATTCATTTATTGTACCCAATAAGATTCTAAAGCCAATATAATATATAATATATACTAGTATATAAGCTTCTAAAGTTAATGTATATCAATTTGCAATGTGGTGACGAATCGAATAAAATGAATATAGTTTACTAGATATTTAAATAGGTAAATGTGGATGAGAATGTCTATTGGTATATCATTCTTGTAGAAAGTAATAGATTGTAAAACATGTTGGGCTGGTAATATATAAAATAAACGAGTGAGAGATTCGTGAAATTCTGATGCAATCATCTATATTTCGTCGAATGAGATGTAGCTACGTAATAGGCATATCGGCTTTGAGATCGGCTTTTCTTCATTTCAAGAACGAAAAGGTCCGAGATTGCCGCCATTTCCCAACGGAGCACCTTTGATAAGGAAGCTTCGAAGATTTATGTCCTCGGTAACCCCTCCTTTTGCCTTTTTGTCCCTCCCTTTTCAATCTCATATACTCTTACCGTTTCCTTATACCTAAGATATTGCACTATAATTACATGCTTACCCTTAATACATATTTCAATATACCTAATGGAAATTGCCAGAAATAAGCAAAAATTGGAAAGCAAACACTACTAGCTACAGTTTGACAAATATAGGAAAACAATATTTTTAGTTACAATAGGATTTAATATTTTTTTTTTTTTTTTTATTAAAAATGGGAACAAAAAGAATAAAAAGTACCGAAACAAATCTTAAAAATATTAAATATATAATTGCTTCAAGAAACTACGTTAAAGATGTTATGCCAACTATATTTTATCAAATCACTATGGCTTGTCATCGTGTTAACAATAATGTCTCTTTATAAAGCTTACATTTTCCTATCGTTTTCTCGTTTTCCACAAGAATGTCGCTTGGAGAAACGTGAGAAGAATTTTTTGAGAAACAAGATTAAAAAAAGGAACGAAACAACAAGAGGGAAAAAGGAGAAAGAGAGGTGAAGAGGGAGCAAGATGACACTTGAGAAGGGGGTCGCGAGTATTTCAGGGGAATTGGTGGTGGAGGAACGAGCTCGTTACCTCTTCCTGTTCGTGGATAGAGACTCACCTTTCCCGTGCCATCATCCCTACATCCTGTACCAGTTACACCCCCACAATTTCTCCTTTGCACGACCTCGTGCTTGTCCGATAAGGAATTTGATTTAAAAATTCCAACGACTCGCCCTTTTATGTAAATACACGTAGACGGTTCGACGAGCAGGAAAAATCAGCGACGAAACTGTCATCCCCTGTTTCCACTCTTGAGTTATATTTTTTGGCGAGGATGAAATATAAAGTTACATTAACATTCGGGCGAGTTAAAATATTTATATACCGTTATGTTGTAATATAAGTAAAATGTAGATTTTATAGGTTGCATAAATCGTACTATATTATAGTTCACGAATCGTATGATTTATTTCATATTTATATTATACCCATTTATTCCTTGATCGTTTCCTTCGCCTAAAATTTAATTGCCTTTTATTTTATATAAGAAGTATAAATTAACCTTTCTACCATCTAATCTGTTTTTCTTTCTACAGTGAAAATATTGTTGATGAAATCGTTAAAAAATTTTACATATTTATATATCTACGTTGTGAAATTCTAAACTATTATATATATATTCTCGTTCGTAGATATGAAATAATATAATACAATAAAAATTATATTTTAACTCTATTCGAATATCTTGAATATTTAATAAAACATACAATAGCCAAGAATGAGAAATAAAGAAAAACAAGTTACGATCAAAATATCGTCGATCGCGTGCATATTTTCCTTAACGAGACGTGGACGACGAAAAATTTCTCATTTAATATGCATTACGAGTGACTCGATTCAACAGCATTTTCTCGGCGTCGCGTCGTTAAGAAAATTGTTCGAAAGTAGGAAATCTCCGGGTAGCTCTGGATCGGCTCCGTGGGAAATAATTCTACAATTATTCTAGGTTAAGTTATAGCAGCGGGCCTTGCCAGCTCTTCGAAAGCATCCATATTTATAAGGCTCGCTCGTGAATTCGTCAGCAGTTTCTTCTATAACGATTAACCCGCTCCGTCGCGGTCTTCGTCCCATCGCCGAATTAATGAATGCCACGTTGCTGCTTTCTTGCTTCTCGGTTACATAATCGGCATTATGACTTTCAACAGGCCGGATGAACGGAAGAATTTTCTATTAAATTTCATGTCTCTTGTAAATACTGTTTTAATTAACCCGTCCCCGATTGGACCAATTTTAATTGAAGTATCCATTAAACGGTACGCCCCATGTACGGGAGTTATAATTTCGCTCCGTCTCGATTCACGATCGCAGACAGAAATAAAAAAGAAAAGCAAATCGAGTATAAGAAGGAGAATGTTATGTCTCGTCGAATGATATTTTCAATTTACAAGTATACTAACGATATCATAAATTTATCTCGTCATTTCATCCATGTTCTCTGCTCTCGTAATCATTACTTTCAATTTATACCTTAATTCGTTCGTTATTCGACATAATTCGTTAATTACATTGTCGTGTCCTTTGTTTCTGGTTCTATTATTGATACATTGTCAAATCATTTACAATTTTATTTTTTATAATTTTTTTCTTCTTTTTTTTATTATTAACGTGCTTGCACAATTTGAATATATTATCGATTAACTAATTTATCAAGTTTGTATACTGCCTTTAACACAGTATTTTTTACATGTTATTAAATTTTACTCTCATCTTGTACAATATTTTCGCGTATTAAAGTCATGATAATAATTATTGTTGTTATTATTATTATTATCGTTCGTAAAATTTATACATTGTGACAGCGTTAAGAATATGCGAAATTACAAGAGTTCCGCAGTTAACGACAAAATCATCCCTCCGTGTGAACGGGACGGAAAAATATTTTCTGTAACTCGAAGCAAGCCGCGCTGGGTTAGATTCAAATGAACGGCCGCGAGTACGGCGACCTGTCTGAAAACTTCCACTTTAATGGATCGAATATTGACGAGGAAGATGAGGCTCTTTTCCGCGAAAAGTCCACGCTGGAAGCACTTATGTCCTTTACGATGCTTCCATTACGGAGAACATTACGTGACGACAGAAGAAAGGTGGGAAGGGAATGCGGAAGGCAGATAGGGAAAGAAAGATGGGCTCGTCGCACACGCAAATGCGAGTACATAGGTACGATGTGCCGAGCAATTAACTTAATGTCTTGAAGCCATTAGCCTGTCGTCGTTGATGCGACGCTTCGTAAACAGTATCCGCTCGTCTTGATTGTGTACTGGACTTGTCGCGAGACAACAAAGAGGAACCAGAGAGCGAAAAGGGGACCACGGAGGGTGAGAAGGCTGATTCGCGCTCGTGTGACTCCACGTATGCTGATTAATCGAAAATCGATCGAGTCGTTTATTGACTCAAATTTTAGGCTTGCCATTAGAGCCTATCAGACGGCTATGAAACGCGCATAGCGTTTCTTAATAGTTAAAACTAAGAGAAAATATCGCGAAGATACGGATAAAATTTGTTGAATCGTAAAAATTAATTTTTATGAGATTTTGTATCATTGTTACATTTTTCGTCACCTTTCGTACAAAATTATCTATCCATTTTGAAGGATTCTTAAATCAAGTAGCGTGTACGTGTCTGGACCGCGTTAATTGAATTTTATCTCCTCCCTTTTTCTTAAATAATATGTATCTCCTACTGTTTATAATTAAATTCAATTCATACTTTTATTTTTCAGTGGAGCGCTTTTATATTTAATTTTGAAATCTAATACGTTTCATCATTATGAAATTTAATACGCTTGGATCTAATTAATTAGTATCGAAATGCTACGTAATAAATACAATGATGCGCAAATATAGTTTTCACAGCCACTACGTAAAATAAGCAAATAAATAGATAAACAAGATATATATACTAACGAAATACTCGAGCATCCAAAAGCTTTTCGTTCCACATAAATCTATCTTAACGAAGCACCTTTGCCTCGCTCACGTGCACGTGGTTTTTCTTCGTCTCCTTCTTTTTTCAACATACGTGACTACTTATATGGAGCCGTAAAAATAAATTTCCATACGAAGATGGCTATCTCGACAGAAAGACCGGCTCTCGTCGGCGCTCCCGAGCTGGACACTGTCCAGCGCAATTCGTTGCGCTTAATGGCCCGCTATCGTTCCAACGCGATGCACGAGGTTTGAAGAACGACACGTGGGTGCAGTGTGGTCGCGTGCAAATGCACGCAAGGCAGGTATATACGCAGACGAGCGCTCACACTTTCATGTTACATCGGAATCACCTGCTGCTGCCTGTCCACATGTCGCCCGCAGGCAAAATCGTTCAACCGACACCGGGCCCATTCTCAACCAATCGTCTGTTAGATTACACCACTTTTTATTCCCTGCCCCTAGGTTTTCCCGAACAAGATGAGCCGGCAAAAACCGACTCACAAAGTGGCGCGCCTCTGCGAACCGATTACTGTCAAACTCCATCAGGGATCACCGAAGACGTATCAATTAATCTTTCGTCTGAAAGAGACGCGGACTCGACGACTTCTTTCCGATCCTTTGAATTTCCAACGCTCCTGGAAAATTGTATTAGATGACTTCCCCGGAATCTGCGCGGCGAAACGTCGATTTGCTGATCCAGGAAGAGAGTAATAGGCGGATAAGTTCGACGAAGGCGTTTTTGAACGATTTGGTAGGTAAAAGAGAAATCTGTGATCAAAGATCGTTCTGCCATTTGTCTCGTGATAGTAGTTTCTTTCGTGCAACAGGAGATATTCATATAGAAATTAACTAAATAGGTTTTTCGGAGGCTTAGGTTTTTCGGAGACAGATCTTTTTTCTAATAATAAAATTGTAGAATAACTATCAGTCGGTTAGATTTAGAAAATATGTATTGTTGTATTTATAATGGGATTCTGTAAAAACCCAGTAAATTCCATCGTCAGTGAAGTATTATAACATCCAAGCAATCGTTTTATGAAGAATGTACTGTCCACTTGATTCGCACATAATCGACTAACGTCATTTGTCTCTCAAGAAAATTGGGCGACTAATAGAGAGGCATCGATTAAGATCATAGATAGAGGCAGTCGTTACTTCAAAAACTAGAATTTTCTGAATAAATTTTCATGCGATAAACATGTATAAACTGAACAAAGACTTATCTTAATATTCGTATATCTTATTACTTTAATATTTATTAATTTCGGGACACAGGAATTTGCGATCAAGCAATGAGAGTGGCAATAGCTTTCTTCGTGCAACGGAAGGTATATTTTTTTACATCAAAATTAACTCAATATTAAAATAAGTCTTACGTGCTTTTCAGGCATCCATTAAATTTTTAACTTTGGATGAAAAGTACCATCCAATCGATTTCCAACGATCGATCTTCCCGATAATAGACTTCTTCCAATCTTCGGCTCGTATCATTTTGATCATTCTGCTCTATTCTGTTCTGAACCGACCTTGACTCGGGTCGAACGTTCCATCGTCTAACGCTAAATTACAGGAGATCTCCACGAGCGGAAGAAGCCACGTCTATGCGGTGTACCTGTTCTTCCTTTTTCGGTTCTCAAATTGACTCGCGGACCAATTAAGCTTGAAGAATCGGGGGCTGGCAAAGGACGTTCTCACGCTCGATCGACGTACTCTCGTGTTTATGTGTGCACAGAAATTCTGGCCGGAACTATATACTCAGCTCAGCAAATATATATGCATATATATGTGTGTGTGTGTGTGTGTGTATACGCGTGGCAGGCCACGGTCTCTGTGTCTGGTCCTTTTAGAAGACGATCTTCCAGACGATTTGCTGCCGAGCCGGTCCTGAAGTGGATCAATGTCCGTTCTTCAGGATTCCAGCAGATTGAGCCTCGTTCATGGTTCACCTCACGCCAGAAGACTCGGTTATGCTCCGTCTGCCAGGCTTCCCATCCTCGCCACCTCTGTCGTTTCTTTATATACTAACTGACAACGACTTTGTTGCACGCTTCCATGACTGGAAGTCGCAGATTTCCTTTGACCGGTCGATCAAGCTTCACGCCGACCAAAAAGTCGAAAATTTCCCCTTCAATGATTAGGTTCAAGGAATATATTATGAGTCCTTTATGGTGCCGAATTTATGATATGGCGGAGATTCTTTTCATTTTCTTTTTTGGTAGAGTGGAATTTCTGACGGAGGTATTTGTTTGTGACTGGAGTTTAGAAGTGGATAGTTTTAAAAACTGAATTATTTGTTGAATGTTAATAATATTTCTAATAGTACATAGCACATAATGTAATTAATGATCTTTAAAACGCAGCATAGCCCATATAATAAAGTTAATACAGACTATACGATAGTATAATATATAATATATAATATAATAATATATAATATAAATTTCTAAAAATATTGGTTAATGATATAAAAATTGTTACATATCTACTAATTAATTCGTTAAAAATGTAAAAAATCGGTGACCAAAAAATATAAAAATTGCTCCAACGATTTACAATATATCTATTACTTTTTAACCATAATTAGAAACAGAAATAATGTTCAGGCAGTCGGTACAATATTCTTATAGCTATCCTGCCATTCATTTCCAATAATATCAAACAATGTTTTGCGTTTTAATATCCTAATATTCTACACAAACAAGTAAAGGATATTTTTCAATCTTGATTATAGTAGAACAAAGTGTATTAGGATCTTTATGAGGCAGGTAAATAGAACAAAGGCGGAAGAGACCGGACGATCGTCTCGTTTTAATGTAGAGACAAATGGGTACGGCCGACCTCAATTATAGGCAAGAAAAGTCACAGCGGGTAGGCTTGCTAAACGTTGTCTTTCTGGAGATGCGATATAATCGTGGGGTGATACCTAAACGACCCTCGAGTAGGGACCAGGGACAGCCTAATTAACGTCATCCTGAGGAGAACGAACGATTCGCTCCTGTGAACGTAAACAAGCCGAGTTATACCCAATTATCGAAATAAAGTATAAAATTAACGCGGGATGATTTAGGATGAAACCAAAAATATATTCTAGGATACATGATTTTATCTATGATTCCATTTTATAAAAACCGAATATAATATGATAGAGGATACCGCTGACAAGATAATAATAGAAAAAGAACTATTTTTACATACAAAAATTAATTGATTTAATTTCATATTTTTATTACGGGACAAACATAGAATGTCACAATGATACAGAAACTTTCTAAATAATTTTTGTATTAAACATTGTCCTTAATTATAAATATTGGATTCGCTTGATCTCTGTCTTATGAAAGAACTTATGAGAGAAATAAGTTTCGTAAAAATAAATTTCAAGAACAACGATGTTTATTACGTACAGTATATGCTCGGTACCATGCCGAGAAGTACTAATGCAAGTAGTATGTTCTAGCAATTCTCAGACTATAGACGTATTTATACGTTCCTTCGAAAAGATATTTTATAGCCTTTAGCTTTCTGTATGGAATTATTTTCTCGTGGATTTTACTGCCAATATTCTAAAACGCGTCTAACATCCCTTATAACTGTATTTCAGTAACAGGATACAGTATCGTATCTATATGTCCGCACGAATAATCTCGTCAGGTTCGCCAAATATTTTTCTTACTTTTTAACCGTGTAAACCGCGTGTTCCGTTATATCAACGATCGATATAGAGAAAATATTTGCGTTTCGATCAACCAGCGAATCAAAATCTCTCTTCTCACAGAAAAACGATATCTGTTGGTCAAGAGTGTGGAAAAACTTTAATTAGCGAGCGCTAGTACATTATATCTAATAGAAAAATTAAAAGCGTTATTGATTATACATGTTGACAAAGGATGAGAATCATAAGGTTTATGCTTCCTTCTTTCTGCTGCTTTTTCTCTCGTGTACGTTTTCAATCATTGTCTCCACCTGGTAATTCCACGCTAAACTCTTTCCCTCTCACGACGAAACTCGATATTTACACTCGCCTCTCGTTGACGGATCGAGAAATAATTTTGTGTACACGAGAAGAAACGGGAGAAAAAGTTTCGCCTGTGCAAACATCGCCTCCTAAGGGACAATTAGAACGGTCCATAACACGGTAGGATATCCAGGCCGTGGCTTCGAGCTAATGTGCTTGCGCGACTCCGATTACATTATACCGTCGCTACCGTGAAGGGAACGGGCTGAAATCAGATCATAGACGCGCCACGTGTTACAGCCCATGAATATTGCCTTCGATTATCCTCACATTACATCGTCGTCTTCAACGCAAGAATCTCATAAATATTAAGGAAAATAACAGCAATAATCGTTGTCGGTATGTAATTTCTTGGACTTCATTTTGAAGGAAATGTATGATAATAGTAATTGTACAATTTGAAAAAATTATTCTGGTGCAAGTGTTTTGGCGGAAATGAAAGCATATGATGTGCAAGTTGCTTTAATTACCTATAATAAACAGTACATTTTTGATTACATCGAATTATTTGGCTATACTTTTTATTTGAAGGGATAATTACTAAGAGAATTCTAAATCGATTTTTATAATCGACTAAATTAGATTTTTACAGAAATGAAAATAATAAATTAAAAGTAAGAGATTTACGTGCCTCAACGGATAGCTACAGATTTCTCGCTTAGAAAAATATTCTGACTCGAATAAAATGTACTTTAAACTATTATACTGCAACTTACGTACAACTGTATTAGTTCATATTTAACAAGGCCTTAAGATATAATATACTTCGTTTTTAAATATAAATAAAAATTAATCGAATTTAAAACTAGAGCATCAAACTACTATATATTTTGTTACTTTAAAAAATCTGTAAACATCGGTTTAGTAGGGAGATATCAATATAACAAATTTCCGCGACAATTATAAAATTCCAGATTGTACAGAATTTTTCCTAATCTTTAAAACGACATCTATAAAATCGAATTTTCCCGAGGAACGAAAATTACGAAAATTCGAACGGAAAGGAATGTCCATAGTCCTCATGCCTGGTAACATTTCTTCGTGTGCTTTCGCCCCGCCCTCTCTGCGTGAGCGAACATACACATACCCCCGCCAGCCATGATCAAATATTAATGCCGTGCGAATGTGTTGGGTCACCAGCAGCAGCAGCAGGAAGCCATGCTATCACCCTCTGATTACAATACAAGATAGCGACAGGACTATTAAGCTATGTCTCGAGAGGAGACAGTGGAATGAGACCGATCGAGAAACACCAAGGAAAACGTGGACGACGATGCTCTTTACCTTAAATACACTAACATCCGGTAGAAGGCTCGTTAACATTTTTTTATTTTTGCTATTGATCGCGTGAACTGTTTTTCCGACTGTCGTCTACTGTATTCCTGGTCAGCGCTCGATTTTTATTAGCTGAATATTATTTTTATTTCTTGATTTTTTGAGAATAGGGCTTGAATATACGGTGTGTGCAATTTATAAAAATTTATATTGCTGTAAAATGATATTTTGTAATAACGTGAGAATTTTTATCCCTTAACGATATTAACGTAAATATTATACATCAATGTATCTGTGATGTATATCTATATATAAATTTTTATTATATATGATTTCAAAAACCGATAGATATTGTTCGCATAATTTAGATGTAGAACAAATACAGCTTTATCTAATATAGATGGATACAAAAGAATAATTATCATCGTTTCGATGAAAAACCTAGGATTTATAATAAAAATATACATAGGTATAGGTACTTTTTAATACGTAATAATTAAATATTATTTATATAGTATTATTATTGCAAAGCAGGATTATCTTAGTGCAAAGTGTCTTAGGAATATATTTTTATTTTATTCAAAAAGGGGATGGTTTTCTATAACCAAAATTAAGTTGTAGAAAAAGATCTGTGTAAATTCATGTACAGTTTGTGAACAAATATCTCGCCGCTGTATAAGGAGACAAAAATCAAAGTGTGTACTGTTGAATCGTCTATACCCGTCTGGACACCTTTAATTGAACCAATCAACCGCGGATTATCCACATTAAGCTTTGCGCTTCGTTTCGTTCCTCGCGCTGATTCTGCTCGCGTAATTTCGCGACTGCCGGATAATTCGATCTGCGGCAAATTTAAGTAGAAAGGAAAGGAAAATGAAGCGAGAGAACCTTGGCATTCTCATTGTCATTTTTATTTTCATAATGTAAGAAAGACATCGTTGGCAAATATTTTCATATCAACAGCTACTTTAGAATAAAAAACTATAAATATCGTATATATGTAATTTAAAATAAGGATATTTAATAATTGCACGTAACAGGTATACCAAAATATTCTCTAACCTGCTATAAATACAATTATAATGAACATAAAATAACCAACGTAAGAAGAGAGAAAGAGAAAACTATAGCGTAAAATCATTCCTCTTATTCTTACGTATAAAATTACATCAAACTTCGCTGAACGTAATGTTATTCTCGTAATAATAACACCATGTAACGAGTAATGTAATGTAACAAAATGTTAATGTCATTTCATCGTTTCCTCCAAACATCTATATACATCACATCACATCACATCACTACCTTCCATTACACACAAACGCTACTCCACTCACACCCAATACATCCCTACTATCATGGCGACTTATAACGTAATCTCAAGGGTTCGTCCCCTTTGACCCTGCGATAACTTTTCGTCCATCGATCGCTGGTATCGACGACAATAAAACCGCCAAACAGATCGTTCGAAACGAACGACAACTTCATTGGACATTGGACGATCTTCCATTCGTTCCAACCAAGTAAGTACGACCCTCTTCCTTCACCAGTGGATCAATCCTCTAAACACGGTTGGAACAGGATGACGTCGTGGTCCTTCAGGATTGTCCGTGGCCAAATAACCCGAAGGCATCCCAATCCTTGTGGTCGCAGGAGCGTACTGATGAACCGGGTAGGGAAATGGTTTCGGTTAATCACGCAATTTTCACCGGTTCCTATCAAGCGCTTACCCTCTCACGCAAGGGGGATAGGAGACCGGTCTTAGGGGGTGAGAAAGTGGCTGGTCGGTTAAAGAACGAAGCAATGGCGCAGAATGGCGGTGGGCAATTGCTCGTAACTCGCTAAACCACCTCTTTCCACCTAGGCTAAACCCTCGATCCAGCGACCAGCAAAACCCCGTTAAACTCACCGACGAAAGCCCCCGACAAAACCTGGCCGACCCTTTGCCAGGGCGACGATCTTCCTTCCTTCCTTCCTTCCTTTCCGTGACGAAAGGGTTGCATCCTCCGCATCGCCCTCTCGCGTCCCGACCACCCTATGTATAGTGGGAAAAATTAACCCGTTAAAATTTCAAGCCCCCAGAAACGATTAATAGCCTGTTAAACGAGTTCTTAAAAAGTTCTTCTGACTTCCGGATCGGTGGTACGACGGTTTGTCTTTAATAATTCACTCAGCTTCTCGATTTTCCGAATTCGTATTTTCGTGACACAACTAAAGAAAAGATTTGATCCGCTTGTTAGGAATTGTAACAAGTATCATGTTTTGAATCTTTCATACATCTTTGTATACTATGTGCATTCTGTATATTTCTACATTTAAACATTTTTCCTAAATGTATAAAAATACGCTATCAATCATTACTTTGTATTTAGTTTAGTTAATTTAATTTGGATATACAATCGTTAGCTGTATCCTATGAAACAATACTAGTTTACATATCTGAGTGAAGTAGTGTGTTAGCATCATCTTTAGCCATTTTTACCCTGAACAAATTAGTCTCCGGTACAAATCTTTTGATAAGCTTGTCTCGGCGTGACAATCATAAAAAGAATAAACAGCAACGTCAAAAATATCATTGAAGGACGCAAAAGGAATGACACGGAATGCCTGTGAAACGTAGAGGAATAGAGTGACAGAGAAGGAGAAAGAGAGATAGAGAGGGAGAGAGATAGAAAGCGAGAGGAAGAGACGAAGGCAGAACAAGAAGAAGAACAGGAAGGAAAGGAGGAACGAAGGGAAAGAAGAGGGAGGGTTTGGCCGGGTAGTTGGGTACTCAGAAACTCACGGAGACCCCCTAACGAGCTCTTTTCTTCCCTTCCTATTTATTTCTGTTCCTTATTTAACCGACCCCCACCAGCTATAATCTGTCCTTTTCCGCCCGGCCGTTCTGTTTCCCTGCTCTCGCGAAAAATACCAAAAATCCTCTTTCTTCGTTGCAACAGCGACGGCCCACCCTAAGGCACTTCTCTCGACGGAGAGACCAACCCTTAGGATCGACCAAATAAAAGTGTCGGCGGAGCGGGAGAAGTAAACGGCCGACCAGAAAAAAAAAGAAAAGAAGGAGAAGAGTAATATGTTGACGCATAATAAAACACCTTATCCGACTCTGCGCGGTCGCGTCGACTTCTCTCGTATTTGAATTACAGATGTCTGGAATTCCCGATACGCGACAGCGTGCCATTTTAAAACTTACGGTTTCATTCCAGACGAACTACTTTTAGAAACTTTTTTTATTCGCATACATAGAGGAGCATTACACTCGTCGATAATCACGCACGGAATCAAACGGAGCCGTGCACGGAGCGATAAAGCAACCCCCCTGAATTACAGCCGCGACCGAGCCACGGGAACCTTTATTAAAATTTCTTAGCAATTTCCTTCAGACTCGCCGGCAAGTCGTGGTGAGCTGGCACGTGTCCTCTAATCCATCGAATATTTCGACTCGTGCAATTTTCCTTTTCCCCCGATATTCGTTCGAGGATTGATCCCACCTAACAAACGAGCCCGCCTCCCTCCGGCCGCTCCCTTCACCCCTACACCCCTCAATCGAGGATTCGCTTCTTCTCTCTCTAATCCTCGTAGGAACCGCCGCAGCTTGTTATTAATGAATCTCCATGCGGCCGTTCCTCGACGTAGGTGAAATAAAAAATGGCGCTCTCACGACTTTGCCACCCCAGTGTCGTTGAGAGGGCGGCTGTGGGGGAGGTGAGGCGAGATGGAAGGAAGGAAGGAAGGACGAGGGGGGTGAAACTGCACGAATAAAAATGCCCGGTTTCTGAGCGCTGAGGGGAGGGGGAGGTGGGAAGACCGGGGCAGAGAGGGGTAGACGAAATGGGGTGGCGTGCTCCAACGACTTGTGATCTGATCAATAAGCCGGTATAGGGGATTATTTTGCGACAGCAACTGTGTGTGACTCTTCCTCCTCGTGGATTTGCACGCGACCGACTCCGTAACATCGCGAAGAAGACCAACGGAATTAGTAATTTCCGGCCGATCCTTTGCTTAAGATTGTTGTCACAATGGATGCACTTTCTGAAGAACTGTCCTTCTGACGAATCGAATACCTGAAGATCGAAATGCGTGCTGTGTAACTGCACTCACAAGAATGTATATATAGGTCGTTCAGAAGCCATGTTGTTTAATTCCATGAAATGGAACGGATGAAAAATTGACGATTACAGACGAAATTTAAAAAAATATATCTCGACATTTGCGATCATTCTTGCTATCCTATTATGATAAATAAATTTATAAAAATAAGATTTTTGTTTTGAGATATTGTATATGAATTACGTATCTAGATAATAGCGAAATCGATAACTGCATAGAAAGCCGAGTTTGGTTTCTTGGAGACTGATGTTTAATTGTTCTACTGTATTCGACGTGTTCTAACCATCACATCTCTCGTTTTACGAGAATTTACAGTTCAACTAACGCCAACAATAATAGACAGATACACGTATATCGTTTTCTGTATTTGTTCCCGATTTTCTTTTATATGCAAAAGACATTCACCGAACACAGACGAAACATTGTCGTGGAGTATGTCGGAAAAATGCGCACGAAATATTCTACAGTCGGCGAAGAACGTTTTACTCCGACGGTTTCGTAATTTCGCGCGTAACCATGTCCGTTTCAAAGGAACCGAGCGTCCGACGATGAAATTACTCGCTTTGTCAGCTGAAATTCCCAGCCCCGAAAATTTATATATTCCTTCTCCTGTCCCCGGAATGAAATGTTGCTCTACAATCTTGGATATCATTTGAAAAAAGAAATCAGAGCTACAAATTTGGTCGAGTTTCTCGTTCGTACGTCTTAGAACCCTGGTTATCAACTTGTGAGTCGTGACCCTTTTCCTGGTTATCGTGGTTATTTTTAATTGCACATTTTTAACGTTTATTTTAATCCGCAATTGATATAGTTACATAAACACGTAATTCTGGACGCTTATACTAGCAATCGTTAAGTTATACAGTGGTTAATGGATAATCGCGTTATTTTTGAATAATCACAAAAATAAAAATTCCTTTCGTCGTATTTTTATAATTTTATTATATACAGGGTGGTTGGTAACTGGTGGTACAAGCGGAAAGGGGGTGATTCTACGCGAAAAAAGAAGTCGAAAATATAGAATAAAAATTGTTCGTTTGAGGCTTTGTTTTCGAGAAAATCGACTTTGAATTTTCGCTCGGTACGCGTGCGGTACATTGTAACGGATCTCACTGTAGATCGTTGTCTCGATAGAAAAATTAAAAAAGAAAATTAAAAAAAAATTTTTATTCTATATTTTCGACTTCTCTTTTCGCATAGAATCACCCCCTTTCCGCTTGTACCACCAGTTACCAACCACCCTGTATAACACATTTAGGAAATAGTTCTAGTGTTGATACAGCCACATTGCTATATTCCATCAACGATGACACTAATCTTTAATAAATGAAAAAATAGAAACATAATATATAGAGAAATCAGAGATTATTCGGCTATCGCAAAAAGGAATTGCAATTGAAAAAAAGGTTGGGAAGCGCCGTCTTAGAGGATCTAGACAGTTTCAATCCGCCAAAATGTATCTTAGGGGAAGCTCGGTTTTGCATTATCATACAATCATCGCGTTTCTTTCCGGAGCGAGGATTCCACGCTGCGGAAAACGGGCGACCGGTTGGGGTATACAAGCCCGTTTCCTCAAATCCCTGGAAAGCCGAAGCGCTTGAAATCCATCGGTCTAGGTTTGTTTGGACGCGCTTGCGGCCATGCTCGCAACCCCCCTTTTTCGCCGCCTCCACTTGGCTAGAGACCGAGCAAAAGACGCAGGGATGGTCGATGAGGGGTGTACGGGGGAGGCGGGCATTATAGGAATTGGATTTAAAAGTGCTACACTTCGATGGCACCGCGGAACGAAAACATTTGTCATCCGCGAACGCGCCAGATTGTTTGTGCTTTCCGCTTTCGCGCGGATTGCTTTCACGCCGTGCAGCGTAGACTGTAAAAATAAAAGAATTCGGAGCGCATAGAATATATCTACGTATGTATGTACAATTCTATATGTGCATTACTATCGACGTACGTTGATGCATGAAAACTGAAGAGGTGAAAATTCAAAGATCGTTCGATGGATAAAGATACAATTGCTTTCCGTAGATTTTCTATTTTGTTGCTGTATTGTTGACATTTTTTCTGCAGAAAAATAACTCGCGATTTTATTTCGACGATTGGACATGTTCGATTATTTAAAAATGTATAATCAGCATTCAACGGAGAACTAGAGCTGTCAATCCGTGGCATGTACGTAAATTATTACTATTCGTATCATACAGAAATTATTCTAGTGGAAGTGATATAATCAAAGGACAAAAGTATATACACGTAATCACGTTTCCATAAAAGGCAATATTAATTCTATCAAGAGCACGTGGAATAATTTTAATAATTGCAAAAGTAGTAAAGATTTCGTAATTCCACCGTTGATAATCTTACTTTTCTGTGTGTATCTTTCTATACTTCTATAGATAGGTACTCTTTGTCAATAAAAATTGTAAACACCTAAACTATAAACGTCAAAATGCTCCAATTAAAAATCCTTAGAATGGAACTTTTGTTTAATTCAATTCACATTTTTCTCCGCGTTTCGACTATTATTCATTGACCAATCCCTTCGTTCATGCTTACATATACATAGATCATTCTATAACGCTCTTTTCACAATTGTCTATCAAACAATTGGCAGTATTTCTAGTGAAATAACTTGGCAATTCATTACTAAACAAAATCTACGGTGCATTCGGTAGAGGACGTATTGCCAAGAGACAAATCGCAGGATCAAGAAAGGTGGGCAAAGGGCGAGTAAGTAATCGTCAAAAGGGAGACGACGGAAGGCAGAGTAGGTGGAAAGGAGCAGAAGCTTGAGAAAGCAACACAGAGATAATTTACCAAGAGAAAATATCGCATTGTGTTTTGCGCGGGAGTATTATTATATCCAAGCCGGTATTATCCAGCAAGATGAGGACGCCGAGTGGAGAAACTGATACAGAAGGATAGTCAGAGGAGGGAGGTTGACGGTAGGAAAGAGAAGAGAAAGAAACGGAGAAAGAACCGTGCTTTGTGCTATGCACAATAATCGAGAGAGAACACTCCGCCGCCTGTGACTCTTCCTCCTCGTTGATCATTTCTTCTTCGCTGCCGGGTTATCTTCGTCCTTCCAATCCTGCACCCTCACAGTTGCAACTCATCGGAGACATACGGCTCTCGCTAGACAACCGTCGAATGAAGAAATAATTTATTCTCTGGCAAAATATTTGAAAACTCGAGTGCCATGAAGTGCGATCGTCATTGAGTGCCATCGTTAACGTTTCACGACTTTCTATCATTTAATATTTTTACGAAGATATAATATTACCATAGTATGTCGGACAAAACAAGATTTTATGACTAATGGGAATTAGAATTTGAAAAAAATAATTGTGAACTTTTACATATGACAAAATTTTATACAACTGAGTATCTATTCTCTTGATAAGAATTGTATTAAAAATATGTAAAATCCTTTTGCCTGTAGAAAAATTTCGTTATTTTTCTGTAATTCTTCTATTAAATGACGAAAGTTTCTATTTCATGAATAAAAATTGTAAAAACAATAGATAGAATAAATCTTACATTCTAGAAGGATACTTATTACCTATGAAACAGAAAATTTCATCTGGTTTTCCTAATTTTTCACTATATTATGAAAGCTCGAAAATACTCAATCGAACAATGCAACTTACGCGATATTTTCATTGGTCCATCGATACTTTATAGCGTATTCGTTCAAACTGTGAAATATTTGCTGCATACATAGGGTTGATCTCTGGAAATATAATGGGAAGCTCGAGCAATCGTCACGCGACTGGATCGAACGATACTGCAGCGAAAAATCAAGAATAGCAGGAGTATGTCGGGCAACGATGACGTCACGGATTTACCAACACACGGAAAACAAGTATCACGAATGGATTATTGAAGCGAAACCAGGAAGAAGAGAACGATGGGAAGAGAGAAGGGGGGAAGCAACATCAGAATAAACGTAACAGCAGACGAAGCATCGTTATAGCATCGTTATATTAAAACATAGCAATAAGTAAGGTTCCCTCCGTCTGTTCTCTTGCCTTCGATGTCAAGCCCCACCCCTCTGCAGCCACCCTCTTGTCCCGTGTGCTCGCGGGATTTTTTTTCATTTCTTGGGATGAAGACGGGACGCTCATAATGTTCCTCGTAGAACAAAGAAGATATGAAATATTCTAAATTCTCTGGCAACTCTCCTCGTACAGTCTTTGATATACGAAACTGCTATGTTTCACGAATATTATATACATAGATATATATAGATATATATCTCACTCGTTTATTTATTATTAATACACACGAGGAACGTGGTTATAAAATATGTGTAATTTCAAGCAAACAGTGCCTTTTCTAACAGAATAATGGGATGATAAAAATTCATGTATATATCTTGATCAATGATTTAAAATTGATTATCGTATGAACGTTTTTTTCAATCATCACACACAAATATTTTATGCCATAAGTCATATATTACAAATCTTATCATATAATAATTACCTGAATTATCAATATTTCTTTATTCAGTCTGAACAATCATTTGTTCCACGCAAAGAAGACAGATGAATATATCTATACATATATATCTGTACATATATGGTCATCGATATTTTTGATACAGCGGCATGACTCTCTTCGATATTTCAAAAATCATAATTCACGTTATAAGGCTAAATGGCTCCTTTTCCCCTCTAAAGCACAAAAATATCTCATTAGGAAAAACCGTACGCGTTTCCACAAAGAGTGAGAACATAATTTTTCTTCTCCTTTTCCATTTTTTTTCCTCTCTTTATCGCGTACGTATAATATACGCAGTTCAAATGTAACGATTTTCTCATAACTGTATTTGCAAAAAGGAACTCTCCAATTTGCGCGAATCTCGTTTGCCCGTCCTCTCGTTACCTCATCTAGTCTTTTTATCGTGCTTTTAAAAATTTGCTCAAAACTTTCGTATCGGAGGGGGAAAGGAGAAAAAAGCGGTCTACACATTTCTCGCTCCAATAAATATTTCTACATGAATTCCACTCCTCGCACGAAAAAAATCGCGTTACTTTGTCATGGTAGACACGCAACTATTTTATGATGGTTCGTTCCGTCGCATTATGATTCGTCCGCTCTTGGTTATCAAACGAAACGTGAATGGTTCTATAAGGAATCTTTTAATTTGAGCAAACCCTGGCTCGTTCATTTCCTAGTTTTATTGCACTGACCTCGCGTGTTTCTTCCATTTTCGGTAAAACGAGAAAGAACGATTAAGTCGTCGAAATAATTTTACAATGTAAAGTCACTAATGAGTTAGTGATGTGTTAATTGAATAGAAAACTGTCTTCCTCTTTTATTTATTATTTCATATAAAAATTCTAGACACAGCAGTAACACCAACTAATATGTAATAATAGTAACTAATATCCAAGGACCACAGAAAAACATAATCGAATTACTCGAAGATTCTGGTCTATGTATACTAAACCAAAACAGTATCAATTTTATTCCGAATGACTAAGGAGTCGATCTGAGAAAAATGAAAAAAGAAAAAAAAGTTAAATTATTCTTTAAAAACGTTCATATTTGGACAATATTTAAACGAAGGTCACAGGAGAAAGACACGATATATGTAAATCACATTTTCTGTCTGTTACAAGGGACAGTTTTAAGACTCAATGTAATGAAATTAAATATATATTTTTAGCACACTCTTAAACATTTCGAACTATTGATTATTACAACATTGGTTGTATTCATTTTTGTCGTAAAACTTGGTGAATATATAAAGTATTTCTAAAAGACTCTATGTCTTAGATAACAGATTATTTCTCTTTTTTCTTTTTTATTAATTATTTCCTATCAAAGAACTTCCTTTCAACACGAAAATCAGAAAATCAACAGGAATAGATTCAGCATATTTTTTTCGTGTGGTTTTCGATTAATAAATTATAACCACGCGAAAAATGTATGTATCAGAGAAACTAATCAAGAAAAGAGAAAAATTTCGGATCGTGGAAATTTATTGCTACGCGCATTAAAGCGAGGATCGTTCACGAAGGAGCGAAAAAGGAAGGAAACCGAGATTCTGTAGGAAATCAGGACGGTTGAATGGCACGGTGAAACCTGTTAACCGAGGTCAGGGACTAATTACTTGATTACGTAATTGCCTTCCCGCTCCGACAATCACCCTCCCACAGCCCGTCGCGGCCGGTAAACCCCCCGCTGATTCACCCCTAGCAGCGTGATCCTCACCCTGAACATCTTCCTGAAGAAAAGAACCCTTTTAACTCGAATTAATTCCTTCGGCCGCGAATTCTTAAGTATCTATTAACGTACATCGTCTATCCTATGAACGAAGATCACCTAATCATCACAGAGAAGAAAACGGAAAATGAAGAAAGTGACGTAAAATGATGAAACATGTTTGTACAGACGGAAGAAAAATATTTAAAAAATATTATGAAACTGTTATAAAATAAAGAGTAGTATAAAACTGTTTAAAAATTGTTACGAAGCTATAAAGTGAATAAACAATGGTATAAAGCTATTTCAAAGTTATTTTAAAACTGTTGCGGTAGAGCAAGGGTAGCATAAAATTACTTACAAACTGTTATAAAACGGTTAAAGTGGAAGAATAATACTGTGAAGCAATTTTATAATACTCTGTCAAAGTAGACGAACATTAACATAGAAAATGTGATTTAACAACATATTTACGTGCGTTCATCACAGAAAAATAATAGAACTCAATAGACGTATTTCTATCTCATCATTCTGGAGCAAAAACGAAGAACTCTGTACACTGTGATGCAATTATGATACAATAATCGTCCGACGATTAATTATAAAAAAAACTATAAATATGATGTTTCCGTATTCCAATAGTTTAATTCCAAAGTATATATAATGAGAAATGGATCTCATATACAGACAAAACAACGTACATTATATGTAAAAATGCATCATTAAGGAAACGAGACGGAGGACGATTGCGTAAAAACAATTCCCTCAAAATCCAGCGTGAAATCCGTTCGCCTCGCCGGGAAACGACTTAACCAGTTCGAACACCAACGAGAGAACGAGTGCTTTGAATTTCACACGGTAACGCGCGATCAATTTCGCGTGTCGGTAAGAACAACGGAACGGAGAAAACCGGAGGCGTGACATAAAGCAGCGGGAAACAAAGCTGCAGGCTGTAACGACAAGAAAAACGAAGAGCACGCGAAAGTGGTTAAATTACGTCTGTACGGCTTGTAAAGTAAAAGAAAAAACGCCAACAGCAGCGCAAGAAGAAAAAGCAGAAGAAGAAGACGAAGACGAAGAAGAAGAAGTAGTCTGAATAGACGTGCAGGCGAACCACGAGCTCCGTCTTCTTCTTTCTTTTTGCCATACTCTCATCCTGCGCCGCGTATTGCATAGACGGTAGCACACGTAAGAGGGAGTATTTATACATAACCAACTTTCTACGGGGTTTGTCGTAGCAGCAACAGCAGCAGCAGCAGCAGGAAAGGAGGGGAATTCCGAGGGTACCATGGGGGTGTGTTGCTCTATCTAACGTCGCTCATGGAGCTCGTTAGCGTTGCCCGTGGCAACACCCTTACTTCGCCGACCCGCACCCCCAACCACCAAACCACCCCTCGTCTTGCAACTGGCCATTGGGGTGGGGTACGAAAAAGAAGAGGAGAAAAAAACGCGATGTCGGGCGCATGCGTGCTCGATTCACCATTCGCCATCGCGTCATATGTGCGCGATCCTGTGTGCGACGGCGAATAAGGGGGTGAGCCGAGAAATGGGGGAGAGGTATGGCACAAAGAAAAATTTGGGGGTGTCTGGAGAAGAGAAGAAGGATTGAAAACAGCCGGAACGATTGTTTAACGAGCCCCTTTAGGATGAACGCGTCGCGTTTCCTCAGATGTTACGATGTCGCCTGAATGCATGCGCATCCTCGAAGCGAGCGAGAATGTTTCGTGAGCGACCGAAATAATGGATCGTTTAGATAATCTGGTGTTAGGTTTTTACGTGCTCTGCGATGAACGTAGATTTCTGCCGGATGCACGAGATACACGTATTGAAAATTTAAATTTTATGTGACAAACGATGGTCGAATGGAATTGGAACGAAAGGCCACTTTTAATTATCGAATGAAACGATCTACAACTTTCTAGCTTTCTGTTGAATGAAAATATCTGTAACTTTTCAATTCTTTCGAATGTGACTTATATTGCGACTTTAAAAATGATAGAACCTTGCGACTATTAGCTTCGAAAAGGTATTGATAATACACATTGCATTTTAATATAATATAAACTTCGATTGAAGAAGAAATGCAACGATAGAATTCAACGACTAGTAATCAAAATTATCGAAATTGATAAATTAGAAGACCAAGTAGAAGCCAAACAGCGTGAAATTGTACACTTGGCTCGCATTAAGCAACGGAGAAAATTTGCTTAGACTACCGAGGCACAAAATCGACGACATCGAACGAAGAGACAACTATACTTTAACACTTCGACATTTCTCGTTATCTTCTTCTTCCTTAAATTAAATTGCGACTCGAAAGAAAATTCTCCAACTATGAGCGTTTCAATTCGATACTCTGATCACGTCAATTTCATTCGACGAGCGAAACTCGAACAATGGACCGGGTAGAGTCGAACATTGGAATTAATAACAAAGTAATTTTTCGTTACTGCTGAAAGATAAGGCTGGTGATATTAATAATGGCATTCGCTGCTCTTGCACCGCGGTGGATTTCATTAAAATACGTATAGGTTACAAAGAGACCGAGGAAACCGGCGAGAATGGGACAGCGAATGAAAGGACGAATGATAAGGTCGGGAACGGTAGAGTAGAGATGGACAGAGGCGAAGAAAGGACGGGAGCAGAGTCGAAAGAGAAAGTAGCGGAGGAAAAAAAGCGCGAAAAGAGACGGATGGGAGAAGGAAAGGCAGAGAGAAGCCAAGGGAACCGCTGCGTAAGCCCAGGCCAGATCCGCTTAGGGGATGTAATTAAAATCGGAAAAATGTGTTTAATGAATATTCATTTGTGCCTCGATCTGCTGATATTAAACTGGCTTGGCTCGGTTCGCTTCGAATATTGCCATCCGCCCCTGTGCCGACGGCACGCGGCCGATTAAAAGAAAGACAAAAACGAGAAGGGGAGCTAGAGGAAGAGACGAGGAAAGAAGAAGAGGAAGAGGAGGAGGTAGAAGTTGGTAGGCGGCTGCGGTGATCCGAAACCGACCGGTCATTGTTTCCTTCATCCTTTTTGTCTCTCTTTTTTCTGTCCTTTTATTCCTCCTTTTTTTCATTTTTTTTTTTTTTGTTTTGTCCTCCACTTTTTCCCTTGTACTTTATCTTGCTTGACAATATTTTTGCTTGGCCTAAAATCTATCGGGTGACCGGGGAAATATGGCACACGCCACCGGACGCAGTGCCGCGGCGCGATAAAAATTCACGAAGCTTGAAAAACGAGGCTCGCGCCCGATTTCGCGTTTGTGCCCGCAGACCGAAACTGCGTTATCTCGCATTTTACGAGATTTATGCGAAGGGTGGAATATCAAAATAATTGGATACCGCGAGAATTTGTTATCTATAAGCAGCCCTTGAATGCTTCGCAGTCCCACCAACTTCCCCCCCCCCCCACCCCCACCTGATAGGAGCATCATTTTTCCGTCGTGAAATTTATTTTTACGACGAGTCCAATTGATTCTCAGATTCTCGCATTTTCAGTCTCGAAATCGACAAAAAAAGAAACGAATTTGTGCGAATTCATACGGTGCTATGATTGGAAGATTTATTCGATATCTGATTGAATATCATACGATCGATTAATGAATAAACAACGAAAAGAATAGCGTATCTCTTGTTTGACAAAGAAGCGAGTATAGATGAAATATATAGGGATAGTAATTTGCAGATGAACATTTGAAGGCGTGTTCAAAATTTCATTTCCCAGATTTTAATATTCGCTACTCTTCGAAGTAACCCTCGACAGAAGACAAAGAGAACTTGTTTCTTTGATCTTCGCTGCGATGCTAACGGAACGTTCGACCAAGTAAGCTTTGAACCGACTTTGAGATTCCAATCGTATCCTATACTCTTCGATATATATCACAGGATAATACGAAAATACTTCACGTCTACGAAATCAAAGCAAACAATTTAAACATCGTTTTTCATCGTGTTAATCAACTGGAAAAATTAATATTTTTCGCACAAAACTCTCTTCGAAGTTTTGCAAACCTATACACTCGCGTAATTACCACTATCTAAAAATGTGTATCACATTCGTCGTAGTAGTCGCTTCTAAACCAGAAGACAAGCAAAAAAAAAACGATACTCAAGATCTTCAAGAGCTTCTCTTAAGAATATTTTAGCCTCTCTACTTTTTTCTTAATCTCTAATTTTTCTCAAGACAAAACATCTCACGTAGATCACCCGCAGTTCTTGCGTGGAAGCGTCGTTGCCCTTCCTACTCGTCGTTTCATTTCCAGGGGCGATACGATTTCGAGCGCATAAATCGCCAGCAGCCAGAAACAGAAAACATTCGCGACCACCTTCTCTTCTTTATCTTCCTCTTCTTCGTCGCCGGCGTACTCTTTCGTCTTCTTCGAGGGTTCTGCCTACCCTTGTCCCGCTTTTCTTGCCCAGAGGGTGCTAGAGAGCCAGAGGTGGGCGAAACTTTCGAACGAATTTGCATGTCGCTCTCCTAACGATTTCCTTCTTCGAGGAGAGAACTCGGGCTTCATCTGGTTCATCGATAAAAGAAATGACGTTGAATAAGGTTCCCTCCCCCTTTCCTATTCGTTTCTATGCGAGATACTCGCGATAACGTCACGAGATTCGCCCTAAATATATATTTTCGGGGGCTCGTCTTGATACGGAGATTGGTCCTCTTCCACCACAGCCGGGGAACATCGATACTTTTTAACGAGAATCTAAAAACCTGCTGCAACCTCGTGAATATTCATGAGCAAGATAGCGAGGAAAATGTAGGACCAAATAATCGAGTCATCTGCCAATTTGCGAACTCGATATTTAGAATATTATTAAAACATCTTATATATAAGAAGTAAAAAATAACTATAGGAACGAGAAGAAACTTCTTCGTGTTATCGTGCTGTATTGACTGACTCGATTGATCTTGAAAGCGACAAGCACAGAAATTACGAACTACAGCGAGTACATCAGCATCACAAAACAAGTTTCACATCTTATACGATATAGAACGTTCAAAGAAGAAAATTAAAAAACAACTGTAGAAAAGGAAAAAGATTTCCTTTCTTTAATATTTTATATTCATTGATCAATAGTTCCATCTGTATTGGAATATCTACATCAAACACGAAAGCGAAAAGCACAGAAAGCGTAAGCCACGTCGAGAATGTCAGCAAACAAAACAATTTTATCCTGTATAAAATACTTAAATAAGGAAAGCGTAAAAAGTAACCATAGAAATGAAAGAAGATTCTCTCCTACAACGATGTCGTATTAGCTGTTCAATGATTCTCTTAATCGATAATTCCATCAATTTCACAACAACTTCATCAAACATGAAAACAATGTGCGAAGAAACTACATTAAGTCGACATCCACAACAACCTTTTTTTGTTTTTATTCTCATATTTTGTTCTACATAAAACAAGAAAAAAAAAGGAAACGTAAGACTAACTAGACATAGAAAAAGAGAAAAGATTTGTTCCTAGTAAGTACTATACTATACCCATTGATCAACGATTCCATTAGTCCTATAATAGCTACATCAAACACGAAAGCGACTAACACGGAAACTGCAAGCCACAGCGACAGCATCAGCAACAAGACAATTCCCACAGCTTGTTGACAAGAGATAGAGAGTCAGCGTGGATACCATTTGCGTTTCCTCTTTTTTACTCCTCCTTTCGTTCGACAGCCCCTCTGGTTCCCCTCTAGGTGCGTTTATCTTCCATACCCTATTGATCCGTAAGTGATGGTGCTCCGGAAGGTGGAGGGTGTCCCCTGACGGGGGTGGATTGGTTCCAGGGCTGGGTAAGGGCGGTAGGTGGTTTTCACGGTGAAGGGAACGGAGGTCGAACTCGTACTCGTACGATTAAATCGGGAAAAAGAGAGAGGAGAGGAAAGGGAAGAAGAGAAGAAGAGAGAAAGAAGGGCAAGAGAGAAGGCTCTAAAAAACGGGCTCGCGGAATGAAATAATAATATTAAGATGGATAGGGGCGAGGGTGCAGGTTCTTCTGTAGGTGACGAGGGAAGGAGAGGGCGAAAGGGATGGGTGACAGAGGCTGACAGTGACGCAAGAAGCTTTTTCATCATTTTCAAACCGCCCTGGTCTAACCTCACCCTTGAAACGGTCCCAAGCAAATCCATACGCGGCTATGCTTTCTCTCTTTCTCTCTATCTTCCTCCCTCTCGTACTATTTTTCCCCTTCTTTCTCTCGAGACGTGCTCCCTATATCGCGAGGGATGAAAGCCCCGGCTAACCAGGTAGACTCGCTATCTCCACGCGTAACTCGCGTATTTAATATCGACGTTGTTTTTACGCGTTCCAGGAAATATTTGCCATCCATGCAACAAATAACGAAGATATTAGTCGGGCAATTCGAGCATCACTTCTTTTATCGCTAATAAAAACGAAAGATCGTTCACGGCGAAGCAGCGATGTTGCTGAAGAAAGTTGCAAGTACTTTATCCTAGTGATGTATTTATAAATTATTATAAATCATTGGTATTACGGATTATTAAAGTAGCAGCGACGGTAATATATGTCGCGGAAGATGCCCTTCGAATATTTTAATATCTGTAGTATTTTTATGGCACATGTTTCGAAACAGCGTGTTAAAACGTTCCCTACTTAAGGACACAAACTTCTTGAAACGTCTGACCACCCTTCGCAGTTTTGCGCCCTACGAACAGGGGTGGAGATCTCGAACTGCCCCAATGCTCCAGATCCCCGTAGCATGGCCATCGACGTACCAGCGGCCATCTTTGCGAAACACCCCCCCCAACGACAAACATGTTGAATACCTCTGTATTATAACACCAACGTAAATAACACGTTATTTTATGTATCAGTTTTATCGCACCTTCTTTACGTCACACGTTAAACGTCGTAAAATCGTCCCGAATTATTTGATGTTGTAAAAATGTACCACACCATAACGAAAAATATTATTCTTTGTTTTCGCGACGATTATCAGAGAACAGGTTTACCGAACGCGAGTTGCTCGAAAACTGGTCGCTTCAGGCCCAAGGTGGAACCACGATTGGACCAGACGCGTGCAAATCTAACAAGAGGGGATAAGATCATTCCGGTTTTCGATTCTCGAGATCCCACGAATCTTGATTCCTTTCCGGTCCATGTCCTTGTAGACCTGCCTGGACCACGTGGAACCTTCAAGGTGCGCAAAAAGTCTTTTATGAATACTGGATCTTAGGACTTGACGAAAAAACCCTATACACTTCATTCATACCCGTAATCTATAACCTTTTCTTCTTTGCACTTTTATCTTTACACCACTTTATTTAAACAACAGCGAAGTTCCGAAGAATTCTCAAACCAATACTTCAACTACTACATTCGATAATATACGTCATCCTCAATTTCTCCCACTGTTCTCAGTAGTCTCCATTTTCCAAACGCCACAATAATTTTTCGATCCTTCTCACTTATTTCATTTTTTCTTTTTTGCAATTAATTCTCACAAAACCTCGTCTAACAATTCCGTTCGCGATTCGCGGATTGAAAGGCAGCGTAAAAGAAGGCACACCAAGGCAACAAAAGCTACGACGAGTAACGATCGCAGCGAATCGTTATCGCGCTGGAGGATCGCGCGGATCGCGTGTGCAAACGTAGCGGTAGAGACAAAAGAGAGAAGCGAAGAAACGAGCGGAAACGCAGCTCGAATACGCGCGGATGACTGAAAGTATTGGACCAGGTTTGAAAGCGTTAAGGGCCCCCACTGGCCCCCCTGGCCGTCCCCTCCTCCTCCTCCTCATCCTTGGATGGTCGGACCCTCGGATTTATGCCCAGTTTTTATCGCGGTGCTTTGTTCTAGTCCCACGGCGCGACCCTTTGCGCATACATCGCATCACAATGTGTCGTTTTTTCTTGTTCCGGGGCCGGTTCGCGTAATGGGCCCTTTGCACGGCCACCTTGAGGGCTCTTTCTTTCCCAGGGACGTGATTTAGAGGCGCATCTGTCGCGTCGATTCCTCCAATTTCCGCGCCGCGTTCTCGATACCACGACACTCGACGAAATTCATCGAAATAAGATACATTGATCTAAATCAGCAGTTTCTGTTAAGTTTCTCCTTGCTTGATTTTTGATATTTGAGATGGAGAGGGGTAGGAACAGAAAACGTTGTTCGGTGAAATGGATTGGGATTATAAACGAATTGGTTAATGTTATGGAAGTTACAAATCGTGCCACACGTGTGTTCAACAGTAAAATGGTAGTTGATATTGGTACGAATACTTCAAGAAAGACACTTGGAATCGAGAATAAAGAAAGGTGCGGAGAATAAAGAAAGGTGTGATAAATAATGATTCTTTAAACCACTCATTTCCTGAAGTATGATGAGTGGGATAAGAAAATTTGTTAAAGAAGAAGCTAACGATCTGTAAGAAAGAAAAATACAATTATTTAAACAATCTGATACTTTCTACTAAATGTAATAACTATTAACGCATATCTCAATATATGCATCTTAATTTGTTATAAATTAAAACTGAAACCTATAGGCACGTAAGAACATATAAATATCTCCTTTTCCTTAACTTCAAATTTCAATGCTACTTTATATACACTTCATACGAATTAATAAATCATCAAGCATCAAGACATCGCTCCACAAATTAAATTGGTGCTATAGGGTGTGACTAAAAATAGACTACGTTCCTGAACATTATGTACATTTGCATAGCTGCACATGCCCGTGCCTGAGAATCTAGTCCCATCCACGAAAGAAGAACGGAAGACGTGCCCCTTCGTACGAATTATACTAGTTCCCCTTCTCCCACTTTCTCGTTATTTTTCTTCTTTTTTTCCATGACTCACACGGTCGTGCATGTGAGCATCGTTTTTCTTATGCGGGCCCGTTAATTCGTGCGAGATCACGTCGCTAACCGATGATCTACCGCTCAAGAGAATCGTTTCTAGAGTTCTATACATATATCAGATCAGTGTCCAAAGACGAGGGCGGGAAGTTTGCGGATTATACACGCTATGGAATATCTTGAGCACCCCCTGTTGTATGCTTTCTCATACTCGTTTCATGTATAAGGTATGAATTTCGAACAATTCTTTCTTTCTATCTTTATAGATTATTTTAAAAAGAACGAATGATACGATATCATTTGCGCGCGCACATACATGATTATGTGGATTTTATTTATAGAGAAACTTTATGGGAAATCCTATATATTGCATGAAAGAAATATTTAATTTATGAAACAATTATTCTGGAGGAAAAATTTTTTAAATGTTAACATATAGGTTGTGTCTCTCTGAATTGAACAATAGGATATCGCATAGTGTAGTTAAAGTACAGTTAGTAAAGTAAGGTATCGAAAATATATTCTTATAAAAATTTACTTGATATCAAACAAATTTGATATCATTATTGAAAATTTATAATATATTTTCCGTAAATAGAGCAGTGACAAAGATTTAAAAATTCCATTAATTCTTCAAGGAGAGCGTTATCTTGAAACACTTGGTGTGACGAATTAAACGATGTGCAAAAATAATGGTTTCATTTTGTAGGAGGTCACAAGTTCGTGAATATTGCATGTCGCATGCCTTGATAAATCCTATTAAACCACTAAAACCAATCAGACATGTTGAATTTTTGGAAACATTTTTCCTCTGCACGAAAGTTACTACTAACAATGAGGGAAAATTAGTAAATAATCGAGAAACAAAAACTTAATACATTAATAATTATTCACCTAATTAATTATTAGTCACCGTAAAGAAGATTATTACAGATTCATAGGAAACACGTTGATCACAAACCAAGGAGAAGCTTTTTAACCCAGCACTATTAATTCATAAAAAATTATATTCACAAAGTGTATCTGTCTATCGAGCGGCATAGCAAGCGCAAAAAGGAGAGAATCGTTTTGCATAATATCAGACTTACAAAGCGGAATATTTACGATGAAAGTCTCGTACAGGTGAAGCAATTCAGGGAACACGTTACGTCGACGTGTGTCGTTAACTTAATAATTGACCGTAACTACGCGCTTCGGCCACGGAAAGCTAAAACCTCCTCCAAAAGGAAGAGAATAGAAATAAAAAAATTCGCAAAAAAGAAAAGAACGTAAAGAACGCGACTGTTAACCGATGGTCAGGCGTTTTAGGAACTTACGTTTTTCCCCAGGGGCGGTACGGCGGGATATTTAGCATACTAAAGAAACCACCCGCGGGGCGGCCGGTTCCGTGGAGTATTCATTTAAAAACGAGTTCGAGGATGCAGCTTTCGAGCGGCGCACAAAAAAAGTAAGTTAATTGGCCGAGTCGAATCGATGAGATGTTAATAAGCGTTCCGTCCGCAACGTAGACCAAAACCGGGCTCGCTTTTCGTCGGTTTAAAACTCCGGGGAACTCTCTCAGAAAGAATAGAATGGCGACAATGAGTTACGAGGAAGGCGAAATCATTGGTAGACTTGTGTCGCGACCAAGGGAGAAGAGAAAAAAAAAGGGGATGGAAAGGAGCAAGTTGAACTACTCCACCCCTTTCGTCCACTCGCGGTCGCCCCCGATCAAGGATAATTGCATTAATTTATTCCCGATCCGCCGCAGAAATTCCAGATCCTTCGGGCTAATTACGTTATTAAACGACCCCGCGCCTCCTGCTTCCTCGGGATTACGTCTCTCGATAAAATTCCTCGGGGAAAGCAAAGAACCGGCCACCGTTTTCTTTCTTTCTTTCTTCGGTTCTTTGGCTCTTTAGTTCCTTCTTGCCACTGTTAAATTGCAATTTGTACGAATCGCGACCGCAGAGATGCAGGTGGGGTGGAGACGGAGCCAGGAAGTGAAGAGTTCTTAAAAAATTATTACCACCGACTCCCCGACGGTATTCAACCGCGATCGATAGGGACGAGTGACAAAGGGAAAGTTCGTTAAGCCGTTCCCGTACAAATTGTCGATCGCGCTCGCAATTAAGACACCGTTCTGTTGAGAGTTCTGCTCCCGCGTCGATTCGAAACGAGATCGAGTTCCTGCCAACTTGGTATACCTTTCTCGTGAGACCCTTTGCCCTATGACCCTTCTACGAACGGATGACGGTCGATCCATTTTTATTTCTTACGAGATCGTGTCTAGGAATAGGTTAAGACAGCTGATGCTTGGGCACGCAGGATATCATTTGCATAAGGCTCTGATTTAAGGCGCATCAGGATCGCGTTGTTCGTGTCTCGTCCATCCGGAAGATAGGCACCCTTACACGGTTACACCGCATGAAATTTATAATTAGTAGGGGCCGATTTTATGCAAATGCAAATGCAATAATAGCGACGACGTGCGCCACGGATGCGGTTCACATCGTATCATGTTACTCGTGTTTCTCGTCTCGTTAAATATTCTCGCCTGGCAGCCATGTAAATTTCACGGGGACATTAGCCGGCGAAAATTTCGCATCACCGATATCTCGTCTTATTTATCGATCTAGAAGTCGTTTCACGGAAATTTTTCCGCAAAATTCTTTAATTATACCATCGCCAAGTACCATTAATGATTGAGCTTCTTTTATCTTCGTTTTCGGAACGGCGTATTAACTTCTATCTCGGTTGTGGAATTATCAAGAAACGTTCGAAGAAGAAGGGTTGCTTCGTTTCCCTCGAGCAAAATTTATGCAAATAAACTGCTAGTTACGGTCTATATCGAGGATGAAAAGAAACATCAGCGATGATGAAAATAAATCTTTAATACCGTCACAAGGCTCTGCATTCAATTATCGTGGCAAGGATGCGAAGGAACCAAGGGGCAATGGCGAACGGGGAGAAAAACAAGCAGAGAGGCGCATACGTCAAAACGAAACGGCCCTTTGGAATTTCTAATGAAGTGTGTGAACTTCAACCCGTTTTCTAGGCGTAACCTAATTAAGTCCTGAACGTGTATGCAAATTTTCGCTCAGCGGGACACGCAGAGGTTAAAACCAGCCTCCCTTCACTGCGTTCGCCCTGTTTCTTCCTCTTTCACCCTCTTTCTCTCGTTCCGCGTACCATTGCAGGGAAAACGTTCGTACGACGATTTTGCACGACACGTATTCTCAGTCGTCGTCAATGTCGAATCGACCGTTAATTAATTAATTTCGTGCCGAGGGGCCTAAGGGAGTTCCGTTGCCAGATTGAAATGTTCAATGGCAGTGCCATAAGGAAGCAAATTTTGGCCAATTAGTCTTTGGTTTGGCAGAATAAAAACATATGACAATGATCTTTCCCTTTCCTTCTCTCGTTCCCCTTTCATTACATTTAACGAGTATTATTCCATGTGAAACTGTTATTATTACGTAATAACTTTTTAGAATAATTGGACATTCGTCGTTTCCGAGTAATTTTAGATCTTTATAACGTAGAAATTTGGAGAGATTTGTATGAAAAATAACTAGCGCAAGTAGCACAATAGCATTAGCGGACTATCACATTTTCTAGTAGTTTGATAACATACTTAAGTTAGAAAAAAAAGTAATTGGAAAATATAAGAACCTGTGTCGATCGATCTGTGAATGATCTGTTTAACTCGGTGTACGGTACATCAAAGTGCAACCTGCGTGTCCCACACTGCAGCTGAATGCATCGTGTATCGACAATGGTGTCGATGGTTCGATGGGGATGAATATCTATTGATTGGCAAAGCCACCCCTTACAATCGCCTCGATATATAGGCGTATACCTGCCGCAACCCCAAATATATTCGTGCTACCTGCGAGTATGCAGCAAATTGTCCTGTTTTCAGAGCCACGTGCCACGAGTCAGGTACATCCATGGTATCGGGCACGCATCGTTGTCCTTTTTAGTTTTAACAGTCGATGCCGATAATCACTGTATATTAGCTTGAAAAAAAATACTCACAGAACTCAATAAATAAAAGATGTTTCGATACTCCAAGATTATAAGGATCTGGTAAAAGAAATTACTGTTTATAAAGTAAGATTAATAATTAGATTTCACCTAATAATTAGATTAAAATAATATATACATATGTAAAATAATTGGAATACAAATTTCTATCGCGTTGTATACGAAGCAAACTTTAGTTAAATTGTACTAAATATCCGGTGTATAAATAGAATAAAAAATTAGAAAACTGTGTCTCAAAAGTATTAAAATACTGAAAAATAGGTTGATGGTAATCTGAAATGTTGAAAATATTTAAATAATTGATACGAAACTAGAAAAATCGTATTTCTAAATTGTTATAGAGTGATTTATTATTCACCGCGATCTCGGGGGAATGTCATGGTTCCTCGCGTTTAAAATGACGATAATTACCTTATATTCTACCAGAATCACTGTGATTAGTGTAATAAAGAAGATGGTAGGATATTGCTATGGGATTAACTTGCTCAGATATCTCATTAAATTTAGGAAGAAAACTACAACCTGGGGATTAACTCGAAATGATTGTATATTAAAGATCGTGTCACTGATCGAAAACGTAAGTAATAATACGAAGGATTCTACCTGCACACGTTCGTATCTACATGTTATCAACATCGCTTTAAAAATTTAACCCTTTTAAAGTTATCAATAACTAAGATATAAAACATAAGTATCATAATATACAGATATTTTAAACAAAATGATATTACATCTTAAAATTTTTGTACATCAAAACTGTACTAAACTAAAATTTTCACAAATTAAAATTAAATTATAAATATAGCGAAGATTGAAATTATAAATTTTTTACCCACAATACTACAACCCATTTTGCGGAAACAAAATTTTTTATATTCAACAATGATTTAATTAAAAATTACATAGAATTTTCATCTACATTATTACAGATTGATTTTTACCAAATTTCTCACGCATTCTACACACTTTCAACAGTGTACGGTTAAAGGAGCATATTATAATTACAAAGCAAAGCGTTGCATATAACAGGCACGTGTTTTAAACAGCCTCGATGAGCTTTTACCTCTGATCACACGCATGATCGCTACCAGATCCACATCCATTAAAAATTGGTAACTCGATATCGGAGTATTGTCCTAACGTACTCGACGCACATGCCTAGAAAGTTTGCTCAGTTATGCACAGGAGATCCGAAGAAAGCGATACATTTATTATGCATATCTAAACAATGTCCTGGACGGGTTTTCTCCTGAACCATGTTTGTTCATGCGCACGATTTCATATCGCGTTGAATCTTCCGAGCCGGAAGATGAAAAACTCTACCTACGTTGTAACGTATCTCTCTGTGTACGTTCTCATGTAAATGTTATTTGTATAATTCAATTCGTAGAACAGTAGCTGTTCTTCTATAACGTAATATCTAAAATTAAGATAGTATTTTTTGCGTAGAGATTTTGATCACTTGGAGAACAGTTTATTTTGATGATTTAATTATTAAAATTGTGCAATAAAATAATATCTCAAATAATTTTATAATGGCATAAAAAGTATAATTTCAAATAATTTTAGATATAAGGAATCTTAAAATAATAAGGAAATATAACATTAGAAACGAGTTGAAAGATACATTTTGTTTCATATGACGACGTATTTTTAGCGTAATTTATAATTTATGTTGTTGAACGAACGATGTTTTACATATTACAATTATTTTCTATTATCAGGAAGTTTGTTATTTTATCTTTCATCTAACATGCTCTGTTCATGTCTGTGTTCAAATAACGTATCGTTTCTTTAAACGCAACATTAATATTGCAACATCGTGCTACTCCGTACAACATTATACGGACACCATTTTAAATGAATTTTTTACTCTATCCATTTAGAAAAAAAAACGAATAATAATAATTAATCCTGGATTCGTGGGAAGTATAACAACGATTACGATGAACGAATTCTTTAATCTCCTATAACCAGAACTTTATTTCCTTACGAGAGAAAAAGATTGTAATTGGACACAGTTTATTAATATATTCTTAAACGTATAATTAGAGATTTTTAATTATTGCATAGAAATAACCTGGGTTGTGTCTGCGTAACGGCATATTAATAAGATACGGGATTATAGTGATAAACGTTTATAACAAAAATTTTAAAAAATATAAAAACAACGTTCGATCCTCTTCTATAACCATTATTCTCGCTGATAAACTCGTTTAACACAGTTGCTCGCATTCTTGGAAAAGCCAACATCTACGAATGGTCGACTTTCGAAAATGAAATTCGCGATGCACGTTCTAAAATTTAGAGTATCGATTACATACGAGAGGCGGTCGTTTGCCGAGCCGGCAATAAAAGAGAAAAAGAGAAAAGGAGGAAGAAAAAAGGACGAAGACCCCCTTCGCATCCGGATACGCTCCACTCCTGTCAGTCGTATGTCAACCCTCGTTGTTTTTTTGCCGCGCTCTTAATAATTGATCATCTGATTACGATACATTATACCCCCCTTTTTCTACTTTGGTACACCGTCAGAGAGGGCATTATTCGTGCACCGAGGGAAACAGAGTAAACGGGCGAAACAGAGAAGGAAACTTTTTCTTTCCGTCGCCTGGCGAGGGACGACCATTTGCATATAGGCCCCCTTATCGACAAATACACCGGGGGCGCCCTTCGTAATGAGGGCCCCACCCTTCGCCCCTCCACACCACCATTCTTTATTTTTTTAACGTGGACCGCCATTGTCCGTTAACTCATTCGACGTGGCACCGTGGACCAGCTTCGTATCTCCCTTCCTTCCTCGTTATCCACTTCATCTTTCTATCGTCTCCATTCTCTCTCTCTCTCTCTCTTTCTTTCTTTCTTTCTCTCTCTGTCCCTGTCTCTGTCTCATTTAAAATGTTTCGCCTCGCTCTCTGTATTTCACTGGCTCCACTCGGTGTGTTCCTGTCGTGTTTGAACCGAACCGCGACCTTCCAGGCTGGGAACCCGCGTTAAGAAAAAAAAAATAGAAAAAATAACGACAGAGAATAACAGAACCGGTTACGCGTCGAAAAATATGAATCATAGAGATAAAGCTAGAAGCGTGAAAACGTGGATGGGATTCTATACTGTGGCATCTGCTTTTCGAGATAGACATAAGAAAAAAAATGATCGCTGATAAAGGTTTTGTTGGATTGCGCAGCCGTCGTGTGGGACGCGTGAGAATGATCCTGTAACAAGGATCGTTGCATTTATAATAATAATTGGCTTCGCTTTTAAATAGTACTGTAGGTTAATTGTCTGTGTGATAATTCAATTATCTAATTTGATCTTCTATGACGCAAGTGTAGAGCTTTGTTGCGGAGGAAGCTTCAAAATTGAAAATCATAATTCTATGCTTTGCAATTAAGTACTCGTTATCGTGAATCATTTTTGTTTTTTTTTTCATTATTTAATCATTCTGTTAACCTTTTTATATGCCTTATTTTACCGAATAAACCAACTCAACTTTCTATATCTCTAAATTAAGATTTCTTTGCCAGAAAGAAGTAGATATTATACTCATACTTTCTCCGCTTTGTAACAAATAATTAAGAAAAAAAAAGAAATAAAACGTTCTTCCTGTTATATATAAAATTATTATATACAAACATCCCATTAAACAATCCACGAAAATTAAGCTCTCTAATTAATAGTTCGAAACACAGGAACCAAGAATACTAAAAATTTTGCTGAATTCATCATAAAATTTCATTATTGTATCGTTTAAGCCTGCACGTCACCTTAAAACGAATGGCCCTAACATAACCACGAAATCTCATAAATCCGTGATAAGTTTCTCAATGATCGTTCTAAAAATCACTCTCTTAACTTAGCTGTCAAGTGATCGATATAACATGCAAAAAGATTCAAATCTACAGAAAACTTCATAATGCTAAAAATATAGGCATTCTATAGGAAATGGGGTATTCTAAAGAATTTCAGTCATTTTTAGGAATAACAGGTCGCAGGACATAGGGGACCGGTTTTGTAACCTAGAGAGACCGATTGTTACCGACTTCGTTACACAACTGTTAGGATAATCTGCGGCGAGAATCATGAGCCGTGATACACGTATACAGCCATGTATAGGTTATGTCCGGTCCAAGGGGTGAGGGCAGGTGTACCTTTCGAGAGAATAATTAATATTCAGCGAGGAAAAAGTGGGCGAGAGCCGGCGATAGTCTTCTCTTATGAACAGTTAGCGCGTTAGCAAACGGGCACATCGCTTCTAGACACGCAGCTGGTCCTCCCAAGAAAGACTTCCAGGCCCAATTATGTTCGTCTTGTCGATCGTCCTTACACCGTAATTGTTTCGCGTTTGATCTGTTGGTCGGTACCTGGCCGGAAATTTCGTGGGACTGATTTTATCGGACTTCTTGGATTCCTACCGTACTCCTGGAACTTTCGAATTTCTATCCGAAACGATGAAGTTCCTGAATAGTTGAATACGGTATGCACAGTGTACAGGTACTAGGTTTAAACTTTCTTTTATTCGCCTTGAAATAGAAAAGGTAACAGCCTCGTGTAACAACTAAGTGGATATATTTCTCGAAATAGCGATTCATGTTAAAGTTCCCCATTTTCATGGCGGAAATTTGTATAACGATAACTAAAAAAAGTATGTCAAGCCAGAACGATCATGAGGCACGGTTTCACGAATAAATCGTAATCTACTAACATAGATATCGGCAATCTTCCGGTGAAATCTCAGTAGCCTTGATAACGAAAGCGTGTAGACCGAGCCGCAGGACGAATTGCAGCTGCAGAAAACGAGGAAAACTTATGATCAGATAAGGGCGAGAGCGGGAGGCAAGAGACCGGTATAAAAGAGTTAGAGAAAAAGAGATAGCGGATGAGGGGTCGGAGGAAAGCGGAGTACAAATTACGACCACCCGGAACTGGTCTCGTGGCCGTGTTAACTTTCGTCGCGTGCCTTCGGGAAATGCCTCAACTTTTGCAGCCACGTGTTATCGTCCGGGCATTATAAACTTTCCATTGCTCGGCCTTTCCCTCTCCCTTTCCTTCTTCCCTTTCCTTGTTTGCTTTCATTATTTACGACGCGTTAACGAAATTTACGGCTTGCCCTTGCACTGTTTTCTAGAATTTTGTGACTCGGTCGAACTCGTAGAGTCTTCGTTATACTTTCCTCGTAAACATATTTTCCCAAAACATTGACCAATATTCCTCGTTAGATATTCGTTACTTTGTAGTTATCATACTGAAAGGTTATATCTTGGATACCGTTAAATGCAGTACGTTCTTTTTTCAATTATCTACAATATTTGAAAAGATAATATTTTCATAGTATCATTGTAATAATAAAAATGATGTAACAGGTTAGTTAATAAGACTCCTCCTGTATAAAGTGAAGAAATATAGTGAACGACGCTATTTAATATGTATTAGTTTTCGTCGCTTATTTAACATTTATATAATATTTTCAAAATGTATTTTTCCTCTCTCCTGGAAACGTGAAAACAATGACCACGTTATATGTATACAAACTTTAAATATGAATTAAGTTCGACCGATCAATTTATAATCAGGCAAGATGCTGCAATAAAATTTAAGCGAAATATCTAGAAAATAATTGGAGATCTAATTGTGTATTTCATACTAAGCAAACAGTTCAATTAACTACTACGTACGATTAAATATTATAACCTTAACCTGTTTTGTGTTTCAGATATGAGGCAGTGGAATTAATCTATCGTGAACTGACCAGCGTTTACAAGCAATCGGAAATTGATTGGAAAATAATACACAATGCAGGTTGCACTAGAGATGATACTGATTTGCCAGACCATGTTACTGCGCCTAATGACCTCAATCGATTAATCAGCGTAACATTCAGATCCTTTTTGACTGCTCTGCCGACTCCTCCTACGATCGTAACAATTGCAAGGTATGAAGGGATAGTACATTCTTATACATCGAATTTTTACATTCTAAATTATAATGAAAATTCATGCCTTTTTCTGCTACAATCGTATTATGTATTTAATAACGTAAAAATTCAAATGAGCTGTTTCAAGCTGATAATAAACGGCGCGTATAAATAATATTTTATTAAAAACTCCTACAACTACAAAACTATTAGCTACTTTATGAAAGAAAATTTTCTACTTCAGAATTTCTTACTTTAAACCGATTTCCCAACAAATTTGTTTTTCTTTCATACGCGATAAATGTTTTCCTTTACCTATCGATTTTTTTAACATTATTTTCTAAAATTCCCACGCCAGGCTATGTAATCCTATTTATCATAGTGACCCAATTGAATAATACATTCGATCAATTAACCAGTTAACTGTAGCGACCTCTTTGAAAACTTTGAAAAGTGTGTGCCTAAAATGTGCCGTAAAATGTAAGCGATGACGAGCATACTCGTCAAACACAGAATATGTGTGGCAATTACAGTACAAAATTAAGTTGTAATTAAATGATTGTTTCATTTTCTATTTTTATTACTGACAGGGCTCGTCATAACGCAAAGTATTGCCATTTCTTCATGACGAGTATAGTCGTTAAAGACAGCTAAGTGGTTAACATAGCCTCCAGCAAACTTAACAAAGTAATCTTCCTCAAACATTTCCCCAAAATAAACGAAACTGTCCATCGCTAAAAGGAGGATGGTAACAAAAATAGCCATCGATAATAATCGCGCCGCGGAATGTTTTTGAAACGCGTGAAATTGAATTCCAAGGCTGCCCGTCTCTATCGAAGGTAGAGAACGGCAGGGTCGCAGATGGCGTGGAAGAAGATGCTGGGAGGGCTGGAAATAGAGAAAAAGGGAGGATCGTAGGGGAGGTATGGTTGGGTTGGGCGAAGGGTGGGTTCATGGACGTTCGGCTACCATGAAGCCCCACCTCCCATGTGGGCAAGGGGTGGCCTTGTAAGGGGTGTACAAAATCAAATCCCCGACCTTTCGGCACTCGTTGTCAGATGTCTCTGTCTTCGATGTCCCGCGACAGATGCTAATTATTCCTTTTTATCTCTGTTCTACGGTCTAGTTGGCCGGATGATTAAGGCGAGACACGGTAATCCGTTTCTCAATTTTGCCGGCTCTCGTAATAAACGCGCCACGCCACGGGAAATTGTGATTTATGAAACATACGAGACGCGACGATACTAATGAGATCATCGCCAGAGAAGAGATCTTTCCACGGACTCTGAAGCTCGTCTAGAGTCGAATTCTACGATTTCTTCTGGCAAAACGCGATTAAGTTCATAGCTTTATGTTATAGTTTTATTTAGTTCCACTGCGCATTATTGATGGTATTGTCTATTTACAGATATTAATTACCATTAGATTTATCATTACGATTAGATTTTGCTGTGTAAAACTAACACAAGATGCTCGTATGTAATAATTTTTAAATTGAGGTTTCTTTTATTTCATTGTTATTTGAAGCCAGCTTAACTGATTAGTCTAATTAGATTAGGAAATATAGTCATACTAAATCATCCACCTATGCGATTATTTAGGTCAATAAATTTTATTAATGGTTGAACCGTTTCACATAAGAAAATAAAACACGAATGTCATTATATACTCAAGACTAAGAAAAGTACACCTAAGTGTGTTATATCAATGTATATTACTTATTACAATAATTCTTCTTCTAATACCATTTATGCTACAGTCTGAAATATATTTCATAGCATTCATCGTGTGAAAAGAAAGATAGAGTATTTAAAATTATATTACCTATACTTATTCATCTCGTAGAAATATCTAATAAACCAAATTATGCAATGGAAACGTGGGTAAAAATAATGGAATAATCTGTAAATGGTTGATTTGGCGCCATCTCGTGATAAAATTAAGGAAATAGCATTCGGACTTCCGGCGGTGGCAGAAAAAAAATCGATTTCATCCCACTCGGCCCACTTGCAGCCCTCGACGACCCCTTGGTCTCCACCCCCAGCACTCCTAGCTTCCGGGAAAGACGCGGAAACGCCGCCGGATGTCGCCTCTGGACGGCACCGAGGTTCTCTTTCAGTTTGCCAGACGGCGATTAAACAGAAACAAGAAGAGAGAGCGAGTTTACGAGACCGAAAAGAGACTATTTACTATCGTTAAATGTACATTTTATCCTGTGATGTTTATATTTCACCAAATCTTTGATTATTTTTATTTCCACTATCCATCGCAATTTCTTCATTATTCGGTCGATTTTACGACATCTACGTACTTTATCGTTCATAATTATTTACACATTTCGCTTGATTTATAGCAACGACGTTTGATTTTGACCAAAATTAATAACAAATCAATAACTTACTTATAATCATTTTTCATGGGATCAGCAGACTATAAATTTAAGTTAGCTGTTAAAATGCACAGGAGATATGTCTACTACATACATTCATTGTTTATATATCGATATTTGTATCTGCCTCTGTATCATCTGTATCAGTATCAAGTTTCTTTATGAACGTCATTTTCTATCTAATTCAGAAATTAAAGAATCGGAAGATAAGGAACTTGTCAAGTAACAAAATAGTTCTACAAGATTTTACAATTGGAATCGTCAATTGTAAAAATCAATTTAAATCAAGTCATAGTGTTCTATTATACGTAGTGTAGAATTATTTGCAAGCTACCATCTTTTATTTTACTTTCTCTAAAGAACTTCAATATATATATTTATTTATATAATAGACATTTATAACAATTATATATTAAACATTTATAGAACTGCCGATATATTAGTCAACGGAACAGTTTGATGAGAAAGCACACGAAGTGAAGAATATCTGCTCTTGTTCACAGATCCAGCGAAGACGAATATTGTCCGTCAGAGGACGTCGATCAAATTCAGATGGCAGTGCTCGAAGAACTTCGTGAATGTTTAGGAGATATCGACATCCAATTGGCTTATCAAGAAGAGGAGCAATCTTTTTAAACATCGAAACATAACATAACCACCCTTTCCTTTCCAAGATATAAATGTTAATCGAATAATGTTCATTTCAATACAATAAACGTTTTTACAAAATATATTCACCCCTCCGTTAATCGTATCTTCTGTCAGCCATTCCGCGGTCCATAGTAAAAATAAAATCTACCGGTTCGAGCAGCGGGTCGTTACTAAGACAACGAGTTCTCGAGTGAGAACCAAATGAAACGCTCGTAAAGACCAATTACACTTTTTTCATTGGGCAAAGAAAACTAAGTCGAGGAGTCCAGCAACGTTGCATCGAATCGATGGAATACATCAGAAGATCAGAAGGCGAGGAGGGAGAAGGAAACTGGCACGTCTTTGATCACAGCGACGATTTACATAAGATCGGTGCCACTGGCCCATTATAAGAAGCGAACACAATGCCAACCTGAAGGTTAGCGTTTTTCTGCACCGAGTACCCCTGTGCCCCTCTCTCGTCCCTTCGGCCGCACATTTGCATACCGTAGGCTAGTTTCCCACACGTCTTAACAGCGATCGTTTCTTCCTTCTCTTTCGAAAACCTTCCCTCGTTTCCGTTTCTCTTTTACTTACAACCCTTTTCAGTCAGCAGGGGCAAAAAGACCAAGGAATACAGAAAAAAACGTCTTCCTTCTTCCAAGATGTTGGCGTTTCCTGGTGAAATATCTCTCAACATGGCCTTCGTACGCATTCAGATTGTGTACTGAATGTGCGTGCACGTAGTGTATTATACTTATACATCATTTTAGGTATTGAATTTCTAGAGTACAATGGGTATGGAGGTCTTTGTTCAGAAAACACCGCGGACATTGCGCAAAATAATTCTTTATCTTGAATTGATTATTTATAAGAAAATTGTTTAATATCCTCGACGATATGATGGGAAATAAAATATAGGTACTTCTTTTTAAATGAAATATTCCAGATGTTTATTATAGTTACATATTATAGTTCATTCAAGATAGTTACATTTTTTATACATTTTCATTTACTGCATTAATAAATGGTTGAAAGTTCGTGCAAACACTTTGAATAGTTTATACATTTTTAGAAGTTTCGGTTGTAGAGTTTAAAATATTTTACCAGTAGCTTGTATCTAAGTAATTTGAGAAAAGTAAAAATAAAATTACTCGGAGTATATTGCGAAAAATCAAAATTATTTCTAATATTAGTATACCAATTTTTTCGCAAAGAATCAATTCTTTTCCTAAGTTCTTCGATTTAAAAAATTAGAATTTAAACTAAAAGGATTCTTAATAAGATTCTAAAGAAATAAACATTCTAACGCCTATACAAGAAGAAATATTACCCGATTCAAATTAACGTCTAAGCATCAATTCGTTAGTTATTCGTGGTAGCATAGCCGAAATGAGTCATTCAATGGTTAAAGTGATCGTACAATTCCGCGTTTAGGGTCAGCACAGAGGAAACGAGCGATAACGCGCGAATAAACGTTAAATGAACAAGGTGAATGCGGAAGTGTGGTTGCAGAGAAGGGACGAATTTTAAAGAACCGCAAGGAAAGTTTACGAGCTGCCAGGCTCACGTAATGACTGTCGTTAACCACGGTGCGGGACTCTCGGCCGGAGAACCAAGCCTTTGTATGCTAATGACAGGGTGGTCCGATTTCAACCACCCTGAGTAAAAAATCTTAGGGGTCAACAGACCCATCGTTCGGCCGAGTTTTAAATCTCCCTCGAGTACCATTGACCTCGAATTAAAAACGGGCTCGACCTTCGACCCGTTGAAAACTTTACGACCACTACGAACCGTAGCTTTTCGCAAATTCATTGACGAATACAGTCGTTCTCTTTCTTCTATGGTTCCTTATCCGTGCAAAATTAACTTCTGCCACCGGGAGGTTCTCGCTGCTCGTCTATAACAACAGTGAGCTCACGAGACCCTCGGGACGACGGTGTAACCATTCGCTCAAGTAATACGTGCATTAATATTCATTAAACTGCACCAACTGTGCTCAGTTAAGAAAGGAATTTCCACAAGGTGCACGTTCTTGCGTGAGTAACCTAGTATCGGTCTTACGCTTGGTTTAAACTATTAGCAGAATTTCTAATGTCTTTTGGAAAATATAATGTAATTTCAGCAAGTACTTTGATTATTTTTCTCGCTGTTGAAATATCGATATTTGTTCGGTACATGTTTCGGTATTGCATATTACATATGGCACTTAAAAGGAACGAAATATGATTTTTAATATCCTCCAAAAAACAGTAATTTAAGTTATTAAAAAGAAAAAGCTTCGGTCAATCGTCCTTGTGATATTTTATCCTTCATGATTAATAAAATTTGCGACGCTTGTGTAATTGTAAATAGCAATTTCAAAAGTGTTCAATAGATAACGAAGAAAATATAAAACATCGAACCAATAAATTTTTGTTATACATAAATATAATGATATAAACATTTTTCAAATAATAAAAACAGTATTTACCCATTGGAAAGAATGTTATCAGGGGCTATAAAAATAGTATCGTTTAGCAAATCTAACAGAAAGAATTGTTTTGCGTCACGGTCTGAACGTAATTTTAAGCGTCTCATTCTCTCTCATGGCTATTCGGATTTCATTCACCCAGGTGACACCGTGACATTGGGTTCTAGGGGAATTATTCAAAACCAGGTCTGGCTGGCAAAAGTACAGCCGTCCCTGGCACCGTAATCCCGTATTTGATTTGCATAAAACAGAAACGCAAAAAAGCAACAGACGAGAAAACAAAAGCGTACAATAAAGAACACCAATCGAACGCTTAAAACATCAAAAACTGTTACGAACAAATCATGATCTATCAAATACGATCGCTTATTTAACAATTTATATATTTCTATATATATATATATATGTATAAAATAAAAGTTTTTATAAATTACAGATAATAGGATAGTTCATACGATAGCAATTCGTTCCATAATTTCTCATCGAGAATGCTAAGAATTTGTGTTCAGAAAATTAATTTCGAACACAACGTGTGTCTATTCCAGTACTTAGCAATCTTTTCATCAGTCATAATCTATCGCGATCATTCACAATAGTTATACTAATATTTAAAAATAGTTGACACAATATAAGTTCATCTAAAATTCGGTAAACTAGATTATAAAATAAATTTTCGTTCCAACAGGTACAATTTGAATAAATAGTACTACATTTTAACTACGATAAATATACTGAAATAAAATAGAATTCATCGTCACCAAACTTAAAATCCAACAAACGCAGCTCAGATAAATAATGCTTCGTCTTAGTTACGGTAAACGTATAACTGATAAACTAAAATTCATTTTTACGAACTTAGAAACATTCTACGACGATTCACAGCTTTCAGACGAGACAATTCATTCATCCGTGGCAAAGAGCCCGAGGACCCTTTGCTCTCCCGTACCTGACGATTATGCGCGTGACGAAAGAGATCTTCAGAGAGGTGAGTATGCTAATCAGCAGGCATAATGCAATATCGATACGCCGGAGAAAGCCAATTATAGTATGGGGATCCGTCTCGTTCGACCTATAGGTCGTTCTCTCGAAAAACGTCTCCGTGAAACGCATAGAGGGTCGCACACGGGCGACGCATCGGTGAGAAAATGAATAGCAAATGAAAGAAAAAAAGGAGGAAGAACGAGAGAGGACGGGGCCGCGTGATAGACAACGCCATAGGCGGAGACCTCGTTGGCCGTTGTTCGAAAGTGCTATTTGTATTTATTCGAGGCCTTTGTTCGTACCCGGAGACTCATGGGGAGGAGGGTGGAGCGAGCAGCGAGAGGGAAAGAGAGAAAAAAATTATTCAAAGACGCGGCAAAGGGGTGAGGTCCACTAGTCGTTACGGGACTATGCGACGTTTCGGTCGAAAAAATAGTTGCACGCGGCTCGATACTGCTACGTGTATATTTTGTAGACGAGAGTGTGCCGCTGTATCCGAGTTTTTTCAAAATAATTAATTAAAATTAAATCGTGCACTCATTAAAATAATTAGATAATTAACCGTTGTAATCGAAAGTATACACCAGGAAAATCTTCTTTCAACGTGATACGTAAATTTAATATTTTGAAAAATTTATATACGATTATTTTCAATATTTTAACATTTTTTTCATACTAGAAATAATTCATCGATTACTATCGGTCGTCTGCAAGTTTAATTCTTCAATTAATGTATTAATTATTAAATTAGTGTAATTTTCGTACGTCAACTTCGTTAAAAGTTGATCGCCCGGTGAATTTTCGAAATACGCAGAGCCAGGTGAAAATAAAACCGGGAACCAAGGTGCACGGATGTCCAAGCACGTAACACAATTAATCCCAGAGATCGAATTACGGCCAAGTGTTTGCCCCATCATGCAGATTCCCTCGTTCTCGTTGGTGCAGTATGTGACGAGATGATCGCATGTGTGTGTGAATGCATCTCGTGCAGCGGATGCAACTGCGAGTGGTCAGTAGCTCGCAAAACGACTGACCGCTCGGTGCATCCCCTCGGCACTTTTCGATGTACCTCGCGCGAGTGACATATATCGAACCTACATATTTTTCTCCAACATTTCTACGAACGATTCTGAACGTGTGACACGTGATTGTGTCTAGCGACATAACCGATTCCGTTTCCGTAGAAAAATCCTCGACAGCTGTTCTATCGATTTTCAAAAAAAAAAAAAAAAAAAAAAAAAGGAAAAAAGATATAAATATATATACGTTTTGCAATCGTTAGTGTCGCCGCGTGTACAAGAGAGGAAAAAAGTGTGGTTTACAAATTCAATCATAAAATCATGATGTAACGAAAAGTTGAGGTGGATAGAGGAGAGAAAAAAAGTACGAACTGTCGTCGTGCGATAAAGTTTTTAATCACATCTACACGGTCTAAGTTTATTCTATGCGGGATCCGGCACGCTTTTCGACGAGAACGGACAAGTAATTTCATAATGTCACAAGACGAAGTTCTGACAGTTCTTACATGGTCGCAGGCACGGAAGGAAAAGTTCCGTTATAAGTTTTAATGGTACATAAATAAACGGCGACGTTGTAATAGAGTTTCTGCAGGACGAGTTTCCTGGGCGAGATTCGATGCGAAAACGTAACACGGTCTCGTTATAAATATTCAATCATAACCGTGACATTTTTCTCTCTCGAGCAACGCAGCCGTCACGTGAGACCGGGACGGACGATAAGCTTAATTCGCCGAGCATGTGCTAGAATTATAAATTAAACGCGCGCCGTGGCGCAAAAGGACCGCGTTTTCGTTGAAATTATAGAAAATTAACGAGCCGTCCGCCGGCTCGAACCAGCCCGCTCTTGTCGTTCATGCACGAAATAACTACGTCGCGCGATATTATTCTCGAAACGCAACCGAGCTTGTTATCACTGTCTTTCCCGTTGCATTACTGGCTTTTCATCTCGAAACTTCGCCCTCGAACAAGCGCCTCTCTCCTTTAAGACAACGCGAATGAATTTCGAGCGAAGCTTTAAACTACGTATACGAGACGGATTTACAACTACGTGCGTAGTTGAAGAGAAAAAACTTATCGACAGATTTTAATCGATCAACTCGTGCAACGTACCACCGCCCATGTGATTATTGAAGATCTATTTCGATCGATAAAGTTTCGAAATTGTTACGCGTAAACAACGTAAACTTAACAATGAAATATTGTAAGTATTATTTGAACTAAAGACAAACATCGGCCACGAGATATACCTGTACATCGAAGCAAACAGACTAGGGAAGAGAGAGTAGATACTGCATTTCGCTGAGACGACTGTCTCTAGGCGCTGAACAAGCATCATCCATGCTTTGGAAACATTTTTCATTTTCTTTCCATTTTGCTTGATATTCAATCGCGCGAAGCGAACCTGCCAGAATCCATTCCCGATAAGAGCGGGTGAAGGAGGAAGGGATGAAAGTGGTTGGTGGCTCTCTAATACACGCGGGGGTGCGTGTAATTCCGAGGCCGCGCCATATTTTAACATCGTTCCGAGTTACATTATGTTTCAGCAAAATGGTCGGCGCACACGTGGCAGCAGCGCCCCGTCGACGGGGAGGGTGGTTTATCTCGAATACACAATCCCACCCCAGGCCACCCTCTCTTCGCTGAACGCGGCTCAGGCCGGAAGGGTGGAGGGGAAAGAGAGAAGACGAGAGAGAGAAAGAGCGGAAAAGAGAGAAAGAGAGAGACAGGACCTGTGCATGGAAGGCGGTTCAAGGGGAACCGGGTGAGAGAGGGTGGAGGTCGACGACGACCCTCGGCAACCAACGCCCACCACTAGCCACCCTCCTCCCCTCTCCCCGTTAGCTTTTGCGACGTCTATACGGAGAGGGGGACGATGGTGTGGAAGGCAAGCCGGTACGGTACGCGAGCTAACGACGTTCTTTCGCTTTTCGCGGAGAAAAGAGCGAGAAGAAACTATAGAGCGAGAGGGATGATTGGGGGAAACGCGTAGAAAAAGGAAGAAAGGAAAAGAGAAAAGGGGAAAAAAGAGAGAAAGAGGTGGTACAAACCTCGTTCCTCCTCTTTCTTTCTTTCTTTCTTACTTGCTCCTGCTCGCACGCTTCGTTTCTTTGTGAACATAGACACGAAAGAGGAGGGGGGAGGCGACTGCAGCAGGTAATGATGTACCGCGGTAAATTTCCTGCGGAAAATTACCCACGCTGTTGGCCGCGGAGTCACGGGCAAAAGGTAATCATTTTCTTTTTGGAACGCGCTGGCAAACATACGCATAGCCGCGGCGAGCCGACGCTGCAACAATGTCGACGCGATTTATTGAATTATTAGCGACGCGGGGCCACGAGCGGACAAGTAAGGCATCGAGATTCAACTGGCGGGGCTTTTTTCAGACCAAGCATTTGTTGGTCGGGAGTTATTGTTAGCGGGACATGAAAGAAATCATGGTCGTTTGATAGTTTGTATCTGGTGGCTGGGACTAGCGATTTTTCTTTGTTCTTAGAGCACTGTGGATGTACGGTTATTGAGAAATTGCGACAGGTCTAATTGCGATCTACTGTTGGCGGTTTATATCCTTTGAGAGTGTTTTGAACGAATTTGAATAGAGTTTCAGTATTGTAGTAATTTTTACGTTACTATTTGTACCGCTAGTTTTATTATTTATCGTATAAAATGTTACTACTACAATTAATTATACAAGAAATTAATTTTTTTATAACTTTCTTAGAATAATTGAAATATGTAAAATATAAAAATTAACGCTGTGCTAACTTCCAAGGTATAAAGATGGGAGCAAATTATTAAAAATATGTACATAATGAGAGGTTTAAACGCTCTCTGCAAACAATTTTAACGCTGAAGTACTTTGCAAAGAATAACATTTGAGTTGAACTCCACGATTTTCCTACTCAAAAGTTAAGTAATTGAAGATTATTTGCCCAACGGATAAGGCCAATAATTTAACACGAAGAGGAAGTTTGTTATGCGAATTAAATAGTAATCTGTTTTAACGGTATTACTTCTTACTTACAATTTCTTAATTCATCAAGATCGAAACTAATTCGAACAAACAATTTCCTTGTTAAGCTCGATGTCCCTGAACGTAAAATTTTATCATAATTAACAATCTCTTCTGATAATCTGTATACACTGATGTATATAAATTTTACATTAACGATTATCTCTTTACCGAATAAAATCATTTTACAGCAAAAAAAAACCGTGTACCCTTATTTCACAATAAAAAGAGCAACAACTTTACACATGTTAAGTTCCAACGAAACGCTTTTCGCGGAACGAGGACAGAGCAAAGAAGTGTTAGTGGAATCGTCGTCTGAACCGTTCAGTTAATTTGTTCTGGATTAAGAAGCACGACAGAGCGTGGCCGATGAGACGAGTACTTTCTTCTTTTGCGCGAGGGAAACAAGATGTCAAGTAAGAAAGAGAAATTCTTTCCTATAGTCCGGCTATGCACGGAAACCCCTCGAAGGCGTATTGTGAACGAGACAGCCGATAATTTGTTTTGGGCCTCTTCTCTCGTTCAGCAGCACAGAGCCGGAGGTACACGAGGAACAGCGAACTTTGCATTGTTACGGAATCGAGTGTCGCATTCGCTGACTGCCGACAATTTCGAACTTTTAATTTGAGTTTGAGGATTCATTAGAGACATTATGCTCCACCCGGCAAACTTCCAAGCAGCCACGCGAACGCCACCCCGCCCTTCCAAGTCACCCAAAACATCCTCAACCTCTGACCCTTGTGCCAGACCCTCTCTCCACTCGAATCTCGAAGCACAGATCGAATAATTCCGGAGTCGCGGATCGTGTCCCTATTTTTTTCTTTTATTTCTCTCTCTCTCTCTCTCTCTCTCCCTCTCTCTGTCTCTTCCTCTATTACCCGAGGACCAACTTTTCCTCGAACATCGGCATCGAAAGGGTCGCTTAACAATATGCCGCGCGATTGCTCGACACTTTGAAACGAGGATTCTAATGTCGCCCACGACGGTAATCCTACGCAATCGCGATCGTAGAGACCCGGCGTTATTGCATTCCGCGACAAATTCGAGGTAATTGCAAACTACGCGAAATGCTTTGGGATAAAGAGAGTCGGTTTGTCCGGTTGCAACATATGATATTTGATTAACCTCTTCGAACGGAGTGTGTCACTTTCATTCTCGAATATCGTAGCAAGAAGAATTTCTCGATCTTTCTCGTCCTCTAAACGTTGTCTCAATTTCTAAATTCTGAGAAGTCCAAATATTTGTAATCCTTGACCAGATCGATGAACCCGACTTTGTAAAAAGGACGTACAGCTGCCGTTCACTTTCACCTATCGCGCTATCATCGGTCCTCCCTTTTCTCTCTTTCTTCCTTTCCTTTCCTTTTTTGTCTTTTTTTTTTTTTGTCAGGGCGAAGGTATCTCGTCGTCAGTGGCAAGATCGCGAGTGAATCGATACCAGAGGTAGATGTACAGGGTCGACCGATGGAGAGAACGAGACAGGCCAGAAGGGACACGGGAGAGGGTGCGAGGGTGGTTTTTGAGGGAGATGTTTCGTTCGTAGGCAGTAGGTTTCCCCCCACCCAGAAGTCCTGCAGCATAATCTCCGTCCCTCTGGCCCGTCTCTTTCGCATCCCTCTCACCCCCTCTCGACGGTGAAGCTCGCTCATCCTCTGTTCCATGAGCGCAGCCCTCCACCCATCTCCGGTGTAAAACCCCCCCAGTGCCGTGACGTAAATGCCAGAGAAATGGGCTGGAGGGGCTGCGAGAACGTGGCGTGGCCAGTGACGCGTGTGCACGCAGGAAAACTCTTCTTATTTATATGCTCCATGCTGCCATAGCGAATCGATATTTCGCATGAGTTCACTTGGAAAAAAAAGGAAGGAAGAAGGTCACCCCCCAGCGTCAACGGGGGCGGGGAACGATTTCCTTTTCCGCTTTTAGCCGAACGATGGCTACTTTCTTACGTATCCTGTTTTTCTCTTAACGCCACCCCACAGAGTCACGGGAATCTAAACTCCGATACGCGCACTGAATTCTAACGATAAATTCTCGCGCTTTCTTCTGGCGTATCTGACGTAATAGTGTTTGTTAATAGCATTAGCGTAAATTTTTTTGGCTCAAAGCGAAGCTTTAATGGCAAGTAAATGTATGGAACAGAGTTGAGGTATGATGAAGGATTAGTTTTGTATAATATTCACTACTCAAAACAATTAGAGGATCGCTATTACAGTCTATTGCATCAATCAGGCATAAAGTTGATAGACTGATACGTCACTTACTATATGTAGTGCTGTAATAAAGTATATAATATAATATTCAATAAAAAGTAGTAGGATTATTAAAAGTTATGTTTATGAGCAGTTTATTAAGATATATTAAACGTACCTAGTTATTAAACAATAAAAATTAACCATCTACTTGTATAAAAACGAATTCTTATTCGTCTCTGGGCATTAACATAAATGAGCTTCGATTATAAATTCCTGGATTAATTAAAAAGCATAAAAAGTACAAGATATATGCTATCTAAATAACCGATATCAAAAAATATGATGGAAAATAATTTAACTTAAAACAAATTACATATATATGTATTTAAAAAACCAATGCTTCATATTTACATAGAACCTATTATTTTTAAAAGAACTTTATAGTTAACGAAAGGGGATTATTTTCGTCGTAAACTATATGATACACTCTTCCTTATATATCATGTAAATTCGTAGAAGAATCTTACATATCGCAGTTGGCAAGATTAAACCAAAGGATGGAAGAAACACGGGGGAAGAAAGGGGAAAAAGGGGGTTGGCCAGAAAGATACGAGGGTGGATCGTGGGTAGGAGGCGGATGAAACGTAGTTGGTTCGTATCAGCATAATGTAGATATCTATTCCTTGCCTCTTCCGTTAGCTTCGAGGTTTGGAGATGGCTGGAATACGAGACGGGGGATGAAATTGAAATGAAACTACCCGAAGGAGCAGACGGCCCCGCGGCTTTCCAAACCCGGAGAAAGATTAAAACGCGACCGAATGGATGCGAAAGAAAGTTTTGCCGCCGAACTATACTCCGTCTAAACTAAAACCGATCTCTCTGTGTACGTGTGCGCCCGGTTTCTCCGCCGAGTCTCGAGTGATTCTTTCTATAACTGAAAACTAACCGGAAAATCTGAATGTAACTGTTGAATTATAACTTTTGTATAATGATATTCATTCTTAACGACGACTTCGCGTTCTCTAGCCTGTCTCTTATTATAAAGAAAATAAATATATCGCAAAATTTTGCCGGCAATAAATATTACATTCCTTAACATATTAATCGAGGCATCCTTGAATTCGAAAATTTCAATAAGGGCAAACCAATTTCAATTAGGTCAGATTCAGTCCTTGGAAATGTAAGTATAATTTATTTATAACAAAAATGAAACTACATGTAAGAAGATAGGAAATTTCTAAATAAAAGGAATTATTATCCGAGTGAGGATAATTAACTCGTCTTTCTCGCTTAACGAGTGAAAGATATTTTATTTTTCGTTTTTACGTAACGTCATATTTTAATATCTCGGTTTTAAAATATTTAAATACTTTGATCCGAGACACGAATAAACGTATCGTATAACTTTTTTCGGGAATACCATACTCTCCGAAGAATGTTTAATTACTACCATTTCTTTATTATTCTTAAATTTTTTATTTCTATCAGTCAAAGCGAATAAAATAAAATTCATGACGTAATTGTTGTAAATTAATGATAAAATAGTTTAATTCCTTTGCCTTGACTAATAATCGGAAAATGCGTAGTTAGGCTATCGAGTAGTCGTAACAAAGAAAAGGATAAAACTTTCCTATTAACAGAAATTACCCTAAGGCAATTTGAGAATTAGAAACGAACACGTGCAGAATAGACTTGCTTAAACTGTGCGATAAGCAGTCTATCGTTCTGGTTATCCTTTTCCTACTCGGTTTCTTGCTCTTACCACCGTGGTCCGAAGAAAGTAAGCGCGTGGCGGTATGAAATGGAATTAATTATGAGAGCGTCTCAACAGGTGGGTGTAGACGTCTTTAAACTCTGTCCGTCTCTCTTTCCCTCTCCTCACCGTTCACTCTCGCTCTCTCTTTCGTGGCCAAACCCCGCCACCCCCTCCGACAATTCACCCCGACCGGCCACCCCTTTTCGCCGTGTCCCGGACCGTCCTCAAGTAATTTACTAAGAAAATAAATAGAGGACGAGTCCCTGGAAAAATGGAAGGTTAAACGAGCGCGTCGGCGCGCGATCTTCAGCTTCCTTAATTGAGAAAGAGGGAAGAAAAAGGTGGAACGGAGTCGGAGGAACGGAGACGAAAAGAAAAAATAAGAGAACTGGAGCTTGGCATAAAAGAATGCATCATTAAGGATCGGAGAAATGAAAACACCATTGTACAGGCGCACCGTGAAATGCCGATTTCAATCGATTTTTAACTAAGCATCCTCCGATACCTTTTGACCCGTTTCCTTTCACTTTGTTCCTTTTCTGCAAATAATTGTTTTTAAAGTGGAGAAACACGAACCCTCGTTTATCCGTCTTGTCGAATAATCTGAATTGTTTTCCTTCAAATTTAAAACGAAGTTGATAATGTTACGTTTCTTATTCGTCGACTGTGGATGTTCATGCATTTACGGAAAATTTAAAGACTCAAAAATGCACAGAATATGTGAAATCGTACAAAATATCCAAACCAGTGATCGTTATAATATTTGATAGATGAAACAAATCTTTGCCTTGGTTCTATTTCTTTGATTATATTTATTGAAATATCAATTAGCATAAACATCCATCGTTTATTTATTTATCAGTTACGAACATGATATGTGATATATCAAAAAAAAGAATCAAATTCATAACAGATTGAAATAAATGATGCAGCTTTGACAAACTGTAAGTAGTTCTTTTGTGCAACAGGATGGCTGCGTTTCCTAACTGCACTTCAGTTTGTCGAATCGCTCTCGACCTTCGACCTCGCCCAGGATTGATTAATTGACGTTTAAGGTATATTTGTATCGTCACTATTGTACCGCAGCGCTATTGTAAACCACGGAGCTTGCGGTCCCAGGATATACGATCTATCGAATCCTTTGTCACACCACTTTACAATGTACACGATTTTGATTTATTAGTGACGATTGTCACGTGCCTTCGGACACTATTTTTATTATTAAAAAGTACTCAGTCGTATTATCAGTGTAATATCATACTTCGTACAACGACAAACGTTGAATTAACGATAAAATTACTTAAAAAACTATAATCTGATATTCAAGTATTCTAGCGTTAAAAATGCTATTAGAAAATATCACATTATTGTCTTTTTTCGTCAAATGAAATAAAATAATATTTCATGTAATCCTGAAATAAAATTGTATAATTTCACTTCTTATACGCAAAATAGAATTATATGATTTCACCGCTTTCCAAAATAGAATTTTACAAATTTCATCTCACCCATAAAATAACGTTAATATGATTCCACAGGTGCCAAAAAATGAATTATTTTTTTAATCAAATCTCGACAGCAGTAGTACGCATTCGAAAGCTAAACAAGTGAAATCATGTCGATGGGACATGACATTTGATACCCACTTGCCTCGCCCCTCAGAACACTATTGACTATTATTCGAAAACGCACGAAGGGGTTCACGCTCTTGGAAATGGAAAATTCAAGCGATGAATTTTTCTCGCTCTTTTCCAGCCCTTCAGTTGGCGTTTACCTTCTCTCCCTGCCCCCCCCCCTCCTCCCAGCCATGGAAAGGCCCTCGAAACTCCTGTGAAGGAAAACATACCCTTCGTCTTCGAACGTAGTACGTTCAAGTTTTTTCTTCAACGAACATATGTATGCTGATTTATGCGAGCTTCTCAGTGAGAAGAGCGTCAAAACGGCCACACCATCCCTTTCCCACGTTTAATTTAAACATTCAACGTGTGTTTTACCTGCGCCCTGAACGGGGCAGGTGCGTAGTGACGCGGAAAAGAAAGAAGATGACACGTATCGGTAGCAATTGATATTCCACGAGAAAAAGATGCTAATGAGCCTGGTATTCAGATCACCGACATATGTTAAAATTATTTAAGAGAATTTTAAATAGTTTCTTTTATTCCCAAATATTATGAGTTTCTGTTATATGTTCGTTTTTTACTCGTACAGAATTAAACGTGTAATGGAAAATGTTTTATCATGGAATAAAAATACTTGAATGTAAATTTCATGAATTTCTGTTAGTATCTTTTATTCCATTTTTAATCGTATTACTTCTGAAAGTGTGGTTTCATCCCAATTTAAAATACTTTAATTTTATTTGATGAGAGAGATATGCTACGAAATTTTCAAGCGAACGTTGCCCAATGAAATGAATTAAACCCCGCTTTTTGAAACGAACAGAGTCATATGATATAATAATTTCAAACAAATAATTTCTTCGCTTGAATAATATTCAGCGCAGAATGTACAAGTGGTGTTGCAATTTTGAACAAAGTCTCCCTTCGTTTCGGTAATTTTCAACTCACGAACGTGATTAACCAAATCTATAATTTAAAAATTTACTAACGATAGACAACGATGTTTCACGGAAAATTGTTGACAAAGGTCGGGTAAAAATCGGCTGTCGCGATGGAGAATTATAAACGAGATCCATTGCATGGAACGTGGTTGGAAATACAGCGAAGCAAAATGCTCGCGAAAAGATATTGATGACAACGTTAATAATGGATCAGGTTCTCCGTCGATGGATATCATTAACGATCATCCGCTATAGTAAACTATAGTGGCTTCGATCAATCATACGAAAGCCCGACGTCGTCGGCAGACCTTCTTCCCCATTCCCTGTCCGTCTCAGGCAGCTCGAGGCCCGTGTTGTCGTTTCTTCTTTCACACCCCCGACAACGACGTCTTCGTCTTCGAATAATTCCCGCATAGGCCGGGATATCTTTTTTCCCTTCTCCCTGTCCTGGAGGTTCGCCAGGATCCATTCATCACCGACATCCGAGGGCGCGAACGGAAGGAGGCAAAAACTCGAAGGAGGAAGAGAAAAGAGCAACGAATAGCGTCGCCAGGGCGAACCAAGATGGAGTGGCATCGTTATAGCGTCTCCGGCATCGTGCCCGTTATGCCGATTATCAATAAATCACCGGAGAAAACACCGAAACAATGTCTTATGGAATACCAAGGGAGTTCGCCTGTGCACCACCTGCACCGATCGTTATTTCGACTTCGTGCGTCGAATTTGTTCGTGAAAACTCTTTTACAAAGTATCATCGTTGCTTATAAAATAAATTTGAAGCGTAAAGTGTAAGGAGAATAAGGTCAATAGGAAACAAAAATAGCGCAATATGCAATATAAAAAATATGACCTACCTAATATCTGAGTTAAGTAATAGACTAAGTCTGTACGATATTAGAAGCGATTGAAATATATGTTCTTAGTAATATTATAAAAGTTTATATAGATTCTATCAAACGTCAATTATGTATTTCTTATAGACAAGCACGGAAATAGACCAAAGCAGATTTACTTTTTCTTTCAGTTTACATTTAGCGGAGTAGTTGATCTCGTCTCAATCTTTTAATCGAGTTGCACCAGACGTCCCTGATAGTGTACACACTGTACATGGTGAGAAAGGAATATACCTAACATGCCCGAAATGCACTATCGAACGAACATTAACCCCGATCCAGATTGCCAAAAGAAAGCCACGTAATAGAAAAAAACGTAGAATCACGTATAGCACTCGCGCATACTACACGCGTGCACGAAGAGATAGAGAAGAAGTTGAAGCGATTTCCATCTGGGGCGACCTTTCGTCGCTCGGGAAAGCGCGAGTGTGTAAAAGCTCGAAAGCTGGAAAAAGCTTTTCGGTTCGGTGCCGGTCGGATAAAAGTTCTTCTATTTCTCCTTGCCGCCACCCCCTCGGCCTGGTCGAGCTCTCCTTCGTCTTTCTTCTCGCTCCCTTTCTCGTTCCACCCTGGCCCCTACCTGTCTCACCCTGTCCTTCTCTCCTTCACCCTCTTCGCCTCTCTCGCGATGGAAGGCGAAGATTGAAGCTTACGCGAGTCGTCTCTGTGCTCGCATATTCCGTCTGCTCCTCTCCGCGTTCTCTCCGTCACACGTGTGCGCTTCCCTCGCGAACGCACACGCATGTACCACGAGCTCGGGACGCGAGTGCGCGCGCGTGTTCGCGTCGCTCTGTCTTCGTTGTAGGAGCGGTTGGGCGCCTGCTCTCTCATTCTCTTCGGATACAATGTGTGCGCGTCAAGAATACACGCTATTGATCGCGGGTGGATGCGAGAAAGAGGCAGGAAATACGAGAAACCGGTCCCCGCTTCTGCAAACTCCTTTCCTCCCCGTGTTCTTCACGTGAGAGGAAGAGAATGTGACGTTATTCCAGCAGAGTTCCACCCGGTATTACCGTATACTTGATTCATGCGGACGACTTCGAGAATAGAAAGTATTTCGCACGATTCGACCATCGTTCCACCATTTCATCGCTGCCGAGCAAGATATCGTTTGGAGACGCGTTGTTGGCACGCGGTCAACGTATATTGTCTGATGTAAAAGAATCACTTACAAGCCAAGCTGGTTAACTTTCCACTTTTTATTAATTTCTTTGTCTCGTTGCATAAGTACACACAATTGATATTCAATTTTCACAAAACAAGTACTTACTTCCATAAGTTCGTTCGTCGCGGGAAGATGACGTGAATAACGGGAAATTCTAAGGAAAATTTAAGAAACAACGTTTGTAATATTGTCACTTTTCTGAACTTTTCGATTTATGCAATTGGCCAATATGACTTATGAATGACTAAAAGATTAGGACAGCTGTTGGTTGTGCATTTATTGGGAAACTCTAATAAATATTTTATTTTGTATTTTATATTAGATATGATGCGAGTGAAATAGATTTAATAAAATAATTAATAGATGAAAGCAATATATGATACAGCAAGTATTCTAGTACTAATGATCGACGTGTAGGTATGCAATGATGTTAATGGTAATTCTCAGAATTGACAGCAACTCTGTTTAAGTTCATGGGGTAGATAAAGTCTTTTGTTTAAAATTGATAGATCTCTCCCTTTCTATTTGCACAGAATTTTATATATTTCTCAAGCTCATTTTTATTGGGGAAATTATAAACCGCGCTAATTTTATTACATATTATGAATTTCAATCTTTTCATCCATTTTTCAATTTTACATTTTAATTCATTATTCATAACTAAATGCTAATTCATTATTGTACCTATTTATATAAAATATGATTATCTAGATTGGTTTTCCAAGATAAAATACTGTGTTAAAAAATTTCACGGTACCATGAAACAATTATCAAAGCGTTAGTCACCAAAAATTTCGTACTTGTACAGACGTTTAAATAACTCGTCGTTTAATAAAGAAATTCCGGGTTTATAGTTCGCAGAGACGTGAAATAGACTCGATCTTTCTATTCTACGCTAGAATTAATGTTCCTGCAAATTCGCAGTACGCCAGTAAGCCGTAACATGAAAAAGCGATAAAATGGGTTTACTTGATCTTCGAGACTTCCGTACTCCGTTCAATTTAGAGTGATCTAACAAACGGAAACTTTGAAAAGATCTCGGTTCCTTGGATAAGAAATTAGTTTGAAATCCGTGTGTCTGTATTAAATTAATCCGACGACGGGAAATCACCGAGTAAGCATCGCGGTAACATTTACCATAATACCAAGGAAGTTACGACACGGTAATGAAGTTAAGACCTTCCTCGGGACCAGTTGGGCCGGCTTTTGTTCGAAACGAAATTGAAAAATACCAGGGACAGTCTTTGAAGACATGAAAATTTTTAAATATAAGTTGATCCAAATATTTTTGAATTTATAAAAAAAAATTTAAACGATCACCAAGTTTAAATCTTTTTGGAATTGATAGTATTAATAAAATACAAGTCTCTCTATTTAGTAAGATTGCTATACTTATTCCTAGGTTTTCTTATCAATAATATATTTTACTTTTAATAAGAGTATTAAGATTATTGTTTTAGTAAATAACAAAATAACCATCACATGTATTTAATAATAGAACTACTAAACTTGTCAAAATGCTCGGTTTCACAGTTTTCTTTTTTTACAATTGCTATATACAGGCACTTTTAGCGAAATTAACGTTAACTTCTATTAAATTAAAACCGTGATTATATATACTTATTCGCATTTATCACATTATAATCGTAATCATTTCTTTTCGTATTAAACGATTAAAATCTCATACGAGATTTTATTTCAACCCCATAAACGTATAGAATATTTGTATACATAAAGTACAGGTAAAATTTTTAATAATATTTTAAATTTTTCGAGTACAATTTTTCAAAAAGTTATATTACATATATGAGCAAACGAGTATATTTCGTTGATCACAATACCTAATATTTAAAGACAAAATGATAAATATTCAGATGTACATCAAAGTTTGACAGCTTTAGTATTAATAAAAAGTAAAAAATATCCTTATAATTATTTATTTAAAAAGGCTATAGTATCTATAGTTGATTTAATTTTGATTGATTATTAATAAATACTCCGCTTCGACTGCATATCATCTAAAATAATCTAAAATAATCTAAGAATAAAAATGATTAAGATTTTGTCTTCTTCTTTGTCAACTTCTATCGATAGAGATAGGGAAAGAACGAGATGGAGATAGTGTTCGTCGGTAGGTTCGAAGGGAAACACATGCCGAGGATCCAAAAAGAGAGGCAGGCGACGCGACGCCTCGGATCGATGCGCGTTGGAGTGCGCGCTCAACCCCAGACCAACATAGACGCGGATTTACGAGGTTGAAGCGAATGGAAAAAAGAAGACGAGAAGAAAAGGGAACAGTCGTGTCTCCTGACCTTATCGTATAAGCCCTGCGATATACGAATACTGAACGAAACGCGAAATTATAAATCAGTTTAACATTGCGAGCATTTTGAACGCACACACATTGCAAAGATATATGTGTATTTAATTGAAGAACATACCTATGAATAATTAAAGTATAAAGAATAACGTATACGCTCCATACGGATACATTCCACGTATATAGTCCTCGCGTGAAAGGTTGAAATTGAAATATTTGTATAACAGTAGGTGAATCATTCTGATTCGATATAAATATTAAATATTGAAATATAATACTTCATATAAATACAAATTACTATCATATAAGTACGAACTATTTGGATTTAAAAAATATTTGCATTTAAAGCTGCCGAAAACAAAACCTCGTTTACTATCCAACATAGATTATTTGTACGAGTATCGATAAATTTTTCTAACCAATTTTCCGAACAAAAGCAAGCATATTATTCTTCTCTGCGAAACTGTTTGTTCAACCGCATTCCGAATTAAAGTCGCGAATTGACCTGACGCTTAACCCCTTTGTCCCCGGCACGTAAACGCTCGTGATCTTCGCCGGTCGGATTTTCTTGGCACCGGCCGCGAGAAGGGTAGAAAGTTTGCCTGACAAAATTCGTCGTCATGCGGCGCGCTTCGTTTTACTTGTAATTCTGGCGCGTTTTAATATTTTAACCGTGTATCTGCACCGTGTACCGCATTAATACGAGCGAAAAAACAACTCTCGAAAGGGAGGCTGCAGTATTCGTCTTTTGTTTTCGGTCGTGCGAGTATTTTCGATGCAATGGCGCCGAAAAGAAGAGGGCCCCAACCGAGTAATGGGGTGTCGCTGGCAGTCGCGCATTTATAATTTCTGTCCCCCACACCTCCCCTCTTCTCTTTTCCCGCCCCTCCACACCTACCGACCACTCTTCGTACTTTATTCTTTCTCTCTTGCAGACTGCCAGGTCGAAACAATTGCTTTCCGCCTGACAGAAAGGAACAAAACTGTCTAGGGTAGTGTACAGGCAACCAGGGTGAAAGTTGCAAGATGAGTTACAGCGACAGCTTAAAGATCCGATGACATCCGATGCTTTCGTCTACTACGACGGCAAAAACGCAGCATCTTTCTTCTTCTATCTTTTCCTTTTATTTAGACCAGTATCGTATCAACCCGTTAATTAAATTATCGTTTGATTGTAAGTTTAAGGTTACGGTAAATGCGTGTTTCGACGAATCGTCGTTGGGATGAATGAAACATCTGAAGATCGAAAGGCATGTTCTTGTGGGAATCTACATACATTGGGCATTTAACATAGAAAACTTTTATGTCCACATTGTATATGTTATATAAAACATTCTGAAACTTCAGTGGTACTGCACTGTAATGAGACTCGATTGCCATAATTATATCGATGAAACTTGAATCCAATTTGAACGTGTAGGTCCAAGTTACGAAATGTTATGTTACGAAACATTTATTTAGAAAAAAAAATGGTATACAACAAGAATTGTCATGTTAAGTATGTAATAAGCGTCGAAGATGGTTCCGCCGAATATCGAGGTTCGTTAATATAGCGGATAGTTCACTGTTTAAATATTTTTATGATCTCTAAGAAATATACAAGCGTAATTGTACTAAATATCTTGTAACTTCCGATGATAGTCGGTCCCATAACAATGCCGATGAAATTTCAAAATGTTTCGTGCAACACACATAAAATATTCATAAAAAGTGTCTACAAATGTTTGAATGCTTTCGTGAGTCTGTGGTAAATTCATCAAAATGATAGTTCGTCAGAACATGCATTCACTGTAAAATGAATTAGATCGAGGATTATTATTAAAACTGAAACTTCAAACGAACTAAGGTAAAATTATGGCGAAAAATCTTACGAATTCTTGAAACGTTTGAGGAAGATCATCGAGTGCTGAAGCTGCAATATCGTGAAAGAGATCGCGCATTAATTCAATAAACTTGATGAGGAACGATCGTGCCAATTTACAAGGATTATCAGGAATGATGGTGTCTCTGTCTCGTTTACGACAACCGAAGGGGATCGAAAAATAAGAGCATCGTAATGTCCTCGCATTCTTCAGCACCGGTGGACACGTTCCTCTCCCTACTTTTGCTCCTTTCTCTTTCCTGCCCTCCTCGGGGATTTGTGTCTTTATCAATGCTGATCATCGCGCTTAATCCTCCGCCCAAAAGTCGTTACAACACGACATGACTCTCATCCACAGCGTTCAAGGGCCAGACTGTCACGGATCCCCGATGTAATTAAATTATATTCTGATTAGTTTTCGAGTAGATACCGATCAGTTAATTTATTTCGATAATAATTTCATCGTTGCGCCGATGTGGAATTGTTAACAACAAAAGTATCCTTTCCTCTCTTTTTTTATTAAATAATCATAAATGAGTTAAATGATTACATTGTGTTGTAAAAGTGGACTAGATTGCAATTTTTCTGAGTGTAATTTATTCTAATAAGCTGTATTAATTATATAGAAATGGAGAAATTCATTTTTTCCAAATTAAATCGGAATACATACAACGAGATCAATTGTACTGAATATTTTGTGCTCTTGTCTATTTTAAACATGGAATTACTTAGTTCGTTTAGTATTTCCTATTAGATTTAATCTACTAATGTCGAAATATTTTCGTATCGTTCGCATATTCTAAACTTCCCAGTATCTTCTCAAAACCATTATACAATAAATATTCATAAAAGAACTACGTTCAAAGAACTCATTAATATGTTAATAGCAGGAAACTGCCATCTGAATCGTTACTAGCGAACGTCAATGAAAACAGCAACGTACTATGAGTGTTCTGGACGAGCAGAAAATGACGGAGGCTTCGACCCTTTTCGATCTGTTGTCTCGCGGAACTCGTTTCGATTTAATTTATGCATCGTGGTTCACGTTTCCCACCCCGGTCTTAAGGCCCTTTTGTACAGTTATTAATGCCCTGGGCCACTTCATTTTCACCGTATGCACGCACACAGCGACGCGCGAGCTGTGACGCATCGCTACCTGACGTCCTTCCGGATCCTGCGATTCGTTCCCGTGTATGCAAATTTTGTCGAACACGAAAGTCCAACAGAGAGAAAAGAATAAGTGAAAGAGAGAGAAGAAACGAACGACCTTTCAGTATACATCTGCCTGCTCGAACAATCGTCGGAAAAATAATAACTGTTTTTACAGGAGAGAATAGGGACTTTCGGTCTGGTTCGGGGCGAGGGTAACACGCGGACGAAGAGCTCTGTGGAAAAAGTGAAGTGTGAAGGGAAAAAGGAGAAGGAAGCACAAAGAAGAAACGAGGAGAAAGTGAAAGAAAAGCGAAAAGAAGTCAGGAACGAGAGAGAGATACAAATTAGAAAAACTAGAGGAGAAGAGGTTAGGAAGTCAAAAGCGCGGCAAATAAAGTAAGGTAGGGAAACGACAGATGGCGTCAAACAGAGGAAGACCAAGGAACGCGCGTAAAGCGGAAGATAAGGCAGATTTCAGAAACACATTGGATAAATACAGCTCGTCAGAAAAAGAGACACCAACCAGGGAGGTAGGAATGGAGGTAATGATGGAAAAAATAGAGAAAATGGAAAGAGGATTCGATAAAGGAAATAAAAGGGATATTCGAAAACAAGTGGAGGAGATGAAGAGGGAAATGAAAGAGGAAAGGGAAAAAAGTGAGGAAGAGAGAAAGCCAGAGAGAGAGAAGAGTGGGAAAGGGAAAAGAAGGAACTATTGGGCAGAATTAGAAGAATCGAGGAGGAGAAGGACAGTGCAGAGAGAGAGAGAGAAAAGAAGAAGGAACATAGTAATCAAAGGAGTAGACTGGAACGAAGGGAGCAATGAAGGGACAGTAAAGGAGTTCATAAGGGAAAAAATGAAAATAAGCGTAGAAGTAGAAAGAACACATATGATAAGGGTGGGGATAAAAACACAATAATAGTGGCGACGATGAAATCAATGGAGGACAAAATAAGGGTAATGAAGGAGAAAAGCAAATTGAAAAAGTGGGTATACATAGATGACGACCTGACAAGAAAAGAAAGGGAGGTACAGCAACAAATAAGAAGAATAGCCAGTGTAAAAGGGGAAAAGGGCGAATATGTAAGGATTGGATATAAGAAACTAAAGATAGAAAATAGATGGTGCAGGTGGAACGAAAATGAGCAGAGGCTGGAGAAAGAAAGAAAGGGAGGGGAAGAAAAATGAAAAAAGAGGGAAAGGGGGGGGACTACAAAGGGGATAAAAATGTGCTTCTGGAATGTAGCAGGGCTAATAAGTAAGGACAAAGAGGTGTGGGAATATCTGAAGACGTTCGACGTAATCAGACTCACGGAAACTTGGATAGAGGAAGATAACTGGGAAAAACTAAAATATAGACTACCCAAAAATTTCGACTAGAAATGCAGGGCAGCAATGAGAGTAAGGAAAAAAGGAAGAGCATAAAACTGCTAAAGTAACTAGAAGAGAGAGGCTGGATGATAGTCAATGGAAGAGATAAAGAAAGGGAGGAGTGGACATATATTGGGGAGAGAGGAAACTCGGTGATAGATTATGTGATTGGCAACCAGGAGACGACAGAAGAGATAATTGGCATGAAAGTAGGAAAAAGAACAGAGTCAGACCACATGCCGTTGTTAGAAATAGAAATAGGGGGGGGCTGAACTACAAGCAATCATATTCAATCATATGATGATTGATATTCAATCATAAGGGCGCTTTATCAAAAATATAATTGCTTACGAGATAATACAGTTATCAAAAGAACGGATTTCTTTCTAAAAATGGATTTATTAAAGCTAATAAAGTAAAACATATCGAATGTTTTTATTGTCACAAATGAATGAATCAACAATCACGCACTCTTTTTTTTTGTTTTTAGGTTATCTTTTGCGCTCCTCCATATTATTACTATTAATAATATTTTCAATAAAAATAATAACTAATTATTGAACCTGGGCCCATTACTTGTTGTTATTTCTGTATTCAGAGCTATGATCACAATAGCTATTATTTTATTCTTCGGATAAATCTATCACACTGTTCTGAGCCGGAAAGCTTTTATTGCACTTTCTTACATGGACTAGGGATAAAAACAAAAGAACTATTCTAGTTACTATTTATTGTAAAAAGCGCATCTGCATATGGATGGCGAGCATTGTCATTTTCAACAAGATATTTATTTTGTTTATATTTTACACTTTTGTAAGATATTCACTCCATTTATATTTACACTTAACTCTATAACAAAAAAATAAATGACTTAACTCTTTGACTGTTGTCTTTAAATATATGTTTAGACACATTAAAATAGATTTATCTCGGATTTCGACAATCACGATCCTATTTGAAAGAATTAGACTTTATTGTTAAAGCTAGAATATATACCATAATTGATAGACAATACAAAACAGGAGAAGTGGGAAGATTTTCAATAATTAAATATATGATTTTTTAATACCTAATGGCGTACATAATTTTATCACGATTGCATTTCCGTAAAGCATAATTACGTATTAGCGATCGTTTGAATGCGTGGAAATACTTTCGCTGGAAGATAAACGAAAGCAATTAAGATGGTAAATTCGAATTTATACGAGCAATTTTCCTGCTTTCAACGCGTAAGTGACTGTTTTATCACGCACATAAATCGTTTAGAAGCGAGCCGATGCGACGCGTCTAATACGTGAGATACCTTCAAACGTGAAAATTAACATGGGATGCAATTTTGAGAACCACTGAGTGTGGTAAAACAAGAATCTATAACCGCAAAGGTCTCTACAGATAAGGGAAATTTCTACCTTGACCGAAAACGTGTTCGATGCGCCTACCCTCTAGCGAAGGGTAGTTGAAACACATTAAGGGTGGCTTTACAGCCGATAACATTGACTGAAGTTCCAATTGAAAAGTGAGAAGCTATCCTTTGTCACTTACAAATTTTACAACTAAAATTCAATATTTTTTATTAAAATCTTTATACAATCGTATAATAAAATATTTATAGTCGTAATTATAGTTTATTTTGCATTTAGTACCGCAAATTTCATTTTCATTTTTATTAGCTCGAATAAACATCTATACTTGCAAATAATTTTAAATTGTAATATTTATAAGTAGAATTTTTAGAAGAATATCTAACGCTATTATTAGATTTCTTTATATTTTCTATAATATTTTCTATAAAATCGTATAAAAGAAATACAAAATCATTTTGTATAGAATCACTAATATTTTACTTATCCCATTCTTTAATGTTATTTTGAAACGATGTCGTAATTTAAAAGTAACAAATAAATTTAATATACTTAACAAATACATAGACACTTTTTTACACGACCTGGACGAGAAACTTCGACAGGAATCGAAATCGTTACGACTCTAAAACGTTGTTCCCTCCGAAACTAACCCTGCAAAGTGATAGATCTTACAAGGCTGCGCATTAATTGCGATCCCGGTCTCTTGTTCGAACGAAATGTAAGTCCTGGATTACCTTATACGTTAATTACAGCGTAATTAACTCTCGTCGTCACCATCGTCAGGGAGGAAGTCGTAGAATGTCGACGAAGCGATTTTACACCGCTTACCTCGAAAATCCTTCGTAAACCCGAACCACCGTAGCCGGCGCGGAATAAAACGTGACGATGGCGATTATCGACCCCCACCGAAAAAAAAAGAGGAAACAAAATAAGACGATGGGGGGAGAGAGGACCGGTAGAATTGAACGCGACGCCATTAAAACTTCATTTTACGCTCGCTTATAGCTCGTACTTTTAACAACGTGGCTGAAGACGGGAAGTGTTTGAGGCCCCTTCGATGTAAGAGCGAATCTCGTTTAGCAAATACCAAGACAAACAAAGAATTATGCGGTACAAATTGAAAATATTTTCAATACCTGTTATATTTCAATATTCTCGAGCAAAGTAGCGACAGAATGATGCATGGATAATTTCAGAATGAGCCAGACGAGCTCGTTGAAATTTAATTGATATCGAAAATATTTATCGCAAATTATTATTACGATATTACATCGTTTTTATTTTTAGAAAAATACTACTTGTACCGTTTTATTTTATTTGCTTTTAATTGTTTTTAAATAAAAGCGGATATTTATAATTCAATAAATTGACAAATAAAAATTCTTCTCCATCATCTAAGTTACCTACTAATCTTACTAATACCACTTCAGAATTTTTTATGTCTTCTTATATACGCATAAACTAAACCTGAAACTTTTTCACGCTACACAGAAGCAACTAAACTTGAAAAGTAAAAAATCTTTCTTGTCATCTTCATCATGTATCTCATATACGATTTTTACATTTATATCTTACGCGTTAAATTATTGAAGAAAATAGGGGTAATAGATGAATATTGTTTACAAATATATCCTGTTCGACAGAAGGAAATGGTTAAATTGCCTGGCAGTGCATGGAAGGGAGGCAGGTAACAAATCGGGCTTCCAGCAACAGGTATCAATACCTTTTATTATTTTCGCACCATTGATTCGATACCCAATAGAATCGATATCGTACCTGTTCGGTGCGCAGCAGGTAGGTGGCACGCGACCAGGTAAAACCATCCGCAGGTTCACATCGAATATCATTGAGGGGTAACCTTTACCTTTTCAACAAGATCAAAAGTAGTTGATGTTTGACACGTTCCAATAAAGAATTTCAATCAAGGATAAGAACTTCCTTTAGCTTTTAATTCTAATGATGTCATTTTTATAAATAAAATAGTAACTTTTATATAAACAAATAACTTGTTTCGCTATCGTATCACTTAATTTTCTCCTAACATTTAATTTTAATTTAATTTAATCTTATGCTAGATTTATATTTTTAGAGAATTTTGAGATAATCGTTGTAATGTAACTGCTTTTAAATTACTAAATATTCTTAATATTTTGTAATTATAAAATAATACACTGTGTCCGTAAGAATTCGTAGAATATTTAATGACATAGTTGTAAATAGAGTCACAACATTATGATTCTTGTAGGGTTTTCGTTATTTTATTGAAATGTATTTACGAGTTTTCCAATTTCTCCTTACCACGATTAATGAGTTAATTAAATAGATTTAACGAGAGCATTTAAGGAACACAAAACTGAAACGGGCGCCATTGCACAGAAGAGGAGCTTGAATTGTATCGTTGGTCGAGGAACCACCCTCTAACCCCCACCCCAACCACCCTCGTTTATTCTGTGACGATACAAACACCATATTCTATTCGGAAAATTATTCGTATTCTAATTATTAAATCTTTGACAATGGTGAATAAAATTTGGAAAACGTTTTATGTTACAATGGAAATATATTTAACGGAATATAAGTAGAAACTAATAATTTAAAAACATGCAAATATATATGATAGGTGTATAATATAAAATGAATGGAAAATAAGTAAAATAGAATTTTTGAAAACAGATGTTTGCCATTTTCTGAGAAATAGAATAATGATATAATGATAAAATAATATAATGAATATGATATCAAAATAATGAAAAGATGTTTGATTGTTTTTGGAACGACAATTAAAAGCAAATCTAAGAACTGTTCTTTAAAGACGTGATATTTCTAAAAAAATTTCTCCGACAATAATTATAACATTTTATAACAAATTAAAATTTTCCAGTTATCAACATTTTTTTCTTTTTAGTTCTGAAAGTGAGGCTGCAAAAAGGCTTAAAAAGAATATCGCAATTTCCCGCTACTCGAATACAAACCTCATTAATATAATGATCTATTAAGGCCCGTATACAAATTCCTGATATTCCTTTTACTTTCAACTTTTCTTACTCGAATGAAAATTTGTATTATTAAATATTTAACTATGTACTTAATAATATTTAAAATATAAGAACATGATGTATTCATATGTAAATATTTATTAAGAAAATGGGTGCTAAATATATAACGTAAAATACTATTAAATATTTAACACTGTCGCTGCAACTAAAATTTCATTTTCTCTCTCCTGTAGTAATGTACTCTTTTTCCCATAATTATCTTTGCATCCAGCTTTGTTATCGACCCTTATTCGAACAAACCAATTTTAAAAAATCAATGAGTAACCGCATGAAATATCAACGTATCAGAATATTCTTCGCGTGTTTCACGATATTCTTCTCTTAACCACGAAGATGCAACATCGATAAGTATTTAATAAATACGAAATCGTAATAGTTGTGTCAACAGCATTACCAAAAATCTGGCAAGATGCAACTTATGCGTCAGTAGCGGCAAAACAATTAATATCCCTTGCAAATAAAAACATACGCTACTTTCCTACACACTGCAATTATCTCTCTATCTGTTGCAATGGTTGAAGATTAAAAACCAACATGCGCAACAAACTTTTCTACCTGCACGTCCATCGATAATAAACCATCTCGATATCATATGAACAACTTTACAGTATCCACCATCATCACGATCGAAATTCCTTGATCGTGACGTGATCACGAGAGCAGCATTTCAATTACAGAAAAATATTTTAAAATTTTCTGTCGGGGTTCACCGCGAAGGGCAAAGAGAACGAAGGAGAAATCGCTCGGGCGCAATAAGTCAAATCTTGTTTGCGAGTCGGTGCCTAGTTAGGACGACTGGCCGGGTCTGCGCGAGGGATTGATGAGGAAAGCTCGAAGAGGCAGTGACGGAGCGGACGAAGCGGTGTAGAAGGGGGACGCGAGAGCAAGAGGAGGACGAGCACCTTCCTCATCGACCGTATAATTAAACCGGGCGCTGATTAAAAAAGTTACCACGGCCGTAAGATCATTACAGGGGCCTCCGACTCCGACTCCCACCGAGCACCACCCTTCGCTCCCTAGCTCCTCTTTAGTCCTCACTTTCTCTCGCTCGCTTTCGACCCTTGGGGCTGTGAATTCTTTCCACTTGCTACACCCGCGACCGAGCCTGCGAATTCAGACAGTGAATTTCCGCGTCTTACCGTGATTTCTTCACGGTTAAACCGGTTCAATGGTGATGATTTCCTTTTAACGGAGTTGCATCGTTCGAATATTGCGTTTCAATCTCTTGAATCGAGGAGAATTTTGTATCGGTATCGTCATACGAGGCGAATTTTTGTACGAATGTTGCATGTGTAATGAGTTGGAATATATGGCCCTTCATTTGGGAAGATGTGGACATTTTTTCAAACTTTATAAAATATTTTGTATATGAATGAGGAAAATATATGAATCGCGACGTATCGTGCAGTTCTTTTGATAATGCGTTATTGAAAATATCACGGAGGAAGGTTGAATCATTTTTCCAGAGATTGCGAAATATTTCTTGTTCGTATCGTACGCTGCTTCTGGAAACTACGTTGTATCCGAAATATAATGGAAACCATTGTATCCAATTTGAATTTAAAAACGTAAATTGAGTGAAATATATACGCGTGTAGGTACACTGATAATAAATGAGATGCACATGTATGGAGTAATGCAGAGAGAGAAGTTGTAAAATCAAAGATCGAAAAATATAGAAAATCCATGGTTGACCATATGATATACTAAAGTTTTCTTTTAACTATTTCTATATGAAATGTTGTAATAATTTATACCTTTATCAAATCTATAGTACTAAATTACTTTTTAATGTTCGAAGTGATTATTACAATTCGCGATATAACGATGACCGATACATTTTCGAAGTAGAAGTGTGGCAAAGATTTTAATTTACTAAAAGTAATTATATTCATCCTAAAACCAAGCATTATCCTCTTTCTCTATTTTTAGTGAAAAATATAGCGGAAAGCTGTACGCGCCCTTTGTTTGATTCTACTGGAAGGTCCATGCAGCTAAGCGTACAAAGTTTACGAGCGCTCTCCTCCGGGAGATTGTTCCTTTTAAAACAAAAGGAGGAACCGAAGAGAAATATGAAGAGTACTGAAAATATAGAACATTCGCAATCGTAAGCGTGATTTAACATCACCAACCAGCACTTTGATTACAGAAGAAGGAAGATGAGCTTCCTCGATTTTCACAATGATGTTGTGTATACTTGGCACATGATTCAAATGATTCAGCAGCTACAACGAAATATATCCAATCTTTTTCTCATAATCCGATCAATCCAATGAAATAATGTCTTAATTTCACCATCGATTTCGTCATCTTGAATTTATAATCGTTCAAAAAATGATAAAAGGTTATAGACTTCGATGGAAGGATAAAAACATACATTTTTCTTGACCACTAGGTATCACTGACAGAGAACGAAAGAACTTCGTCAGGTCATATAGGAACACCATGAAGAATAAAAATTATAGAAATCGTGGATAACCAGTGGATACATTTTTCCGCGAGAAGCCACCCCCACGGCTGCATGTATCTTTTCCGCCGGCAGGAACTTCCTTAAAATTCAATATAAGCCCCGCGGGCACCCCTGCGAGACCCGGTCGCCACCCCCCTCGTCGAACGAGTCCCTTCAGCCGATGGCGACGGGGCCTGGTTACCATGGCGATTCTTTTGCTTGACAGGTGGCTGCAGCCACCGCCAACCACCCTCCCCCAGCACCCTCCATCTCCTCCAGACTCGTTTGTTCTGCCTGCCACTGGTACGACGAACCAATCGCGCACAGCGAAAAAATATTCAATCACGCGTTAAGAACTCAAGGGTGGTGGTGTGGTGGTGGTGGTGGTGGTAGTGGTAGTGTTGGTTTTGCGAGTGTGGTGGTAGTAGTAGTGGCAGAGAATCGAATCACCCTCGAAACCCCCTCGTCTTCACCCCACCCTCCTTCTGTGTTCGACTGTGACCAGGGACGAAGGTCGATGGCGGTGGAGGTCGAACCGCCCCTGCCTACAGAGGAACGCCACCCCCTTCCCCAACTTCCAAGTACGATGGAATAATAAAATGCCTCAGATTACATATTCAAAATCAATGGCTCCATACCTTCGACGTACAAAAGGGTGGGTGGGATCTACCTCCCCCATCCTCCCGCCCAACCCCCCAGGAGCCGCGAACCAAAAGAAAGAATGATAACGGACGATTTCGCGGCCGACATTTTAAGCAACCACACCCTCATTTGCAATTGTTGTCCCTGTTTTCAGTTTGCCTTTAAGATTCGCTTCTTTCAGATTATTCCCCCGGAATAATTGACTTGGTTCGTTCGGTTCTTTTGCCAGGATTCTCTTCTTTGTCGTAGATCTTGGTCGCGTCTTGGAACAATTATCAAATATTTCTGCACGGAATTGAACGATTTCTGAAGAAATATCTATTAACCGTAATTTTTAAACGCTTTGAAATAATAAATTGGATCTTTGCCATAGTTTTCATAGTTAGAAAAGAAATCTGATCTGTTGAATGAAGCCGCTATGATTAATTAGTGGAACGATCTATTTGTGGCAGTGCAGTAAAACATGATTTATTGTGGAATTATCTCATAATTAATACGAATATTTTAGATCGTGCTCGACATCGCTCTTCATATTCGATAAAGCAAGCTATGGTTTTAGAGGAATTAAATTATCAAGATAAAGGTGATAAATTTGAGCGATCCTCGAACAATAAGTGAGCAAAACATTAAATAATCATAGAAATTAATAGAAGAATTTAGTAGAATCTATAATTTGTAATTTATTGAAATTTATTATTTATAATTCATTATTGTTTTTAGATTTAGATTTTTTAATCTTCTATTATAGGTAGTTTCTATTATAATTAGTTTCAATATAATTCAAGTTATTAAATTTATTAATTAAGTTTTGTATATCGAAAGTGATTATTATTTATCTGAAAATTACGAAAATATTTTTTCACTAATTTTTTTATACTTTAATTTCGTGTACTTACCATCCATACCTTTTTATCTTCACTTTTCCGTATCAAATTTTATTAAAAAAAATATGTAACCTTAAACCGAGGGTCACCCTTCGAATCTCGTCCTAATTAGCTGTAATTAGGCGCGAACTGGAATGGGCTGCAACTTTATAGAAGTCGAGGGGAAGAAAGTCGACCTGATCATTATGAGGTCTGAATTACGCGCGATAATTTCACAGACAATCGAAGAGGAAATGGCCGAGAGGATACTTCGCGAAAATTAATCAGCGACTAATTGATCCTGTAGAGATTAAGGTCATCGTCTTGAAATGGCGACCCGAAAAGTTTTTAGCTAATTAAAATTAATTGGCGCAATGTTACTGAAAGAATCTCTCGAAATCAAATTCTCGTTCTAGTATTAAGAGACAAAATTAAAAAACTACAAATCAAAGAAGTTCAATAATAATTTTACTTTTGGTAAGTATATATCAAAAAGACACTTATATTTGAAAAATACATATAAAATATTTTTTATTATTATGGAAGATGTGAAGAAAAATTTTTAAATAAAAATTTATTTTCTTTTTGCTTGTGAAAAGAATTTTTTCGATCGTCTCAAAATGATTGTCCTTCTCCAATGATCAATTTCGATTTTACATATTCCACGAATTTTATTACAATGTTATAATCTTATTTATTCAGTAAATATACGACAATACCGGTTACGTATAATATGTTAAAGAAAGAAATAATAATAAGCAATTATATTAGCTGGTGCGAAATTACACAGAGTTGTTTCTTTGATGCTGATATATAAATAATACTATAATAAGAAAAAACTGTTAAACTTGTTAAACACTGGAAGTTTCTAAGCTATACGAAAAGATCGAAGTATTCTTTTACAAAACAAACGACCAAATAATAGAATAAAAATTCAATGAGAAATGTAATAACAATAATTTTAGAAAGACGAACTCTTTCGAACTTTCTACACCATCGAGAAGCAATCAAAGACTCTACGCTGTTCAACAAATTTTCCAATCAAGTTTAACAACTCAGCAACTTTACATAGAATTTTGATTTCAATTACTCTGATTTTATAAAACCTAAAAAGATATATAATTACACAAAATTGTATGTTAACGAGTTACTCATTTTCTATTCGATTAATTTTGAAGCGAAGACTTATCTTTCTTCTTCACTAATTACATAATTGCTTGCATAATCACTCAATAATCACACTCGAATAACAATGCAAAATGAGCAATCTTAGAAATCACCTCTAAGAAATCGACACGATATAACACAACACGGTATAGGTTACAGCAACGCGACTTTCTAAATGAAGCGAACACTTTAAAGTCGTTAAATGAAACATTGGAAATCAATTTCCCTTGATTGTTCCACAGCCGTCTCTAGCAATTACTTTCCCCTGTCCCTTTCCCTCTCGTTTACCTTGCTCGTTACGACTTTCAAGAATGCAATGAACTCGTGACTCGTTTCCCGATTTTTACTATCTCTTCGGGGATAATTCAGAGACGTAATAACGTGGAGATATGATGGCCGGTCGTTTTGAAACTGGCCTCTTGCATTTTGCATGAACGTAGGACTGGTTCCAATGGCAAAGACCACCCTTTCGTCGACCACGTGGTGGGGTGAGCTCATGGACTCGGTCAGGTTTCACATGACCCTTTCAAGATTCCATACGAATTCGCTCTTATGGCAGTTCATGGTACGAGAACTGGACCTTGCTCAGATGTATAACCTTACTTACCGAGAAGGTAACTTTAGAAAAGCAAATATACTTGGTTTCTTTATTCGAGAGCTATTTTTTATTCGTCGTATTCGTTAAGGAGGCACAGGTAATATCATGCGTGATATTTTAAGAAATATTTCCGTTAACGTGTGAAATGTACTAGGTTTCTGTGTCGTTACATTATATTTTTATATCTTTGTGTACCATGAAAATTTTGTTTTCATAACTTGCGTGAAATATGTACTATTTATCTTTAAATTAATATAAAACTACAACGGGTATTCGAGGAATATGTACATAGTATTTTAGGCAAAAATATATCTCCGACGATTGATGAACAGAAAATAATTTCACGATCAATTAAATCGACGGAAGACTCTAATTACTTACACGCTCGTCATTGTATATAGAAAGTACGTAAAAAGAAGGTAAAAGGGTCACGAAGAAAAGAGGTTGACCAAAGCGTCAGGAAGACAAGTCACTTGAATCCGACCAGAAAAACATTAAAATTAAAATTAAGTAAGTGAATTCTATCCATTCGCTATATATCGATATAGAATAAATCGCCATAGAAAAAAACCATACAGATTTATGTAAGGAAATACAATTTTTCAAACTTAACGTCCCTACAAGATTATAATATCATTGTAATCATTTGGTCCCCAACTAAATAACTATACATAAACAATAAATAGGTCATCGAAAAAATTCCTCAAACTTGATACCAGTATGAAACAGATTTAAACTCGGTGCAGATCGGCGAGACAATGAAACTAATCATTTGATATTATGCTAAATTTCATTGGCAAAAAATATATTAACAAAAGGTGTTACCCAACATATCTAGATCTATATCGACTTATCGTTAGATGCTTATAAAGAATAATAACAGACCAGAGCTCGTACCAGGCGAAATCTTACGACCCAATGTAACGATCTTTGCGCTTCATCCTTACGGAACCGTCGTCGATGCAATGAGAATATGCGATAGACAAAAGCAACAGTGGTTTTTTTGGCAAGGCAGCTGTCGGACGCAAAACCAGAGGGGGACATTACTTAATAAACGTGCGCATCCGGGGTGCGGTCCGGTCGGCATTGTTTCAGAATCGGTAAATGGGTGCTTGGCAGCGGATGCGTGCGGCCAAAGGGTTAAGGATTAAGGGTTGAGAATCCTGGCTCGGACCCACAATGGACACCTGGACGGGTCCGCGGGAGCCCATAGCAAAAAAAATCCTCTTTCCAGTCGTCTCTGGACATCTGCCATCGATCGCCATTGCATTCGACCGTATATCGAGGGGTATTACGCCATGGACCACTGTCCATCATCATATAAGAACTTTAACGTACCTGCCATACCTATACCACTCCATTAATTCCCTGCGCTTTTCCTCCTCATCCAGGAATATTTCCTTTCTTTTTTTCTTTCCCTTTTTTTTTTTGAATTTATTCCCCGTTTCTCACGAGAATCTCGTCTGCGAGATTTTCGCAACAGCAGAGAGGCTAGAGAGGGTACTTCAACCAGACTACCGATACAGAGTTATGATAATTATTTCGCACAACCCTTGAGAACGAGATGCACGAACGAGAGAATCACTCGAGGACTTGTTTCCTTTTTTTCATTCGCTTGAACCAGTACCACTCCCGGAGCTCTCGTGTCTCAGCGAAAACAATAACTTGCATAATAAGCAGGACGAATAAAGAGGAACCTGTTTCTCGGGTGCCGCGGACAAAGAGGGAGCGTACGGCAACGGAGATAGAAAAGACGAAAGAGACAGAGAAAGAAGAAACGATCCGAAGCTCGCTAAGAGGAACGAAGGAATTCTTTCTCTCGCGCCTTAGCCAGCCTGCCGTCTCACGAGTTATGATGATCTTTTTTCGGCGCGCCGATACAGGTATATTGAAATTTCGAAGCGGAAGGACAAAACGACGCACTAATAACGTATGCACCGTGCAGCTGGCACCGTCGTTTTGTTCTTCTTGACGCTACAGGTTCTTGAATTTCACACACGTCGTGCCGCGGTTCGATGGGGTTGCTCTCCGCGGCGGTTCTACTTTCTCTTTCTCACCCTCTTGTTTCTCGCCGACCCGGGTAACCGCGCGCGCGCTCTTTCACTCGCTCGCGCGTTCACCATCTCTACTCTGCTCTGTCGTTCTTTCCCCGGCCGAAGAACCCCCTCTATTGTTTTACCTAGCGAGACCAGTTTTTGTTTCACTCTGTCTCTCTCTCCATGGCTTATTATATGCGCTTTCTGGCGTTCGTGCACGGTCGATTGTGTTCGCACGGGCGAGCTTCGAACCTGATTCGCTCGTTCGCTCGCGGGCCACCAGGAGAAAGAGAAACCGTGAGGGTCGAATGCGAATCCGGTCAAACGGCGAAGAGAGAACGATGGAAAAAAAAGCGATACAATAAAAGGGGTTAAAGTTGATACAATTGAGCGAGAAACGACGACGTTGCACGCGTGATTTATTTTTACAGTCAGCCCTCCCCCCCCGCGCGCCGTTCCTCGCCCGGCACCCGGCTATATCGGTCCCATTGTCTTTTCTCTCATGCACCGTTCGCCTGGCAGGCGAAAATACCTTCGCGATGACTTAAAAACTCGACACGCAAGCCTTTTTGTTCGGAAAGTTCGTTACGGCTAACGAATGTCGCGAAAAGGGAGAGAGAGGAGGACTGGTTCCGCTGCGTATCGAACTGTTGCGTTTTTCTTACCGTTATAAAGAACCAAGTTGATGATTATATTCCTTGTGTCAAAGTCTGTTGCACTGCGAAAGTTTTTATAGTACGATCAGCCAAGGAGATTCCAATATAGTTTTACTTTTATAGCGAAACTTTTTGTTTGAAAAAGAAAGAGGTTTCGCGAACGTTTATGAGCTTATTCACAAAGCAGGCTCTTTCAGGTAAGAGCATAAGACGGTTCTTTCTAATCGTAATTGTAATCTAACTTTAACGAACAAAGTAGAAGAAAAATGTCTCCCAACTATGCGTTGTAAGCTGTGTTAATATCTGCTTGGTTTCCAATTTATCTCTATGTCCCTGAGGAAGCTAATGATTTTCGAAAACCAATGGTCACGATTTTAATATACTGCTTTTTCATGTACCCTGCACCCCCATTTACGCCTACTTGTACAATCTACAACGCGGATACATATACTTCGTATAACTCTGTTTCCTATGATGCGGTAGAGGACTTTCTCGTTATACAACCGATCGTCATATTTTTGGAAAAATGAATTACGCAAAAGACATAGATATAGCGACATATTCTTTCTTTGCTTCAAAATTTAAAAAATAAAATTAAAAAATTTCCTGTATAAATGTAAAATTAAAATTAATTTTTAATTCGTGCCACGCAGCTCTATAAAAGTTCAATTCGTGAAAAAGGAAATTGAAAATTTGTAAATAAAGAAAGAGAGAAGACAGAAAATAAAAGATCCAACAAATATGATGATATATTAAAATGATCCATTTTGTTGCAAATCTAGATACTGTCAGTCTGTCATTGGCTAAATACTCTATTGGTAATAGAACGATCTGCAAATAAATAATCTAGGATCCATTAACATAGAGAAACAAAAAACTTATACTTTTAACAAGCATATACTTTTCTATCAAATAATGACGATAGCATATACCTGGATCTGAATGAATAATTGTATGTACCATACACGGTTGTCGTAACTCGAAATTTAGTGGCACCGTACAGAACGCAACCATTAATCATCGGACCACGCACTGACACAACATCCCCTATAGACCACTCCGACACGAGATGGCATGTGACGCCATAAATTGCTAAATTAAAAGGCCGAACGGCTATACAAAATAGTACCAGTGTGCTGTTTTTTACGACCACGGAATGGTTCTGTTGTATTGTTTTTATATTTACTCATTTGCATCCGAATGATGTTCGCGTAATTAGCATAGAAAGAGCACAAGGTGTTACGGTTTAATTGCCTGAAAGGAATACTTTATATCTTCCTGTTTTATTGCAAACCCTATAAATATTGAAAACTTAAAAGATCCAAAATGTTTGGTAATACGACGTTATTATTTTTAGAAGCAAATTAAGAACGTTTGGATTACCTCGATTTTACAAGAAAGAAAATTATTTTTTTAATTCATCTTTCCATTGTGTTACACTGTATATATCGATCATCCATATCGATTGTACAAGATAAAATGTTCATCGAATTGAGAGTAGATGCTCCATTTTAAAATGTAAGTATAAAATAAAAATAGAAGAACGTAATTAATTGTAACATAATTTTTCGAGTCTATTGCAAATGTTCAGTTAAAATCTAAAAATTGTACATAAACACGTGAGATTTTATTGAATGCAATACACTTGCCAATCTGATATGAAACAAAATATCTATCATTTGTAAGGACGCGTATTAAAATGGTTTCATAATATTTCTGGAACGTTCGTTAAAATCAAATACTTTTGGATGACACTGTATATAATTTACTGAATCGAATTTTTATTCGATCTTGTCGCTGCCTACGTGACACACGGCTTTTCCAATAAAATTGCAATGTCACGTCAAAAATGACATACGACCGATAAAGTTTAATTCAAAAAATGTAATTTAAGATAACACCAAAAAAGGAGTCTATCAATCAATCAACGAGTCCTAAGCTTCTAGATTAAAAAATAAACGAAGACAAACTTCTCCTTTTCCATACAAATCTCTCTCTGTTAAATTCAATTTTTCCATCGAATACGCGAGTCGAATTCGTCAACGTTACTGCCCCCCTCCCCCCTCCTCGCCCTTAATAACGAAACGAAAGAGAAAGAACACGCGGTGGAAAAAAGAAACATTTCACCGAGCGGGTGTATTTTATCCATCGAAATTTCTCGTCGTTCCCTTGCTCTCGTAATCCAGCGATCCGAGAGGGTCGGCACGTCTAACAAATCGGTTCGCGGCCATAAATTGAAATGCTAAAAGCGAAATTGGGTAGGAATTAGGAAAAACGCCACGAAATGGGACGATGATTACACGAAGGAAAGTTGCAAGGCGGAGGTGAACGAGAGAACGAACGAGCGAGCGAGCGAGCGAGCGAGCGACGGTGAAGGTTGAAAGGGTCGAGGAGGTGGGTCGGACGAAGAGGTGGGCCCAGCGGCAAAGTCGGAATTCCCTTAGCCCACGTTGAGGGGGTTGCGCTGGCCATCGGTAGTCTATGGTGGAACTGCGACTAGAACGAACGAGGGTGAAAGAAAAGAGTGGAGCAAGCGCGAGGGTTAAAATGGTGGGGGTAGCAGTATTGCTGCGTCTTACCGAAGGAAAAAGGGGGAGGCCGGCGTAGAAACGCGACGAGGAAAGGGAATGGTTACGGGGTTGCGATGGTGGAGGGTGCTCCGAGTGCCGCGTAAATAACTTCCATCTTCGAGGGTGCAACCACCCGCTTGCCTCCTCCTTCCCACCCCCTGCCCCTCCTCTTCTCCCTTCCTATCGGGGGGATGGACTCGCGGAACAGAAGGAGAGAGGGATAGGGGATGAAAAAACGTGGAAAAAGAAAGTCGAACCGAGGGTAAAGGGGGTGGGTGATCCAGAGGAGGGTAGTGATTCCGTTGGAAGAGGGAGACGTAAAATATTCTTAATGAGCAAAGACTTTCAAGTATTGACTCAAAATGGCGGCCGTCCTTTCAAGTCGGCTTGTTAAGCATTATTCCGCGCCCTGCCACCCCCTTTCCTCTTCGCCCTTCGCTTTGTACGAATTCTCGTCCTCCCTCCTCTCGTATTCTTCGTCCTCCTCGTGCGCACCGCTTGCTTAGCGTACCCGGATCCTACGCAAGGACACTAATCCGTGTCCCGAGCCCCTCTGTTCTCCGTAAGCTTTTGACCGAGGTACAGTGGCAAACAAGGGAAAGAAACGAAAGAAAGAAAGCCGCGAAAGAAAGGACGAGAAGCCTACGATGGTAGTCTCGCCGATCTTTTTGAGGTTTTTATTAGGTCGAAGAAGACAAGAAACCCGTCCTTTCCCTCGTTTTTCGCTAATGTCAAAGGAAACCAGCCACAATGGGCTCGTTCATCGCGGAAGAAACGGAAGTCCTTTTTGTTACAATATTTACAAGGGCCGAAGTCATGGCGCCGGAAACATTCAGACGATTCCACGAGCACCGATCCGTAAATACTAATTAAAGTTTTTGAATCGACGTTGAAAAGGATTGACGTTTCGATGTCCTGTTTAAAGAGTTCTCCAGGATTTTTATACGCCCCGGTTGAATAAACGTCGTAAATGAAAGAACATGTATCTGAATATTAGTTTAATAACTTGAATCATGTTTATATTCATTTTCATATTGTATATTCTTTCTCGGTATTTATTTAGTTTGAAATATAAAATAAAATAGAAACATCTTTCGCATCCTCTTTGAAAGCTCAAAATTTAGATACCCATTTCCATATCCACTGTCCTTCCTCTTACATTTCGCACTATTTTTACGTACAATTGTTCTCTCCGATAAAAAAAGATGTAAATGTCACGAATTCAGTTCCACGATTATTAAGAAATCCACTTGTATCACAATTTACTAGGAAAGAACTATCAAAGAATCGGCTTAGATTTTGGATCTTCGGCTTTTCGTCCTTACACCGAGTGTCCAGTCCAATAACGAAATATTTTACGACCGATCTTAACGATTTATAGACACATGATTCTTAATTCCGCCGACTACTGTCTTTCTTCTCACATTTATCTTACGTTCATATTACAACTTCCCTTTGCCCTAAAAAATATAAATACGAATGCAAGCATGCATGTAAAAACATAGATTCTAATACAATGTAAAATATCTACCATCTTCTAACGGCAAAAAATATCAAGAAACCAACTTGAAACCTTCGACGAACATCTGATCCGTGTCGAAGTATTTTCCAATCAATCTGAATTTAATTCCTCTACCTACCGTTACGACTTTTACTTTACTGTTTTACTTTTCACGTTCAACTTCTCTCTTCCCAAAAAGATGTAAGTAAATACCGCGACTTCGGTGAAGTCCATGAATATTCTAATGTCATTTTATGTATCAAAGAAGCAGCTTAAGACGCTCGACGACCATCTAATCCGATGTCGAAATATTTCCCGACGAATTTCAACCATCTGCAGGCACGTGATCCTTAATTCTGTCGAGCGAAGAGACCGACGAAAGTCCCAAATTTTTTAAGACTCTCTCCCCGCTGAGTGATGGCTATCCAGGCTTTTACAAAAAGGCTTTCGTACGAATGGATCGGGGAGTGGATTATTTAAGGGAGAGGGCCAGCAGCGTTGGGTGCTCGGCTCGAGGCTTGTTAGAACTTGGCTTTCGCTTTGAGCCTTCGTGCACCGTTTCGTCCTCCTCCTTCGCACGAAGGGGGAGGGGAAGCCGGAATAAGGGTTAAAAATGTATAAGATAAGATAGAGAACGTCGGTGGTGGAAGAAAGAGAAAAAGAGGGCCAATAGCTCGGGGCCAAAGAAGACAGTGAAACGAAGAAGAACGTGAAACCGAGACAGAGAGAACTTTCATTATTGATCAAAGAAACTGAGTGTCGCTTCCCTACCCAAAAGCTTGTTCTATTCAACTTGCCTTCGGCTTTCCATTAAAAATACCGGCGTCATCCGCTTTTTGCGACGTCGTCGGCACGATCTCACCTTCCGATACTATTCGCGTGTCCTACCGGGTTCTCTCTCTCTCTCTCTCTTTCCCAGTTATTTATCGACTGGTGCCGCTTCCACGAATGCTTTAATTGTATTGTCGACAATCCCAATGCTTCAAACAGTTTATTACCTTCAAGAAGTTAATTAAGTCTCGTTGCGGTGTCTCGTGACTGCTAATAAAAACTTGGAGCAAATACTTTATCCTGGCCTGTTAGAAATGTAAAAGTTTCTTTTCTATGGATTCTACTTATATAAAAATTTAAATTATGCGTCATATAAAAATGAAACTATGGATCGTATGGTGTTCCCAATGATATTTTGCTAATTTGGTAATTTAGTAATAAATGTATGAGGAAATGTTTCAGTAAATATTCTAAGTAACCTACTGCTTGTCTATAGAGAAAATGGTGAAACATTTTTTAACTACAAGAACGTAAAACGCAAGCTATTTTACGAAACATACGAGGATAATATGTTATTGGTACGATCAATGAATTAATAATAAATATCAATTTCCTAAAATATATTGAAGAATTTAGAAATACCAATATGCAACAAATCATGTATTATACTCGATAGAAATATCATTAGTTACGTGATTTCAAGTAGTATAGGTATTTACCTGGAATATCCGATTTATCCACCCATTGTACAACCGTAGTACGAAAAACGTGATGAGATGTAATAGAAATTATTACTTTTATATATTATTATATATAATGAACAAATTATTGATTTTATCTTTTATTTTTATTATGAGATAAAACACAAAAGAAGGCAAATCACTATATGCTATATACTATACTATACTATACTATGTACTATATCCTTAAAATATGAAACTAGATTTTGATGTCATTTTACTTTCATCGTGACATAATCATTTAATTATGTTTCTCTCCTCGTACATTTGTATGCATTTGCCTCACATTATGTCTACGATAGCGTTCTTGAAAGGTCGCAAAATGTGTTTTTAATAACGATATTTGTTACAAGTAATGATTTTATATATCTAATAAAATTCTATAGTGTTGCATACAGTATCTACCTGTACAACACAGAAACTCGTCGTACTATAAAGTAAATGGCCGAATAATACAGCGTACTCTATCCTAAAAGTGCACAAGTTCTATGAACTGCCATTGTACAGTTACCGATACAGACCTTCTTCTATCACGGACAAAAACCATCGATATTGATTATCGAAAACCTTTTTACCATAGACGATAAGGTCAACTGTGATAGACTTTTAACTTTTGTATGATTAAACGATAAAACATAACGCGATTATGTTATTCTCATATTTGTCTATCTCAGATAGAAAAGTATAAATTTCTGTAAAACCGTAATGATAAAGTTTTTGTAACGTGAAACAATAGCGATTATACCTCGTTTTGGTGAAACTATTGGGTTGTCAACACCACCTAATGACAAAATTCGTAATCACTTAGTTGCCAACCCAATAAATAGGACCTTCAGTAGTAGACCGCTAGGGACAGCGCTGTACTATGGAAGAACAAGGACAATGGATATGAGCTCTGTTACTTCTCTGATATGTATATTTTCCACGGTTTGATAAGATTGTTCGATGTTATACTTATTCATGATCTGTTATTGTTAAGTTTACATTTTTCCAACACTTGGCGTGTGAAGTGTCTCTAAGTAGCATCAGCATCATGTCATCTTCAAAGCTTACTGCAGATGCGAAGTTCGGTGTTGACATCGGAGGTACAACTTTATTTTTTGTAATTACTATTATTATAAAAGAGAATTTCTTTTTATCACCATTTACGTAACTTTTAAGCGAAAGCCTTTCACGATTCTAAAGCAAACATTTTTTGGTTAATTATTTACAATGCCCTTCTCATCGATATCAATAATTTTTGAATATATTGTAGAAATCAGTATTTTGAAGTTTAGTAGTTTTGATAGTTTTCGGTAAAAATCTGTCGGACACAATAATGAATTCTACGAATTATGTCTACAAACAAAGATCGGGCGAATTTAAAAACCTCATGCACATCTGATATTATTTTATCATTGATATTATTATTTCACAAAAAGAATAAATTTTTATTATTTCACACAAGCGTAGCCGGCCGCTTTGCGACAACCAGATTAAAAATATTAGCCCAAACCCAAACGCAATACATCAATGTTATTCATTTTTAGTTGAATTATAAAATATAGTAGACATTTCTTACAGTCTCGTATATGCTCGCCCGACTCTCGTTTACGTATACTTCGAACAAAGCATAAAAGTTCGGTTTCGATTGTATCATTATACCTTCACTACAAGGCCACCGAGAACCAATACTGACGCGAACGCTACCACAGACGTATAATTATAGGCAGAATTCGCTATAATAATGCTGATAACTTTCGTGAATATCTCTAAACGAAACTAAAGCTAATCTACAGTTATATAAGAAAAAGGGAAAATTCAAAACGTTGAGTTTTACAACGCATTAAAAAATCATCGAAATCGAAGTTGAAGGAGAACTTCTAAATATCTAATTACTTACTTCTTGTAGATATGCGAATTAGGTACAAAGGCAAAGACGAAACTTTTACGGAGGAACAACTTGTTAGCAAGGAGCCTATTGGTCAATTTAAAGCATGGTTCGAGGAAGCCTCCAAGAACCCGAATATTATGGAGCCAAACACCATGTTTCTTGCCACGGCTACTAAGTAATACTAAATAAATCGCTTGGCATTGCCTACTATAAGATATTTCCTACAATATCGTTTTTTACAGAAATGGAATTCCGTCCATACGACCAGTATTACTAAAACATTATGGTAACGATGGTTTCAAATTTTATACGAATTACGAAAGTAAAAAAGGTCACGATATAGTAAGTACATTATATTTTCAATTTGCAACGGTTGTAACGATATGTATAAGTACTATATTTAACAATTTTTTTAGGCTCAAAACTCAAATGTAGCAGCGTACTTCTATTGGCAACCTTTGAGACGAGGCGTAAGAGACGTTATACCGATATACGTTGGCTATAGAAAGAAATAAAATATTATCTTAAATTAACGTTTACAAATTATTAGCATATTATTATAATATTGAAGTAAGAAATTATGTTTAATGAAAATGTTGAACGAATTTTTTTATTAGGTGCGTATGGAAGGCAGAGCAGTAAAAACTTCTCCAGAAGACTCGGATCATTATTTCCAAACCCGACCATATTCGTGTCAAATAGGATCAATGTCTAGTAAACAAAGTAGTGTGATCGCGAGTAGAGAGACGCTTATTGTGAGAGAAAGAGAATTACTGGCACAGTTCCCAAAGGGTCAAGTTAAAAGGCCAGACTGCTGGTAATTCGATGAATTATTAAAAACGCATCATGTACGATAATAATCTAATCTAATTTTTAGGGGAGGGTATATTATTATTCCACATTCCGTAGAATTTTGGCAAGGTCAAAGCGATCGTTTACACGATAGAATTCATTTCAGACGGCCTATGCCAAACGAAAAAATCGACAACGTATTACTCCATCGGGGAGATGACGGATGGGTTTATGAAAGATTATCTCCGTAGATAATACAAGAAAGGATATTTTTTTATTAAATAACATTTTTTGTTTTACAAATTACAAAAAGAATAATGCTTCTAGAATAATAAGTTCTGAATCAGCCTAAGATTGTTGTTTCCTTGTAATTTTTAGAATTTCTCTTTGCAATCCTAAAAATGTATATATATACATAATATACAAATATAATTACATATACGTTAAACTATATAAATGAACTATATATATAAATAAATTATATATATATATAATTGTTGCTTGTTTAGAAAAATACCCTCTCTATTTGTCCACACTATCTCAACGTCAAAAATAGCATCTTCCTCTATTAGGTCCTGAAATTGCCTCATTCCTCCACCGACACCGAAATAATAGCTTTTACCGGCAATAAACCTAAGAATACCACGTGAGCCAATGTTATATTGTGTTCTCATAAAAGTCGAAACCAAGATTAGATAATAATTGTACTTGCCCAACGCCATTCGCTTTGAGCCTGCGTTTGAAAACTTCGTACAATTTTTTATGATTATCGGGGTTATAAATTGTTTCACTTGTAAAAATCAGATCGTATTCTACGAATTCATCCCCATTGTTAGAATCACGCAATTTTGTGAACGATTCCCAATCACCGCAAAAAAATTGACACCTATTTAATATGCTCTCCCGATCCTCAAAATTCAATAAAACGTTCGGGATCGTTACAGTTTTAATTACCTCTACATTCTGCAATGGTAATTAATCGTAAAATCAACTTTATAAGTCACATCATGAACATATCATGATAAATACGAACATAATCTTGAAAATGAACGATGGAATTTTTAAGAAGAGCAACAAGGCCAATAATACCGGTACCGCATCCTAAGTCCAAAACAAATTTATCTTGAAATTCGATATTTTTTAATAAGTATTGGCCTAAATCGTAACTGCATTCCCAGATTTTTAAGCCACCTTTATACAAGAAATCGAACAATTCAACAATTTTTTTACTGCCGTTAATGGTGACGAAACTTTTTCAGAAAGTAAATGATATTGTTTTAAGGAAAATTAGATATAGTCTACCTTCGTATTTAGCGGGAATAAGATCAGAATGTTGCGATTCTGCCTCCAGAATATTTGTACAATTATTCTTTTGCAAATCGTGTAACGCCCTTTCAAATCGAATTAATTTTAATTTGCAATCCGGAAAAAACAGACATTCTCTGTAATCATTAGGTTTATATCGGTTCTCGATTTGCAATTCCGATTCTGATACCTCCACCTCTGAGGCAGGTATCCAATTGATTGTTGATTTTTTAGTATCTTCACCTCTCACTAAAATAATAACTCTATTCATTTCTTATTCAACGAAAACTTGGATCGCGTTCAACAATTACATATATGCGGAAGTATAACGCAAGTATAACCTCAAAAATAATTCTCGATGCTGAGAATTTTAATTAGCTATAGGGAAGTGAAATATATAAAAGTACCTTCATCCTGTTTATTTTCCGAAAATCCGAATTTAAACATTTTCTATTTGATAGTTTTCCTGTCACACTTTATTACAAAAAATCATTAAAAAATAAAATAATTGAAGAGAGAAATCAAACCATAACCGTATGCTTCCACCATTTTAGTGTCGTTACCAACGTTATCGACATAACGTAGAATAAGATAGCAATCACAGAGAATCACTTTCATGGAATTAACATTGATATAGTTTATAACGTCTTTCAAGCTAATAACAGAGTTACGAAGTATTTGCAATTTATTTAAAATTTTGTCGAACTTCCTTTAGGACTTTTAGTTATCTATATTGAACTACAAATATTAATTAACCCTGCTACAGTCCTAAACTTTTTATATCTAAATCTCAATCTTGTTTTAACAAACAGTTTTAACAAATTTTCTATCAAAAAATTAAAATAAAAAATCACGCATGTCAGTAACAATTATTTCATATTTTCCTCAAGTTTAAGGAATTTGTTAACGATAGAGAAATACGCTTGGATGGACAATAATTAAAAGAACGCAACAGGATTAAGTAAAACTAGTAATCATGCACAAACAATACGTAGTCGATACGTATAAATGATTAGTATTATACTTACCATTACCGCCACAATTTTCAACAACAAGATTCCTGTTTCAAGGTACAACTAGTGACTCGTTCCGCCCAAAACCGTGCAATAAACCGTCAGTTTAGATATTGTAAAGATTTTCTGGGCTAATGATAGGCCTAAACAAAAATTTTGGAAGTACTTGTTAGAATATATGTAAATAATGAAATATTAAACTGAATAGAATATACTTTTTAATTAAATTTAGCTTGTTATTTATAGAAAATTTTTTAATTCATATTTCTGAATGATTATAATCGCAAAAAACACAAATATTTATAAAATAAAATATTAAATATTATGAAATAAAGTACAGTTTGCTTACAAATCAAATCTCTTAAAGAGCATCTTATATCATTGCTTTAATGACTATAGCCCAAAAAACTGGACGCAACAGAAACTAATTCCATTAAAAAGAAATAAAAACATGGAATACAAAATACTTACACTGCTTTATTTACCGTTTTGCTTAATTTTTCGGCAATAATGGAAAACTCTCTTAACCGACACTTTCAAACTTAATAAACTTTTCCGGAAGCTGAACTGCTTGCGATTCTCGCATCACTTGTTATCCTATCGATTATCGATTCTACAAAGACGCGAAATTTAAACTTTCATTATTCAATAGAAAAAAAATATGAAATTATTTGTTGTAAAAAGAAATATAATTATAGAATATATTTAATTTGCTGTTTTATTGATGTTTAATATTAAAGAAACTATTATGTTATTATAAACAATAACGTTAATATATATATATATATATGTATATATATATTTTTTTATACTATCAATACTATCTCGCCTTTCGTTATGCATGTACTTCTATTAATTATTAAGTTGTTTGATCGTTTCTTTTATCTTTATAGATCATAACTAGAATGAATGAAGAAACTGTATGGCAAGAATTATCAGAAATACTTGCTGATCCTCCAGAGACAAGAGATAAGTGTTCGCAATGCAAGTACGTATAAATATGAAATTAGGTTATGTTTAAGCAATTATATATATATGTATGTATTTCACATATCATTTTGATTCCATTAAAATTGATTAATGGGTTATATACAGAAGGCCTGTACCAGTATGTTGGTGTCCGGGATTACCAAAGCATCCTGTATGTCCTGCATCAAGAATAATAATTTTACAACATCCAGCTGAAGCAAAACGTTGCTTACGAACTGCGCCTATGCTTGCTCTTGGTTTAGAACCTGGAAAATGTGTAATTTATAGGTGATTTATTTAGAATATTGGTGTATAATATTAAAATTTGTAGTTATGTATAACGCTATGGTATTCTTTTATTTTAGAGGAAAAAAGTTTCCACTTTCAAAACATGAAGGCTTAACTGAAATTTTAAATGACAAAGATACTATATTATTATACCCATCTCCGGGTGCTATAGCACTTGATAAATTAAATCCTGTTGGAGTTAATGAACAGAAACCTTATAATCTTATTTTATTGGATGGAACTTGGCCACAAGCGAAGGTAGTGTATCTTGTAACTTAGCCAATTTATATACTAAAATGAATAAAGGAGAAGCTGTTTGTGACAGGCAATATATCATTCAAGTCCAGCACTGTGTGTTTTACGAACATGTAAATTAGTTGGTATTCCAACAAGTGAATATGTTATTAGAACGCAACCAACTGAAGGTTGTTTGTCTACACTTGAAACTGGTGCATTTGCTCTTTCCATTTTAGAAGGTGATCTAGAATTAAAAAATAAAATGCTTGGACCTTTACATTATCTCTGCAGGCAAGATTTCTATTCGTGTAATATAAGATTACATCTTATATAGAAAGAGAATATAATTATGAAAATTTTAGGTTTCAACTAGAAAATGGTGCTGTAACTCATCAAAGTAAAGAATTTCTAATTAAACAGAAAGCTTATCCAAAACTAATAGGACGAAGACTAGCTAAGCAATTACGTATACTGCCAGAAGAATCTACATAACATTTTTTATGTAATAGTTTTTGTAAGGAGATATTTTATAATAAATATGTAATTTTTATAAGCATATCTAAAAAATAAGCAAAACAAAGAGGTAAATAAGACAAACGAATAAAATTTTTAATTCAAAAGTATATTTTTATAAATATTACATCATATTATTTCATATTTTTTGACAAGATGCGAAAATCAAATGTAATATTTCCGTATCGTGGTACAAAACTAAATGACCATAAAACAGTACTTTGTTGTGTAACCTGTGTTATGTCCTTAAATAGGTGTACACCTTGTCTTGTAAATGGGTCCCATGATATTCGTTTCCCAAATTGTACTTCTACAGTAGGTCCTGATGATACTGTGATTTCGGAATTCAATTGCCAATCAACCCATAAGGCTACACCATTACACATTCCACTTCTAAATTAACAAAAAATATAAAAAATGTAAACACGACTTTGTAATAACCATTAACATAAAATACCACAAACTCTTACGTTAAAATGGGTACACTTTCTGAAATATTAATATTCTCAGATTCATTGACATTTTGCGTTAAATCAAATTTTTTAATAACAAAAGGCAAACTTAATGCTTTGGCAGGATATTCCCATAATGGTTGAGCTTCTACAGAACTATCACTTTTGTCACTTGATGTCTACAAACATTATAATTAAAATTAACATTACAATTAAATATTATAAAAATTAAATTTTCATCATTTTATAATCTGTGTTGCTGTACTTACTTGTATAAGTTTGTCAAAAATAGATAAGTCAAAATCCTCACAAACTCCAAGAGGTGCTCGTATTTTATGCAAATCCTTAAATTCAACTATAACGCCCATTATTGTTGCTGCGATTGGAATTCTTTGTATTTGAGGCGAATACCTTGAAACTAGATACCAAAAGTAAAGATTTTCCCAAGGTACAATTGAAGTGATAAAATATGGTTCACCAAAAATTAAATTAATTGCACTTTCAGGAGGCAAATCGTTTACTGATTCAACAATTTCTACTCTCTCGGATAACTCGTTCGTTTTAACAAACATTTCGATACATTTTCGAGACAAAAAATTTGTCTCTAAGATGAAAATCTTTTTCGCACCTAATTGAATAGCTGCAAGACTCAATAGAGAGCCGTCTGAAAGACATAAACACACTGTGTCAGGTGTAACTTCTTTTTCTAGAGCTTTGATATATTTTTCATTTCGTATATGATCATTTAATTGTCCTATACGAGTTCTACAATAAGCTACGTGTACATTACAGCTGCAAACAGGTCTCTCACAATCTGGTGCTTCATTTCTGCAAACAAGACTTTGTATTTATTCTTATGAAAAAGTAAAACAACTAAAACAAAATAATAAGATTGTTAAAGCAGCTTACATTGATTCATTTATTAATTGAAACCATAATGAATATTCATCATGATATCCAATCAAGCTAACTTCTTTGTTGACAGTAACTAAGGTTTCAACAGGTAAATAGTAAATAGCTTGCATCCAGTGATCTCTCCAGGGTATTATATCTGCTATTTCTTGCAAACTGAAACCTTTATTTTGTAAAATTTTTGTATCTGGATGTTCCCACACTGGAGCACTGCTTAACAAAACCTACATAAAGACTATTTAGTGATAGGTTTAAAATCTTTCATTAAATAATGATTACATACCTCATTATTTACATCCATAACTAAATCCCACCACATAAAAATAGCATGTGCAGTACCACTTGTAGTTGGTTTTACATGCAAACACTTTTTTTCACTATATAATAGAGTTGATTTACCAGATAAATCGAATCTAAAATATTCATTTTATACTTCGATCTTTTAATAGGTCTTTTCAATCTTAAACAATTTACATACATATGTAACATATATTTACCTAAAGATAGGCTGAGGAGGTAATAAAGGTTTGAACGCATTATCAGGAAATTGTGTTAACTGTATATCATGTACTGCAGCTGCTCCAGAACAAGATTTTACAGAACATGGGGTACTTAGTAAATATTTACTTTTATTTTGGATGGGATGTACTGTATTCCATGAACATACAGTAGGACTCTCCACTACTTGTACCCAAATGGTGGCAGTATGTGGAATCACAATACTGTTTTCCTTGAATAAAGTAAAAATGCATATATATTAAATGATATTATTCAAAATTGTATTAACTAAAGATGAGATTATACTTCAAGGAGATTTTCATGAGCATGACGAAATGTAGAAAGTGCTCCTTCTCCTATAAGTTCAGTATCAAATACTTCAGTAACTAAAATGTTTGCTTTTTTTATCATATCACCATCCTTTCCAATAGTCATTCTTGTGGAACGCTTGTGTATTAATTTAATTTTGTCTTCAAAACCATTCTCTTGAATTATTTTTATAGCACATTTAGCCATTGGTGTAAAAGTCTAAAAAATACCGCCAGGACATAAAAGGTTTTTAATTTATAAATGCAATTCATAATAATTTTTGTGAAAATATTCACTTCGCAAGCTGTTATACTATCAGCTCCACATCTTGCAGCCATCATTGACAATAAACCAGTTCCAGTTCCTATATCAAGTACATTAGCTTCTTCTCCATCTTTATGTTTTTTCTCAATCGCTGCTTTAAGAGCTAGGTAATATTTCTGATTCTGTAATTATAAAAATATTTTATAAACAGCACAAGTAAAAACTTATTTTAAAACTATATAATATATAGCACTAACTCTTTCATGGTCATGTAACATATCAGCAAATGCTGATCTTGCAACTTCTTGATGATAATCATAATTTTCATCCTTTTCCTCCCAATTAACAGTCCCAATTAAAGGATTCAGGCATTGGATAAATATACTCATATTTCGTGTACGAATTAATTGAGTGAAACAAACTTTTAGCATAACCTTTTTCTGATAAACTCACAGAAATATGAAGTTTATTACCAAAAGCAACTATTTATTTAGGAAACGAGAAATAAAAAACATTATGAAAGGTCAATGTCAAACATGTAATTAATAACAAGTTTATTTATAGATATAAGATACAAATTAAAGCTAAGGTTAAAATTTATCATATATTGAATGATTGAATTTATAATAATTGCGCTATAATTAATGCATAAATCAGAAATAATGAAATGGAATAAAATAAAATGAAATCAATAATTGCAGAAAATTATAATTTTAATTTTAAACACTGCAAACTATAAGAGCACGTGTATTCTACAAATTTATGGAATTTATTGATGAACTGTCGATAAATGTATGTGAATAAATACATATGTATGTATCTGAAATTATTTTCTGCTATAGTAGAGTAAGAGATCATTTAATATGGTAATTCCTAAAATATTAGTTTTAATTTATGTAATTATTGGGCATTAATATTCTCCTTGTAATAGTACATATAATGTGTTAAAATGGCTACTGCATTTTTTCTACTATAAGTGGATATTTTTTGAACATACTAATGTGTATTAAATATTATAAACTGTAATTAAAAATATACTACTTGAGAAATAAGTAATAAAATAATAAAAATTAATACAAACTGTTAAATTTTTAATTTTTTTCGCGCGTATTTTTACTATTCTGTTTCACTACCAGGTGGCATACTTTCGCGCACATTTTCAACCAATCATAGTCATTTACTTAAACTTCGCAGATATCTAACTCAAGAATACCTTTTCATTTGTTTCGTATCTTGTTTACTGGTAACGCATTTCTTTAAAACGGACTATATGTGTATATTTCTTTAAAGCGCATTTACATGTCGTTTCGCCTGTTTTAGGTGTAATGAAACCAAGAAAAATTTTTAGGAAACTGAAAACTATGATTCATCGAAGCGATTTAATCACCGACATAAAAAGTACGTAAATATATATTTTCTGCATTTTATGATAGTTTTTATGATTTACTGTATAATATTCTATTGTCAGCGGTGTATTTAAATAATTTCTATTTCCTATATTCTTAACATATTTCGTGTTCCAAAGATTGAATTTTGGCAGATGTTCGATATATAACCAAGAAATTACATAAAAATATTTATTTATAAAGAAATTGCAACAGCATCGAATTTTTTTCGATATGGTTTCGTTTTGTATGAATTTCTTTGTATTTTGTTTGTATAGTAGATTGAAGAATACTTTTATTTACTGAAGAAACGTTTTATAGTTTAGTGATCAAAATGAAAAGATCTTGATATCAATTATAAAATAATACTTTGCGAATATTATTTTAAATGATATTTTACGTAAATATTAAAATAATATTATATATTAATATTATTAATATGAATATATTATTCTGAATTTAAAACTAAATTTTATCTCTTAAAAAGTTAAGAAAATCGATATAATAAGAAATCCACATTTACGCCCGGTATTTATTTTAACATTCAACTGACAACAATATATATATGTACAGTTTTATGTATGCGTAATATCAGTGTGTATATACTCATTATTCTTTATATATAATTATAACATTAGCTACCGTCCGTACCTGATCTTTATATCTTATTTATTATTGCGCAAGCTACATCGACATTGGTTACTTGATACGATGTATCATTAAAACTTTAATATAATACGAATCATCCTCTAAATCTGACTTCACAGCTTACGCTCGTGTCTCTTCGACCGATATATCAACCTTTCTTTCACGCTTAAATTGTATTTTAAGTATGGATGGACACGACTTCCTTGTTATACACTTTGAAAACACAATGAGATATGTAGGAGAACGACAAACGAAATTATCTAAAATTAAGATATTAGGATTAATAATCCATTCTGTTATCCTTGATTAAGCACATAATAGTTCATAATTATTATTGATACATTTCATTGACCCTTTTCGTGCACTCCACGAACATCGACATGAAACAACGTTCTTCACTTATCCTTGAATGCCATAAGTGGATTTTAAACTACTCAAATCGGCGTATAAGTGTACAAAGTGCGCTAAATAAATTATATTTTATTTTTTCTTCCTTTAAATTCTTATCTTTTAATTATTGTCTACTAATTACGTATTGTTTTGCTCAGGCAAATGATACTTACTGCATTTCGTATTTGCGTTATTTACTTAAGTTTCTTTTATTATCGAGATCGATAGGTAGTAACACTTCGTATTTACAAATAATTTGCGAAGATATTAACAAGTACGGATTAACAATTAAACGATGTTAGCGCACTGCATACACCAACGCAGCCCTTTCAGGCTCAAGATCTTGAATAACGATACGAAGAAATAAAATTAATTCGTGTGAATTATTGTCTGAGATTTATATGTTTCATAGTTCGAGGCAATGCATACGAAACACATGATAGTGAAAGAAACATTTGTACTATTCATTGCAGGGGCGATTCATCATGTTTCACGCGGCAGCTCCTTGTCCCGCAAGTTATTGTCCATTTAGAGTTTAAAAGACACTTCAACAATTATTTACAATCGAACTATTCCATACGAATAATAATAATATAATATACGAATACAAGTAAATCACTAATCGATTCAGGAGCAACATAATTAATCCTCGGGACTGTTATTAAGTCGGTAACAGGACCTTAACAAGTATAATATAATATTATCAACGATTTTGTTTATATATATCATTTTGTATTAAATTCTCTTATATTATCATAGTTTAGCACCTTTCTGAGGAAACAAGAGAAAAACGACCTATGCGAATGTTAATAACTCGAAATCAAAAGTATATGTGGTTATTAGTTTATCGAATATAAAGGTTCTTCTCTTTACCGATGATGGCAAACCTATTTCCGATACTGTGCGCGATTTCTACAATGAATTTCTTCTGTTTCAAGCTGTTTCGTTAGAATGATAGTGAAACATGTGACAGTTCGTGATCAACAATTTGTCAAAAAGAGTTAAGACCATACCCAAAAGCGCGCATACAAAATAGAGAGATTCGAAGTACAAATAGACGCGATTAGAGCGTATCTCGCTACTGCTCTAGTCTCTGTTAATAAACGATTTTCTTATCGAAGGAATGGATTCGTTTATCTTTTTCGTAAAATACCAATTTCGGAAATATTTCTGGATTTTAATGTTTACGATAGATTTGCATCGTTTTTAGTTTTTGCCTTAAAGAGATCCTTTAAAGTGTAAAATTGATCTAAAAAGTATGCTATCTCATTTGCATGTTACAAAGACGATTGGAATAACGTAAACGATACCGTAACATATATAAAATACATCGTATATAGTACGTTAAGAAAATATATGAAAACGAAATTCTCTATTCCTTCGACCGATGCAGTAGCTCTCGATTTCATAGGCCTCGGTGAATGTGCAAGAAGTGCAGTGCATACGTTTATCTTATTATCGAATTTTTTAATCGATTAAAAATTCCGATTAATCGAATCTCATTATTGTCGTACGATTCCTCGTCAATATCAAGTCTTAAAAGATTTTCTTATTGTCATACGTTAGAACGTTCGCCGACAAGATCGACGAACATACGCTATAATCGCAACGAAATTTTCTCTCGCCTGATACGTCGTTTTGATATGCGATCCTCTTTTTTTCTCTTTTTTATTCCTATCGGGGTACTTTCAACGCGATATACCAAACAAACATGCTGATCAATTCTCACTTGCCCTTCGAATTCTCGTTCTCTTTTCTCGGCTATACTTAGAAACAAAGTTTATAAATTCGAGACGTAAGATATGTATGTAGAGATACCGTTAAAGTAACTGATATTCGTTTAAGAAGGCTACGATGGAATATTAATTATTCGAATGCAGCACACTTGATCACACCTTGGGAAAGGTTTTTTCTTGATATAATCCTTGATCTGATTGCTTTTTCTCTTTCTTTCGAACTTTCGTCGTAAATTTTGCAATGAAATATAGATGTTACCTTCGTAATATAACTTTCATGTAATATTAGTACGTAATGGTAAGAGCTTAACGGAGAATCAATCAGCGAAGTAGCGCTGTTTAATACCTTCACCAAAAACGAGAATAAAAGCAATACGATTCGGGAACGTCCCCTTCTTTACGCCCATTGGACGGTTCCTACTCTAATCTTAGGTCTCACATTATTTAAAATTTGCTAAGCGGTAAAAGTTCTCTCGAGTCTAATTTTAATATTATCCTAGTTATATTATATTCTGCAACCTGTCGCAGAGATTCAACTTGTCTTTTAAGAATGTATATTGTAAATGCTAAAATGACGCGTTACATTGCTAAATAGTCCGGATATACGATATATCTCTTAAATTATCGCGAAACATATGGTTTAATTTATGAAATTTTATTCGATAGAATTCCTACTATTTTGATAACTGTTCGATCTTTCTTTCTTTCTTTCTTTCTTTCTAGAAGACGATTGAAATACTTTGTTATATTTAATTTAAAACGATTTCTTATTCGCTGTATATACTATGAATAGATATATTTTCTTTTTCCTTCTTTTTTTTTTCATTATCGCGCAATGTGTAAAAAACAAAATTTTATCTCTTACAAGTTTTTGATATATCGAATATAATAATCGAATTAAATAATGGAATTTAATAGATCTAATGATAGTATATCGTATCGATAGATGTATCGTATATCTGCATCATCAGAGAAACTGTAAGTTTATATTAAAAACAGAACTTGCAGTTTCTTATTAATGTTTATCCTTATCCGCTTTGTATTCGCTTCCACATATTGGAAATTACTTATTGAAAATGTTAAACGCTTCTACTTTACCTTCTCAATTAATATTGACATTCGCACGTACCGCTAAATGATTCAGAGACTCGAGAATCAGCGGAAAGACACGTCTAAAAACGAAGAGCAATTAATTGCGCTTTAATCGTCATATTAAATTCGTACTTTCGAATTTCTCCCTTATTCAAACGTGTTTTATAATATATCTTCTAAAAGAAGTTCATCATAACACCGCAATGTAAATGTAAATCGAATTATATAAACGTCATTTCCAGATTAATTGACACGATGTACCCTTCTACATATTCTCGAAATTAAATTAAATGATGTCAAGTGTTAAATTTAAATTGAGACGAAAAATGGTAATCATAACACCTGGTTACGCTTAAATTAATTTCCAACGATGCAAACCTCGATATGAAGTTAAAAAATGCTGTTTCTCTGTCTATGAACCATTTAAACACGTGTTAATCCAACATATACGAGGATAACCATTCCTAGGTGAGATCCTCGTCGTCATCGCTGGGGCCACCAGTTGGGCAACAAAGACCCTCTGAGCCATCGCTTCTTATACAGAATAACAAAGTTTCAGCAGGTGTAACTTCGTGTGGTACGATTCCGTGAAATTCTTTCAGATCGGCTGCGGGGAACCACGCCTTCTCGTTATCCTCGATTATGAGTATTCCGAAAAGTCTAAATTGAGAAATGAATGACAAAAAATTGTGAGAATATGAAATATTAAAATACATATATAAACTGGTTCCGGATATTACGAAATATTTAAAACGTGAAATTAATCTTTGACTATAGGTCGCATGTTCTTATCGAATTTCGAAATTCGGAATAATCGAAATTTTGTTCCATTATCATGATCTAAATATCTCTAACTGTAAAAATCTTTAACAAAAAAAAAAAACAAAACGCGTATCGTTGAAGGAAATAATTAGATTAATCTACTAATTTCTATCGCACAATTTAATAAATAGAATCATCGAGTAATTTGTTTGTAATAATAGAAAAATACGAAGTTTATAGTTAGCGGTTTATAATAAAAAAAAAATTGAAAAAATACGAAAAAATCACCTGCAAATAGCAACTGTGGGAATCCAAAGAACAGAAGCGAGAATGAGGATACCGATGAGAACCAAGGCCCAAACCGGCCACTCGTGTTTCTCCGTAATACCTTTGCTGGCAACCCAGGCTGGATAACCACTTCCATCGACAATGATTTCCACGATCGAGGCAACTAAAATGCTCAACATAGCTAACGGACTGAGATATTTCCAACAAATTAGCCAATAAAGGCCTGGACGGTTGCCAGTCATTAGCTCGATATCATCGGCGAATCTATCAACGAAATAACGCCAACAATCCAAATGATTTTACATATAATATCGATGAAAGACGTCACTTATATTTTGGATATTATTATATACCTTTTCAAACCATATACATATGACACCGCGATACATTCAAAGAAGGCGATAATCAACAGAGGAAAGTTTCCACTGAAATTATCGAATAATACGAACACGTAGCTACCAGCACCGTGAGCAAAGGCCATTGAAATCGCGCAGCAAACCAAACAAATACCTCCTATATTGAAAATGATTAACTTTAGTCGCGTTTAACTATTTCAGTGAATAGCTAATTTTTTAATAATCGCTGACCTGTGAGAATTTCTTTTCGCAAATTTGGAAACAATTTCATGTCCACGATACTTGTAACGACTCCCTCGAGAGTGCCGAATTGAGAGTCGATTCCCAATGTGAATAACATAAGGAAGAATAATATGGACCAGAATTGTGCTCCAGGAAATTGGTTAATCGCTTCTGTGAAGATGATAAACGCTAAACCTGTGCCAGATGCTGACTGAAATGATCATTAGAAAAAGATTAAGCTTCTAAAACAATTGAAGATAAATTCTGTAATAGTAGAATTAGGCTGATCGTCATTATTGTAACTTACATTATCCAACTCTTTCTCGAGATCACATTCGGGTAATTCTGGCATGATTAAATTATCCAGCGTTCCATTCCCTGTAGTAATATTCAAAAGTGTACCGGTTGCTGGTATTTCATCCGGTATTTTATCTATCTGACCAAAAATATTCATGAGCGTCGTGTTCCTTTCCACTAAACAATGTTCATAAACCATAGTCGCTTTGAAACCTATATTTCAACAAATACACGTACATATGTATTTAATATATCCTCTTTCGTATTTATTATTTAAAAATCAGTAGAAAAATGATTACCAATAATAGAAAACACAACAATTCCGGCAAACATCGAAGTGAAACAATTCGTCAAACTGACCATGATAGCGTCTCGATAGCAATTGTTATTCACGGGATTGTAAGAAGAGAACGCTATTAAACCACCAAATGCCAAACCGAGGGAAAAGAATATCTGAGTGCCCGCTTCTAGCCATACTACCGGGTCAGTTAATTTCCACCACTAAACAAATTATTTTATTATTGAAATTAATAATAATAATAATTAATATTCATCTACTATAATACTAATACATATTATAATATGAAGATTAAATGGGAACTAATGAAGATTAACATGATAAATTTATATCTGTCGATGTTCTAATTTTTATGTTACCTGATGACTAAAATGAAATACTTTAATATGACACAATTGGAAAAAGAACCATTTGTTAAGTCCGAAGGTATAAATCTTGTTAAATCCCGCTATAAAATGTATCTCATTATCATATTTTCCCCCTGTGGTTTTCATATTAATAATGTTATTATTGATAAAAATTGAAAAATCGTACCTTTGGAGTGAAAAGATGACGTAGACCATCGGACATTCCCGTCAAAGTGACGCCACGGAAGAAGAATATGATCAAAACGATATATGGAAATGTGGCGGTCACGTACACGACCTATAAAAGATATTTCGATTTATAAAATTGTTTGAAAAATTGATCATATAATCCTACACATAATTACATAAAATCATGCAGTCAAAGATTGAATACTTTAAAGGAATACCTTCCCTGAAGACGCGATTCCCTTGATCATGCACATATAGACGAGAATCCAAGCGATCACCAATGCCAGAGCAATTTTCCAATTAAATATTTCTGGGGTATTGATATCTTCGGAGATTGCCAATGTCGTTCGATACCAGAAGTACTGTGTGGGACTGCTAACCTGAGAAGCAATCACTGGTTATAGCGCAATTATCCCGATTAAGCACGGAGGCATTAATTAATTCGATCAATCGTACCACACACTCTGGTTCAGGCGCATATGATCCGTTTTGGAAATATACGTTAGGACACTCTGCCCATGGTAGCTGTGATTGAAAACTCTAGAGAGGAGATGATTTATTCGTTAATTTATTTATTAGCTATATTTAGATATAAGTACTAAAAGAGTTAGCATACGAGTTGACATATCTACAGCTGACAGAAGTTTTCGGCCACAGTGTGACTCTATTTTAGTCTAAATTATGCATTAATAAAATCTTCTTTTTACAAATGTTTTATGTTATCCCAACGATATAATAAAATTATGCTTTGATTGGGAATTTTTGGCAACCGTTATAGAAGTATCAAGAATTATAGCAATTTTTTAGCGAGCAACTATTTAAAAATGAATGAATACTTGCTTGAACGAAGTAAAAGAGGCACCAGGCGATAATAGTATTGTAATACAGAGCTACGTTGAAAGATACTACAGCACTGCTTACGCCGATACCAGCCATATATGGAGAAACCTGTTAGAGAGTATGATGTATCGTAAGCGTAAGTTTATTTTGACGGATGCAAGTTATACATCTTTCAACAATCACCTGATTCCATACACCGATAGCACCCTTTCGTAATCTCTGGCCAATTGCCAATTCCAGATAAAATATAGGGATACCCTCGATGGCCAGCATTACAAAGTAAGGGATTAAGAATGCACCTGTTTTGGATGGTTCGAACAAAGAGAAAACAGTGAATTTTAAATATTTAGAATTTCTATAATAAAATAACTCGTTAATCATTCCAGAGCCCTACCAATTTTTAAAAATACGTTTTTCTTTCATTATAAAACAATCAACGCACCTCCACCATTTTTTTGCGCGAGATATGGAAATCTCCATACGTTCCCAAGCCCTACTGCGTACCCCACGGTTGCTAATAGAAACGTAAGCTTACTATCCCAGTTTTCTCTTTCATCTTCCCCCGCTTCTGGTCGGAAAATCGGTTTTCCTTCATTACTTCCAAGCTTGCTACCCCCGCCCTCATTCCCCGTTTTGTTGTTCTGCAACCACAAATAATAACCAGATTACTTATTTCAGTTAATAACAGATGTTCTCTACAGTACGTTTATTCACACGTAACAAACATTTTTTAGTCATAAATTAACAAATACAAGTAATTAAATTTACAAGCAATTTATATTACTTATTTAACTTCCAAGTTCTATTTTTTTTTATAATTGTTCCTTCTGTCGTGACCTATTATTTTTATAATATTTTTCAAATTATTATTGCTTGACATTATTACCTTCGTGTTAGGACTGGAGTCCTCAAAGGCTGCGTTCGTGGCCCCGTAATTGGCAGTGGTGTTGGTCTTTCTATTGTCCACCACTAATCTTCCTCTCATTTCCTTCATTTCGAGTTTGTCGACGCTTTTTTGGGGCTTCAAGTCGCGCGAACTTTGCCGCCGGACGAGGTGGGCCGTGTTCGCCATTCTTTCTCTTTATTGTGCGACCACGATTTTCTTTTCTTCGAAAGATCAAACAAAAATACCACGCGCGCCTATGGACTCCATCCTGTTGGAATTAAAATGTCTATTGTATTTTATAATCATATAAATATTAATTACTATTATACCTATGGAGGAATGTCTGCGATCTTGGAAAGAGAGCAGCAAGTGTGAAAGATGTAAAGGTTCGAAGATTTAAATAGCAATAGAAGGTTGGAAGAAAAAGAGAGAGAAAAACAGAAAAGTATAACTTTTAGTACGTATTCATAAACATGAATGAATTTGTAGATACAAACGTAGTAAATTTTAGTCACTTAATAAATGCAAATTTCGGCGAAAAAATTAAACATAGTATTCGTGTTTGAGATATTCAATTTTAGTACATAGATAAATATAAATGCGAACTATAATTATTCAGCTTTTATTTAATTTAGTAGTTTTTAATTTTATTACGCTAATATTGAGTTCAATTAATAATTAATTGACAGCTAATAGATATTAAATTCTTTTGTTCTTTAAAGATTTTTGTATACCATAAAATTCAATATCCTGTGTTTCAACGGTGCTAACGAAATAAAATGCCAATATTATTCGTCGGAAAGGTTCTATTACAGCATCTTATTTTACATTAATTCTGAAAAAATCATAAAGGAAGGAAATGAATACATTTCTGGAATTAAAATTAGGCTCGTTTCAGAAAGAATTATTGAATTACTCTTCGTTCCACACGCGTTCACAGTTCTCGGTTCCGTTTTATGGTGTTAACAAGTACAAGCAAGGACTACGACTAGTACAGCCTTTTACAGTCCCATTTGTAAGAACACGCTCCATAAACTCGACACGTTACATTTGAAACCTCTAGTTATTTCACTCGTTCGTTGATCATAATTTTCAATAAAATAATTGTTGAAAAACAAAATATGGCTTAGAACATTCAACATTAAATATATTCGTTGATTTTATATATTTATTGATTTATTAATCATTTTTAAAAAGGTCTATTTTTTCCAACAATTGAAATAATAAACAAGAATAATTACTCAATATTCAGGAAATTCATATGATTATGTAACATAGATATCACATGTAAATTATAATATAGTCGTGAGGATTTAAAGTAAACAATAGATAAGGGAGAGCAAGTGATGTGTAAAGGATCGCACGCGATTTCCCCGTTTACTAATTTGAACGCTCTCTACGCTGTGAGAAAAGCACTTGATAGAAAATGTCTTAATAATTCTACTCAAAGAACCTGGCACACGTCGTTTTTTTCATCGATAGGACAGTTAGTTAGGAGGGACAGATGTTTGCCTTGCGACTTTATCACGGCCCTGACCTCGTATACAAGGAAACTTGACAGTCAATTACGAGTCACTAAATATTCTGCAAGTATGATTACATCGAGAACGCTTGCCGTTGAAAATGTTTACTTCCATGTCGATTGTGATGTATCAACGATCGAATATCGTTACAGTTTTCCAACCGAACGATTTGCGCTAATTTGATGAATAAAAATTTGCTCGGAAAAGAAAATGACATTAAGACGAATAATTTTCATACAATTTCCTTCGTTTTTGTTTAATAAAAATCAAGTGAAATCTAATCATTTTTTAAAAATATTTTCGATAACGTGTTGGGCGGCAATTTTACACGAGTGATATGCACTATAACTATCGTTCCCATTGACGTCATGAGCGTACTAGTCAAGTGACATTTTTCGTCCTACGTAATATTCCCAATTGAAAACGGCTTTGAGAAATCTCTTCCAAATATTTCGAACTGTATTCATTCAACGAAACTTATTCATACGAACGTAATTTGATGTGCTTTCATTCAAAAATCCGGAGAGAAAGAAATGAAATAAATACGATTCGACCCTGTTGTTTTCACAAATAATAATCTCACGTAACAACAACGTAATACGATTTATACCGACTTCGTACAAAATTATTAGCAAAAAAAATTGTGCCATTTAGTCAGAAAATAACATTGCAAGCTCGTCACTAACCTGTTGGGGTGAAATAAAGAAAAGCGCGAGGGCCTCCTTATGGTTCGAGGAGCAGTGAGCTACTGTGGCACCCTCTACTACGATGGTAACTTTTGAAATCACGATATTCAACAGAATCAATAGCAGGCGCCGGCGCCCCAATGCGTCCGTGTCCTACAGACCGGAATATGCGTGAGCTCCTTTTGTCAGGAGATTGGTCGATGATCGGCAAACCGATCGTAGGAATGTGGCGAGTAACCAATGTCATCGCGACTTTGTCGTTGATCAAAGGGCTAAAACGCAAACGTAACACGACACGGAACGATGCCTGATATTACAATCGTTTAGTTTGAAATATTACGGAAAAATGGAATTCTTTCTTATGAAATTCCACACGTATAGACATGTATATATGTGACTTTGATAAATGCATTTTGCAATTAATGCATTATCTTCCATACTTTTAAGTAATTCTTCGTTAAAAATTAACGAATAAGCGGATTTTTTAAAGAGGAACTTTTAAAAAGGATTCCAAATACTTAGAAACGCATAATAATTTTATTAAGTTGGAAAAGTTGGTGACAGGTGAGTAGTTCATAATAGACTTTGTAGATTAGGTGTATCGAATGCATAGGATTTTATCTGGGTAAGTAATTACATTGGAAATTCCGGTGAAAGATTAAATAAAAGCATTTGACCTTTACAAAAACTGAATCGATAATAAGTAACACGAATTCTACTATTCTATATATACGTATGTGGAAGAAAGTGTCCAAGTGTGACATGTCTAACAGAAAAATGTCATGAATTACGTAATTATTATTTTTTCTGTTGTGGACTTTACTTCATCTCGCGATGGAATTATGTTTCGCTAAGTGGTTGTTTTCTCCAATTACCAGTTGCTCGTGTTATGGATAAGTAATGCGAAGAGGGTAAACCTCAGCGACAGTAATGAAATTATCGTTAATATTGTTTCAAGCTAACGCTCATTTCGATTAAACAGCACGCTTTACTTCCGATAGACAGCGAAGCGGCTTTGTATTTGCTAGTTGGGACAAGGAACAATCAAATTTTGCTTGTATCATGTCAGAATGTTTGTTAATACAAAAAGGAATATCAAACCTTCCATGTCAGTTCCTTTTTTATCAAATGAATTTAAATTCACATACATATTGGTATAGTAAACAGAACAAAAAGTTAGCGAAGTTTTAATTGAAATTTCACTTCAATAACGTATCAGACATCGTGAATCATTAGTTCACGCAAGAAAAGTTGTGGTATCTTTTTATTGCTGTCACCTGCAGATAAAAGAAGTTTATACATACATTCGTCGTTTCAGTAGATAAACTTGCTTTTAGTCAGACAAGTAGAACACGCCGTGCAGTCTGTGACTGTGAACTTATATAACAGGTTATACTACTTGTAATACCTATTTCGCTATGGATTTCATAATCCGCAGGCAATTAGTTTTCGTTATTTTGTATGAATTAAGTTTTCATATATTGATTTTGTGAAGTATACAAATATAAAAACACATATTTGCGAATTCACTCGGTATACTTATGGTTTGCTGTGCGCAGAAACTTTTTGAATTTCAGGAAGATGAAGTCATTGAAGAAATAATATAAATAGAGATATTTTTATTTATTCTAATTATATATAAAATATTGCAGGCTCTAAAAATATTTGTTTATGAAGATTTGTGGTAGTTATACGCAATAAAAAAAAATTTCTAACGTAAAGACTCTTTTATTAAGAATTGCGTGAAATATAGTATACCTGTAATAAATAATGCAAATTAACGACAAAATTGCTAATTAATTAAAATGCTAATTAAAGCCAGGCACTTACGTTCGATCTGCGCCCTTTTAAACCGGTCCTCGACAAAAGACTTCGTTAAATTTTCAATCGTATCTTCATCTTTGTAATTGAATTGTTTCATATTTCCATTGATCAGAAGATATCTAAAGATCTTATAAATTAAGAAAAATCTACACATAGATACAGTAACGTTGAAATCTGAGAAATATTTCCAATTAAAAGATACAATTCATGGTAGTAATTGAAAGCCTCAATAGCCCATTCTAAGAGCAAATTTAATCGTGGTCTATAGGGTGTCCCATTGATTAATTCCTTCATTGTTCCCTCGTCTAGCGAAATCTTGCTTCGTGCATCTTCCAGATTGTTTAAACGATTTTTTAAGTCCTAAAGTAACATTTTCAATAATTCTATCACATCACCGATTAATTAATTTTTTACTTTGACATAATTATCTCTACATATTTTTATATGCGATATTATGTAACAGTTTCTGGGAAAATTAATCTTTTTATATAAATGATAGTGTACTACCTTCAATTCTTTGTAATCAATAAGAGAAGAAGAATTAATTAAGGTTATATGTATAACAAACAAGTAAGATATGAATGTAGAGATGAAAATTTTATTTACTTGATTAACGTTATTGAATCGCGTTAAAATGTTGAACAGCAATGTCAGTTCATTGTCGATCCCCATAAGAATTTTAAAAATCAATCTTTCGCGTAGCTCATCTACTTTACAGAGTTCTGCATCATCAACTTCGCTGCTGTAACAGAACGACATCTGATGGTAGATCAATGAAATTTCTACTTCTCTGAAATATCGACGTAGCTCGGAATTATGTGTCGAGTTTCTACTCTAGCTACTGTATGCGCATAACGTCTGAAGCAATGATAAAATTCGTGACAAAAAATAGAAAGTTAACGTTACCTTATGACGTGTCGGAGTTGCTCTGATTGATTTCTCAACGCGTGTAGAGGTCGCTTAGCTTCCTCGGATAATTCATTCCACTTGCAATCTACTTTCTCTAACTGTGAGAAATAATTTATCAAACATTTATGTACTTCCTTTGCCATGCCGTCTATAGGTTATTAAACAACTTTGGACATGTCCTAATAGCTTCTGGTAAAAGAAACAGAGAGCGCTGATTCACACTAATGTTATCACCGCGAAGAAAATTTTGTATTGATGTATCCAATGTGTTATAAATACAAAATTCGCAACACAGATAGATGAAATCAATCCAAAATTTGCTATCATTATATTAAATAATAATTGGTCATATAAAGATATTGTTTAAGTAATCATATTTCTACAAATCCTGATTTACACAATTTCTTACTTCATATGCAAACGTTGTTGCACCTATCAATACACTCTAGTGAAGAAAATTACTATAGAAAACGATTAACGGATAAGTTATGCAATTAATGCAATTGTTTGCTTCATTTTATGAATCGAATTATTTCTATAGATATAATATATTACATTATCATTATAATTATTTAGATAAAAAACACTTGATTACTGGTTAGTCGCGGCATTGATAGTACTGTCATTGACGATTTGAGATCTCTTTCACAAAGTTCGTAAAACTGATCTCTTGTGTGAACTCATTCATTCATACAGAAGCACAGCTTACATGAAACAGGGAGAAACAAGAACCTTTCTTCCGTTTAATTGTGTTTAGAATAGAGCGAAGCACAACCATTGTATCTGAAATATACATACATATATAAATGCAAAAATATCGATATTAAATTACAGAAAATATAAAAATAGTGTTAAATAAATACAGAAAATTTATTATATTTATAAATACAGAATTAATTTGTTATATTTATCTTTTATTTACCTATGTATAATTTACTTAACTACATTGATAATAATAAATGTATCTATGAAATATAGATTAGTTTGAAATCTAGTTTAGTTTAGAATAAGTTAGTAGTCTTTGAAAGATTGGTTTATCATTGTGCCTTGAACTGGAACAAAATTTTTTATTTACACGATTATGAGAATATAACTTCCTCGTTCTATAGAACGTTCTATATCATTAATGTTTAAAGTTTCGATACCTTGAGAACGAAGCTATGGAAAAACTTCCGATTTATAAACTGCACTTTAAAGCGTATCTGTTTCCTTCGTCTTTGTTCTTTTATTGATCATTCTTACAATTGAGTTTACTACAGTATCTTAGTGGCAGTAATTTTCATTTCACAAGAAGTAATTACAAATTTTAACAATTGACACACTTAAAAATTATTTACTTAACACCGTTATTAAAAATTAAATTACCTACATATAAAATTTAAAAGAATATTTTTTTAATTCTAAATAAGAGCATTATAAGCAGAATTTATTAACATTGACAAAATTATAAAAATATATACGATCGTTTTTAATATCGAAAATATTATAGCTGCCATTAGGTTCCAGAATTTTTCATAAAATGCTACTTTTATTGGGCAACTATTATAGTCCATATATTTCATGTACTAGATACTAAGTAAGTTAATTAGACGTTAATTTCCAATAGTTCTTCTAGCTGAATTGGTCAGAAATCACTCGTTAACTCCGTCAAAAATTACTTCCCTGATTCTGTGAATTTCTCGTAACCATGAACATCGAATAGTTTAAGACCCTTACCTAATTTAATTACTTTTTATATATTTAATTTAACACGGCTATTTATTTGTTTCAAAAATATACTATTTAATTCAAAGGAACAAGTATTAAAATTTATTCTCTATCATGATTATTTCCCTTCCTAGATTATACTTCTAACATTTTTAAACGAAACGTTTGATTAAAAATTTTGACACCAACATGCGCTTACATTTTTTAATTTATCTGTACGTAACATAACCTTTTCTTTCTTTATACGTGGGGAAATTTTCATGAACACCCCGCCGCTCTTCTAGGAAGCGGCGGAATAGTGTCGGACTGACTAAAATCTCACAGTGGTCCGCCTGAGGGCCTACAAGGGTGCCCCGGGACCTCTTTCGAACTACTACCGAAACACTCCTGCGCCTTCTCCCATTCTAGAGGAGTCGTTTCTAAGTTAATTCGGGCATTGGGAAGGACCAGCCCTCTCAACGCCATCCCCTGGGCCGTTGTGCAAGTCCGAGGAGATCCCAGAACCTTCTTGACGTGTCGACCCCTATGACCACCAATGTGGCGCAGCGCCCCCTTCGACGCAGAACCCTACAAGAGTGAGTCCTACCTTCTTCCGCTCTGTCCCCGGTTTACGAAAATTACTCAATTAAAAAATACCAATTTTGATTAACTTTTTACAAAATGATAATAGATGCAAGACATTTTCTTAGTAGCGATAATTCAGTTTAGAGGAGTGACAAAAATCATCAAAGTTCAGTGTAACTCCAGAAAGTCCTGTACTTGAAATGTACTTTTCAGAGAAATTAAACTACATCAATAGTTTTTTGCAAAAGTCATACATTATTACAGATTTTGTACTTTCATTGAATCTTTTGCCCCTTGAAAGCGAATTATGGATGTGAAAAAATATTACTCGGATTTGTTTAAAAAACTGCTTATAAAAAATATATAATATGTAACAGCATTTGTAAATAAATAATTCCTCGTTGTAAAATTTAAGTGTAGGATTTGAATGTGTATTCAGGCCCCGCAAAATTTTCAAACCCGGCCCCGCAAAAAGTCACGCCGGCCCTGTTGTCTTACGATTAATAAAGTGACGTTTTATTATGAGATTTCTCATTCACGTAATAGTATACAGTACTATACAGTACAAAAAAGCATTAAATATCATACAGTTTTATACAAAATATTCAAAATTAAATGATGCAGCATATAAATTCACTACATTTCTAATTTTTACTTTTTAATTTCAATTTAGAAAAAAGAATAATATAAAATTATTCGCCTCAAAAAAAAAGATGATAATTTTTTAAAAGTAAACTTATCTCAAGTGAAGTAAGCTCTTCAGAAACCTAAACGTAGAAAAGGGAAGGGCACCTAGGAACGAAGATAGCGGCCCTGACTCGGCTTCTTCCTGCCACTTCGCTTTCACAGGGGCAGTCTGACGGAGATACCCGAAGGAACTTTCGACTAGGCGGCAAGATGCGCACGCATCCGACAGTATCCCCCATGCATTCGGTGGGGTTCGGTAATAGTCGGAGAGCATTTGGCCGGTTCGTTCCGTCGAGTCGACCGCGAGCACAGTAGATCGTCGACCGACAACCCCTTCGCGTACGATCATGTCTCGCCACGGCTGATTAAGAGCTCCCTTCTTTTTTCTTCGTCATTTTTTTTTTACCTGTCTGTCTCGGCTCGTACCTCATTACAAACAGTGTAAAGAAGCTCAATCATATCGCCGGAAAGTTTCGCACCTACCGATACATATCGACGTTTCGCGGCTTGCAGTGTGTGACACGTCAGGCTACTAAGCCGCGTTTATTGTCTTGCTATCCCTCCGTATATATCTTTCTTCGATCCTCTGTCTCCTTCCTATCCTCTGCCTCTCTCTCTCTCTTTTTCTGTTCGTGACCACTCGGAAAAAAGAATATGGATGAGGCGAATGGAAAAATGCGGAGCAAGCACGAGGACGTGGATACTGCGTCCCTCAGCGCTGACATCCTGAACCCCTTTGTGCACCGTCTCGAGCTCGACACAACCTACGACAAGCTCAAGGTCAGTAGTTCTTTGAATCTTCCTGCACGCGAAAATGCTCCATGGAATCGATGTTCACGCATTGGACCCGAATATTTCAGGGGGTTGTCAAGGGCGGGGCGGGGAATTTTACGATCGTTCCAACAACGTTTACGTCCGCCACTTTTCGGCTACCACTCTATACTTTCTACGTTACACATGCCGGTCTGTGTATAGATGAACTTGGTAGACGGCTACCATCTGGTTCGTAAAAATAGAACGAATTTTTTCTGAAGCGACGTAACTCTACGTCACGGATACATCATCAAATGTTCGATCTCAAGTGTTTTTCTTATTCGGGAGCCATCGTGTCGCGAACAGTTACGTAAAGTTCGAATCGTTGTTGCGACGTAATGATCGGTTTCCGATTAGGGGCGAAATTTGACGATTGAATCACCTGGTTACGCATGGACCGCGTAACGTTACTCGTTGTGTTAACGAAAATGTATTCTCATGATATTTTAACATCGTTAATGAGCCATCATCGAATGTAGGTATTGAACATCCGATTTTTGAACATTTTCGGCAGAAATGCTCGTATTTCGTATTAATCGTAAGTTCTCATGAACTCCTTTTATACATATATAGTATTATCTGTTGTGTTATAAACCTTATCTGAATTAAAGTCGATCTTTTAAAGATCTTGTTTTGAACTCGGAAATATATATAGATAAAATGTATAGATGATTTTGATTAATTTAATGTAGATGAATTATTGACATTAAATGAAGAAATCAGAATTTTAATTGACTGAATATAAATAATAACATACATGATTTGCTTTAGAAAAAGTAAATGTCATAAAAGATAAGATTCAAAGATATTGTTTCCTTTTATGATAACGAAGACTAACTGCAAAAACTGTTTAAAGTTTTTCGCGTTTACGTGCACACGGTTTTGACACCTTGACATTATCGAGTTATCGACATTTTCTAGCTGTTCTTGTCATTTGAAGTGATACAACTTCGCTATGGATGTGATCGAATTTTTCAGCCTCAAATACACTACGATTCATGTAAATCAGCTTACGAGCTATTGAACTTCCCTCACCACAAATATTTTAGCTAAGCAAAAGTAGATTAAAACGTGAATTCCTCGTAAAATCTATATCAAAAAATTGTGAAAAATACCTGTGAATTTTATATGGACGTATTGTACGATTCGTCAAACGTTAATGACAAATCAATGATTTCATCGATCGTTTATACGATCGCTCGATATACATTTACTGTAACAATGAAATGTTTCTTCATTGACACACATTGATAAATATTACAAAATACCATCTTTTTCAACTGTTGCATTTTAATATCATAATCAGTAATAACAAAAACCATTGATTTCACTTTGCCGAAAGGAAATTAATTTTTCGGAAGATTTTTATTGAGAAAAATCGAACAATGAATTAAAATAGAATTTAATGTAATGATTATTGCTCTTCTTATTTCTTCCGCTACCGTTTCGTAACTTGATCTACCTTCTTAATACAATTTTTGGTAATAGAAAGGCTGATTGGAAAAGTAATACAAATACATCTTTTCAACTATGTAAGTGTATTAAATGAGATAAAATTTGTAGTTACGTAGGAAAGAAGCGATACAAAAATATTTCTCATGACGATAGTAACACTCATTTCATCAACGTTTAAATATTTTTAAATATACAAAACTTTTTCTATGAAAATATAGCTTGAAGATTTTATTACTGACGTACCATTTTTTCCATTGAGTTATACGTATAATGATTGAAGATCATAACTAAATTCAATTAAATTAATCAAAACCTATTTAAAAAAACCGAAGAGCAATTTAATCCTAAGCAATCCGTTATCAATGAAATGCTTACAATTCCTTCCAGGTGTTACATTCTGTTTTAAGAGTAAAAATCTTTTTTGAATACCAAAAGTAAATCGTAGATATTCTTCTACGAATTAATTATGTTTATAGGAACATAATTAAAAATATCGAACATAAATAGAAAACAATTTCATCATAAATATTATAAGTAAACCGCGGATTTTTATGATTTCATGGGAAATTTAAGAGTACAAAAATGAATATGACGCGCATAATATCCAAAAATGTATCTATAAAATATCTAAAGTGGAATACCTATTATAATTAATATTCAGCCAATAATACAGATACTGTTTAACTTTGGTTTCTTTAATTGTGGTCATAAATATAATTGTTACGAATACTATGGATATTATATAAATATATTTTTCCATACTATCTGTACTCTTGAATTTCTATGTATAAAAATATGTAAATGTATAAAAACCAGCTATTTAATCGAAAGATTTTATGGCTTCCGGCCACAAATTCTCAAAAATTCGTCTGACGTGGTAATTAGCACGCATGTTCACTATCTTACAGCGACTCGTGCAGGCGCATAACTTAAACGCACCATGAGATGCACTTTTTTGAATAGAAGAGGCTCAGAAAGCGTGCTGCATCGCATTTGATGCGGGCATCACTGCCTCTACATTGTAGACCGTATATATCACGCAATCGTCAGAGATGAAACAAGTTAAAAGATCGCGTTCTCTTTATTCCACGACTCTTTTAGTTTCGTTTCTTATTCGCTTTTTAAACCTGTCGAGCATCCGGATTTCACTACGTGTTTAAAAACCGTTTTGTACCACGTACAAAGTCTGCATTTGAAATTTTTCCCTTTTACTGTCTTTTCCTTTTATGTGAAATAGATGACCGGATGATAATAAAATTAATCGTTTTAAACAGTTGCTCTATCGTTGGTCTATCGTAGTAGTGAAAAATACTTTGTAAAAAAACGGAGAAACAGATGAAGATACGGATAAGTTACAGATAGGTTGAATTTGGATTCTAATTGACAGATGATCTTCTTACTCGACGACTATAGCATAGACAAAGTGCACTGATTAGACAAGTAAGTTTATTTATAAATAGAATCCTATCATATGATGAAATGACGAACATTCATTTCTTAAAGATATTATTAGTAGAGCTATACTTTGTCTATAGCCATAACGTTAATATTAGGCACATAAGTTAAAATTGTGTTAACATTAAATATGACGCTATATTATAGGCACACGTTAATCTGTTCATGCCAATTAAAATAATAATTAATACTATGTTTCCATATATCTTTTCAAGATCAAACATTATGTATTTTCACATTTCATGACAAACAACAGAGTTGACATCACATAAATTATTTAAAAAATGTCTCTTATCATGTCATAAAGGATAAAGCATTTTTTTTTTATTTATCATTATAACCCTTATCTTTTGGCTTAACATTGATCATAAAATCTATATGATATTTATCTATAAAATAATTTTCATTAATAATTCTTAATAATATTGATGTCTTTTAACGTTATCCCTTTGCTAGGACAACAAAAAAACTATATTAATAACAAGCACTAATACAAAAATATCATTAATATATGCCATTTAAATCTACGATAGGTAACATTAGTATAAAAATGAGGGAACATCGTAAAAAGGAAATTGAAGTACATGTAGGTCAACCAAAATTATAATTAACGATATATTCCTTTATATCTTTCCGCTATAGTATAAAATGTATACATTTCCACATTTTATAAATTACTGTGCCAAATTATGAGTTTTCTTAAATTCAGTGTGAAATACAATTTTCTATAATTTATAGGTAAACCATTACCAAAGAAAGATTTATCAAATTAGTCACATTGCTACGCGAATTATCTGTATATTATCTTATATACTTAGGAGTATAAGAAACGCATGATGCAGATACATATTGTAACAATTTTAACGGCATCATTCGATCTTATCCACTAGGGTAGGTACCGTTAAATTTGATGCGTACATTAAGCGAAATTGCATCGCGCAGATGGTTCGATGAATAACCACATATATCGTGACAGAAGCATTTCGTTGCTTTGTCATAATCTAATAAGAAAAGAGGTGCGACGATGAACATATGGTTAAAAAGAAAAATTCTCTGGTAGCTAGATATAGAAAAGAAGATCCGATAATAAGTACATATATCATAGGCGATAAATAGTATATACCAGATACATTGTTATTTTACGTATATAATATTGTAGGTGTAAGTTGTTTGATTTCTTATTTTTGTTAATTTATATTCACAAACATAAAACATATTATAGAATTTTGCAAACAATAAAGCTTCCACTTGCCATTCCTATTGCAACACTTCTTCTCTAAAAGTTGTTCCTTTCTTTAAGTGATAAATTAGGATGTAATATTTTTAACGTAATATCATCGTTCTTGACACCATTTTAATTCTCGCACAAATGACGGCTGTGCACACGAATCGAACTTTCTCCGTTTGAACTGGACATACCGGAACCAGCGTAGATAGAAATAACGTAGTATTACAAAGGAATTATAATAAAAGTTATTTTTCTTTAATAGTGCGAATTTCAATAAGTTGTGTTCCCGTACAAGAGGCTTTTCGTTGGCCTTTGTGCGTTTATTGCAGAGATATTATGCAACAGGAACTCGATAGTATGAAAAGATATTGCCATAGAATATTGCAAAGAGATTCTATAGTTGACACAACGTTGGTCATTTCAAATTACAAGAAAAAGGCATTTGTATTCATAACAAGAAAAAAGTGTATTTCTCAAAAATTGTTCTTTGCATCGTATAGATAAGATGTATTTGTTTCACATTTATTTGTATTTCTAAATGTCAAAGATAAATTAAAGATGTTATTTTCTTTAAAATAATTTGATATTACAACGCGTGCAAAGATTTTATAATAAAATTAACAATTTATATGAGGTGATAACAAAGGCTGATTTCGATTAATCATGTAATGTAAGAAATGAGAAATGTGAAGGTTGAAATTCAGTTAAAATAGACGATAAAATTTACTTTTTAATAATAATATTTAAATAATATATGATACGATATAATAATCTCTTAATTACGATCAGTTACAAGTTGCTGTATTATTTTTAGTTGCAAAATAGGAAAGATATTTTTAATATTTACTAACATTTTACCACATCGTGTATATGTTATAAATATAAAGAAGACACAGCTATTAGGTTAAGTAAAAAGTTCTGAGCGTTTTTCGCTAGATGTCTTTAGTGAGCCATATCTCACGATGTGCACATCGCATCGAGTCATAGTATACACCGATTTCAAGGTGATATTACGCATCAAAAAGGTTCTTTGTCAGTTTTGTGTTCGGTGAAGCCAGTTGTGTGTTACAGCGTTCGAAAATGGAGATAAAAAAAGAGAAAATTCGATACATTCTTCAGTACCACTACGACCAAGGTGAAAAGGCGGAGCAGGCGGCCAAAAAAATTTGTGCTGTTTATGGACCCAGTACAGTATCGAATGCAACAGCAAAGCGGTGGTTCCAACGATTCCGTTCTGGTAATATGGACGTCGAAGATGAGGCACGCTCTGGTAGGCCAATCGTCGAAAATGTGGATAAAATCATGGAAATCGTCGAGTCGGACCGGCATGTGAGCACTTATTCCATTGCCCAGGAACTGAAGATTAGCCAGAAAACCGTTTGGAACCATTTGCATAAGGCTGGTCTCAAGAAGAAGCTCGACGTATGGGTGCCACATGAATTGACGCAAAAGAACCTTTTGGACCGAATTGATGCCTGCGATTCTTTGTTGAGACGTAACGAAATCGACCCATTTTTGAAGCGGATGGTGACTGGCGATGAAAAATGGGTCACATACGAGAACAACAGCCGAAAAAGATCGTGGTCCAATCGCGGTGGGCCGGCCCAAACGATCGCCAAGCGTGGATTAACGGCCAAGAAGGTTTTATTGTGTGTTTGGTGGGATTGGAAGGGAATCATCCATTATGAGCTGCTCCCATCGGGGCAAACACTTAATTCGGACCTCTATTGTCAACAACTGACCAGACTGAAGCAGGCGATCGACCAGAAGCGGCCAGAATTGGCCAATAGGAAAGGTGTTGTGTTCCATCAAGACAACGCCAGGCCGCACACATCTTTAACGACGCGTCAGAAGCTCCGAGAGCTTGGCTGGGAGGTTCTATCGCATCCGCCGTACAGTCCAGACCTGGCACCAAGCGATTATCACCTTTTTAAGTTTTTGCAAAATTTTCTTGATGGTACAAAACTGGCCTCAAGAGAGGCTTGTGAAAATGAGCTGGTCAAGTTTTTTACCAATAGGGACGAGGACTTCTTCAACCGCGGAATTATGAAATTGCCTTCAAAATGGACAAAAGTAATCGAACAAAACGGCGCATATTTAATCTAAATCGAATAATCTTGACTATGTTAATTTCATCGTCGAAATAAAGCGAAAAAGCGCTCAGAACTTTTTACTTCACCTAATATTTAGAGCCTGTAAAATGGTATCCTATTATAGTAAACAGAAAATATTCAGGTAACGCATATGTAATTGATATTGAATTCCGAAGCCTCTAAATATCCTTTCAGTCGGCAAGAAAATCTCTTTAACTACGACAAGAAAATCTGACGATGGTATACTCTATCGGATTCACGATATGCTTCCGGTATTTACCGGTTGTAACTTTTTTCCATATAAATTGGCACAATAAGTATATATCGAGATGCAACAAATTATCAAATTTCATGTAATTAAAACAAGTATCTAATAAATTAATTCACCTTCGATAACAATTTAAATTATATAAAATATATGTTGATTTTAATTTTTAACTTTTATTTGTAAATTTTTAGATTATTAAAAATTTACAAGTAAAAATATATGTGTATTAATAGTCTACAACAGAATCATTACAATGTATACTTTGTGAATTTGTTCACCTAGTTAAGTACAGAATAAACTAGATTTCACATTAAACGAGGCTAAAAATTGTTAAAAATAAATACTAAATAAGAAGTACGAAGATAATTTATACAGAAAAAGACGAATAAAAATATTACCGGTGACTTTTCAACGCAATTTCATCGTTGCGTTTCACGTTTTACTTTCACGTCGTTTAATCTTTCTTAAGGTAAAAGATATGAAAAGACTTCAGTAAAATGAAAGGATATTCTATCTTATCATCGATAAATATCGTGTTTGGCAAATTTTGATCGGTTGCACAAAAACGCGCCAAATACTGACGTGAAGAAAATGAGCGATGTAAAACGGCTGGAAAAACAATTCTCGTCAATTTTTGCTGGTAGAAGAGCAAGTCTTTCGCCTGCGCGAAATGTGGGTCACAAGTACGTAGAGAACTTACTCCGTGGAACGTATTCTTTACAAAGAGCAAAAAAAAGAGACAGAAAAACAGTCCTAGAATTTTCTCCCCTTTTTTTATAAAAATTATACCGGGGAAAAATTATGCTTGACGGTAATAATCGAACCAGCGAATTATGCATGTAATCTTTACATTTCCGGTTATTTAGAAAAGAAAAAACACAAAAATGTAGTATTAACACCTATAAATGAGTATTGAAATATTTCTGTGCAAATGTAGTCATAGTATTTAATTATCTAAGAGTTTAATACGTCATGCCGAGAAATATCGTCATTGCTAATAGAATACAGGAAGTTTAATAAAAAAGCGTTAGGTAATCCTAATATTATTTTAATCGCAGTTAAATGACTCTCGTGAGGTTTATTTAAAAATTCATCATATTTTTGATCACACGGCACGTGACATTTAAATATACGCATATCTATATGTACACCGTATATATACGTAGAACTATGTACATAGTTTCTTCTGATTCAATAACGCCGATTGTAAAAATAACATAACTAAAAGGTACGAGGGAAATCATTATAGAGTTGGTAAAAATTGTCTATAGCATATATACATATTTCTATCAAATGTTTTGGAAATATCTTATCGGTTGCGCAAAAATATTAGTCGCTCTCATAAAGTTCTCATATTTTATGATATGTTTCACGTATGTACATACAGATTCGGCACATACGGCATGAAAAGCTCCTTGTCGATACACGTTTGAAAATTCTCACATTTAAATCACTTGTTTTCCTCGTCTTCGTCGTCCTGAAGAGCCTTGACACAATTTCTGACCGTCAACCCAAATAGCTATGAGTTCATTAATTCACAACGTAATGTTATACACGGTAGATTAAATTCGTGCTTCGTGCTTCGTTCACGTGTTTTCCGTCTCATTACAGCATATACAACACGTATCATTGACGATGTTCAATGAACAACCTTCTAGATTTCGTACAAATACCTTGCTCGACATTGAGAAGTTCATTGAAAGTTTCTGAACGAAGTCTTACGTAGATGCCGCTCATTCTTTTCGAATACTAATTGTTAATTTAGCAAAGACCTCATTCGATCAATTACGTCTTTGACTGTACTTAATATTTGACCATGAATACACTTATAAAATCATGGTTCTCGCAGCCTCATCCAATGTTCGTTTTCAGGCAAAGTATTTTTGTTTGAAAATTATAAGAACATTATAAGAAATGTACCCTAAGAATTTGTTCTCGTTATATTTATGAAAAATGCAGGTCAAAATGGAAAGGTTTTAGCAAATTTTTACTGTAATAAAATTATAGTAAATGAAATTCTAGTAAAATAAAATATATGTATGAACATTATTTGTTAACCCCACGTCTTATTTTTACAAACATCGTCTGCATACTAAGTCGTTTAAGCCCACGCAATTCTTTTTTAGGTTTTTGTCGTTTGAAAAATCCAAAAAGATTTTTGAATATTCTCCCAAGTATCCAGAATATCATCCAATAGTTTTTATTACTACATTTTACCTTAATCTTTTTAAGCAACGCAAAATTCAAACAAGAATTTCGAAAAAATGAAAAATTATAAAAAAATTTATGATTAATTACCGAATAACATTTGGATCTTTGGATTCGTACACTACCAGGTATGACCTGGTATAAGAAAACGATGGCATGACAGCCTCGGCTTAGAAAAGTATAATTATTTTAATAATCGAAAATGGTCAAAATTTTTCACCATGCGTCGTCGGAAACATTATCGTAAGTCGAAAAAATACCGATCTAATAATTAAGTAACCATTTTTAAAGCATATAAACATTTAAAAACCAACCAAAAATCGCGAAAAAGCAAAACTTTCAAACTTTTGAAAACATTAATGCGGTCTTCAATTTAAGTCATCCATGATCAACATGACAATACTAGACTAAACTTTATTTTAGAAATAGGACGAGGTCTCGATTCTTTGCAACCTTCGAGCAACTACAAAAACAAAAACAGTTTATCTCAAAGACGAGCAAGTATGCAAACGATAGATTTATTTAAAAAATTACTCTAAATATTTTTCATCCATTTAGATATATTTATAAAATTCCTTTGTCATCGCATTGTTGATCTATCGAACATTTCAATGTCTTTCAACACCTATAATAGTAGTACCTAATTAAAGAGATAAAAATCAGTATTCTTATTTCCTTATTTTCTCTCAAGATCTAGGTTAAGATTTTCCATCATTTAGAGATACGTATCTCGTGAAAATTTTAAGAGAAGAAACTATACGATCAAAGGTGCACATAAGTGGCGAATTTCACTATCAGCGTCTTCTATGGAACTTAGTAACATGTCTAATAATTGGTTGTAAGGTAGTCACAAGCAAATAAATATTTTCTAATGATAAAACGACAAGATTTAATGCATGGTTTGTATTTATAATTGCACAGTCTGCAATATCACTAAAAGTTTATTATTTACTTTCTCTCATAAACGTAACTTTACGGAAATTGTTTTCGTGAACAGAAGACAAAAAGCAAAATGCAAAAACGATAGTTTCGAGTCGGCTGAAAGCGAATAGACTAATGATCTTTGCCTCGTAAACATTCACCGATCTTTCTCTTTGAAAAGTTTTTAAGCGAGAAGGGGAACGAGAAATCGAACATAACCGACGAAACTGTCAGATCAATTTTCACCGTCACATTTTCAGTTTTTCGATTGATCTACTAGTCTGTATAATATTCGAGAGTAATATGCAACGCGAACAAAGAAGAGCAGAATATAAAAGGTGCAGTTATAGGCTACTTGCAAGTGACCTAAATACAATCATTTTGAAAATGCTGATTTCATAGAATAGTTATTCGACGAAATGCACGATTTAGATTTCGAAATTTTCATAGATAATTTTAATATACACGCGTAATTTATTTCTCAGACATTAAGTTTGTAAGAAGTTAAGAAACGTACATGTTCTTACATTGATAGTTTACGATAAATGATCATGTCGAAGTATATTAAAATTCGTGTTACTTAAAGTTATACATTACTATTACACATTATTATTTCGTCATACAAAAAAGAATACTGTAAAATGTTTTTTTTTTTAATTCATAATTTCATTAAATTTATTTCACTAAATACGAGATCGTAGAGAGTATAAACAATATCAGTTTCTCGAGGTAGTTATGATCAAGGTAGTTCTTTGTAATAATAAGACGAATCCACGATTTTTCCATAATCTGACGTATATAGAGCAGAAATATTTCTAGTGGGAAGACAAGAGATTAAATGTGCAGATTTCTGAGGAAGATAGAGTGTTAAAGAAGTTATTTGTATATAGCCTTGGTGTTCAAAGTCACAGATGAATGACACATACATTATGTATGAATAGATGAGAAATTAAACAAGAAGCCGGGGGCATTGAACACCGATTCACTATTGTATGCCTACATATAGTAATCTCATGATTTCATACTTCAAAATCCAAAGGTTTCTAAATTCAGTGTGCGTCCTACTTAGAATATATTTTCATAGAGGCTATTGCATACCTATCTTGCTAAAAATGTACATGAAACAATTTTTTAAGGTCAAAAATGGTCATGGGAACATGCTTTAGAACAACAAATTGCTAAAACACTAATTTAAACATGCAATCAATAACTTTATTATCCCACTTTTATTAATAACTCCAACTTTATATCGAGTACTTTTTTTATACGATAGAAATAAAAGTTTAATTAAAAATTGTAATTTTCTCCTCCCCCTTCCTCTCTCTTCTTCAAGATATCGAATTGCAAAAAATATGGACAAGATAAAGACACTGTCCATTTAATCGACTACATTGTATTCAAACATTTATCGCGTCTAGTATTACCAGTCGCATAGTAACAATTTGGCCAATTAAAGTCTGCACTTAATTACCGCCGACGTCATAAAGAAAAAGTGAAACTTGAAATACAATTTAAATTACTCAGGCCTTTTGTATTCGTTAAAAGTCAACTTACAAAGAGGAATATCTGCTAAAAGAATTGTAAAAAAATAATCTATGCATAATCTTTTTTCTTGTTTTGAAATAGAACGTGAAAAGGAATTTCATTTGTTAGGAAGCTCAAAGTGTCGAAAGGATTACTCGGTCGTAACCTCGATCTTGAAAGTTTCTTGTGTGCGTGTTATGTAAATACATGTGCGTCTCTCTGTAATACATGGACGAAATGAAGTTAACAGGTGAGATGGAGCCTAACGGAACGACTGAACGGTACTCTTTCTCCTTTTTTACTCTTCGCTCTCCCTTCCGTCTTTCTACGCCTTTACGTTCCTCTCTTTATCGGCCGAACCAAACAGCATCCTAAATCATCTACAGTACCGTAGCCTTGGCCCACTGAAGAAAGAAGTAGTTCTTCTCGTCGAGAAAGAAAAGTTCACTCGGTTAATTCAAAATTTATTTGTTCGTTAGATATCGATTAATTGGCCATCCATTTTACACATGAACCTTCTTTGGAGCAAATTTCACGTGTAAAAATGTTAAAACGAAATTGTAGATACAGGGCGTCGTACGAAAAAGTTATCGAAATTCTTAGATTATTAAATCGTCGAACAACCTTGCAAAAAGCGTGAGCTCGATTAACTTAAAAAAAGAAAAGATGTTTATCGTACATTTATTTGTCAATAATGTATGTTTACAAAAAGTAAAATTATCTATTTACGACAAGAAGCATCTTCTCTTGGAAAGAAATTTGGAATGCAGGAAGTTCTGAAAATACTACAACGAAATAAACGAGATCCAATGATAATCTGACGTGATGATAATTGGTGTGAAGTAAAAGTCTGCAAATAGATGGAAAGGAGGTTAAAAAAATGTTATATAAGTAATCAGCACAAAAGGTCGTCGTCCTTTTCATCGCTCCTTGTCATCGAAGGTAGGCGATCAAAGTTTATCGATTGTCACGCAAAACGAGCTCTATCGAATATTTGTGGCGTTACTCATTGTCCGCTGATGAATGTACAAAATGTGCTGATCTAGGTTTTGTTAGCCTTATCAGCGAAATACTTGTCCATCCTCCAATTTAAGTCACCGTCAACTACAACTGAAAATGGCCTAAAGCATTACCTTCAGGTAATCGCCAAATAAAGAACCCCGAACCTTTCCTTTTTGACCTGCTCTAACATTTTCTTCCTCGAGAAACGATTTGGCAAATGACCTGCCGCTTTCTGACCTGGGTTCGCTCGCTTCGACGTCGAATTTTGCTCGAAAAATTTTGGAATATTTTATGCTACGTGAGTTTGTCGCAAATTAAAACTATCGACCAGTTTTGACGTTTTGAAATACACATAAACTGGAGTAGTACATTACACACCAGTTCGTAATTATTAGGATATTTAGAAAAATTTAAGTAAACTGGAACGTACCATTAGGAAATTGTTAAAATATTTGAGAATTATTATTTTCCTTGGAAATCTCGTTAATTTATTACAATAAAATTATTGTTTTCTAGTCCATATCTGTCGTGTCTTTCGATAGCCATTTTCATTAATTTTGTACATTCGTATTATTATTGTATTTGATGTAATTCAATTCTATATATGCTACGAACGATCTTATAATACAGATTCAGATTTTCAATGGACATTTTCTTCCTAATTCGTATGAAATTTTTTCAGTAAGATTTACGTTATCAGCTTCAACACGTAATTATTATAACTTACTATGTTGTTGAGCCTTTGAAAGGTAGTTTTAATAAATTTTTGCTTATATATATTGGATCGCAGTCATGCATGTATTTTAATGCATTAAAATCATATTTTATGTAGTTTATCTAGAAAATCGCAAAATAATGCAATTCAAATTTTCAGACAAATCATATCCAAAACTCAACTGAAATACGAATATCTGAAACTTATTTGAAAATTATATAATCATTAATGTATTATAAAAATAGAGTGACAGGCTGTACAATCTATTTAGAAAAACATAAAATAAAGCTACATGAATATCAAAACAAAAAATTATCCAAATCCTAACCGAACTCTACATTTTATCAAACTGAAAAGAGTTTATCTTTACAGTTATTCTGTCTTACAGTCTTAAAGTTTCATATGTTTTATTCGATTTAAGAGAACACAGGGTAATATAACGCGAATATCAAAACGAATGATATTTAAATCTCAACCAATCGCAAACAACTAAAACTTTAATTTTATCAAGTTGTGAACAATTTATTGTTAATTTATCAACGATACACCTGTCGTAAAATTAACCAACAACGTATAAACAGGTGCTAGACTACAAAGAGTCGAACGGTACAACGATAAACAGGTAGTGAGCATAAAATCGACGCTTTGACGTACAATCCTTCTCCGAGGGTTGTAGAACTTGACGGTTTTTTCGTCTCTCGACCGCTGTAATACGTTGAAAGTGGTTGTTGAAGCGGAAATGCTTCATGTTTCAGACGGCATTCCTGACGGTAGCACTACTACCATTCAGACTGGCTGCAATTACGGCTCTGGTGATCATGGCCTGGCTCCTGGCTTGTTTAGGTCTTCTTGGATTGTCCGAAGAAGATCTACGTCGCGCACCTCTGACAGGGTGGAGACGGTAAGATACATCAACTTACCGTTACGTTTTTCTTCCTTGCATATATGCATATATATCATCTACGCATCATCTCATTCTCTGATGTTCAGTTTGTAGTCACAACTATCCGCGAGCATCGAGCATTTTATTTAACTTTTGCTTCATTTTCATTTAATGACCATATTCGTTTATTCTATTCTTATGCATGTAAAATGATGAGTTTCCGCTTGCTTCCATTACATTGTGTGCTTGTATATGTTAATTTATTTGATGATGTTAAATATATTCGCGCTTTTAGTCTTCAGAGCTTGTACCGATTATATGTCTATGATAACATTGCATTTGAAAATCACTGAAGAAAATTGAGTAATTTTTATTTTTTTTTTTTAATTTACTATGTTAATCGAGTTCGTGTTATCAAGATCGTTTCTTTTTTCCTTGAACACTTTAAAGATATTGACTATCACAATGTTAATTATGCTAATCGTAATAATAATTACTGTTATATAGCTTCCACCTTTCTTCATACAATTTTATGGATTTATCGTGGGTTTTTAGGAGGCTTACACTTTTGAGCCAGAGTTTCTTTCTTCAAATATATTGCATGAAAATACTACCTTCCAACTACCGAAAGATACTAAAATTATGCAATTAATAAAAATGAACTTACTATATTTCTCCATGCGTTCTTCATTCTTAGTCAGTCTTAGCTTTCATTTACTTCATACTCGCACAGCAAATTATATTTAGGTCGAAACGTTAGTATCATGCCGTCAGACAAAAAATACGCATATTCACTATTTATTTATATGTAGCACGAGCTTTAAGAATTATCCGGTCAGACGTTATTTTTAGATAAATTTTAATTTGATGAGACGTAACGATACGGAGTCACAAAGACAAAATTAGAATTTATGACAAACGGATGCAGTTTATAAGAAAAAATAATACGTAAGTTAATTTAGATCACTATAAAGATGAGCAATGTGCAATCGAGATGACGTGGGTCATATCAAACGTTTAATAAATCCGCAAGTTCCTCTAGAAATTACACAAAGTTTCTAAATCTCAAACTAAGATCATTTTCAACAGAAAATTTCATTTTCAATTCTTTTCTTTTATTCTTTATCTAACAGTTTTTCATGTAGTTTTTATCCTAATATTATAATTTATATTTTCCTGGACCAAATAGAAAGAAATACTGAGGCAATGAATGTCTGTTAAAATTTTCATGATTAAAGAGAGAGATAAGCATATGGTTCCTAGCGAAGGCGTATTATCGTCCAGACGAAATGATGAGGATAAATTGCGGAAATCCCTTGAAGAATTTTATTTCATGGTCATACACTTGAAATGATTGAAGATGTCCAGTGGGGAGAGAGCGTGAATGACCGCGGCGAAGAAACGAGCGAGGATACGATAAAAAGAATAAGTAACGGGAGAAAGTATGCGTCGGATAAGTAGTTCACGTCCGTTTCGGTATGAGCTTCGAATCGAAGTAATTCACAATACGCTTGCCTGAGATGTTTTCGTCGATCGTGTGTCATCATTTCGATTGTTCGATTGTTGCGACATTTAATCGTAGCAAGTAACGTTGCACTTCGCTTTGCTCACAATTCGAACGATACTTCGAACGAGTTTCGCGTGGGAATGTACAATAGATTTTTGAAAATAATTCGAGAAGTTTCATTCAGATAAACGGTACTGCTATATTATTATATTGCGATTAGAAATTTGTATTATTGATTATACTATCATTTTTATAGTAAAAATGAGAGCATTAGTTATTATTTTTTTTTGATAAAATTTAAAGAATGTAGAATACGATTCAATGGAAAATTATACCCACGATTATTTATTGTAATTATAGGTTTCGTTATTTTTTATTAAAATTTTAAATAATTAAATTTTCGTTACATGGTAATGACATTTGGAATTTAGTTCAATGAAAAGGAAGCGATACTTACGTTTATATTGATAATATTTTAGTTTTTTATGTTATAATTCTATCATTTCTAATTAATGACGAGGCTATAACATGAAAATTTGTTTCATTTTACTATGGTAATCATTTAGGTGCATTTATTTGGGTGTGCATAATTGTTTGGATTTCCATAGCAGAAAGTGTGTCAAACTGAATTGCAACTTTCATTAACACTTTCACACGTGGACATTGTTTAGAATAATAAAATCCTCCGTAAGAATACATGAAAAGGAAAAATATTATCGACAAATATTTGTTCACACGCAAATGTAATCGCATTTTGCATAAAACAATGATTATCCTAGCTGCTATTCTACTTTGCACGCCAAATATTAGATACATACCTGGCATTTATTATTAACTGGAAATGCAAACCTCCATGCACGATGTAGAAGTAGAATATTGATTTTATGTTTTATACGTTTTTAGGTGTAGCATACCATGTAGGTTATTAATCCTCTGAAATACATATTTGTAAATATCAATCCTCCAGAGATAATTAATCATCCGGACATTACTTTTCTAATTAAATAATAGACATTTAAAGGAATGTGAATAGCTCGTACTAAAAATATGTTCAAACGAAAAAAAGATCTATTTCCTTCCGAACTTGTAATTTGTATTATTAATTGCTTTTTACGAACGATTAAAATCTAAATTCTCAGAGTCTTTTAAATATATTTGAAGTCTATGATAAAAAGAGAAATTCAGTTATAAAGTAGATTGATAAAATAATTTCATCGGATATTTGAAATAAAGATCGAGTAAACATTTTTCTGTAAGCTTGACTCGTAGTCGGTGAAGCCAAAGTACACGCGATGATTTTCTTTATTCGTGTAATAATCAATATAAACGATACCTTAGATCTAACATACATCGCCGGTGCCTAGTTCCTGATAAAGAATTTAGTAACAAAGTATAGACTTGAGATTCGATGTAATCTTTAGGAAAGTAGTTCAATTGTCCTCTACATATTGTAGGAGAAATCTCAACTGGTCATAAAACGTATATACAATAAATATTCTAAAACTTTGTCCAATTTTGGTTTCACAATAAACATTTTTGTTTCGCAAATGCACTTGTTATCTTTCGTAGATGCTAACGACTGTGTATTTTGTTTATCATAGTAAGTCTTTCTTTTAAAGAAAATTATTATATCCTTATTTTCTTATCGCAAAAATTTTCAAAATAATTTGGAGAAAGGCCATGCATGTCTTGTAATATCAATATATCGAGTAGTTAAAATGCTTTGCATGTTACAATAAGTGCGAAAATATATTACGTGTACAAAATGAATTCATTTTGCCATTTACTGGAATATCTTCCTCCAATCAACCGAATAACGATTTTAATCGAAACAATATGCATAACCTCATTTCTACATCAGTTTAACTATTGGCTATAAATAATTTCATAAAAAATTTATTTTAATCAGCACAGTAGAATCTCGGTTACCAAAAGGAAAATAATAAATTTATACATGCATATCATGCAGTTTCTTCGCTAGAGCTACAAAAATCTTTAATCCACGACTATTCTACATTACTAAATTTCATTTGATAGAAAAGAAAAAAAAAAAGATATAAATAGAGGACGTTGTCGAATAATGCATGTTGTAAACGAAATTCTACTGAATTTTACGATCGTTCTGAATATCGTAAATTGGGAAATATAGATTGCACGATGTAGCAACTAGTAGAATTATATATACTAAATAATATTATTTAAATATATTTACTACAAACAAAAAAATGGAAAAAACAGAGATATGAGAATTATAATCTGCTGGATGATACGAGCATTGTTCATCTGCGGGGGATTTCATCACCTGAAGGTCAAAGGTCGTAAAGCGGAAACAAAGGATGCCCCCGTGTTAGCCCTAGCTCCGCATTCAAGCTTCTTCGATGCACTTCCGGTTGTTTACCTCGGCGGACCGAGCATCGTCGCCAAGGCAGAGATCGGACGCATTCCTTTTTTCGGAAGTAGGTCTCCTACTTTTTGCTCTGTCAAGCCACCAGAGTCGTTGTTCCATCTCGTGGTATTTCTTTAGCACTGTCAAAATTCACATTTCGCATCTAAAACAATGAAATAAGCTAAAGAACTATTGTTTTATAATTTTACAGTTCATTTACGAATTTGTTGCATTTTTTGCTTTTTTTTTTTACTTGACAACTAAATGTTAAGAACTGTGATAGGTATTAGAGATTAATAATAACGAGAATCCTTCAACACGATAATTTACCAAGCGTATAATGACATTGGTGAATCGACATAAGTTACAGGTTATAGATTTCTGTCTTTCTTGGAAATTTATAATTTTGCATTAAATCAACCGATTGGCAATTTGTAAAATTTAGATGTGCAACTTCGTTTGTTTGATATTCCAGCCTGTTGCTGTTATGTTAATAACTTGTGACTTGTAAAATTTCATTAATAATAGCCTGGGCATAAGAGGTCATAGCTTTCTATTTCCTTTCTTGAAAGACGCAACAATGATACTGTGCGAAACAGATTGGAGAATTTTTAAAATACAATTTTAAATAAAAGAAGAAAGTACGTCATTTGCTTGGCTCATTTTAAGAAACATGAAATGGTGGAACACGACTTTTATGCGTCTTATAATACATATGCAAATCTGCAGATCCTCTACCTTATTCTTATAAGTTGAATACTTGAATACGAACATATCCTTTCGTACTCGCTATTTTATATCGATACTTGGCAAAGAAATATGTTGAACTAGAAGCTCGTAAATTGAAAAGTTTCATTAGTATTCAAGAATCCTTGCAGTTTGTATCCGACGACCAAAGAATTTAGCTCAAAGTTAAAAAAATAAAGGTTCTAAAAAAAAACGAATTTTTAAATAGCAATTCGTAAAAATTTCGTTTGATTCAGTTTTCAATCGTATCGTTAAAACGATTTTACTTGCCTACATGTATTGAAAATTATACAGGATCATACTGCTCTTCAAATTTTTGGAAATGCGTAATGTTAATCATAGTAGACATATCAATTGCTAAACTATATATTTGTATACACATGCACAGTTGTGAAAACAGAAAAAAGCAGAGTTATCTAAATTAGGTTAACAGAGAAATGTACATATATATGTGGTGAATGGGAACATCTACATCGTCACTAACAAGCTATGGAATAATGGGCATACCTATGCTATTAACTGATACTATTTAACGTTCTAGAACACAGTTGGAACACATTATTTTCCATTGCGAGGTTCAAAGTGTTACACTTTTAATGCTTGACGCTACCAGCCGCTTCGTATATTTATTCATTCCTTTATTCTCTAATTATTCTATTTTTTAACTTTTCCTTTCTTTCTGTCTATACTTTAACACTGGAATTAATCAAATCGGCAAATTAAAACGACAAATTTCAGATTCTTCATTTTGACAATTATTAAGAACATGCAGATATTTTTGACGAAAGTCTTAATCCTCGTTCAATAACTTATAAACGTTATATTGTTATTTTTGTAGTAACACGGTAACTAGTACTTATCGTTCGAAACATTATTTTGGACACCAATTACAAATCAGTGATTCTAGTGTTAGAGTAATCTCAAAACTGGATGTACCTAATCGTTGCGTATAAAACAACATAAAAGTTCATTCTTCTCTTTTTAACCCTTTCGGGAATTCTTTTGGAATCTTCGAAAAAATTATTTTTTTTTTATTAACCTTCCAATGTACGAGTGAAAAGTAAATTCCAAGAAAGTTGAATGGAAAGAAATGAGAAAAAAATGGCACGACCTAATCGGCCACGACGCAATACGTGCACTGGATGGTTAATGATTAGGGCAATACTGAACAATTATAAGGAATATACGATGCATTAACTACAAACTTCAAAGATAACTACATTTATTGTTTCATTAATCAACAACTTATCAAAGTACAATGTTACGTATTTTCGCAACATAGAGGCCGAAAGGGTTAATTGCTTGGGAAAAAAGGAAAAAGTTTTCCGAAGTATATTTTCCTAGGCGTAATAATATAACAAATGAAAATTGTCGGTACTCGTAGAGTAACGAACTCACGGCTGCGTAAACTTTCTCGTTGCAGTGTCACGTGGCTCTCGGAGCCGTAAAGTTTCACTGTTGTGCAAATAAACCTGATCGTGGAATTTTCTGCTATAATAGGTCACTACAGCTCTACCTATTTGAGATAAAAAGTGCTTGATATATTTTCAGCTCTGTCTACTTTGATGCAATGAGCTATAAGAACCGTGTACCATCGAAAAATGCGATATGATCGCAAAGTTTATATTAGCCAAAAAAGAAAACTTTTGTTTATGCTAAAATTATCGCCAGCTAACTTTCAATTTACGTTTATCGTTAGTTCTTGTCGTGGGTAACTTTACGCTGGTACAATATTCAAGACGTTAATTGGCGCTAATTATATATTTGCACCGATGAAACTGTAAATCACTTCCGTAGAATATGCAACTGAGAGTTCGAGCGAACGAGCACGCGACAATTTTGGATATACATATATACATATACGCAATGAATTTCTGCATGCTTTCGAGCCCATTAATATAACGAGACGATGATTTTCAACGTCGCTAATGCTGCTCGAGATTTCCACAGTTACCTTGTCTTAGAAAGTCGACTCGAAGAAAAGAGCAGAGTAACGTGGCCCACAGAAACTTCGAGCAACGTTACATGTAAAAATCCAGGCCGCGAAATTCTAAAAAGCTGCATTGTCTTTTTCGATCTTTTGGCTATCGACTCTTCGTTATTTGGCTAATAAACTGCAAAAATTGTTACGATATTAAATTTTGTACGATACGATCTATCAACACCTCCAGAATGCTTCTGTAATAAAACCGTTTGAAACCGGGGTTTCACACCAAAAAGGATTATCTTAAATATTCATAAATTTATTTATATAGTATCGTTCTTTTCTCTTGCGTTTTTATCGGTGAAAACGGGGAAAAAGAAACAATGTTCGCCTTATCAATATCAATATCACCGTAGCGCCAATGAAATACAAATAGTCAAATCAGGATCAACGAATCTCATCCTAAATTCTAAATTTTTTGTCACCAACGAAATTCCTTTGTATAAAAATACGTTGCATGAAAAAAGAAAAAAAAAACAAAAACGAACAAAAAGAGAAAGATATGAAATTATCACTTTTCGAGTGAGCTCTTCGATAATCTCTTAAACAATCCACTCCGTTCAAACGTTCGATTGATAAGCGATCAATGACAAATATTCAGCTTGTATTAAAATTTGGAAAAATAAGAAATAAACGTTGAGCTCGTTAAGAGCGTCTAACGTCCAAACGATGTGTTCTCGAGGCTGAAATCTCGAGACGAAATAAATAGAACGCAAGAAATCGCGTTAATGTAATTGGGATTCGTTAACCATGCTCGATTGAAACCTGCAGCAAAATAGTGCCCTGGCTGTGTTTTATGGGCCGGCTGACATACCAAGCAGGAGGAATGAGAATCATTGTGCGTGGAAGACAGGCGACGAGGGCGGAAGCGCCGATTTTAGTGGTTGCACCCCATTCGACCTTCATGGACGGAGGGATCGTCTACATAACCGGGTTCCCTTCGATCATCGTAAGACGAGAATCAGGATTGAACCCATTTATCGGAAGTATGTGCAAATTATTGAAACGATTTCACGCTCGCTTTCCACGATTAACCCTCTCCGTTAACGGTAGACTAACCGTGGTTGTCGCAACACTTCCGTAAAAGCGGTTGTTCGATAGATCGATGGTTTTAACGAAAACAGTTGAACTAACCGTTTGTAGGATGAAACATAAAACTTGTAACGCACAAACTATTAGAGGTTTTTCTGCGTAAATTCGATTTGATATAGACGATGATAGGGGTTACGTTAGAGCGTTAAAGAGAAAAGTTAGAGACTTGGATGCTTCGTGATACTTAATTCATTGAGAAAAGTAGAAATATTTGATTATGTTATTGAAAGAAAGATGAAATTAATTCTTTTACGAGAGGGAAATTTAATTTTTTATGTGTAAATAATTTACGTTTATTGAAAATGGGTTAAAAATTAATTAAGGAAATAATAAGGAAATATTACATATTAATTTAAAAAACTTAAAAAAGGAAGAAGTATCGTATCATGATAAAAGATTGTCGTTAATATAACGGAGATATAAGATTACAGTAATAATACGTTTACCTGCAATTCGAAGACAACGTTCGTAGACGTGAAATTTCTATTCATTTGAAGTTTTCTTTCACCTCGTGGTGTACACATTTCCCATTCATTGTTCTAACTTAACTACGTTAACTAACGTTGTTGTGGTGCAAATTTAGCTCATTAAGTATTTCTACAAGACTGTATAAAATTATATTTTACACCGAAGCTATTAATATTAGAACCCACATCGATTAAAACGCTCTTTATTCCTTTTTCTCAAAGTTTTCTTCTTTTTTCAATACACCGCATAGTTTTGATATTTTACAGTTTTTCCATTGTTTTCATCATGAAAATTGATTTATGTATTACTGTCAACTATATCGACAGTCTCGTTTACTTATAAATAGAATCGATACGAATACTTATGTTTTGAGTTTTCGGTTCCTGTATTTCGTCTCATTATCTTGTAAAAGAATACGACTCACACTTGAAAACCTCTATTAGTTTAATTGGAAAATCATGAAGTCTTCGAACTTTGATCAAAAGGATGCCCAACCATTTCAATAAGAAATATTTTACCGATACCTAGCAGTAATAAAAGTAGTAGTAGTAATAAAAAGACATAATAGTATAATGATTTGATAACATAAACGTTAAAACTTTTCAACTGTTTTATCGATAGCTTTAATGAAAGTTTTAACGCCTATTGTATGCAAATATCACTGGTAATTTAATGGTTACTTGTACAAATAACGCTTCAAGTGTATCTTTTATCAATTGGAAGAAATTTCCAAAAAAGATAAATTTAATAATAATTTCTTTATGGATTGTCCCATTCGCCACTATATTATCTAGAAATGAAATTTTTTTTTTTAATAAAAAGAAAAAAATTCAGGTTCAAAACATAGCACAGAAAATATGATAAAAAGTAAAAAGTATTATAAAATACGCAGTTTTTATTCACTCTTCTTTCTACATAAATAAAATTTATAGAAAGTAGGTTTCTCTACAGCATATGAATTGCATAACAAATATTGATTTAGGAGTACTACGTTTCCGTTTGTTACATTATGCACTTTTTTATGATGTACTCACAGAGCTTATCAACTATACACAACCGGTCTATGTTTGGAGAGAAGATCCGAATTCACGGCAAAATACTATCAAGGAAATTATCGAAAGAGCTACTTCAAAAGAGGATTGGCCACAGGTAGCCCTCATAAAAATAGTACCTTTATTAAAAATAAGCTTATGAACTCGCTGCAGTCGCTTATTTTCTAAAAATTACTCTTGATATTATGATCCGCATAAATTTTTCAAGTACAGTAACGTAACGTATAATTTTTAAATTAAACGTATATTTTTTTTATTAATTTTATATATAATTTTTAGGTATAATTTTTTTTTAAATTACATAGCGCTCTAAATCGAATTGCAAGGTAATCGTTCATCTGCAACAAAAATTAAAATTAGCATCGGTATTAGTGTTATTATTTGTTAATTAGAAACATCTTAAGAAATACCTCGCTTGAAAATGTGTACAATCTTTTGAATCTCGCGCAATAAAGTCTCATCTTCGATCCCTTATTAGAAAATATTTAAATCAAATTAACAATTTTCTTCTACAGGTGATGATATTCCCGGAAGGTACTTGTACAAATCGATCGTGCCTTATTACTTTCAAATCAGGTGCATTTTACCCTGGTGTTCCTGTTCAGCCAGTCTGCATCAGATATCCTAACAAATTGGACACCGTAACATGGACGTGGGAAGGTCCTGGGGCGTAAGCGTCTTATTCTAAATGTCTTTTTGTAATTAAGATTACTAAATTGAATATTTTAGAAATTAAACGGAAAGATCTCCTGACATTCTGTTTATCAAAATGTTAAATTACAAAAATTTTTATTTCAGATTAAAGCTACTGTGGCTTACATTGACACAACTGAATAGCAGTTGTGAAATAGAGTTCCTCCCTGTTTACAAACCAAGCGAAGCGGAGAAAACAGATCCCAAGCTTTATGCAAATAACGTGCGACGTCTTATGGCGGAGTGAGTACATTTCGTTACTCCAAACAAGTGTTTCTCAATTCTGAAAAGTCATTTAACTTGTCCGTGTTTGACTTAAGTCGAATGTTCATAAGTTACTAACATGTTCAACGATAAAATCTAATAGGAAAATTAATCTAAAATCTATAAATAATCTAATGAATTCAAACTTAATAGAAAAAGAAATGAAAATGAAATCTGTATTTTTTAAAGTACATTGTTAAAAATGGAATTTTATTTATTTTTTAGGGCATTACAGATTCCCGTGTCAGATTATACGTATGACGATTGCCGAATTATTAGCAAAGCTCATCAGCTAAACATACCACGAGCATCCATCATAGTGGAAGCCCATAAACTTCGTAACAAACTCGGGTATGTCGTTGAAACCAAATACATGTGTATAGAAAAATACAAATATATATCATATAATTAATCTTGCAATATATTTCCACAGTTTGGTATCGGCCAAAACGGAAGAGGAGTTAGTTCAGAAGAAAACAGAGAGATTTAACGAAGAAGTTAATTTGCACGAATTTGCGCAAATCCTCAGAATAGACGAAAAAGAGCCTGTTACTCAGCAACTATTTCGGATACACGATAGGGTCTGTATCACTTGTCATATCCTCTCTTAATTAAATTTTGTATACGATTGTTAAAATAGCTATGCTCCGTTTGTAATTCTCCAAACATTCTTTATAAACGTTTCTCATTGTGTATCATATATAGGTACATAGTTCATTGTGTAATTCTAATATAACCAATATTTCACTTTTTGTTATACACAACGCATCACTTACTCATCCTATAACTATTCCAGCATGGAAATGGTAAAATAGATTTGGAAGAATATTTATTCACGGTGTTAGCTACAACAACCGCAAACTCGGAGCTAGACAAAATCGAAACAGCGTTCGAAGTAAGTACCAATAAGAAATAATCTTCTAAATTATTTATCTGCTACATATACGTATTATTTACGTCATAATCAACAGGTATGTGGTACCAAGTCATTATCTTGTATCAATAAAATGGAATTAAGGAAGGCTTTAAAACTCTCATTAAGTACGCCAACGGAAGAATCTGATAAAATTTTTCAGAATGCAAAGATCGATTTTGCTGACACAACAGTAAATTTTGGTATGTTTTACTTAAACCAAGCTGCTATATTAAGATAGAAAGTTATCTTGACTTTATAACAGTAATTACTTTGTTCTCTATTATGTTTGAATAGAATTCGTACTAGCAGCATTATCAGCAAGAGCAGAATACTGTCATATATTCGCTGGTAACCCCGAGACGAGGAAAAAAACTATTTGAGAGTATTTCATCAACTCGTTCCATGCTCATCGAAGATACAGAACACACCGTGTCTGTGGCAGGCCGCTTCTCAATCAGGCATGCTCCAGCCCTGTATAAATTTGTTCAATTCTTGCTGATATTACTACCCTCTCAACGAATAGATAGCCATTTTTATTTAGTATTATTATCGTTGACGAAGCAAGAAGTGTCGTCTTCGTGAGAATTAAACAAGCGACGTACGGAACGAGAAGATTATATACCGATCACTAAAAAGTCGCGTTAAACGAGTCTGGCGTTTGTATAGCACGAATTTTCTTCCTTTTTTCTTTTTCTTTTCCTTAAATCCTAGAAGAAGAACTTATCTCGTACGAATGAAGTCAATTTTCGAAAGGAACGTTAAAATACAGAGTAAAAAAGAAAGCAAGGAAGGAAAATGATACGTATTTATTATTTAACTCGTAATGATGACTTAACATTGTAATGATTTTTTATTTTACTGCGATTTAATTTATGAAAATTTAAACTTTTGTATCGTACCATTTTTTCAATACAAGAATTCATATTGCAAAAAACACGTAGTTATAGAAATATGAAAAAGAGGGAGACAACGGTTGACTTTTTTTTTAATTTATTGCGCAGTTCATACGCATACGATAGTTGTGATATAGTTTTTTTGTTTCGTTCGAATAACAAGGCATAATAAAAGAGAACTACTATGTATTTTCATTCACAGATATACACTTATCGTTGTTACTCACGTAGAGCTTACTGAAAAGCTTTCTTCCCTTTTATTAAAATGTCACGTTAAAATTCAAAGTCATGTACATAAATAGTATTACACCGAAGGTTTCTTAGACGTAAGCAAGTTCCCCAAATCTAACCCGTGTAAAAATTACGAATCACGGCGGGAAAATTGTCCATGCAAAGTAAAATTAGATTTAGAACTATTATCTAGATTGCTCAGGGTATCGATTAATTCGGACGCTATTGAATGTTTCGCGCGTTATATCGTAATAAAACGTACGTGGCCAACAGTTGGCGAGTCATCGATTCATACAAACATAACCAGAGTTTCTAATATGTCTAAGAAAACCGAATATGTTTAGGACAATGCATTTAGAATAAATATACTATAAAATTTATTCTTTGCACGGTAATGATATATGCTACAGTATTTAATATTTAATAAACGTAAATACATATGCATGTATACGGACGTATATATGTACATATATGTATGTAAAATAACGATAATACATTGATCGTGAGATACGAAGTAAATTATTGATCATTGTATATACACATATATATACATATATACGTATACATGGATTATATACATGTAATGTGTATCAACATATATGTATATACGGGAAATTTAATTGTATATATATATAGATACAATAAAATATTCTTACAAGATATGATCTATTTTAAATAAATTTGATTAATTTTTTTCTTTCTTTCGTTTACAGTGAAGAAGATAATATTACCCGATTTATATTTATGTAACCGATTTAAGTACAAATATACATACATATGTTCTAATTGTAATAGATCTATAATATCACACAAAATGCTTAAACGTGATAAGAATAAAGACTATTTTGCTTTATAATATCAAACAGTAATACAAAATGAAATTGTCTCTTCCGACATTCAACGCTTAATGATCACAACCGATTTCTTGCACAGTTAATTTACCTATAATTATTTTTTTTATATAATTTAAGATATAGCAAATACTCTTAAAACTTTACTTTTAAATTCGTAGTCGTGTTATGGCAGAACATATTTGAAATTTTTTTTAGTAGGAGCACGATAACGTTATACGGTTCATAAATTATCGGCGTTAGTAAGTGGTGAGATTCATTTTAATAAATAAACTATAATGTCACAAAATATAAAATAACAAACTATAACAACATTCTACTTATTACGATGCCTTGAAAAAAATGACGATATAAAACATTGCAACTATTTTAGTATTTAACGTTATACTTAGTTGTGCAGTTAAAAAACAAAATTAATATACTATTGACTTTTCTTCTATCTCCAAACATTTAGATTTTGTAATTTACGTGATTTAAAATTACATTTTAAAAGGCACACACATCATTACAGCAATATTCAATAATAATTGTCTTCGAACTTATATGTATTCCGATTATAATGAGTAATACTTACATAATATTATATCCTGATTGGTGTAAATGTTGTGCATCGCTTGTACCGTTAATCGTATAATACATATGCATGCGGTAAGTACAACAGAAATTATGAATAAATAAAATTTGAAAACAATGAAAAGGGAATATAGAATTTTGAAATGATAAAAAGTAATTTGTGATAAAAAGTAATAAAAGTATTTGTGTACAAACATGAATACAAAAAAAGATCTTACTTCTTTCGAAAGATACTTGACATACTTGGTGAACTAGTCTTTTGTTGAAATATTTTGCTCACTCTTTGTCTCATGTCTTCTACACCTTGTCCTACATTTACTGTAGCCATTGATAATGAGAGGCCAGAACTCATTGATAAGGACCTGAGAAAACGACAATAAACAATCCACTGCAAAATTATTTTCAAAATAAACAGGTTGTGTATTTACCTCTCCATTGGTTTTGAAAGATCCTGCCTAGATTCGGCTTCTCGCAAAAGTGACCGAACAGCTTCCTTCTGTTGAGGTAAATATTGATTAACCAATTGTTCAAGATATTTCAATCCCGGCAGTAACACGCCAGAAACACACTGATTACTCAGTGGACAATAAACCAAGACAGAATATGCTTCGACCAAAGCACTAATGAGATCGATCTTGCGGCCTTGTTGCAACGCTGATGAAGTTATCCCCATTAATTGGGTAGCTATAACTATACAGAATTAAAGACTTTAATTTCACGTGTTAAATATTAAAAATGCAAATTTTTATAAAAACTTACCATCTTCTATATAATTTTGAGGACAATTAGGGGCAATAAATGCTAATGTTGAAACCAGTGGGAGTGCTAAAGTAGGCGGAACACCTTGAGGTTCTTTAGCAATGGTTTCTAAAGTTAAACGTGCTTTATCACGCATCTCTCTCACTTTACATTCCGTTATTAAACGACCGAGAGAAGGAATTGCAGCAGATCGAACAGTTCTAGAAGTATGTTAACTATGACAAATGTTCATATTGCTTCAAAATAGATAATTGACTTAATTAATTTAATTAAATGGTTTTATTATTATTATTTTAGTATTAAATAGTTAATTTGAAATAAACGAAATATTTACAAAGATATCTTACATATCAGGATCATTAACGAGCGTAACAATTGCAGGAACTACCTTAGCACTTGCTAACCGATCGGAAACGTGAGCTATTACACAACCAAATAATGTTGCGGTTGCACATCTTACAATGGGTCTTTGGTGCACTACCCCTATAAAAAAAAAGTATGGAAGACAAAACTTGATTACTAAATTTCTAATTAAAAAAACAACAAAATTCTATCAAAACTATTTGATAAAACTAACCATCCCATAAACCACTAAGGACGTATTCTTGCATATGTTCCTGAGTACATAACATAATGATTCCGATCTGTAAACTAGTAATACTGGTGCCACTCATAGATAAAGCAACAAGGAACTGTTTTAAAGACTTAGAAACATCTATACCGTTTAAAGTGGACAATATAATTAAATATGTTGGGATTAACGTCAAACTCATATTTTTTTTATCTGTTGCAAGAGTCGTTAATTGTTGCTCAAGTTCAGTTACTTCGGATACGACTATCGGTTGAATCTAAAATATAGAAGGTTGTTAATTATGTCCGTGATATAATATAATAATCAAACTTCATTAAAATATCAAATTTACCCGCGTTTGCGTGATATATCGCCCAAAACCCAAACATAAAGAATGAATATATGTTAAAAGAGCATTTAAAATGGTCTCCTGTGTACTTTCAACAGATTTTACCATTTCCAAAATGTCCAATACTCTGAAAGTGTCAATTGTAAGTATATGAAAGTATCGATTGAGAACTTAAAGGAAAAATATCAAGTACAGTGAGTTTGTAAACCACTCTAATTCTCCCCATGAATCATTCTCCCACGTATTTGCAAAAAACGTATTTAGAAGAGATCCTATATCTACATCTCCATTATAAAATAGCTTTGGATTAACGATATTGGAATGACACAAATTCAGGAACACATCAGCTGCATAATAAAACATATGTAAAATTTTAAATGTCACAATTATTTAAATATTTTCTATACGCAAATATACGATATACTCACGTAAATCGGATGGTGTTCCATGCTCAATATAAGATCTAACAGAATCAGTATCTGCAATGCAAATAACCATATGTGGAAGTAAATACTGTAATACCGCGATTGATGATACTATTCTTCCTTCATCAACATGATCTTTATTAGGCGAATGTTGAGAATACCCAGACTTTAAATGACTTTTTACTTTAGATATTATACGTGGTAATAAATGTGTTTGTAATCTTTTAAGACAGAGTGCCCACTGGGCTAAAATTGGTAAAAGCAAAGAGGATGCAACGTCAACGACGATAGATGACGTGTCATGAAGTGCCGTTAATGCTAATTCTTCACACTGTAAAAATAAATATCATCGATACGATACATTTAAATCTCTATTAAACGTTAAGTAACTTCTCTTTTTATATCGCACCTGAAAATATTTATCAGGATCATCCATTAAAGCTATCAACAGTGCAAGACTTCTCACTACACTAGCTCTAACTGTTGGATCTTTATCTTCAAGTAACATTTGCTGAAGCATGGAGAGCATTAAAGAATTTCTTATCCCAACTGACATGTATGGAGCTAATACAGAACAGCACTCAACAGCTAACAACCTTTTCTCAGGATACTTATGCTGACTTTGTTCCCAACAAATGGTCAATATTTCTTCACCTTCCATTGGTTCATCTTCAAGTTTAGCCATAGCAACGAAACCTAGTATTAAAAGGAATAAATAAAAAGACATTTCTACTTAAAATGATTATATCATCAGTGATAATTTGCATTAATAACTAACCAGCTAAAATTAATTGCCTTTCATCTTCTTGTGGCCTTTTCTTTAGATTGAATAACATTTGTAATAATTTTTCCCTTTCTGTAGAGTCATTATGAAGTCGAATTGCACTTAACATTAATGGTATTACCTCTTCGCGTTTATTTAAGATAACATTCGGTACGATGCGAGGTAACGTTTGTGCTAAAATATGAACGAGAGTATCGCGCGTAACTCCATTTTTGAAAACTTCTTCTGCTGCCGATATTACAGAACTTGGAACATTTACTAAACAATGTGATATTACTTCCATTTTAAATTTCAATGGTAAATGTCTGAAAAATACTTATTTTTTATAAAATATTTCTATATATTAAAAAAATATGCACGTTATTGAGAAAAAATACAATACCTAGATGGCGGATTTGGAAGGATGGATGATCCTTCAGTAACGTCCACCCTAGGCAATTGAATTCTAGTCCATTCTTTATCTCCAGGATCTGTTTCACCAAGACTAACAACAACAGAAACGCTATCGTCTTCCTCGGCTTCTTGAGTCACTGTCGACGTATCACGAGCTGGAGTTTCAAGGAGTTCAAACTTATCTGGAGTAGTAGAATTCGAATTTATCGTTTGTATCGTTCCGCTGCTACCTTGCTACATAGAAAGTACATCTATAATAGGAATCTAGAAAATAAATCTTTTTAATATTTTTGTACACGAATTTAGTTTATACCTTAATTGGATTTTGAGATAGATTTTCTGAAGTGGCAATAAATTGTTGCAAGTCCAACCTTTCTTGTTCTAATAATGCAGTCTGTTGTTTAAGTTCTTCTACTTTTTTTACCTGTTAATGATGCTATTTTTTAACAAATCATCCATACAGCACATCATACCAGAAGGTAAAGTTTCTCATAAATACGATCTACAAACCATTTCTTTGAACTCATCCTTCTCTGCTTCTGTTTCTGGTTCTAATTCACAGAAATCAGTTTGCACACCAACACTTACAGAAGGTAATTTATCATATCCATTTGCCTTCATATATTCCCTATATATTTGTAATAATTCTGCTGGTTTTGGGATATTCAACCCTACATCTTGCCAATCTTCAAAATCTTGATTTCCATTTTCATCACTAAATGTAATTGATGTTAATTTGTAAGAACTTGCTAACAGGTATTCATTAACAAGAAAATTTATAGCTCTTTGTTCATGAGGTTTTATGGGTGTTCCAGTAACAAGATGCTTATCAGAGCATTTGTCAGGTGTAGTCCCTTCTGACTCTAAAATATTAAAATAAATATCAGTTTTTATGTCATAACTGATGTTATGAAATTGTAATAGTCAAACTGAAAGAAACCTGTTACTACAGTGAGATTTGCACGAAGAGCAGAAATACTTTCCCTGGCCTTTCTTAATTCAAATTCTAGAATTGCTACTCTCTCATCAACACCTGCACCATCTTCTGAGTATCTGGTCATATCAAGTGAGTCTAAAGTAGCCTGACTAGAGGACCTAGCTAATAAATTAAAATTCAGATATTGTATTACTCTTGCAATATTTTACGAAATTAAATACGCAATTTACTTGAAAAAGTGAAATATGCACACAAATATAGATACATATGAACAAATAAGCAAGCTTTAATATTTAACCATAATTTTCTTTATATTTTTAATTAATCTTTTTGTAACATAAAAATGAAGAATTATTACAATATAAATACAATGACAAAAATTTATTTTAATATTAAATTTTTGTATTGATTTCTATTAATTTCTTATTTATTTTGATTATTTACAAATTTGTATAAGAAAAATAATAACTCCTGTAATATATATTTTATACATACGCATAGGAGTATATGGTTCTGGCTTAATACTTTGACTCTCAAAATGATTGGGGTTTGAAAAAAATTCTCTTAAAATAGGTAATTCTTTTCCAGCTTCGCATAGTTCTGCGTGTAATTCCAAGGCCGTTAATAAAAGCTTTTCATTTAAAAGCTTGATAGCAATTTCTTCATATGATATCGTTGGTTTTGCAGTCGCACACCCTAAAATAATAAGTAAAAATCCAATATTATGACATTCTCACGACAAGAATGTCACATTATTAAAAATTAATATAGGATAATTTGTTTGCCCTAACGTTTGCCCGATGACGTGTATATATTCTATGGTACCAGTGACACAATTTATATTCGTTAAAAGCACGTTTTTATTTCAAATTGTGATTTTGTATAATACGCAAATATTATTTAAAAAATAGAAAGTGTAAACTTTTTTTCATAAAATTAAGCTACTAAAAAATATTTATTACCTTTACTGTCTGTAGACAGAGGATCTCTAACCTCTTGTGTAGCACCAGCCATAGCTTTCACTTTGTTCGAACGTTAAGAGAGAATGACATGTCCATCTAGGTTGATGAATAAAATAGTAACCTACTCAAGCGCGTGCCATGCTTTCATTAATTTGATTAAGTATATTAATAGAAATCACTTGACTCTACGCAACACAGCAGAGCATTTAAGATGACAACAAAGCCATGTTACCCTCCGTGATGTCAGTTAGTAAACTAGCGCCTTTGAACTGGCAACTATGAACACGTGAATTCTTAAAAGATCTCTCGCAATAATGTATTTAACTATTTGTATATCAGATTAACATAAATTTATGCGACTAATACTACATTATAAAATTCAATTAGGTCAAATTGTTGAAGGATCGAAATAATGCATAATTAACTCCTCTTAATAAGTAAAATTAAATTTCCGTTCTTTTTGTAAGCATTTTGTATAATATTATAAAACGAGACAAAACTTAAACCTCTAGTTTTTAAAAAATATTTAAATAATTTATAAAGGTTCTAGTTCCATGGTACACTGAATAACACATAAAAGGTATAAATTCTTCAACATACACATGTACTTCAAAAACATAGTTCTTTATCTTTCTCAGTACAAGTTTGAAGCAATTTGAATATCAATAATTTCTTAGAAAAATTACAAATAAAATATAATTATAAGGAAATAAATGTGTATAAAATTAATACTTAAGCAGAACAAGTATTACAGATATAAGTGTTTTTGTATTATGTTACACTTAAAAGTCTAAACGATCCTGTGGCTTGCTGCACATGGAAAAACCTAACAAAGAATAGGGTCTGAAGTGTACCGAACTACGCTTTAATTTATTACAAAGTCACATTTATTAGTTCAGCTCAGCTATCTCAGCATCATCAGTAATACGAACCTGTTGTTCTATATACAATCTACCTTCTGCGCGTCTTTTTTCAAATAATAATTTTTAATAAGTAATAATAGTAGTAATAACGTGTCTCAAATTTTTTCGAAATATTTTTCAATTTTTTTTCTTTTTTGCTTTCGCCTCGTTGATATTTTTATAAGTGTGCTGAAAAATCGGTATAAATGTAACTACTAAAGGAGTAATATTTTACCGTAATAATCATCGTAGCTTAGAGAAAACTCGGAAGGACTGTAACACCGCTTTATGTTATCCTATATTACTATTGCAACATTATTAAAGTTGGTTCGTTTAGATATATGGTCATCGAAAACCATTTAGAAACAAGATTGGCCGAACGGTCCATTCTAAGTAACTAATACGAAATTATTAACATTTTATTCCTACAATTCGTTCAAGCACCATTGGCTGTTAAATATATGAGCGATTGAACAAATTGGATTTGATTACGTCTATAATTATTACTTCGTTCTTGTTTTACTATCACTGATAGATACTACTTTGTAAATGTCGATAATGAACTTTGATCGACCCTAGATGCTAATATTAATTCTTACAACTAGATCACTACCGTCGATATCATCAACGATGAGTTTTTTTTCGTTAGTCTTGCCGTGTTTCTTGGTGTTGGTAGCTACGACACTTGATTCGTATTGATATCTTATTTTCTTAAACTTCTATTTATTTTCTATCATCACGTCATATAATTAACAACTAGTTTTAATTCGAACAATGATTTTTTTCGTTATATACCAATATATTCAACTGTCTCAGCAACCAACGGTAAAGTCAAAAACAGCATAAAATTCATATAAAGTATTACAGGTCTTCCAGAATTTTTCTAAGTTATAATTATTTTATTATATTTTTTCTAACCAGAAACCGCCATCTCCAGACTTCACTCAGTTTGGGATCAAGAGACACAAGGCGGTGTAGTACTTTTTTTTTTGATTGGTATCAATCTAAATCTAGTATTTGGACGAAGTGCGAGGATGGGTCGTGCGTGCTTTTGCTTTCTAAATCGAGCGTGCAAATCTCATAAAATCGTTTTACTTCATTTAGCCACAGATAGCTTACTTTCGTATTTTCTTCGCCAGTTAATAATTTATCTTCGTTAATTCATTTGATACATGTGTACTAGTCTTGAAAAAAAAAAGGAAAAAAAGAAACAAAAATACGAATGTCGCAATTATGTATATGAATGTGTTCATGTTTGTGTGTGCACATATCAACATGTGTGTGAACGATGATTGGAATTTGTAGAGCAGCCCTGAGAAAGAGCGATTGACGCGCGTGGAAATAACGTGTAGGTGAATTAAGGCATGTTGCCTGTGTGAATTTGATCTGTATGAGAATGAACGTTTCATTGAACATGTGAATTTGGGAATTACTTATTATTTACTTTTTTTTTCTTTACGTTTACTTTAACCTCAAGTCTTAAGGGCTGTGTGACGCGAATCTGCACACCCGTGCCTCGAATTTGTATACAAATGACAACCTTCAACACTAAATATCGATACTTCTGTAAAGAAATAATATCCGATCAATGACAAATTACAGTTCCAGTAAGATAAATATATATTTTTTTAATAAATATACTGAACTTACCGTCAGGCAACTCGTATAGTTTTCTAGGAAGAGAGGCAAAGTAAGAATGCCTTAACGCTTCTTCAGCTCCAATCCGTTGATCCGGATTTAACTGCAGAAGCGACGATGCCATACTATCACCTTCGGCAATATCATAGAGTCTAGGAAATGAAAGACCCAATTTTCGTGGAGGATAGAATCCCAGTCTATGTGGTTTATATCCTGGCAGGTGTGTGACACCAGGCCAAGTTTCTTCAGTAGGAGTACCCAATACTTTGAATATTTTATCAAGTTGGTCGTACGTACAGCGTACACCTGGGAATGTTGGTTCACCAGTCAACATCTCCATAAATATGCAACCTACTCCCCACATATCAAGCGAGGTAGAATACTCTGTGGAACCCAAAAGAACATCAGGTGGCCTGTACCATAATGTCACAACTTCATGTGAGTACGTATGTGACGGTACAGATTTAGCTCTCGCTAAACCAAAATCTGCTAGTTTAAGTTCTCCTATTTCACTGATTAACAAGTTTTGCGGCTTCACGTCTCTATGTAATACTCTCCTAAATTAACATACGATAAATTAGTTATTAATATTAAACTCGAAAATCTTAAATTTATATGTACGCGTGCCTTTACCTGCGGTGACAATACGCCAATCCTCTTAATAATTGAAATAAGAATAGTTTAACATTTCGTGGATCTAGACCACCATTACCGCTTCCATACCTCTCCATATATTGCGATAGATCAGTATGAACATATTCAAAAACAAAAGTAAGAGTCTCGCGCGTATGAATTATATCGTGTAAAGTAACGATATTGCTATGCTTCAATTCTTTAAGAAGGCTTGCCTCGCGGATGGCAGTAAATGGAGCACCTTCTTCCTCTTGTAGTCTAATTTCTTTAAGTGCCACCATTTGATTTGTAAGATGACTATAGCCTTTGAACACTGTGGCATACGATCCTTCCCCTAATTGTTCCAGTTTTATATAAGCTTCGGATTTACCGAAAGGAGAATCTCCCTGCGAATATAAGCATAAACACTTGTTAACACTAAAATGTTGAAAGAATATAAGTAAATATGAGTCTAGCATTACCCCAAATGCTGAAAATCTCTTGGTTCTTCTAGGAGGTGGATCTGGCCCAAGGAAGACCTCTGACTTGGGTCGTGGTGGACGCCGAGGTCTTAAGATTACTCTCGCTTCTTCACGTATATCCTCGTCGAGAAGCTTGGAATCACTAGAAACGGAAAGCTGCCGATGCACTCTCTCATGGTCGCCCACACCTGTCCATTCTATGACATCCAATTTCGTCCTTAAAACTTTCTTTAAAATAACAGCAATAGGAATCCACGTAGAATCATAATCCCTCAATATTTTATTAATACAAAAAAATTTTAGTGTATGTGCAATACATATTTAGTAAACAATACATTATAATGGGTCAATTTAATCATACTACTGGTTTCTATTAACTACTAAAGTAACAAATATTTACCACAGATATCAAACCCCGATGTAAATGTTTTTCATAACAGTTATCTATTTAACATGTTATGACTTCAAAAAAAAGATGGTATGTAGCTTCCTGATAAGTGCCAATGTGCACTATAAAAACTTAGTTTGATAAATAGAGTTATTCGTTAAACTATTTATAGTCATACCATATATTATAAAAAATATAATATTTTCTTTTATAATAAATAAATTTTGCACTTACCATAACGACGATCCTTATCTGCAGGTATATTGCCGTTTGGTTCTAAACGGTCTAGGAACTCCTCGGAATAGCCATTATATGGCAGTTGACCCCTGTTTGCAGCATCATCAGCCTCTTCTTTTGATATTGCTAAAATAGACAAATCAATAATTAATATTTATTAATATCAATAATTTTTTAATCAATAATTTTGATAAACTAATATTAAAAACATTTTTTATCAATCTTTACTATACAATTCAATATAAGAAATAGATAAAGTAAAAAATGTAAATAAAGATCAGAGTAGCAATTACTTAATTAACTTGGAAGTACATGCGATAAGCAATATTATTTTACAATACAAAACTAATACCAATGATAATGAAATTATATTTGTGGAACCTTTTAAGTGTCTAAATGGACATTAATTCTTTTATGACCTATCTTTATATAATGAAAAAGTACTATATTTAAGTAATAGGTATTAAACTCTTCTTATCTTTTTATTTTATAAGGTATTTTACATAATATATCGATGTTGTGTAACATTAGATAATTTTGATTATACTTACAAAGTCTTCCAAAGCTGTGGCTAAGCCTTTTTTTCAGTTTTTGTACTCTGCTAAGAGCACCTCCTTTCTTCTCCCGCATTGTCACAGACCCTGTGCATAATAAGCGCAATCTTTAGCAACTGTAAATCAAAACAAAGATATATAAATTCAGACATTGGCGTACTATAATATATAACCAAGAAACTCAGAATAATTCAAACATTATGGACTATTACATGTGTGATGACATCATGCAGTGTGCAATGCCAGTGTTCCTCAATCTTATGATTAATAGTGGCAGGGATGTGTAAGATATATTTGTCTTGGATAAAGTGCTATATATATATGACAATATTATCAATGAACACTTCTTTCAGAAAGAAGAATATATCTTGTTTATATAGATAACAATATTTTTTCTTCTGTTAAATAAAGTAAAGATTACCACCATGTAACAGTATGTTCGTTGAAACAATGAAATAGTAGAGCAGAAGAGTTTATAACTGCTTCTACAAATACAAACGACATTCTTTCTTAATTTATGTACCATATAAGTATGTATGCTCAATTCGAAAAGATAATAGCACCAGTTGTTCAACTGCATTGACAAAGTTATTCTATTGAAGAAAATTCATATCTAATTAAATTCATGAATTAATACATAACATGAACAATTGTTAGCAGATTATGATATTGAAACAATGATATGCTAATACATAATGATAATGAGAATTTGAAAGTGATCATACATTTTTTCAAATAAAAGATAAGTTTTTCTTTAAAAACCTATAGTTTATATCTTAAGAGCAAATAACTTATAGCTCTATAAACATGAATTCCATTGTTAGGAAGCAACAAATAATTAGATGTTTGATAAATATATGCATACATAAATACATGATGTGTATGGTTATATGTATCTCATGTATAACGTATATACACCGTACAATGTACATACATGCGTATACGCACATGTGTTGTTACTACAGGTCAATGAACTAAAGAAAGTTTAGTTATAACGTGTGAAATAACGATAGATAAATTACGTTGATAATCTTTAGAGTGACTACTGACTCCACATCTCATTTCACGGTGTTCCGCATGCTTCCCCGTACACAAAAGCACTTTTCTCCATTCACGCATCTGTCGCGGTTCTACGAGTAACGTTTTCGCGGCAATGGAAATGCACTACAATATCCAGAGCACTCGAGGTGACGATGCACAACTTTGATACAATATCACATCTGATAAACTTGTCTACGCAACCGAAGTTCGATAAAAAGCTTCGCCAAGAATGTACATGAGTCGTTTCTCTCTTCGAAATACATACTGTCCGCCCCCACCCCTCTCGTTAGTAAACGACACGCTCTCCTTGCCTCTCTCTTTGCTGCACTCTCTTCGCCTGTCACTTTGTCTCTCTTTGTCGGACCAATGTCCGCCCCCATAATCGCGCAACTTTTGACACTCTGTCCGACACTACTCGATTGTGTTTTACCAAGTCCACATGTGTAAACCAGAGAGACGATTCAATTCGCAATGAAACACGAACAGAGGGTAAAAACGGAAAGCGGTACACGAGCGTCGAGGACACGGTCTAAGGCTGCGGAAAAATGGAAAAGGGGGGGGAGCAGCCGGGGGAATTAGTTCTGTGATAGTCGGATCTCGCGGGCGTCAACTTACCCTCTTTGCTCTTGGAGGCGGTGGAGCCCTTGTCTTGACAGTACATGATTACTCATTCGCTCGAACGCACGAAACACATCACATATGGGCGGTGACGCACAGTGTGTGTGTATATGTGAGAAGCTATGTTTCGTGGTGTTCTTCTCGGGCAGGTCAGGTCCGGCGAGTACCTCCTTCACCTTTCCCGTATCTTGTACATCGGTGGCAGGGTACGATACTTTCCTAATGAACTGATCGCCATGAAAAACACACCACCGTCTTCCCGTTCACCGCTTAAAGATCTCGCGCCGTGCGCTCTCGCCGTGCTATGGGCTCCGCCGATATTATCCCCGGTTAGACCTCGCTGAACGTTTACACGTTCTCGATTCAGTGAAATATCTCAAATATCTTTTGCAACCGGGTTTCTCTATCGCGACTTCCTGGATATATGGCGGGTGCTCGCGCACGCCACCACTACCTCGAATAACTCATCCGCGAGAACAAACTTCTCCCACGAAGTTCTCTATTCCCATAGCCCCACTACTGCCTCGCGCCACAGACAAAAGTCTGAAACTGGCCGATCTACGTTGGCCTGGGTATATACAACATACAACCAGAATGGCTACTCAATAGGATTTTCATACGTGTTCGTTTACACCCATCTGGATTTCGTTATCGTACTCTTTTGGTGCTGGAGTTACATTGTATATATTTCATTGCATTGTGTAATCCTTTTAATTAATAATATGTATATGAGTCTTAAAGTGAGTTTTTATATTTATTTTGCAAAATAAATAAAGTCATCAATTACATATTGTCAGTTTTCATGTTACGAGCAATATCAAATATCAATATTTGTTTTTATTTGCCATATTGTTGACAAACTATTCTTAAAACACGATTACATACTCGGCTAGTTTAAAATCTACTTTTCATTACTGTAAAATATACCTAAACAAGTTCCTAGTATAATATTCCTTTCTGTATATTATATAATCATAGGCAAGCGTTAACCGTTTATTCTAGCTATACCTAAATTATGCAACTTATATCTTTTTCTAATTCAATTCACTTCAAGTACGGACGCGCGTGTACAGTTAATTAAACAATTTTACAAAATATTTACATTTAAGTCAAGTAAAAAGTGAAACAACGACTTGTTTTCAATGAAAATAGGAAAATTATAATATTAAGGAATTAAAAATTAATATAGTTGGAATAAAACAGTAACACTGAAATTTTTAGTGCGAGTATAGGATATGGATTAAAATCAAAATTTGCGCGTTTATGTCCATGGCGACATCAGAGCACGTGATTTGTTCTTTTTAACAGTTATAGTTCCATTTTTATTCGCATCTTTGTGTATAGCATGCATATTGCGCATGCGTCTGCGATGGTTTGAGGCGTTGCGTGTTAGTGCATACTTTCGCGTTGTGAGTCGGCAAAAAGGAAAAGCTCAAAACGGGTTTTAAGACATTTCGATATTTAAGGATTTTTCGAATCGCGGTTCAACATCGAGCGATGTCAAGTGTAGAAAAAAAGCCATTTCGTCGGCTGCCCACAGATGTTCAGCCTTACCACTATAATATCGTTTTGTCACCGAATCTGAAAACTTTTGTTTTCGACGGCAAGGAGGATGTGCACATTGACGTAAGCTCAGTCAATCTAGATCACTCATTGGCATATTAATTATTCACGTGGCTCCTAGTAAATTTGTAATTTGAATGATAGAACAAAAAATGTTGACCATATGGCAAACATAACCACAAAATTTATACGCTATATATAAAACAAATTCTAATATAACCTTGAATGACAGTAAATTTGAAGGCATTTTTCTTATCTTGCTTTATCTGTCCTTAAAATTCTGAAAATGTGTATGATTACTAAAAGTAGAACATGATAAGATAGTCATATGAAAGATATTTGATTTGATGTTTTATGCCAAGATGTTAAATGTTACGTTCTTTTAATTTTATTGTCACTTTATTAATTATGATTTTTTAATATTTGCAGGTCAAATCGTCTACAGACACTATCGTTTTAAATTCATTGGACATTGATATAAAGAGCGTAATTTTTAATGATAATGATGGAAAAGTTATTCCAACAAAACAAATTGAAGTTTGCTCACCCGAAGAAACAGCCACTTTGGTATTTGAAGAAAAATTACCAATGGGTAGAAGTGGATACTTGAGCTTGGAATTTGTTGGGGAAATTAATGATAAAATGAAGGGTTTCTATAGAAGCAAATACATTGGGTACTACAATTTGTATAGAATTATAATAATATGATTCTATCAAATATTTATTTTATTATAAGAGTTATACATTTTTTTTTTATCATTTATTATAAGAATTTAACATTTTGTAGACAAAATAAGTACTATGCTGTAACTTATTTATGTCCTACATCAGCTCGTAGACTTTTTCCCTGTTGGGATGAACCATTATTAAAAGCTACTTTTAGTATACAACTTGTGCTTCCTCGTGATATGTCACTTGTTGGTTTATCAAATATGGTAAGCAATGATTGGCATTTTTAAAATAACAAGGATCTTTTATGTGTTTGCAGGACCAATGGAACTGTTGAACATGCAGCTGTAACTCAATTCGAGCCAACAGATGCTAGACGTTGCTTCCCATGCTGGGATGAACCAGCACACAAAGCCACGTTTGATATTACTCTAAATGTACCGTCAGGTCTTACAGCACTTTCCAATATGGTAAGCAGCGCCTAGCACATGTGGTTTTATTTATTTTTTCTTTTGTTTTCTTTTTTAAATAAACATTAATATTATTAAACATATACATAATTTTAGAAGAAATATTTATTTATTTGTTTTAGCCTATTAAAAGCAAGGTAACGAATGAATCGGTCGAGACTTTAGTATTTGAGAGGACACCAATCATGTCGACATATTTAGTAGCAGTGGTAGTTGGTGAATTCGATTACATAGAAGACAAATCGAGCGATGGTGTACTAGTACGCGTGTACACCCCGAAATCGAAGAAAGAACAAGGACAGTTCGCGTTGGAAGTAGCGACAAAAGTACTGCCATATTATAAAACCTACTTTGGAATTGCTTATCCACTCCCAAAAATTGATCTTATCGCGATTGCTGATTTCTCATCCGGAGCTATGGAAAATTGGGGTTTAGTTACATATCGAGAAACTTGTCTTCTAGTAGATCCACAAAACACGTCCGCCGTGCGGAAACAGTGGATCGCTTTAGTCGTAGCGCACGAACTGGCGCATCAATGGTTTGGAAATCTCGTAACCATGGAATGGTGGACGCATTTATGGTTAAACGAAGGATACGCTTCGTTTGTGGAATTCTTATGCGTTGCCCATCTGTTTCCCGAATACGATATTTGGACTCAATTTGTGACAGACACGTACATCAGAGCATTAGAGCTTGACGCTTTAAAGAATAGTCATCCGATCGAGGTACCAGTCGGTCACCCTTCTGAAATCGATGAGATTTTTGATGACATTTCTTACAATAAAGGGGCATGTGTTATTCGAATGTTGCATTCCTACATTGGAGACGACGATTTTCGAAAAGGTATGAATCTCTACTTGAAAAAGCACAGCTACGCCAATGCAGAAACTGGAGATCTTTGGGACGCTCTGGAGGAAGCCAGCAATAAGGACGTACGCAGCGTGATGTCCACTTGGACCGAGCAGCAAGGATTCCCTGTTGTCAGAGTTCAACATCGTCAAGAAGGCAGCGATCGAATTCTGTCTCTGTCTCAGGAAAGATTCCTAGCTGATGGTTCCGTGGATACCGGAAACAGTTTGTGGATCATACCAATTAGCATAAGTACGTCGAAGAATCCAGAGGAGTGTGTACTTAAGGCTTTGTTAGACGAGAAGACGAAAGAGTTTCGAGTCAAAAACGTTCCTGAAGATCACTGGGTAAAGATCAACCCTGGAACAATCGGTTTCTACAGGACTCACTATAGCCCAGAAGCATTGTCTCTCTTGTTACCGGCTGTCAAAGATCACGCGTTACCTCCCTTAGATAGACTGGGTCTATTGGACGATCTATTTGCTATGGTACAAGCTGGTCATGCTTCTACCGTAGAAGTACTTCAACTTATGCAAGCGTTTCAACATGAAGACAATTTCACTGTATGGTCTAGTATAGTCAATAGCCTAGGAAAAATCGGAGTTCTCGTGTCTCACTTGGATTTTGAGGATTCGTTCAAAGCGTTTGGACGTAACTTGATGCGCGACATCACCAACAAACTAGGCTGGGATCCTAAACCTAATGAATGTCATCTGGACACCCTTCTACGATCCCTTGTTCTAGGTCGTATGGCAGCATTGAACGACGAGGATACTATACAAGAAGCGAAAAAGAGATTTGAGTTGCACGTTTCTGGCATCACGCTACTCGCTGCCGATTTACGCAGCCCTGTTTACAGGGCTGTACTCTCTGTTGGCGATGCCGACACTTATGAAACCATGCTGAGGCTTTATCGAGAGGCAGATTTGCACGAAGAGAAAGACAGAATATTGAGAGCGCTAGGTGCGATCAAAGATGAAACCTTGTTGGCAAAGGTTCTAGATTTCGCTATGAGCGACGAAGTTAGAGCTCAGGACACAGTGTTTGCTATCATGTCGGTGGCAATGACTTACAAAGGCCGCGTGATGGCTTGGGACTTTTTCAAGGAAAATTGGAAGACCCTGCTCGATCGATACGGTGGCGGTTTCTTGATTTCAAGATTGGTGAAATTCACTACGGAGAATTTCGTTACCGAGGAACGAGCCAAAGATGTCGAGGAATTCTTCAAGAACCACCCGACACCGGGAACCGAAAGAACGGTCCAACAGAGCGCCGAATCCATCAGATTGAACGCGGCATGGCTTGCCAGGGATAAAGACTCTATCAAGGAATACTTGATCACTCATGTTTAGTAGTACCATGAGTTATTTATCTTGAGTTCTTGTCCTTACCTTGTTACAATTTCTCATACAATAGGAAATCTAAAGGGCTACAGTATGCCATCCTGCGAACGTATTAAAAATAAAACACGAGTTGCTTCGAGTCAATTTAGAGAAAAAGAGAAGGTTACAAGGATTCTCTTGTAACACACGACATCGTAGAATTCGCCTTTACAGACATACATATACACACGCATACACACAGCGGGTACACATATACAACAGTTGCTTCAAAGGAACCTCGACTGCGTGCATAGTTGCTCGTTGTTTCGTTGCAAATTTCGTTGCAATTCTTTCAAACGAATGTACAAGAGTTACGAGAAGATATTACAGTCCGTACTACCGAACTTTATCGAATGACGACGGCATTTTTTAAATTGCTGCATTATATTCTTTGGCATTTACTTCCCCAGTTTTATGATTCACGTACGATGTAAGTTCTTTCCCCGATAAGCATGATGTCTCAAAACCGCGCACTAGTGTTTACCACTTTTATAATATGAGTAAAATGAGTGAATCAAGATGAATAAAAAGAAAGAAAACAAGCGTGTAGCTGCAGAAACTCATTTATATCACGTACTATAACCGAGAAAATTGAAATAAATACTTCTACGCTTGTATCTTTACGACTACGTATTCAATTAGCTTTCTCCGTTCTTAATATTTAACAGTATTAAAAATTTCATTTGATCGACCATATTCACATTTTATTGATCATCAAATTTATAACAACCAGAATCCACCCCTCAAGCCTCCAACCTATGAAACTCTCCGCCTCCTCGGTATCTCGTGATTGAAGCACGCGTGGGCGAGCAGAAGTCATATCGGTCACTTAAGCGTCGTTACACGCTCGCAAGGTGACGGTTGCGGAGTACGAGTTCGCTCCTTATCCCCAGCATTGATCAGCTCTTTTAACCCGCGTAGGAGGGTTGTGCTGCCGTGAGTCAGCTTCCACTTTCGTTTATTAGCGCGTACACACGCGTGTATCCAGCCTGGTGGTTTGCGTCGACTAGTCGTTCGCCACCCTCTTTATCTCTCTCTTTCTCTTTCTCTCTCTCTTTCTATCTCCCTACGGTGCTTCCTCCCCATCTCACCGTATGAATACGAAGCAAACTCGAGTGGCCGAAGGGATGAGAGAGCTAGCCGGGCCGGGGGCACACGCGCTCGGACGGAATCAGTTCCCGTGGGTATTCCGTGGTCTCGAGGTTCCCAGGAGCGCGCACGCGACCCGGGACAGGGGACACACGATCAATACGGGAACTTAGCGAACTCCTACAACGATACATCGTGCGACCACTACCAGCCCTGTCCTCTCCTTGCCTCGACGAGGACGACCATCCGAAGGGCCGCCTCCTCCTCGCACGTGTGCACGGATTATTACGTACACGTGTGTCCATTTAAGTCAGCCCACCCCGCGCGTGTTCCACGGGACGCTCGCGGATTTATCGTTGAAAGCGATGCAGCGACCTAACGAGAAGAAATTGCCGATGGGGATCGTTACGGGTTGAGCTCGATTGTCGGGAACAGTCCCTTTTTCGAGGTAATGTCCCCGGAACACCTTATTCGCCAACAACTTCGTTGGCTTTTCCATTGCGTCTCGTCGACCAAGGAAACCTTTATTGGACCATTCTATTTCTTGTAATAGGCACCTGTGCTGGCAGGAACGAACGCGCGGGATATATCACCTATTCGAATCGTTTTATCGATGATTAAGACTTTATACTCGAACGCCTTGGGCAATTTAGCGTGATGTATGCGTTGGGCCGAGGGTGAAAGGATTATGGTATCAGATGGATCTCCCGGATTGGAGATCGGGTAGAAGGGCTGGCGTAATCGCTAGAAGTTTTTAGGGTAAAACTTGGAGGAGAATGGCAAAAGTAAGGTATATATGAATTTATTGGCGATATTTTACGAAAAGGCTGCGTGCTTTGGAACATTATATTTATGAAGAAGGAAATATATTGTCAAGTTATATTTTTACCTTTAGTATCCTTCGAAAGGCTGAGATTTTCTGTTGGATAACAACTTACATAAATATACGACTCTTCTCTTATTTCTTCTCAGCGTTGCGCACAGTGGCGAGCATAAAAATAGAAACAGTCCTAATTTTGTTTGTAATTATTAGTCGAAATAAAGACAAACGTTGTTCTACATTATAAGAAAAAAGACATTTCACGATATAATTAGTTGAAATTACAAGTTGCATTTTCCTCTTTATACGCTTTTTACAGCTTAAACGATATTTTTTATCCTTTTTTTTTTTTGTTAATCAACTAATCTGTTAAGGGGAGGGATCATCGTCGATGAGAAAACAGTATACACAAAAGTAATCGTATGGACACAGTTTGTATTTTATTTCGCGCGCGAGCGAGCATAATCAACTCGCACATCAAATATACTTACACTTTACAGCCTTTCAGTCTTCGCGAATATACAATAATTACGGAGAAAATTTCTAAATTATAATATGAAAAGCAATAACAATGATAATCATGTAATAATAATATAATATAATAATAATAATAATATAGAATCGACCGTTGCGATTAATGTAATAATTCATAATACAAATAAATTCGCTTTATTATCTACAAGGGGGAGTTCAAAATAATACATGCTCTGATCAACGCGATGATAAACATTTCTCTTCCACGCGAAAACTACGAAAGAAAAGGAAAGGCGATCCATTCACGACTGGTTGCGGACGAGGGGGTGGTACTTACAATTAAAACGCAGGTGATCAATTCGATTTCGATCTTCGTCGATCCTTAAATATACATTCGTTCCTCTAAAACGAACATTTATAGAAAAATTTCCTAGATTTCGAACTAAACTATCGGAATTTCTTGTCGAAACGAATAGTTGCAATATTATAAAATCAATCGACGCGAAGAAACGATCTTTCTATATGTTACAATTCGGAATTACGAAACAAAGTAACAAGAGAATGATAAAAAAAAAAAAAGATCAACGCGATCGTCGTTCGCGATATCGAGAAACGAGACACGTGTAACACAGTTCGGATTAGGAGAGGATTATAAGAATCGGAGAAGGGAGGTCGGAAGGCGGAGAGAGTTTGGTGGATCAAAAAAGAAGTGAATCGATTAAAAGATGAGAAAAGGGGTCTCGTGCGAGGAATGCGGTGAGTTCTATGTACAAGTATTTACATCTTTACTCGAAGAAAGAAGTTAAGATCGGCCGTAATCGGCCCGCTTCGTCGTCCTTCTTTCACGTCGTCTTCGTTCTTCTCTTCAGGCGCCGCGCCGCCTCGAGACGTCGAGCGCATCCCTATTCGATGTCCTCGCTCTTTTCTCGAAACGCTCGACAAAATCCCGTTCTTCTCCCGAATACCTGAACATCAGGATACCTTTCATCCCTGTTTCCCTTCTGGACCTTCGAAATCTTCAAGAAATCTCTATACAGTCGAAGACGAGCACAAAACATGGTTGTAGCAACGTTCTTCCGGTGAAACGCTACCACAATGAGCCGAGTTCTCGATTCAACTCCCCGAAGATGACTCGAACAATCCCGCGACGTCGAAACACGGAGGTCAAGCCGTCAGCCCACGAGGACAAGAAGCTCGCAGCGACCTGAACCTCACTGGAGCTCGTTCGCCGATACAGGTCACCGTTCCGCGACCATTCCGGTGATCGTGGATGTTGACGATGTTGTCGTCGTCGTTGGGACGGTCGTCGGGGCATTCAACAACGGTTGCAACGGTTGCCTCGGTGTCGTTTTCGCTACGGTGGATTCGTGATGAACGTTCGTTTCCTCCAGAGTCGTCTGAAGATCGCAGATGTACTCGATCACCCTCTGGATAACCTCGAGCTTGGATAACTTCCGTTTCCTCGGCATGTCAGGCACCAGGGATCTCAGCTTCGTTAGGTAAGCGGCCACTTCTTCTGCTTCCAGGTCACGACGAGTTCCGTTGATGCCCAGGCTGCTGTGCAGAACACCTCGACTTGGCGGTACTCTGCCGCCCACTGGGCTTACCACCATCGCCTTCATGTCGTACGCGTATATGCGTGTTTCTTACTTCTGGTCGATTTTCAGTCGACGCGAGAGTTCGCTCGCTAAACGGCACACAGTCAGCAGTTAAGCGGCGAAAAAGATGTGGGTCGTCGATTAATTCGATCGGGCAGCACACTTTCCGAAATATACGGCTGCTTATCTGCCGGACGCCAGTGCACGCACCCCGTGTATTTATCGATCGAACCAACCCACCAAAGTAAGCGCACGAGATAGCGGTAGAGACTCGCGCGATCTTGGTCTTTCGTTCTTCTTTCTAATTCCGTCCACTTTTGTATGCCGCTCCTTTTTCCTTTCGGTGAAGTTTGACGATTTACAACACCAACGTCACACACTATTTCTATGGCTGTCTGTGTTATCGCAAGATAGTTACACTCGCGTTGAACATCGCCTTGATCGAACTGTTTGTTAATTCGAGAAGAGAAATTTTCTGATGACTATTCCGAACGCAACGAGTGCGCAAGAAAAGAGCGTGCAGCGTACTCCTTGTAACGTACACGTTACGCTCGACGGATCGAAATCAACTGGCCTCCGCCCCTCACCTGCGCGCTTATATAGCTTTCCCCCACCCGGTACCGTTCTACCCGCGACGCCTCCACTATCCATACGGCGCAATCGCTGCCCGAATAAAATAGCGTTGGATTCGAATCGCTCACGAAACGAATTGTTATCTGACCTATTTATATATGCACTTTTGGTAAATATTTATGCATGGGTAATTTCTTTTTTCTTTTTTTTTCTCTTTCTTTTCGATCGACTGAAAAAAATGGCCGCTATTTGTGATCGGAGATAATGTAATCGACGATAATCTTGTTTGCACTGTACTCGATTGCGCGGGCTATTTGCCGGTACATGTGAACCGAGCGTCGATTTCTTTAGAAAAATTATTTTACTGCGAAGTATAAAGTGGTATTCGTGTCGCATCGGTCTTTGTTCTTAATGCTGGCTAGATTGGTTTATTAAAGAAGAATGTTGATATTTATTATTATTTGAATATAGTTGATATTATATATTTAGATTCTTTTACCTAATTTTTCCTTTTTTCTTTTTGTTTTAGACTTTAGATCTTGTAATTGTCGCCATCTATCTTGGTACGTAGTTTAATTAAATTAAAAGGGATATACATATTGGCAGGATATCGCGTAGGTAGTTCGTTTCATAAATTTAATTTATTCGTCAATGTACAGCTACAAATACGGTAGTTATTAAACAACCGATGGAAACAATTGCTACTATTCAAAGCAAACATTCGGCTTCCTTAATCAGTACGGAAATACCAAAATAGCAACGTATAAAATGTGTCACATGATATATCATTTTCTATTAATATATTCTTTCCACGGGTTAATTTCCTGCGGTATGATCGCATACGTATTATGTAGCCCAAAGTCATACAAACTACCTAAGAACTTCAACCGTACTTCCTTACCCATACCAGGTGTACACAACTTCTATATAACCCAAAATCCTGTACCACGGCCGAACACCATATTGTACGTACAAACACGTTCCCAAACCATCGATCTCGTCATTCTTCCAAACGACGTTCTGTTACCCCCTATAAGGCATCCCTTATATTCCATTCACAAGCTGTAGCCAGCAGCTAACCGAAGAAGCAGTGAAAAAGGACGAGGCGAGACAAACAGGAGAAAAGAGGGAAGAAAATCCGACAGAAGCGGACGGGTACACGTATCGTGAGCCGAGGCGACGAATAATTCGCGGAAAGGCACGAGCAGGAACGCCGCCAGGAATTCCTGCTGGACGCCTGCTCGCTATCTCCGTCACCTCCTCCCCGGTCATGGAGCTTGTTCCAGCGAAAATCGTTCGGCTCGAAGCCAACCGTAGTCGGGGGTGTTTGACGACCATGGGACCAGAGGCGTCGGCGGGACAAGCCGGGCGTGGAAGAGAAGGGCGACGCCGCTAAAGCTAAAGCTGCCCACGACGAGAGGGACACTGGTGGCGGCGGCGCTTGAGGGGAGGGGGCAAAGGCATAGCGGTGTGGCGGCGGGGTAGGAGGGGGTGCGCGCTAAGGGTTCTAGGCGCGGGTGGAGGGGTGGGAGAGCTGCGCGGCTGTACGCGGTCGCGGGGAGGGGGGAAGGGGAGACACGACCATTGTTGAACGTCCGGCGGCGCCAGCCACTAGCCATCACGGCTACCACCACCATCACCGACTCGCGTCGTCTCACTACCACCATCATCGACGACAACCACCGTCCTCTCATGCATGCTCATGGTTCACGAGCTCTCGCGGCACCGTGCACCGCCAACCTGTACACCATGATTCCGGCTACGGTTTTCTATATATGTACGCGCGTGTATAGCATATCTATATATACGTGCACGCATATATGTATACATGCGCGAGGTGCCCAGCGCCGAGACTCTTTCGCCTTCTCGACTTTGCGTGCTAGCGCGTATACATACGACTCCACGCTCTCGTGGTCTTCCTCCGATCGCCGGTTCGTCGATCTCGCTCTCGCTCCTCGTGACTCTCTGGTTACTTCGGCGTCTCGTTACCGGTCGCCGGGACAAGAACCCATCCGTTGTCCGGCGCTACGGACACACAGCGAGCGGAGTCCTTTATTATGCGCTACGTTTCGGATACGAGTCCCACGAGACGTCTCGGTGAAATTGCGTTGGAGGAGGAGGCGAGGGAGATCTCTGATTCGTAGGGTGAGTCGGTACTGATTGCACGAACGCGGCGGTGAGGATACGAGGAAGGTTCCTATATGATATACAGAGAATGGATATATGACACGAGGAACGTTGATGTTAGAACTTCGAATGTATCTATTTTTGTCTTTCTTCGGGTTCCCTTCTTTGGCACCTTTATGTACTAATATGTCACAGTATCGTATCTTTTTTTGAATATGACAGGTATAAAACTTTTGTAAAAATGATTATTTCGCTGTAGCTGCTCTGATATTACTTCACCATGCATGGGATTTTAAATGAAACAGCCTCGAATATCATTTCATCCCCACAAAATTACGTACATACAATGTGAACTTGTTGTTTATTTCCTGTATCTTTTAATATATTCAACTTCGGTAAGGAATTCAATAAGAAGTAATTCGTTAATCGTTATGGTAGCTAAAAAAAACTCAAGGAAAAATGCTAACAAGGTTCTAGTGTCAGAATATATACGAAGCTTATGAATATATATCAAGCTTAGGTACGTTTGCACTTGAGTGTAATTCGCTGTGGGCCAGCTTGCCTCATGGTTATGTTTATGAACGTAGCGAATGTCCGTGCAAAGTTCACGGCGGCGGTGAAGAACCGAAAGAACCCGGGGTTGAACATGATACAAAATGTAGAGCAAAGTTCACATTTGCTACTGTGTATTTTAGAACTCGTTTACATAGTAGAGGTGTTTGTAGAATTTCAACGAACTAGCTATACTTCTGAGTTTTCCGTACACTCGAATCATTATCAGTTAAGAACGTCGAAAAAGAAGAAAATTTCTAGAATTTCGGAAACGTTTTTAACATTTTTCAATAGAGATGAACGATATTTACGTTAAAATCAAGCAGATAAAACATTTTTACGTTTACATTCGATCGTCGAGCGAAAATGATGCACGAGTATGACACATCGCGATGAAATTTGTCAAGCACAGTTACACTCGAATACTCACGTACCTATTAAACATTCAAAATCTCCTATCTTTAAAACAAATTTATATACAAAATCTTATTCGTGTTTACATCTCATTTTCTCGCATAAATCGCTTTCTCATCGAAGCTAGCAGTTACGAAGCATCTCGCGTAACAAGCACGCGTAACATTCTCCTATAGAAAGAAAATTAAAACTCTGCAGATAGAAGATAACGTTATCTAGTATCGGAAAAGGATGAGATCTTCGTGAGAAAGCTGCTTCATGGTAAAGCTGTTTTTTCATCGATGTCTAACGAGGAAGAAGATTGAATATCTTCGCGAGCAAACTTTGTCGAATGTTGGATATTCAGGACAACAGGTAAAAAGAAAAAAATAGAAAAGTAGAATTTCTAAGAACGAGAAAGAAGAAAATATACTGCTGTAGCGGATAAAATAAGTTTATGCCGAGGAGAAACACGCGGCGAGAGTATAAAGCGGAGAACGCTGAGAGAGATGCGAGTGTGATAATCGGAAATGCAAAGCGTAACGGAGCGCGCCTCATTGCGCGTGAAATCTCGTCGTGATAAAGATTTTAGATACCACGGAATAGTTGGCCGAGTTGGAAGCCGCGATTTTCCATTCGGCTAAAAGCGAAGGCGTGAGTCGAGTCGATCGAGAGGAAGAATATGGGAGTTAACGGTAAACGTGGAAGAAATACGTAATTCGCGAGCTTTTGCTAATCGAGGAGCTGCAGACGACGACGCGCGCCGGATGTTCCGTTTAGCTGTCGGTGGAGCGCGAGACGAGCAAAAAAGAATAACGAGGAGAAATAGAAAATGATGTGGTAATAAGAATTGTGGATGTAATTAAAGCGCTAAGTAGCATGTAAGACGCCGTGACGTTCTGACATGTTAACGCGATGGAATGGCAAGATAAAGGCACTTCAAGTCCTAGGTAAATATTTTTAACATAAAATGATGGGTTTCGTTTCTCTCTTTCTGCGATTAGTAAGAACGTATGGGTGTTTTTGCAAGATTGAAGTTGATTTTCTTTGAAGTCGAAACGTATTAATGTACTTACTTCGTGTTCAGCATACCATTTTGATTATAATTATTTATGTATGTATATATAGTATACTTGTACGCACATCAGTTCTATTGTATTATAAGTAACAGCTAGTATGGAAATATCGTTACATATAAACCTTCTATTTTTATAAAGCGACGTTAAATAAAAAATTAATATTTTTACCATATCTTTAGGCGAAGTTAAAGTTAAATCAGACTGTTGAATATCATCCAACTTTTCGCTGTTCTTTCAGATAGATACCGAAGACTTCGTATAGATTATGCGTATAATGACTTTTTATTTCGATGCCAAATCATAATACTTCAGCTGCTGTCAGTGCACAGCTATAATCAAAGTCATTATTACTCCATCAAACAAATCTTACAAAAAATTATTCCAATTTATAGCAGCTTTTTGTATCACGGGGAAAAAGCTATTAATAAATCATATTTTATCTAATCGACATAAATCAATCATCACCCTTTCTCGACCAGATACCATCAACGATTTTGCGTAAGTTAATCTGCATACGAGCGGTGAACTAAAACCATGGAATTTTCGATGCTTATCTTTGTCCTTTTGCAATAACGCGAAACAATAACGCATAACTTGACAATGCAGTAATCCACCTTCTAACATAGTTGGTGCGTACGTACGATTATCGAGCAATGACGATCGCGTATAATAATCAGTGTCGTTAGTTCGACGAACGTGAACGATATCTCGATGAAGAGATCGTTGGTGTTTGTCGATGCAGAGTCAACGCTAACCGGCACGAAGATTCCATGGAAAATTACAGGGAATAAAATCGAACGAAACGCCCGTGAGACTCGGGCACTTGCGCGGTTACATACCTGAGCAACCGGATCTCATTGACTTCTTGACCTTCGAGTTTAAGAAATGGAGTTCCCTTGACCTGGGAATAAATAAACTGACGAAACCGCTGCCCGGCAGTATCATTTTAGCCCAAGTGTATTTATACTTTTCCCCGGTATCGTGGCTCTATTACGCGTAAGCAAAGTATTAAGTGGTACCCGGTAATTGAAACTGGATACCGTGCACGCTGTTCCTTTATCTGTCATTACGGGATCGCGAGTCGGAGAACACCAGTTACCGGTAACGACCGCGAGCACCCGCTTTTAACCTCGTTTAATTTCGTTAATTAATTGTTACAATCGATCGTCTTCGGCGTCTCTATTTAAGCTTCCGTTTCTCGTTACACGTGTACCGAGCGAAAAACCGCGTTTACGTATATAGTCGCCGGGGTTATCTGGATATGTTACGAGCTTAATTAGCATGAGAAACGTAGCTTCGCATTAAGTTCCAAGGGAGATAAGTAAATTACTATATTCGAACGCTTTCTAACGAGTCGAATAGTCACGGATGAAAGAAACGTCGACTGGAAACGTTTCGTTCGGCCAGTGTATCATTGCTTAACTGGAATTATTTTACTTACTTGCTGTTTATTTGACTTGAAGTATCTTTTTCAATTTCTATCCTCGTTTTTTGCTAGTCAAGATGGTTAACTCCAAGCTGCGTGTGATCAAGAATGCAGCTTGAAACCATTTTACTAATTTGCAGCTATTATCTTACTTCGCTTGAAATATCCTTTCAAGTTTCTCGAAGCTAATGTTCTTCCAACTATTCTTTGTCTCGAAGGAACAATAACTGTTATCTTCGTGTTTTTTTTTCCTTTCTTTCGCGATCTCTTCCAATGCCATTTACAGTATCCATTTTCCATTAGAAATCCACCTGAAGCCAGGTGGCTCGAATTCGATAAAATTATATATCAAATAACTGAATGAACTATTAACGCAAACTTGAAATGATTCGGGAGCTGGAACGAGATTATACTCTCGATTTATATGTTACGACATCGACCGCTTGCTCGATCGTTAATTACCCTCGGAAACGTTCAGTTTCCACTGAAATTCACGAGATAATTATTCCCGTGTTCCTATTTTCAGCTCGTGGGTCTCACTTATACGCGTCGTTTCGCTGGACACGTTTTTGGATCGTCGTTTAGTTTAGACGATCAGCCAATCTACACTCTCAACTGAGCAGTTTTCTACGAGAAAAAAAAGCTCAATGTCCGCCGTTAGAAACCGGAATAGTAACGCGTTACGTGGAAATTCTACGGAATACTAACGCGAGTCGAGGAAATCACTCGAATGCCGGACACGTAGCTCGTCTCACGAGCACCGGATCTTCATTGACTCTGGATAGCTCGAGTGTCATTCGAAATTAACCCCGGCGGACAGGGTAACATACTTGTTACGTAACTGGTCGATTGGGAATATAGATGTACTAAAACGTACTATGTAACCAAAAGTGTAAAATTACTTATCCAGTTGTTTTCTTCTAGTCTTAAGCCTCTAAAAATTTCTAAAGAGTCGCATGGCTTTACATTAACTTTTACATAAAGATTTTGTATTGTACGTTTGCTGTTTCTCGAGGCGCGTGAGACTTTAAACGCCAATTGTAAGAAGCTTAAAGTTGGATGTTACATCTTTTCAGAAAACGATATACATGAGAATACGCTCCGATATTTGGTTCATAAAGTAAAGATCTTATGTTTAGTCGTGGGTACGATTTGCGTTTTGTAAAATTCTTTATTATATCAATAAATTAAAAGACACGACCAGAGTATATAATAAATCACCTACTATTTTTATTATTAATTTCAAATTAATGTTACAAATATCAATAATATTCTTTAGTTTCGATAGTATCTTGTATCGGGAATTCCAATTTGATTTTTTCTTTAAATTCTTCATTTCTATGAAATACATGGAGATTTCAAATTTTAGATAGCGTACTTCAATAATAATACACCGAAAATTATAGTGTGAGACTTGTATCAGAGAAATAAAAAAAAAAGAAAAAAAATAAGAGGAAAGTTATATAGAAAAAAATCCATAACGCAAGGGAAGTATATATTTTACAAAAATCATGATAAAATTTCTCCGTTACGAATCCTTTCAAATCTATAGATCAAGTTACCGTGAACGATTGCGAATTGATCCTACTGATCTCTGTTAGATATCAGCTTGTCACAGTACGATACGATACGATTGTAACTATCTATTATAAATGTCAGCGCATCGCAACTTTTCGAAATATTTTGTGTATTAGCCATCAGTCATTCTCGACCTTTGCCTTTTAATTACCAGCCCTTCTCCTTATGCGTCATTGCGTTTCTACGAAGACGTAAATAACAGGTCAACGAGCTAAGTATATTTTCTATCTTTTTGATTTATATCAACTACACGTACTTAACACCAATGCCGTTAGATCAACGTTTATAAAGCTTGAACTTTACCATAACGTTACTTAAACGATATTTTTATCACTGCTACACTGAAAGGAAATATCATGGTAACAGGAATAAAAGAAAAGGTATCAAGGTTTCTAGGTTAAAAAAAAGATGGTAAGATGACTCGAGTTGGAACAAGATCAGCAAAAGATAAGAGGCAGACACGTAACTATAAATTAGATTATGTAAATCACCGATGACGTGCCATTGACTGCGACCCGATACAATTTGCAATCGAGTCGCTTTCATACGTAACGAGGAACTGAACTGGAATTGGATCGAAAATAACTGCGACATTCCTCCGGGGCCGATATCAGTTCGATGTTTTTAACCGTGACCAGACGCAATAGAACGCGCAACGCACGGTTTTAAATAAACCGTAATCGTGCACGCATTACATAAATCTTTTTCGAGCCTGGACAAGTTAATCGGCCATTTTACGCCGCGAAGAGGTGCACCAACGAGTCGTATAAATTATCGAGTAATTGCTCGACGACTTTTCCGAGGGAACGAGAATGCGTGTCGTTCGATGGTACTATCGCGTTGGTAACAGAGACAGATAGATACTTGTTCGTATACATATAACGATCGTGGCGAATCTTATAAAACGCGATCTGGTTAGCGAGACCGATCAAGCTGTAGTTTTCAACTGCACACGGTACAGCCATGAATGCAAATAAGGATAAACTTCGTGTCGTTAAAGGTTGGAGAAAATGATCTTTCGAAGGAACGTTACGCAGGAGTAAAAAGTAAAAATAAAGAAGAAATAGGAAAGTCGAACGGACGACGAAGGTATGGTTTCGATATAAAAACACGAATCGTTGTGATATGCAAATTTATCGGAGAAATGCGAAATGCAAGATGATCGAAAAAAAGGAAATGATCTTTCGACAGAACGTTATACGGGAGTAATAAAGTAACTGAAGAATAAAAAGAAAACTCGGACGAGCGATCGAGGTACCGTTTCCACGTAAAATCACGAATCGAATGGAGAAACATTGTAGTATGCAAATATATCGAGGAAACGTAAAATACGAAAAGGTTGAAGAAGATCTTTCGAAAGAACTTTATATTTACAGAAATAAGAAAAAAAGGAAATCGAGGTTTCGGTCGTAAAATTACGAATCATATGGAGGATCATTGCGATATGCAAATATGTTGGGGAAATGCAAAATGCAAAAAGGTCGGAGAAAATGATCCGTCGAAAGAACGTCATATGGAAGTAAAAATGGAAATAAAAAGAAAAATGAGAAATCGAGCGAATGATCCAGGTACCGTTTCGACGTAAAATCACCAATCGAATGCAGAGAATCGTTGTGACATGCAAACACGATCCAACACGAATACTCGAAATGCAGTTTCGTTGTACGCTTTGGAACAGCGTCAATCAGAGCGTGAATTCATCGATCGCGCCTCGCCCCTTTTATTTGCTTCGCGATTCGTCCTCGATTAGCTGAAAAGGAAGAAATCCGTCATTTCACGGGGATTCCAGAATAAAAACAGCTTGGTCGTCTCTGCTGCCGTTGACAGTCGGTGCCACTTGCGGTACCACTGGAAAATGGGACAGAGGAAATTTATACGTACGCATCCCATGCTTCACCTGTCTTCGGGTAATTAACATAAATCACAACGCGGAGGAGAGCGAAATTACGATTAACCTCCTACATTCTGTGGTCGGTTATTACGATGTAAAATATAGAATGACTCATGGTGGATTATATTTGTCCCTTGTTAGTAGTATATCATTATCGTATCTTAATTATCAGAGAAGACACGGAAAACTCTACAAACCGATTTTAATTTAATTAACGTTTATACCGTTTAATTTCTGTCTAAATTGTATCGTTCGTGTATCGAATGTGATTTCATTCGATTCGGCTGGAATAATTAAACGGCGAATATATTACGTTGTATTATGCATGCTTGACGTTTGCACAGTGACATTTTCGCCTCGATTCGAGAATTATAATTGCTATCATGGTTCGTCGAATATACGATCTATCTTCTACTATATTACGATTATAATTTTATCATTTCTACTTATATATTCTACTATAAATGAAGTAACTGATATAATTTAACCGAAGAAGAAGCTATTTGATTTATTCATACTGAACTAATATCGTCGGTAATAAATTTTAAATATTTCTATTGAACCATTGTATACGATACCATCGAATCTTTAAATATAATCATCGAATATTGGATATTTTTTTTAATTTCTAAAAAATACAATTTAAATATTACAAATTACGAGTAGTAACTTTTTCCTTTGCATCAAAGAAAGGAGAAGAAGTACTCAATAAAGTATAAATAAATTTGTTGTAATTAATATGATTAAGTAACGAATACGCGTACAATGTTTCAACTAAAACATAATCAAGCGATATCGTTTTTAAATTCGCCTTCTGTATCGGCTCGAGCATCTGAAGCTGTTTGGTTTCGGTGTAAAGTCTGGTTCGTTGTACATGTGTTTTCATAATGGAATTGTATCATAAATCATAATTTATAGTTTTATAACGTCTTATGACTTTCTACCTACTAAGGGCCATATGTAGAGAGTGTCCCAAACTTGAAAGTCCCAACTGAGAGAGTCTAATCTGCTGGCAGAAATCCGAAACAGATGTTATACAAAGTTTGTCAATAAACGCACTGTCGCAGAGAAATAAAGGAATACTGTGCGCATGAAGTAGGTAACGACGCAGCTATCGAAGGTCAATAATTGTTCTTTGCTCGTGTCCGAACACAAGGGCAACATTTTGAAATATGAAATTAAAAGTACCAAGTAAGCATTTTTATTGTATTATTGTATTCCATAATTATTAACGACACAGAATTATTTTTTTCCACCCAACTCATGTGTGCTGTGATGGAGAATGCATACGATATTCGTGTATAGCCATGGAACAAAGCGTTTACTGACAAACTTTATATAACATTTCTTTCTTCTTTTTTCCCGTAAATCAAGTCTGGCAAACCCTTGACTGTTTAAAGTTTGGGACTCCCTGTATATTCTTCTTTACAAGACATATGTACGATCAAAAATATAGGCATACAGAAAGCAGCTGTCTCTTTGTTGTTACAATCCCTTCGACTTCTCCTCTTATCACCAATAAAATAGTTCGTTGTTTCTATTCGTCCCTCGTTCCAATTTCAATACGATATTATTCGTTGCGACGTACAAGTACCGATTATATTAGTATGTGCATTATCTTTTAGGCACAAAAGGATCATTTTCCATAAGTTGGAAGAAAGAAAGGGTTACCTGTCCGGCGTACAAAAAGCCACGTTTCCTTCGTGATTTACCGATTTCACCAGGAATCCATAGACCTTTTGAATGGGACGAAACGAAACGCGTCTGTTCTTTGTCGGTCTTGCGCGTGGAAACGCACAGCCGCTGCGGACGCATTCGTCAACGGGTGACTTCAAACTGCTCGTCGCTATTATCTCATGCATTATGAATGATTCATGAACGATCACGGCGTTGGCTACGTGGCCTGTTTTTGTAAAAATCATAGATTTTCCTCGGTGTACCGTTTCCGAGAACGACATTCACGACACGTCGGTTTTCGGAGCGAACCAGAGGAATTTCGAAAGCGACACTATGTTTGTTATGCTGCATATGCGATACTCGTATCGCAATATTCAACGTTCGTGTTAAAATACGCGAGTACGGTTATATTAATATTTGGTATTCCAGCTGACTGAACAACGTCACATCGATTTGGTCTCTTTGATTAACACGTTAGCCAGCTATTTATTTAGAAATATTTCCGTCGAGTGGTATCTTCGGCGATCTTTAATTGTTGAAGAAGCCGAAAAACCTTTTGTTTCTAAATATACGTGCGTGTATTATTATGCGCAAGAGTATGAACATTTGCTCTGTATTTTGTAATACGATAGATAGATAGACGAGATTCAAAAAACGATAGCAAGCTTTCTTAACGTAAAAGTTCATATGTAATGTGAATCTATTCTCATCCTTGTTCCATTCGTGTTTTTGATAAGATATACATGGATCTATTTTTTAATCAGATTTACTTGACACTATATTTCTCATTATATTAAGTACGTATCTATCTTTCCATTTGTTACTATTTTATATAATGCCTTATTATATCGTAACTAATATATAATTGTACAAATTTTGTAAAGTTCGAATTATCAAAAAGAGTAGTATTTAAAATACTATAAAGTTTATTATATATAAAGTTGTAAAAATGTAGTAAATAACGATGGCAAAGAATAAACGTATACTAATTATTTCCGACGAATAATTGTCGAAAAATATTTCGTCGCAAGAATTTGCGAAAAAAGCAAATCTTCGCTAACGCATATGATACGCAAAAGAATCACGTACGGTAGCACAACTAAGCACGTAAACAGAATATCGTATCTCAAATAAGCGAATTATTTGCTGCTTCACGAGAGAACACCTGAACTAATTACGCGAGAATCGGTTTGCGTAAGCGATAAAATGTTTTTTAGGGAAACAACAAAGCTATTACGTAATTTTTCGTTATATACCATGCGGTCGAATCGCGTGTACGTGTATATACACGAAGATGCACTTTATCAGACAAGCTTTATCGAGATAAACGAATCAAGAAAAAGACAAGATATCATGATAAAGAGGCTCACGACGAACAGTAAAGAAATATTAAAAATGAAAGAAACGTACGATGTAGGCTTTTCTCAAAAGAGTTCAACGTAAATTCTTGTGAATGATGAAATGGCAAGCTGCATTCGTGTATGTCAGTTGTTCATAGAGCATTCTGTATGAGGCAACCTTGCGATAAGATTACGTGAAATTGTCTTTGATTATTTTTATTCTTTAAAGATTGTTACGTAGTACACAAATAGTTTCATTGAATAAGTAATAAGTAAATTAAAAACGCGTGTACACCGTGATTAAAATTGCAGAATGTAAAATTAAGTAGCTTGTATGAAAAGAAATTTGCATATAATATAGAGGTTTCTTAAGCTAACTGTTCTGTGAACTGTTTCCAACGAATATCGAACGAACGAGTATCACGTAAATACGATGGTAAGTACATATTCCAAGAATAATTAACATGTCATCATTATGTGATTCTTGACGCAGTATATACAAAATTATCTGTAACCTTATGTCGACGTTGCTTTTACTGTACTTCAACTTGTCCAACGTTCTTTAGTCTTCTGCGTACCTCGTGTTTCTTCCTTCCGAACTTTACAACTTATTTGTCACTCGACGTTTACGTCATGTATGACGTCCAAGTAAATAGCAGTACTTACTTAAATGATTTCTTCTGCCAGTAATCAATGCCCATAAAGGAAAAAAAGAATCTCTACGTATAAAATGCTAGATAGATAGAGTATCAAAAAATACTCTAATCTTTTAGTTTTCTATATTCAACAATCTATTTCTCTACCAATGTACTTTCCGATTTCGTATCCTGTAAAGTTTTCTTTCGCGTAATCTATTTTATCGTTTCCATATTTATTTGTTTTTATTGTATTATTTTCTCTATTGTCCCGTTAAGATTACATTTATAACGCAACGAGTAAACTAAAAAAAATACCTTTGATTGAAATTTCGATTGAAACCTGACTCTAATCCACTTTAAATCATAATTCTCTAAAATTAAACCTCCATAACCAAAGTCCACTGCTTTCTTAAAACCATTTACGTCTCTTAATACTCTTTCAACGATGCGAATAACGGTCCTCTAAAATCAAACCTAATCCAACAAATTGGAGAGTGCGAAGAATCACACTTATATAAGCTAGCTGCTCCAAATTCTCAACTACTTAACAGGCACCCATACATATAAATACGTCTCTCGGTAAATGTCACGTCCTTTTACGTTTCTCCAGCCATCATCCTATTAATAAATGATTATGTATCTCGATAAACGTTCGCGGTCCTCGAAATAGCGTACGCTTTCGAAACTTCACCGCCGTCGGACAAGGAACATCTTCGCGAGCCTCGAGTGCTGCACGTGTCGAGTGAAATGTAATCGTTGAAATTTACGTGGCGCGAAAACAAGCTACGTGCCAGAATGCAAAACGAACGAACGAACGAGCACTAGCAGAGAAAGAAGATGGTCGTGACTGCGAAAGAAATTGAGTCACACCTACTCGGAGGTGCACGATTGTGTACGCGATTTGGTTTGTGATTCACCGAAAGGAAATGATTTGACGGAATCGATCGACGCTCGTCCAGGTGTTTCGGTCAGCTGTACTGACCACGCACTTGAAGGAGTTCCGTTCGTGGCAAAAGAATCGGCTTATCTAGGTACCGCGATAAGGAATCGCGATTAGGCTTGTAAGTACACCTTCGGTACAGGTGAACCGAAATTCTACGAAGTTTCGTCGAATCGTGATATCTATGTCGGGTTTCGATAAACCACTCGACACAATTTTTCTGTTATTTTTTTTCAGCTACTTTCCTCGACGCTGTCTACGTTGTTTGTTTACAGCCAACGACTTTTTCTGCTTAGCTCCGTGCATAGATATCGATAGGACGTTGTAGGAAAACTACGAAACTGGATTACGATGCGATCGTACGTTGTCGAGGCTAGTTAATGTCGCTTTGCAATTATTTAAAATTCGAAGGTTCTCGTTATTGATGACATCGAGTATAGCGTCAATAGTTTTAAACGTGTAAGAGAAGTTTCAAATATTTCACGAATAGTACTCCTAATGTTAAATAGCAATGCTTTGAATTTTTCATGAATCTGAAACACTGAAGAATCTAAAATTCTGAACGAATCTGAATAACACTACTTAAAAGGAAAATATATAATGTAAATTGCGATTAGTCTGCTACACTCGTCATCTAATACGATAAATAGTATAAATCTCTTCAATGGAATTATTTATCCTTTAGATAGAATACTGGGAATATTAACGAATCTCCCATATAATCTTTCTCCGTCTCGCAACACCAAGACAGTTTATAAAGACAAGAAATCGTAGGAAAATACTCGATAAAAGATGTACTTTACTCCAACCTCGGCTTCACTCGTACAAATGAATGAACTCAACGTGGTGACGCAAGTATCTATAATCTGACATGAATTTTGAATCTGGATAAATATCGAAATAGATTTAACTAGACAGAGATTCGATAGAAGACTGTTCACGATAAACAGGTGCGTCGCGATGCGATTTTATCGAGTCTTCTCACACTTCTTTTAATCAAGCCACCAGGTGTTACACCTATCGCAACAATCATATAATCCAAGTGATCTGAAAGAAAAGGGAAAAGAATTCACTTCGTCCATTGTTTTAGATCTTCGATGATTTTCTTCGTGAACATTTGAGTCACGTAATGACTGAAGAATTCTCGAGGTAGTGACGTTTCAAACATCACGCAGACGATGTCCAATGAATGGTCGCTTCTATGTATGTATTTCGTGATAATATAAATTAAGTTAGTATGAGTATGTTCCGTGTAGTAGAAGTTCGAATATATCAAACTTGTCATTATTAATTCCAAACTAATTTTTATATATTTCAGAATTTAACAATCGTTAATTTTTTATTTATTAATATATTTAAATCCTCTCAATTATAGTTCCATCTTTCCTATTTTTTTTTTTTTTAAACAAGCAGGAATTAAATTTCCTATTAGAAGAATAGCTACATATCGTAATCCTGTATTATTCATTAACTTTCTACAGTTTATCAGTTTTACTTCTTCCTCGAAATCTACTCGAAGAAAAACTACTACGATTTTGATTTCATTCAAAATTGGTGAATTTCTTAAAGTTCATGAATTTTAATGTCTTTCCATTTTTTTAAACAAACATGTCAGACATCAATTTCCTATTCGAACGACAACTATTCTAATATTTTATTATTTACTAGTTTCTGACAGTTCGTCGCTTGAATTTTATTCAATCGAAATCTCGTCAAGTTTTCTCAGAACCTGTTCGAAGGACAACCATTTACTAATTTCAAGTACGTAAAATTCTTAAAGTTCGTCAATTTCGGTATCCTCTCCTTCGCACCAAACGAATCAATGAATGATACATAAGTACCTACATATGTCTATGTCTATATATAGACACACGTCCATACATATGTAAGTACCTACCGTGCGATAATGCAGGCGAGAATGTAACGTAAGCCGACGTGTACGAATACGGGTCGATCGAACGCACTTCTTCGCGCCTGAGGATCGGACGTGGAAGAAAAAAAGCAGACGCACGATCTTTGGCGCAGATACTCGTTTCTCCTCGATACGAAGGTCGAGTCTGCACAAAAACATTTCGTAACGCTTTATGATAAACGAAAGGCTGAAAGGTCGGTTACGTAATTAGACGTATGACGGTGCAGTTTCGTTTCCATTATATCGACGCTAAAGACACGCATCGTTCGATCGAGCTTACGATCCGTACCGATTTTCCGCATACCAGAGCGGTAAACTACGGTTGCCGCTGGGAACAATCTTTCTCTCCTTCGTTTCTTTCTTTTTTTTTTCGTTTACGAAACTATCGCGCGAACAAAGATTGCTCAGAGTCACGTAACGCTCGCTAACAATGAGAGATGAGTATGTGGCGCGTTCAAAAATGGAGCGATCGGTATGACGTTAGGAGAGATTGCGATGTCTTTATACGGACGTTCATCAGTTTACCGCTCGAGGATTTCGATTTGGTTAATCAAAGTTTACAACTGCGTTTGGGTAATTAGGTCACTATTTACTATTTATCGAGAAGTTTTGCAAGAATATTGTATGGAATTCTTAAGGCCGAAGTAAAAGGAGGAATGTCTCCTACACGGTATTTTATAAATTATCACCTAGTTTCGTCGAATCCTTCTCTCTTTCCATGATTTCTATTTTCTATAAATCTTCATTCTCTGTATAACAATGGTTTATCGGTTTATTAGTAATGGAGGATCTAGTTTTGGTTAATAAACGATCACTATCTGGTTTGAATAATTAGGCCACAGTCTGCCAAATTATTAAATAAATTCTGCAAAGCATTACTCACAATTTTTAAGGTCAAAGTACGTGAACTAAAATTTTGTATACGTTTCATAAATTATCGTCTAGTTTCTCTTTGCGATATAAATAAAATTTACACTTTCTCAGAATTGGTAATAGATTAGAATGTCTGCATCATACGTAATGTATTGTGTATGATATATTCCGTTTTATGCATTGGAGACAGGCCGTAAAGCGTTAGTCTTTGTTCACACTATGAGTGTTATCGGTGTAATATTGGTTGGGCTATACAGGATAATTCATAAATGCATGTGCATATCTCGGTAGGAAAATCTATTGAAAGAAAACGAGTAAAAACTGTCGTACGAACACGTGTCCGGTATACCTTAGTTTTCGAGTACGAGAGATTAAAGAAAATATTCGATATGGCCTTCTCGTGTGTGGACACACGTTGCTGTACGAGTTACGTACAGACCTTATCTAATGTTTACATATAATGTTCGTACCAGATGGATTTCGGACTATTTGAAGAATATGTGGTATTTTGGAGCGAGTGCGGAACTCGATTCTACGAGTGCCTTCGTGCAGTAGCATCTGCTGAGATACGAGACGGTCATTTCGCATATTTTCTTTAATCACCGATAACTCAAAAACTAAGGTATGTCGAACATATGTGACGTTCTTTACTCGTTTCTTCTACTTGTATAGATTTCTTCACTGAAGCGTGGACATGCGTTTATGAATCACCCTGTATATTTCTCCGGCAGCCGGAAGGCGATCAGTACCCTTATACGAAATGATGTTTGACAAATCGATTCATACATTGACAATAACTTTCGTACCAATGGATTCGCAAATTAAAAATCGCTATATTTCGTCCTTGTTCGTCGACTACTATCGGAAGACGCAAAAATAGTTAAGCAAGAGGTGACGCCCCGAAACGAAGTTTGACCTATTTTCCCAAACTCTTAACCGCAGAACGAACCAAAAAAATATTTCCCCTATAATTAGTCCACTTGCGCGATATAATGATATAACAAATATAAATATAATATATAAATAAAATTGAACATTCCTCTTCGATAGCATCTTACGGTATCGCTATTGAAACACCTCCACGCGAATTACTTCTCAAGCCACCAACAACAAACTACCACAGCAGAACGTACAGCCATTAAAATTCCCGAGATAGCTCGATATTTCACGTAATTACGCGGCAGTGTCGGCCGAACGACGAAGTCAGGTGTGCCCAGGAGTCCATCTATTAACGCGCGAAACTTGGACGAGAGTCGTGGTTCGTCGATAAACTCGATCGTAGACCAACGTTCTCGTTGTTCGATCCGACGATTATAAGATCGGTCGTCGCCGTACGATGCGCTCTCCTAAGTACGATTTGTCGCGAAGAAAGGCTAGAGAACGTACCCACACCTATAATTAGCGTACTCGCGTGCTCGCCCCTTGGAAATCGGGACGGCACGATTGCGGACCGGTGAAACTGCTCTCGCATCTCTTGCAGCTGGCGCGCACGCACCGGCCGCGAACGACCCCAAAGCGAGCCGGTAATCGTGTGCTTCCTGCCGCATCGCGTCCGTCGCTCGTCGCGATAGCATGCGTAGGTACTCACCTCGTACACACGCTCGGTCGTACACTCGCGCGAATAAATTTACGCCGCCGACGAGGCGTGCGCGCGTGCAAGGCTGCCGCCGGCGATTCTTTCGTTTCAGAAAAAACCAAGGAAACCAGAGAGACTGTATCGTTTGTGGCTCGTCTCTGCTGCGCGATCAGCGGAAAATGAAGGATTCGCTGTTGGATTTATGGTCGGGGCAATCGAACGAGATACGGTTGGTGGAAATGTTTGATGGATGAAACTTGCGGATTCTGATGTTCAGGGGGTTGGCTGGTGGTTAAAGTAGATGGATCTGGTAGATATTGGTGCTGTGATATTTAGATCTCGATATCTTATGATTTGATGTAGTTGCACAAATTATGTCCGAACTTAGGTTGTTTTGATATTGCAACAATTAAATTTATCGCAACGAAGAGTTACAGGTATTTTGATTTTGCGATCGGCGAAAATATGAACGCTCCTTTGGGAAAAAATCACGTTGGTATGGATGACTATGTAGATTACATGTATTAAAGGTTACGGTCTTAATGTTTCAAAGATAAGTAGAAGATATTGTATAGCATGTTGAAACGTATAAACAGGGGACAATTTAATTTATTTGCCCCGATAAATGAATCTTCATTTTTTAATTTAATCGTAATTTTAATTACACGAAAGACGAAGAATTATTGGAAAAATAAAGCATTTTAAAGTAATGAAATAAATTTGAAATATTCTTTATTATCGATGATTCGTTGGAAAGTACTAGATTCGTTTGAAAGCTTGGTGTTGTGTTAAGCGATAGTAATTGATTTGACTGCAGTGGACAATTGAATGATGAATTGTTGGTAGCAACGTGAAAAAATAATTAAAATATCGAAGAATATTGAAAACACTCGGTACAGTCTGATTCAATAAAAAGCAATAACATCCGATCTACTTCCTAAACAGAAATTCGAATACATTAGTATTCAAATTTATCGTCACTGATTCGGAACTATTTTTCACATGCTTTAGAATCTAATAATTGACCTATAAATCAAAGACAATTTCTCAAGCAAATTCGATATCCAGTTACTTCTGTCTAGTCAGCGACAAAATTAACTTTTTTCCAAATTTTTTCAATTTTATTCAAAATGAAATCACATTTCCTCAACATCTACTCGAAGATTAGCTATCGTAATTTCATGCTGACTTTATTCGTTAATCTGCATAACGATACATTAAAGTATAACGATTTTAGTCCCCTTTCGTTTTAACAAATATTTTACCAAATTTCCTCAAAACATATCTGAAATTTAAAAAATAGTTGTTACAGTTACTATATGCGTTAAATTATCGTTTAAAACTTAACGAATTGTCAAAAGCAGTAATATCGTTGTTGATTGACTAAAATTAGAAAATTTAACTGTATTCGCCAGGCGAATAATCCCGCTATTCTCGCAAACGAGAGCCGTAAAAAAATAAAAATAGAGTTACGTCGAAAGGTAAATCGACGAAACCCGTTCTGCTTGGTAGGTAAATCTCTTTTTTCGCGATGCACAGAGTCGAAGGAGGAAGGCATGGGAGTGCCCCACGAAAATTATTCCGTGGAGTGTATCTTGGCATCCGATGATTGTGCGCCAGAGGCTAGAGTGGTCTCTCGGAGTGCACGTGCGCCTTGCACGTGTTAGCTGTGGGGCGACCCTCCCGATTCCTGACTGCCTACAGACTGTAACATCGTATCAGGGCCACGCCGGCTATAACTATATACCCACACTTGCCTCGTCGTACTTCATCTCTCTTCCTCCTCGTCGCTCCCTCGTTCAGCCGCGATTCCACTTTACGATCTCTGTCCTCTTCTATTCTGACGCGGTGCTAATTGTAAGCGCAGAGCTTCTCAGCCGTCACGATCGCGGGAATACGCAGGGAAATCGTGGAATCGGGAACGACACGATCCAATACTATCTTCCTTTACGATCTACTAACGCGTTTCGCTGCAATGCGATTCGATAGGGGCGTTTTTCAACTGTGCAGAGTTTAAGTCCTTTCTTATCGTCTGCTTTTTGTTTGGTGTCTTCTGCACAATTTAAATGTTGTTAGACGTGGACGTTGTTACAAGGAACGGTCTCTTCGCTACTTTTAAAATACTTTAGTTACGATAATTTGATAATGAGGAATAAACGATGACAACAAAATGGAATTTTTCTTATTATAGTCTGGTAATTGTATTGAATTAATGAACTTTTAAGTTGTTTGGTTATCGTTCATTGTGATTTTCATTGATTCAGAGATTAAGTATTTTAGACTTGATCGTTCTCTATGTTCTACTTGTATTTTTCACATTTTACTAATTAATTTTATATTCGTTATACTTTGACAAGTAAAATGTCTGTAGAGTGTAATAAATTTTGATTCTGTTCGATGGATTTTTTTTCTTGTATTTTATGAAAATAAATAACGATTATGATAAAATGGAATAATTTATATTATAATATACGGCTATCGAATTGATGGATCTTTTTATAGCGTCGTATATTTTGCAGAATTCGATATCATTAGAATTTCAAAGTGTATCATAAATAATCATTCTTCGTTATAAGAAAGTAAAAAATAACGGTAATGAAAGAACGATAAAAAACGATTAATTATATTGCTATCTCGTTGATGCTTTAACGCTCTAATACCTTAATACAAAGATGACAATAATAGCAAAATCGAGGCGTTTATATTCCCAAGAATGCCAAAGGACGATCAGTTACGATAAGCTAATTTTAAATTCATACGTGACCTCATACACGCCACAAATTAAGTATCATGTGCGACTTCTTTTCCTCCTCAAAAAATCCTTCAATATCCGGTTTTACACGGTCGACTTCGTGGTAACCGGTTCAAACGTGCATATGTCAGGAAGAGAATATCTTTTACAAGTTTGCTCCCACAGTGACGCGACGTACCAATAGGTCGCTAATTAGGAAATAGATAAATAGAAACTAAGTTATGCGTCACTGTCGAAACACGAACGTTGATGTTTCGAATGATGGAGACAAATCAGGACAGCACCTCCCCTTTCCACTAATAACCTCCATTAGTCTAACTTTGACTGATCTGAGATTTTTCTCGAGAGATCTTAATGAACCCATCGATCGGTATCTAACAATTTCACCGATCTATCTAAAAAAAAATTAGGTAAGGAAGAGCTGCAAATATACAGAGAGTGTTTTAAAATATTATCCTCGTTATTTAGAACAGAGCGTACGGTACTTACGGGTTATGTATATGTACGTACGAGTTTTTCCAGTGTATGGGGTATGGTAGACATGTAGCTAGGTACATACGAATTTTCTCCACTTCAGTAGACAAATAGGGAAAGTGAAATTTCATTCCATTGTTTCATTGCTGACTCAAATAATATTTTGAGACTTTTGAATTATATTTTTGTTTATCTTGTATTAACCGAGAAAGCATTTAATGAATATAATCTTAATTTTAAACACTTTTTAAGAGCTTAATGCCTCTATAATACCCTTACGTATATCTAGGTGCAAATGAAATTTCACTTTTGAATATTTCGTCGAGACTAAGAGAATTTTGAACAATTAACTTTAAAATAAGAACGTTACCAAGCAATCTGTAATTTTTTCCAAACTTCTGAAACCTTCGAACGGATGTTAAAAAAGGTGGACAAAGTGTAATAAAAAGTACATAGAAGTACCGTGATATTAATAGAAAAATGTAGTATACTGATCAATGGATCTTCTCATACCTGATAATAATAATAATCGGACAGACAGACATTCTCTACGTCACTTATCTCTTTGTCATTCGACGTGAGATCGAGACACGAAAATAACCGGTTAATTTATACGACCGATTATTTCAGCCAGTATAAAGAGTGGCTCGCAATCGGGCGAGCAATAAAAATACACTCGGCTCCGAAACGGGAGACAAAAATCGCGGCATCGCGTCGCGGCGAGGATCCGCTATTTGCGCAGCTGTTCAAACGGGTCGTACCGCGAAAATACTACACCTCGCCGCCGGTTTTTAAAATATCCGTCAAGTGACGAGTGCGCATTTGCTACGTGCGTAGAACACACCCGTGTCCACGGCCTAGTCATTAACACGGTGAAGAAACGCTTCGTGACCCGTTTTTCGTTGTAAGAGCCTAGGAGGGCCGTTTGTTCTCCGGTTTAACCAAGATCTAGAGCACTAGGTACGTCGATGGCTTCTTCACCTAGCTACGGGAACCGGAGGCCGTTCCATGGAGAACAGAGCCGCTCATTGTACGGCTAGACATTGAATTTTATTATTTCCAACGCACAGCTGTGCGATGCCCAAGCCAGAAAACCAGTCGAATCCCATTAAGACCGAGACAATTGTTTCTTATTCCCCTTTCATTCTTTGCCGAATGAATGCTTAAGCTGTGCTTCGCTACCTGCGTGCATGCTGCACGTCTGTCCGTATACAGTTGTCCGTTTTCACGGTCATCGTTGCCGCGCCGTGAAATTCATTTGGTCTCGAGTCACTTACGAGGACCGTTCAACGTGAAATCTATACGAAGCCTGGAATTCTGCCGTTTCTGGGAATTGTTCCCAAGTAAATGCATCAGGTAATTCAGATATGCCGAATACCGTCCAAGGTACGTGGTTGGTCACGAGGAACGTTCGGTTTGCTCATTCGCTGCGACACGACCAGACGTTCTTGCCGATTTTCGGCACACAATGCACAGTACACCATATGGTTTTAATTTGAATATACGCAGCTGATTGGGAAGCTAAGAGTGGCTGCGAAAACAGCCGTAGTGTACATAGCCCAGGTACACAGAAAATGGCCCATAATCTAGGGCTTAAGAAAAACTAAGCGAAAAGAAAAATAACTACTAAAGAGTGGGCGTCGTATTTTTGTAAATTAGGAAGATTAGTCTTGTTGGGAAAATCCCGAATTAACATTAGAGACCCGTATGCTTGACCTTGTCGTTTCCATTCCCTATATCTCCATATGTTCTGTCTTAAGCACTCAATGATGTTTCAGGTTTTATTGCTGCAATATTATATACGAAAAGTATTGTACAATGTTGTCATTTTTATCTATTTTATTTATACTTATTGAGAAATTGGAAATTCGTGTATAAACTCTAATTTGCGCGATGAAAAATAAATTAAGGGAATCAATGTATTTATATATTTCATTAAGAGAAATTCTTCTTTGTAATTATTTCAAATTATTATTTCTTTGTAATTCGACTTTACTGTTCGATGTATTTTGAAATAAAATATATGAATTACATATGTATTAATTTTTAGAAATTCATATAAGTAGAACGATTGATTGTTACACAATGTATGTTATGTATCTGTAACAGACAATTGAATATGACGCTAATGAAGAAAATTGTAGAATATAACTGGATGTTTGTTAAAAATATACACACAGTAAAGAAAGTCGTGTACTATCAAAATGACCATTAATGAGGTCCTAGGTAGACTGAAATCTCTAAGATTCTAGTGTTATAGATGTAACAAAATAGGGATAGGTTGTTGCCTGTATCGAACAAGAATTAAACACACTTATTACGTATATTATTGACATATCGCTCTTATTCTAATTTAAATAAATATTTGTTAACATCGTACTCATATAGTCAATTTGATAATTGAAATAATTTTTTTAAATTGCAATATTATTGCAGTTGACTAGAAACTCGGTTAAATCGATTTAAATAAACATCGTATATTATTATTATTATACCGTTGTGTCGAAAAATTGTAAAAGAAAGTTCATTTTGTTGCTCTTTGAAGCATCGTTATCTCGTAAATCCAAATGAGAAGAAAAACAAGATAAAACGAACGAGTACGGTAAGCATAGATTTCCATTAACCACGGTAACCCCTCTACCCTTGTCATCATATTTCTTGAAAACGAGGCACGACTCGCGTATCAAAATTTGGATACGAGTCATGAAAAGCCCAAAAGTACGTCGGCCACCCTCGTAACATCACTCAACGTTACTTCACTTCGGATCGATAACGGTGTATATCACAAGGACCACCTCTGTTCTCAACTCTACATTTTCCTCTCGGCTATACAGAACAGCTTTTTGTGTAAAACGCGTAACGATTAATCAGATGAATATAATGCAAAGTGACCTTATCGTGATATTAATAGCGAAACAATAAAACTATAGATGAATGTTAGAATCTCATAGAATTCTTATATTAAATAATATTTAACAATAAGCGACAAATGTATAAGCGACTATGTATAATCTAAGCATTAATTTCATCTTACTAATATTTTCATATAGCCTTTTGTTAGTCGAAAATTCAGACATGTACATCTATCTATACAGTTTACAAAAAATTAAATTTTAATTAAAAATGCTCCTATCAAATTACATATATCAATTTCATTTAACAAACTATTTTACTTTCCTTGCGAGACTATCATTTGATCTTATTAAAAATATCAACTGAATCAGAATTAACATAAAGACAAACATGACCTATTAACTATTTGCTTTTCTTAAACGATAGCCAATTAAAAATTGTATTCCAATCTCGCAAAATTAAATCTATCGGTTACTAAGTGAACATTGTAATTCGTATAAAGTCCTTATAGGAATCATCTCGATTGAAACATCAATTGCTTCTCGCAATGAAATAAGTCAACCAAAAACGGATGTTTTTCATTCAGCGTCGTTGTCCATCGAACAGAGCCACCATGGCGGTCCTGTATGGTGATTATATGAGCCTGGCGATACTACATAGGGGAATATAACAACGACGATAAATTCATTTGATCATCTCCATCTCGAACATCGTATAAAGCCTACCACGAGCACGCCCGTGGCGACGAATTCTGTAAGAAGAAAGCCTCGAAAGCGAGCTTCTCGCATACGTATGCAACATGTTCTTGCATTAGCTAGCAGGTACGTCGGTAGAAATAAAGGAAATGCGAGAGAAACAAAAAGAAAGAAAATGGGAAAGAGAGGGGAGAAGGTAAAAAGAAGAGGAAGGCGATAAGAAAGGAAGGAAAAAAGAACGAGGAAGGACCCCCGTGTTCGTTTCTCCGTGCTGTTTCGTTCAGTGCGCCACGAGAATAGAGTTGCGAAGCGAAGAAGCTTTTTCAATGAAACGTTAATTGTACCGTTCGAGGACAAGTGTATACGCGTCAAGATAATTTGCTTTTGTCTTTTGTACGAGGTTTCGTTGTCGCGTGATTTATTATCCGTGTTTTTTCCGCCACATTTTTATATATGATATTTTTCATACTTTGTTCTATTTTTTTAAAAAGCATCAATTTCTAATGTATCCAATATATTGATCAGAAATTTCATACGTTTCAGATATCTTTGTCTGCATATTGCAGTTTAAACTACGAAGTTGTCATTCGACAAAATAGAAACACATCGGAATAATAAAATTCATCGGAAATAGAAAAGAGTTTGGAGAATGTTCAATTACAAGTGGGGAAACAATGAGTTTAATCTTAAAATCTCTAATTTTCTGAAACGGACTAATTTCAGCGGAAGCACGCACATGTCTAACTGTCTACGTTAAAAATTTTCTACGGAATCGTGTAACCTTTATGGAAATGAAAGTTCATGCTGAATATACATTTCTATGCGGCAACGGGAATAGAGTTGCAACGAAGCAAAGAGGAATCGTGCGTGCGGATATTTTTAATGAAACGTCAATCGTTCGTGTGTCTGGTGATTAGCGCATGCGGAACATTTTAATGATACGCGTGCCCGCTAAAGACTTTACCGAGTTAAATTTAAAATGCATGTACGCGTTCCATTGAAACGAGCAATGCGGCTCTTTGAGCGATGGGCTGCAACACGTGAAGAAACGCTGGAAAAACAATATTTTCCATGAAACTCCTTTCAAATTAAATTAACCGTTCGTGGGAACCGAGGCACGTGCAAATACGATGCCTCGATTGAAAAATAAATTCGTCATATTATTAATAAAAAATGTATACCTAGTTAATAGCAAGAATTATAATTATAAAAGTGAAAGAATTGTAATCATCGTTATACGCGGGTATTTATAGTTATATGAGGGTGTTTCGTAATTGATAGTACAATTGAGAAGGAAGTTCTATTAGCTCTATTAGAGAGAGGAAATTGAAGGTATGGAATAAAATCTTTTCGTACAAGATTTTGTTTCCCAGGAAAATTTCCTTCAATATCCGCGTGATAATGGTTCTCGCGATAGATTAATTAATTGTATCTATTTATGTTCGTCTTTATTGTATTAGATAATTAAGAAGATATTTATATAGAAAAGTTTCATTTCGTATTTTCAATCTACATTTTTACGTAGTACCAACAATTACACAGGATATCCTGCATATTACTTATCTTACTTAGAAAACTATTTCAACAACGAAAAAACATAAGTGAGTCTCTCTTGAATGAATAAAAGAATGCAATTAACCCTTGATTTCTATCAACTTGCTCGGTATATTGCCCATCAAAGCGCGTACATGATAATAGTATTGCTCAATGATTTCATTATAACTTGTAGTCAATCTCTCGAACGCAAGACACAATAATTTCTTCATTTAGCTCTAGCTTTTCGTGAATCGTATTTTTCCCAAAATAATCGTATTTACGTTTCCAAAATTGAAAACCAACCTGAACCAAAATTGATTTGTCTTCTCTAACTTTTGATCCTATAATTAAGAAACGGCCCGGTTGACGGGTTAAAATTTTCATAATCGTCGCGTGTCTATCGAATAATATTCCAGAAGTCAGGTATTCGGAGAAGAATCAGCCTTTTAGCGGGTTCTTAATCAGCGGCTATCGTTTACGATAGATATTTAATTAATGACTATCTGGTCGAGGAGGAACAGTCAGTTACGCGCGGCAGTCCATTAAGCTCCGCTCGTTGCTTATGCTTGGGCACCGTCCCGTAAGTAGCAATAAAATCCTAACGATCCTTTCATAAATCATCATCGGGCAGCACGTTTCGAAAACGAATCTCCGTGTCATGCAAAAAGCCATCAAATCGCATTCGAGGGCTTCGTTCTATCCGGTAGAACCGTTGGAATTACACGGCAAGTGCGCCGCGTAAAAACGTTGTTGCACCAGCGTGAGTAATCTTCGCGAAACAACGTGGAAAGGTATGAAGCGGAGGTGAAAAGGAACAGACAGAAAGGGAAGAGAGAAGGAGGAAAAGTAAGACAGGGAGGGAAATAGGGAGAAAAGGAGAGAAGACGAGCGTGATAGGAGGCGAGTGGAAGGGAGACAGCCCAAGGGGCGAAACGGAGAAAGAGAAAGAGGTAAAAGGCGCGTTCGCAAAGGCGACCGAAGCTGGCCGGCCTGGTCGGTTTGGCCCCGTGGGAACGCGTTGGTGGCCAGCTGCACTGATTGCCATGAGAGGACGTGACGTAGTCGTCGTCGAAGCCACACAGCCGCGCATGCAACACGAACGTGTCTTTTACTCTTGTGTGGACCCGCAGCTCTAGCGATGGGACCGAGCCGAGCACTCCACGAACCTTCATTCAAGGAACCAACACACGAATAAAGGTGCGCCGTGCTCTTCAAGGAAAATAGGTGCATCCAGGGAGATGAAAGTTTGCGATTATGCAGCTGGTTTCGATTCACTCGACAAGGGAATTAGAGGGGTGATCCTTCCTGTATTTCTGTATTTTCAAGAAAATTCTATAACGTGGTTTTGCTGTTTTACGTCGCGGTTGTATTGGAATTAGTGGAATTCCTTTTTGAAAACACCGTTTATAATTTGTATTATCCGTTCGGTTAAGATACGAAAATTGGTACGAACTTGATTCATCGTAAACTGCAAGAGTATACATATATGGAATTGGTACGGGGTTGTATAGAAGATGAGGCGAAGGATAAAAATATTTTTGTGGAAAATATTTTGTGGTACATTAATCACCGTTGATCTCAAACAGACAGTTTCGAAAAATTTTGGAAAAATGGACGCAAAACGATAATATTAGCAGATCGATAACAATTTACTAGGAGATATCATTTTCGCTGTTTGACATTAATAATAACTGTTTGGTAGTTGCGCAAAGATTGACTAAGCGTTTATGGTTTTGGAATTCGTCTTAAAAGCTGTGACTCAAAACTATGACTCACCAAGATGTTCAGAATCTCTCACCCAGCTATTATTACGAGTGAATTCGAGTAATAAAAAATTTGCATATAAGCATCATCCTAATTACGTAGTCAAACGCCAACGAGCTGTTGATCACCGCGCATTATATTCAATTCACCTATTGTAACGTCTATTGTTTCAAGTGCACGTTCTAAATCTATCAATCAATCGTTTAAGCTTGCCCTACATTTTTTCCCAAGTCCCTATTTTCAAAGAATGTCGAATACATTCATGCTCGGGCTGGACGTTACTATACTCGAATAAAGTAAACCGTATAAAGATAAAATGGAAAATTTCTACAGCTAAGCGAAATATTGCATCGCGAATGATTGCTTTCGGGCAGACCTATTATCAAAAATATTTCTACTGCTCTCCAGCGAAAGAAAAATAGATTTATCGGCAGTGCGACGTTTCTCAAAGTGCAATTAACCCTAAAAATTTCGAAGAAGCTGCGTAAAACTAAAACATCGAGAAGCATCTCTATCTCTAGCCGAACACAACGAATAACCTACAAACACTCGCAACATCCTCGACTATCCATCTTCCAATCTAGCCAACCAGATCTAGTCTTTCGAGGGATCATCCAAGAGCAGAAAACATCCAATCATCCATCAGACTCAACGCGGTAAAAAGAACCTGTAAAAACCTCTAGTTGCCCTCTAATAAACTGGAAGATCGCGAGAGAATCGGTTCCATCGCTAGCAATTCGCGGTCTCGATCGTGTGTCGCGACTGGTAGTGGTGAAGCGGTGTGTTGTTGGCTAGCGCGCGGATGGTCGCGGAGGAGGGTAAGCCGCGAGGGTCGGTAGTGGTGGTTCGAGCGAGGCGGTGGGGTGGAGGCCGACGAGGCGAGCGGCATGGCGAGGGGAGTCGCGGAGAGGGGTCGCGCATTCCAGAGAGGCGCCGGCCAGTCTGCGGCACACCTGCGCGTTCGGTTGAATCACGGCGCCTCCGACATAACCCAATCTCTTCGTCCTTCTTCAGCTGGTCGGTTCGTCCGAGCCAGTCGTTCTATCTTCGTTTCGCTCGCATGCCTCGTCTGCCTGTTCCTTCTGTTTCGTCCCACGAAGCGCCTTTCTCCGTCTTTAACGCGCCGACGTAAGCTATCCTCGTTCAACGACAGGCCCGTTCTCCTCCTCTTCCTTCTTTCAGAAATCTCTCTCTTCGTTCGTCGCTTGCTCGCGCCAAAGCAAGCGTCTCCGTCCCGCTTATGGTAATCACGCGCTCTCTCTCTTCGTCTTCGTTCGAGTCTCGTTGACTCCTCGAGAGCTTCGACTCTGTCCCTCTTCTACCACGTCTCCGCGTAGATTTTCCTACGATTTCTGTACCTCGTTCTTCTACTTCCCCTTACCACCGTCCTCTGGCCACCTCCGTGCTGTTCGAATAGCCACGGAAGGACCAACGAGAATCTGAGAAAGGGACCTGAGATAGGTACCGGAGACCGTGAAAGAACGAAAGAGACAGGGGAAAAAGGAGACTCCGAAGGACCGATCTTACGTACAATCGGAGGCGTGCAGGTGTCCGTCGTTCGTCCGACGGTCGGCACGTCTGTCAGTGCCGCAATCTAAGCCGAGCTCCGGGACTAGCGACGGCTACGAGCGGACACCTGTTTTTCTTGGAAGCACCTGTTTTGTGCTACGGCCCTGCGGAACCGCCCGGCCGACCGACAGGCCCCGCGCGAACTTCTTTTTTCGCCGAACAGGAGAACGTGACAGGAATCCGTATTTTCTTTCCGCAACGTCCCTCTCCCCCTCCTACCTGGTTTACGGTATAATCGATAATGTTTGCATCGACGCGTGGTCATCCAGCAAAGCTGCAGGATTAGACCCTGAGCTGTAAGAAAGGCGCCTTTATTGTGAAAGAAGCTATTATTCAAATGCGTTTTCATTGTCCGCGATAATGGTATTAAACGGGATGTCTTCGTATGGTTCTAGTCGCCCTTGCGAATTATCACGGTGATAAGAAAAAAGAGAAGTTTCAAAAGATCGATCTTTGTGGAAAACGATTGCTTATTGTAGATTATAGAATAAGTCTTTTAAGTACGTGTCGCTTTATCATATAGTATTCCTTTAGAATGTGGTATTTTTAGATATTATGTGGGATATTCTTTCAGCGTGAAATGTCGTTGACAAGAGACGGAACAGCAATTTTTTGGAAAACGAATCTTTGTTGTACGCAGCCGCAAAATATATTTTTATAGGTTCATTTTTTTAAAGAACGCGATAAGTTATAAACTGCTGCTATCAAGTTGCTGCAAGTTATAGAAGTAACAGTTATCGGTCTATATGCGAATATGAAATTATTATAGACTTGATTTACGTTGATGCAGATAATTGTATGATAAGATAGGTGAAAGAAAATTACATTTGTTTCAACCATTCTATATGGAATAAATAAAACTGTTTTACAGTAGTTTGGTTTTGATACTTTCCTCTCAGACGAGTTTCTTTCCATCTAATTAGTATCCTATAGATATTTAAAGTACGATTATCGCTTTATCTTTAATGCATTAATGTGATAACATTATTAACCATTGAATCGACTAATAATTCAGAATTTTAAGCGAATCAACAATTAATTCAAATAACATTGTATCAGGCTAATTATAAAATGAAACAACACGTAAAATTCATTCTTTCTCAGCTTTGCAATTAATGTATGTACTCATTTAATATTACTATCTCGTAAAACAAACTTCCCATCTTTCTAACCTAACTAATATTAATTCAAATAAAACTGGCGCCTTGCATCAAATTAATTATTACAAGATTATAAACCTAACTACAAACGCGTGTTTTCCCATCTTTATAAATTAATACGTCTACTCATTTAGCATTCCTGTATCATAAAACAAACGTCTCAAGTGCCTGAAACCTATCCTAACATTAAATGTAAATTCAACTAAATTTGGCCGTCTGTATTAAATTAATTAATTACTTACAGTATAAAGATGCGAACACTGCGAATACGTACTTTCTCATCTTTGTAAAACAACATGTTCGATCAATTTTCATTCTATGAAATCTTCGAACAAACTTCTGAAGATTCTTATTAAGCTAAGCCTGATCAATATCGACTAACGCAAATGAAAAATAGCATCTTGCATCACGTTAGTTGTGAGATCGAGAGACCAACCAGAAATATGTTTTTTCTCAGCCTTGTGAATTAATATATGTACACAGTATATTACTTATACGGTTAATATCAATATCAATATTAACGTTAATAGTTAATCTCAATTAATCTTAAATATTAATTCAAATCTGACACCTTACGTCGAATTATAGGATAAAAATACAAACATTACGTATTCATATCTTCTCAGCTTCGTAAAATAATATACACGATCGACGTTTATTCTACGAAATCTTCAAACAAACCCCTGAAGCTTTCCAATAGGATCAGTCTAATCGACAGAAATAAATACAAATACCTAAAAAGAGTCGACTTGCATCAAATTACGTATAACTATAAACTACAAATACACACATCACGAATATATATACGTATTTTCTCAACTTGGTAAAATAAGTTAACGCGTAAATAAGTTAAAATAAGTTGAATAAAGAGCTTAATAAAATAGTATATTCAGTTACCATTTTATTATAAAATCATAAAACAAGCTGCTAGAGTTTCCTAACAAGTCTTAGCCTAATCAACACAATCTCAAATGAAAAGCGGCGCCTTACATCAGACCGTATAATTACAGTATCGAAAAACCGGCAATAAACATGTATTTTTTCTCAGGTCTCTGAACGTGTACCAACTTCCGGGAAGCAAACTGGCATTGTCTTACTCGCGGAATGTGACTTGTTATGCAACTAGAATTGCTACCGTGCGCCATGCACCTAGCGAGAGTTAGGAGAGCAACGCACGCTTTTTTCTTTCTTCTTCCTTCTCTGCTCTCTTCCCTGAAGCTGTCGTTCTACAGCGCCGTCGAAATCTCTTTTTTCTTCCTACGAAGCAGAACTAGAGCAGAAGCAGACACGAGAGAACAGGGAGGAAACGTGAAAGGAGACTCGCACGGTTTACGCGAAGAACGCGACCGGGCACGATAATCCTGCCGGACGTGAGAGACCTGAGACTCATTCAGTGACGTGGGAACGTGTGCAGATACCATTCATAAGTCGGCCGGTGCTGTGTATGAGACAGGCCGGCTGAATGTGTGCGTGCGATCTAGAAGCCATAGAAGCGCGCACACGAGCGCGCACTCCAGTTGTTTGTCTCAATTTGTGTCGCGAGAGTTTCATGGAGATGGCAGAGAAGTTGTTATTTTCGTTTTTCGTTGCCGGTTAATAAATTGCACGGGAAGCCTGGTTGCTCTTGATAATGTTGCACTATCAGCATGAAGGATAGTCATTGGGATCTATGTGGCGTTGCTTACGCAAGACTAACGATTAGATCGCAGATGTTTATGCATATTTTTTACTTACAAGATCAGGAAATCAGCTACAATCTTTATTTGCTTTTTTATCGGTGCAATTAAAGGAATGGAATAATATAAATGGAGATTTGTCTTACCTCATATAATATTACATCGAGTACTATATATGCATTCTGTACATTTTCTCGGCTCTAAATTTTTCATAAATACGTGGCTACATATCCGTAGTCTACGAATAATTAATAATAGCGTGTCACGTTGTAGTTTCGTGACGCATCGCAATGTTTTAAAATAGTCCGACCACGAAAAGTGATATTTTATCTTAAAAGCATATAAATTATCGAGAGCAACGCTAAAATTATTAAAGATTACAAATGGTTTTTTCATTACTTTCTTTTATGAATTTGAGATATTCTCAATAAGAATTATCCGCGCGAACAATTATTTATAAGTGAAGATCAACGTAACGAAAAGGAATTTCAACTGAAACGATTATTTGCTTTTTCTATCGAATTGCAATAAAAGAAAAATGGATCGACTTATTAATCATTCGCTGGAGAACGAATCGACGTTGTAAGATACAGAGCAAGTTCTAGCACGGCAACGATTTTATCTTAATCCGTATACATGTTCCCTGCGGACATGTGTCTGCATACATTGCAAAAATAAATCACCAATAACTGAATAATCAGGTGGCGGATAATGTTAATCCGTATGCCTGTATATTGCCAGCGGCTTGTTGAATTTTAAAATAAAATTATAAGAAACGTTGTAAAAAGTAACTCTTAGTTTTTATCGAACCCAGAGAACCGAACCTAAACTACATACATGATAACGGTAGAAGTTTGACGAATGCGCACAGTCGTCACCGTTGTTGCACACGTGTGATGGCCAGGTGGTCATAAATCTGCCCGCATCCATATTGTACCAATTACGAATTCCAGTATTATGGTTAACAGTTACAAACTGTACTACACTCTAGAAAAGGTATGGCTTATATTATTTCTCTTTTATTGCTCCTAACTCTTATGGGCTACAGAATAATTTATATCTCTGCCATTAGTCCCAAAGTTATGATTATTTCGCGTGTTGTGATTCGAGTTGACTATTTCTCTAAAACACATGATTGTACGCGATGGTAATTCCAGTCACCCAACCGTTATGGGGTACAAAATAATTTAAGTATCCGCCATTTATCTCAAGATTACGATTATTTCGCGTATCATCCATTCGAATCGATCTTTTCTTTGTAACGTTTGATCGCGCACAATAACAACTCGAAACTGTCACTTGGCTGAGTCGAAAGAGCCACCAGGACACCCGCAGCCTTTCCTTCACGACTCAAAACGAGTGTCGTGGGATTCGTGGGAGCCTGTTTTCCGTTCCTGCCTTGTTCCATCGCGACCTGTACATTTGAACGGACCCCACGCCGTTGTTTTATTGTTGAACGACCGCGAGGGAGAGCTCGAATTTCTGCTAAGATTGGAGAACACGCCTTAGGCGACACCGTTCGTAAGTCCTCCTCAGGTGTGCTGAGGCCTCGAAACGTTCTTGGAAACTATCTCCAAGCGGTCTTTATCTGTGTCTTCCTCTTTGTATGGAATATCAAGATAGGGATTTTTCGATCGTAATTTTACGAGGTCAATAACTATCGAATGGAGATCTCGAATGTTTGGTCAAAGTTGAGTTAACTGTAAAGTAGGATTCTATGTTCGTTTTAAGAAACAAGCGTTTTAAGAAACGTCGAACGTTTGAAACTTATGAAATAGTGCGATTTAAAAGCTGTTCTTTCTCATGAATGTTAAATGCGTTATTCGAGGTTTCCATTCAATTTGATAAGAACATTCTCGACGAGTTTTTACGCAATTTTCTGCAAAGTGGTCTGTCATTCTTTTTTATCCTCGATAGCTATGCAGAAAAATATGTTACTTAATCGATAAGTAGACTTAATTTCGACTTCGGGCAAAAATGTGAACAAAATGTGCACGATACATTAACAATGCAAGTAATTGTGCTGCTTCAAAAAACGTAATATTCTGTTTTTAGTGAGATCGCAGGTGTCGATTTGTACTGGAGTTTCTTGTCGGTGGAAAAATGATTGGTATTGATTAATACAAGCCATAATCTATGTATTTGTCACGTTTCTCACGATTCTTGGTCACACGTTTAACGTTGTAGATTAAGTATGGAATTATGTCACATTCATTTAATCCGTTTATCTCTGACTAGTTATTTTTTGTTCCTTGTTACGCCACAAAAGAAGTTTTATACAATATCTATGATTTGTTAAATAGGAAAGTCGGAAAGTTGTATAATGCTTTTAATATTAATCGCCTATAATGTCGTGTGCAATAAAAATGATATACCTTTGCGTTTATTCTTTTCTAATTTAATTTAATTTATTTATTGTTGTATTATTGTATTTTACTAATACGTTATTGTGTTACCATAAACATTTTCTATTTATGGCAATTATTAACTGGCAAATTTAAGATTCAAGGAGAGAATTCTTTGTTTTCATAAGCAAATAAAATTTTGGTCGCGGAGGGTTAAAATGTCGAACTCGATAATTTCCATTTAAACAGGATTAATAAATACATAAACCAAGTTAATGAAAAAGGTAAAGTAATTAATTACGTAGTTACAAGGCGTAAAATCGATTCAAAGAATCAAAAATTCTTTTGTCAAATCCTTAACACGTTGCAGACGGATGACGAAATATCTCGTCTTTCGTATCTTTCCGCTAGGGGCGGTAAAATATCGCTGACGAGATATCTCGTATTTTATATTATCAATCAAGAGCAATTATATCTCAGTTGCAAGTTGTAACAGTTGTAAAAGTGTTCAGTGTTTTGTTACGTGAATTAATTTCTTAAGCCGTTTAAATATGGCCAGTGATAAGTGACAAATGACAGTGAAAATGAAAATATGAAGTTTACGATTTTCCAAATGACACTGGAGTTGATCGTGCTTGTGATAAAGTAACTAGAAGACGATCAAACGAGCTTGGAAAATTTTAAAGGTAAAAAGAATTGAAAAATCAGAGTTTAAGAATTAAAAATATTTAACGCAACGAAAATAACAGTTTACCGGATGTGATTAATAAAGTGTCTGACCTTAATTAATTTTCTGCCATTTAAAAGTACACGGTAATTATACGACTGAAATTTCAAAGTTACGACAGAATTACTTTTCTTAAACATGCAGGGAACAGTCAATATGAAAGCAAGTAATCTAAATTGTTTTCGAATAGGCTCTCGGGAGATTTCCGTGCGAGTTGGCGCGTTCAGCTTTCTCTACTCCGAGGCACAGCTGCGTTAATACGTTCCGGTGAAAGAAAGACGCATTGGCACGACACGTGACAAGCGATGCTTCGTTCGTCCAGACACCGATCAATAAGACGATCAGGTTTATATAGCGTTCTCCAAACCGAACCTAATGTCACATACTTACGTGCACAAGCGTAATTTACTACACACGTGGCGGTAAAGTGTCGTCAGACGCGTTTGCAGCTCTGTTATATAACTCGACAAAACGTTCAAAGTCCGAGACGCTCTGGCTGCAGATGTTCTTGCAACATCGTTGTCCTTACGCGGATTTAAAGGTACATTTTTGATCTACATCTGCACTCAGTGGGGTCCTGGAAACCTTGGACTTTCGGTGAGGTAGGGGTCCCTGAGAAAATTCGAATATTCGACCAGGTGTTAGGCTGCCGCAGCACCTGGAGATTCTCGAGTGTACCGTTATATTTGTATAGATGCCCTTGCGTAAATTGTTACCTAAAACACGTAGCTACGTGTTAGATCGATTATACGCGAATAGTAGTCGACATTGGAATCTCGTGGCCAACCTGACTGCCAAAATTCTCACAAAGAAACCAACAACAAGATTCCTCTTCCTCGAAATAATTCCAATTCGTTCCAGCAGGAATTCTCTTCGCTTAATTCGATTCGAATCATGCTTTGCCAATTTGTATCTCCTTCTCCTTTTCTCTCCTCTCTATTTTTCCTTTTTTTTTTTTTTTTTTTGGTAATAACGTACCAAGGTAATTCTGCTGGTTCGTCAGCAGTTAAACGCGCGCTCCCCCTTTCTGGCAGTAGTTGTTTTATTGCAACCTTTCGATCAAGTCTACCAGGAAACGAGCAGGTTTCGGGGGACCGTCGAGGTCGTCAGCAGAAAATCCGTGATGTTTCGGCCAGGTGTCCTGCGAATTGCCGGTTTGCCCAAGCGGAGACACACTGGGGCTCTCGACGAGGATTGCACGCGGCTTTCCTATTTGTAATTAATGAAATGCTTTAAAAGACACCTGTGCGACCATCTCTGCCGCACAGGTGGCAGGCTGGTTATACGGCGATAAAGCTGGGCTTGTACAGGTGCGCGGCACAGGTACACCAGCACTCTGAATCGGGAACTAGCGGTGCAGTGAAACCCCGTCACAAGCGACAACGATGACCGTTTTGGTGATTACACGCCATCCACGGCCGAGACTTATCGCTCGTTAAAGATTATACGGGCTTGCCACTGCACGGCCAGTTGAAAAAGACGAATTCGCTGAAAACGCCGTACAACCGGCAACGTTTAATTAAACAGTAGCCAAAGCTGTTGGAAACCTTCGAGCTCGATCTTGTTTGCGTTTGCAACGGGATCGATCCATCCTTTCACATGAGCTAGCATAATTGCGGCCAATTATTTCATTTGGCTTCGAAATTCTACTCCGATGTGTTTATGGTAGATTGTATTTATGGATGGAGAAACGTGTTTATTCGTATATTCTGTCTCTAAGTAGATCTTTTATTTGTTGATTTATGTATCATTATTTCTTCTTTACGAGACTAAGATCCTCTCAGATTAAGGTACTTGTAGATAGAAGAAAAAGGTTGATGTTTGAAGGTTATCAATTAGTGGGTATAATATGTTTCGAGTTTACTAATTGCCAGCTTGCCAATTATTATGTAGGTATTAAAACGGAAAATATTTATTGTAAACACTTAATGGATTTTATTTGTTTTATATCGTGCGAAATAGGCTAAGAGTGTTATTTAACCTGTCTTATTTAAAGTAATAATATTTTTTAATTATTTTTCATTGCTAAGATTTATTAATAGAAGTATATCTGTTTAAGATTAGTATCAGGAAGATAAAGCTCTGATGTTTTTAGTGATAAGAATGGGACAACAAATTTTAAATACATTAGACAATGATACATTAGATATGATTCGTATTAAATTTCATAGGTGTATAGTATTCGATAAATTATTGCCTCGCTATAATAATGTTAGCGAATTGTTTGGCTTTTTAATGCTAAAATTATTCATCGGTCTCTAGTTCGTTTTCTTTCGTCTTAAGCTTTCGTGTTTAAAATTTGTTCATTCTTAAAAAATACTGATAATATTATTATACTACATTTGTGATGTAACATAAAGATTGAAAAAATATCTTTCAAATGGAAGTGCATACATTCTGTACAAATGTGCTTTATTTATCGTTCCAATTATTACAAGCCTGTTAAATTTATCGGCAGACAGAGCTTGTTTCTCAAAACAGTATTAACATAGCTGCATCTGAGCTGTGTCTACCGCATTCACAAATATTTATAACGCGCAATTTGGATCTCATTTTGCGATAACAAGCCTCATCGTTCATCTGAACTTCAAATCAATACCAATATAATAATGACAATATCATAAATAACACATCGGGCAATTAGGTAGAATCGTTTGCTCAAATGGTTTTGCACATCTGCGAGACACTCGTATATTAAAACCTTGAATACGCCACGTAAATTACATCGCCTGGGGAAATATCACCATAACAGGCATTTCTGTAGGCTCTGCCCTTTTTATTCCTTTCATAGCCCTTCCAAATTATTCGAAAACCTGGATCCTTCGATTCCGTTAAACGCCATGTGCGCATAACTTGCCTCAAATTTTTTATTTTTTTTTTTTTTTTATTTATTAAAATTACAATCAATTCTCGCGTTGAGAAGCTTGCCTCAAATGACCGCACATTTTTATCTTTCGTAAAGACTTATAGTATAAACCACGTGTATCTCGTGTCGTAAAGTCAGATACACCTACAATTTGGTTTGTCAGACAATTCCTGTCCACATTCTTGATAAATGATTTATGGAACAGTCGAAAACTCTCACCGGAAGTTCTTTACAATTACTCGGAACACAATTCGATGAATGAGCAGGCCAGGTAACAAAAAATTCTCGAGTGCTGTCACCCAGCTGGGACATTCGATAGTGTCGCATTGTAAACATCATTGTCCATGGACTGCCATAAACGACGCATAGTCCGTTTCGTTTTCATCGGACTTTTCTCGGCTCGTTTATTTTTGCATGACAATGTCATTATGTACGGTTGGCGAAGATCAACCGATATCTTTTCGTCACGCCATAGATACCCCTATTGTTTCTGACACTGCATAAGGCAACGAGCCGTTTTTTTCTTCTCTGCTCTGGCCAGTCCGACCTCCTCGAAGGACGACCCGTTTCACCGACCGAAATGAGCAACCGGCTGTAAAAGTGGACGTTGAGTCACGTCCTCTTTGCGTGTCATCTTCTCAGACAATCGCGTTTCACCCCGTTGTATAGTATTGTATACCAGTGGCGCACACCCGAGCCGGAAAATTCGCCCAGGAGAGAAAATGATCGTTGACAGCTGGACCGGCGCAAAAAGTGTTGACGACTGACACCTGCCGGTTTCCCGTGTGCCAGAACCGATGGAAAAAAGGGAACCAAGCTCGCGGTCCGTGATTTTCATCGCGTGGCGCTCTTGTTGCGTTCTCGAAGGACACCCTGTTTCACGTGTGGAAGCGAGGTCTGCTCCAAGTGACTTCAAGTGGAGAGGAAAAAAACGACGCAAAAATTATCGATTCGATACGGGAGGAACGGGATACTGTAGCATCATAAGAAGACACGTTACTGGAAATAATCAGGGCTTTACGGTTTCGCGGGAAAATTCGAGGGAACCGTAATGATGGTCAAGCTCGTACAGGTGTTGAATTTTAAAAGGCTGATTGAATTTTGTTTAGGAGGATGTAGGGTTTAGTTAAGATTGGATGGTTAGAATTTAATACAGGTTATTGAGGATGTATCAAAGATTTCTTTTTTCTTTCTGATTGATAGACCGATGTTTGAGGAAGTTTGAAGTATCGTAACTTTTGTGTGTGAAATTGCTAGGAGCGATTTAGAAATTGTGCGTACCGTTATGATAATCGTCTTAGATAATGTGTATACTGAAATCTTTTTAAACGCTGAACAGTTGGTTCATGCTTTTTAATTATATTTAATAATAAACTTGCAACGCTGAACCTTTTATTATTTTATCTTATGATCTTTGTGGTATATTATTTAGGTTAGTGTTAAGTAATCATACGTTTACGCGTGTATATTTATATACAGGATGTTGTGTATAAGAGTAAAAAATTTTTGTTCGGATGAAGAGCCCCAACATCAATTCCTTCGAGATAAAATGTAACTTTGCGAATGGTTCAACCATTATCGCGTAACGTGCTATAAATACGAATAAAAAAATTGATCGGGAAATATGTAAACTGATTAAGGAAATGTCAAGGAAAATGTTGTAATGAAAAAGTCATCACCGATATTAATGAGAAATTACGACATAAATAACATTTTATTTCCTGTTTATAGAAGGTTTGAAATGTGTCTTACTCCTATTTGCATATAATGTTTACATTATAAATTGTAAATGATAAATTATAAACGTGTTCTTTAATAATTCTGCTGTATTCCTCATTTTGATTGATATATTTATTGTTTCGTGTCAATATTTTACGAGTACCGAAGACTTTTAAAGTCTTAAATCCTTTTTTTTAACATACCGCGCAAAAAAGTGTATGCTAAGTATTTGCTCTGCCAAAAAATTCTACCAAATGTTCAAATCGGACAAATTGTGAATGTAAACAACTAAATAAAAAAAAAGTATTTGCTCTAGATACGGAACATGAAAATAATTTTTATCCACCTTTGATATCTTTCCATTTGTGATTCACATTTCTTTGAATTATAATCCACGCGCTTGGTTCGATAATTACAAGCGAAGATATTAATCGTAAATATTGCTTAAAACTGTTATCGAGCAGTCGTTTTATCGCTTCAGTCAAAATTAAATATAATAAAATTAGTCTTTATGTTTTTTTTAAACAATATGAATCATCTCTCGCCTTCGGAATATTTCGCGCGAATATTTCGTAGCATCAGTGTCTGTGAACATCAAAACAGCGGTGTGTTTTGTTTTCCTTATCCAGAAATCTGGCTTCGAACGAGCGCCAGGTAATATAAGGTAGCGGCTTAAGCCACCGAGGAATTTCAAATGGCCGAAACTCGGTCCGCTTTCAAGCGTAGGAGAATCCAGTATTTTCTTTCAGTTCCTTTTCTTCAGCTCACGCACAGGTCATGACGAGTTCAGATGTGTCCTGGCTCTTACCTTGCCACATGGCCACCCAACGTCTTCCAACGTTTTACCTTTACGAGTCCTCCTCGATTTATCGTCGTCAGCGCGCGAACCGTCGCGCCATTAATCTATTCGGTTTAGTCGCAGTTTTAACCAAGCCTCTACCACCTGTTGGAAGTCTTATTATTTTGCTATAGACTGTAGTCCCGCTACCTGTTGATAACGACATGCCTACAAAGTTACTCGTTCGCTCTAATATCTGATGTAGAGATATCCTAAGGTTGAACGTATATATTATGCGTTATCGCGTCTATCGATGGAAAGACTTGGGAAAAATGCGCCGAATAGCGAAAGATATTTGCTAAGACGCAATTAAAAACCACACAGGTCGTATTTTTCTTATTTTACAGAGGAATAAGTTTGAAATCGAATAGACACCAATTTTCATTTTGTGTTAATAATGACTCCATCATAATTAATACCATACCGTTTGATCCTGTATTAATTAGTAATGATCGTTGTTGATGAATTCTACATCAATCCAAAATTAATCTGAATTCCGTAACTTCTTTTTACTGATTTTTAAGTCATATACGTACATGATATTTTCATTCTTCTAAAGGTTTCGAAAATATTAATAGTCATAGAACGAATTATGTCGTTGTTTTGTTAAAAGACTTTCTGGATTTATTACTTGTCGCGTATTAAAAGATTCTTTGATTTAAATAGATACTATCTAGCTATCGAGTAATATAAAAATTAACAGTCAATAAAAATGAATCTATCATAACCTTCCTGTATGGGATTGTAATTATCATCGTAGACATCGAAAGAATGTCGACAATCGATTATATACTTGATTCATATTTAAAGTGCCTTTATGAAACGATATAAACTGCAGGATGTCAAAGAGCCAACTGGAATCTCACGACGATTAACATTAATTCCATTGACAAGTATTACCGCTGAATATTTTCACATATAAGAGCTACATAATACATCAATGACATGGAAGGCTTTGATTTCATCGAAACAAGAATTGCCCAACAATTCTAACAAACAGCAGCCATTGCCAGCAGTAACACTTCCCCCGCCAAATTGCTTAAAACATCATGCATCATATCCTTATTAAATATACCCAAACAGCTTACGAAATCCCAGTAGCCTAGCACGAAAAGTGAAAGAAACACGGTGCACGAAATGTCACGCGTTTCCTTCCAAATGTATCCAACATGAATATTCGTCGATTAATATCCAACAACCTATCCTATACATTACACCTTATATTTGCATCATCCTCAAAAAAAAAAAAAAGAAAAAAAAAGGTAACATCTCAACTGCATCTTATCATTCCTGTTCTCCAAAAATGCGGGGTCGACCCAACTTTCCCTCATAAATCCATCAAGCTCGAGAATCCACCTGAAGCTATTACCAGGCGCCAACTCCGCGACCTAAACACCATCTTAGTGATCAGGCACATCGACATTCCGTCTTTAGCGAGATGCAAGGGTTACCGGTTACAGAGGCGGAGAGAACGCGTTAGCGGTTAGCCAAGTCCGAATTTTCATTAAAAAAAGCAAATCCGCGAGGCGCGCGGTAGGCGTGAGCGGTTTCGTTTCACAGGCGGCCCTCGTGTACGCACTACCTGTTGCGAACGCGGACGAACAACGGACAGAGAGACGAGAGGCGAACGGGGCCTGACTTGTAAAAAAGCGAGAGAGAAGGTGCCGCAGGGTCCCCGTTCGTTCTTCCCTCGGCTGGAGAGCAGCGACGGGGTGGCGGGGGGCAGTCGGAAGGGTCCGCGATCTCTGGGTCCTCCAGCAGGGGCAAGGAGAGCAGTGGGACCGAAGAAGGGTCCACGGAGATCTGGTGGGGGCCCTGGCGACAGACTGGCGGCCGCGCACCTGCACTCGCTCGCTGAGAGAGCCGACAGTCAGGGCCGCACCTACCAGGACTCAGCTCCCCTTCCGCCATCGGCCCCGAGACACAAATCGGCCGAGTGCATTCTTCGTGTCCTTATCTCCCACGGAGCCCACACCGAAAAGGTCATGCATCCGATTTCATTGGATTATATTAACATTTTTCCCTTTTTTTCTTCCAGCATCGTTTGTTTATTTCTCCAGATTTTTACGCCTGTTTCAGCGACGATTTGATTGCTGTTTCGTCACGGTGTTTGGAAGGGTTGTAGATTCGTTTAGGTAGCCAATAGAATACCTTTGGCTCTGATAGAGTGATTTTGAGATTGCCGGATTGTAGCTTCAGAATTTTTTTATTTCGTCAAATCAATGATTTGTATCAATGTTGGGATTTCACGCTGTTTGAGAGGTTACTGGTTTGTAATATATTTGTTTATTACAGTATATTATTGAATTAATTGTTGTATCATCGTAGTTAGTTGAAAGATAAATTTGATTTAACGCACATAGTAAACAGCATCGCAGAAATAATCGGATAATGGATAAGTTAAATCTCTATGTTAATTTTATATATCTCAAATATATAAATTATACATGCGTGCGTATATTTTATATAGTGTCAATGTATCTTGCTTGTTCGGATATTTTCGCAATTTTAAATTCTGCCTTTATTTAGTTTATCGTTTATTCTGCGAAAACTACGTGCATTAAATAAATAAACTTTATGTCTCTATTAATTACAATAAGTGTTGTAATTTGTTAAAGAAACGATCAATTCAATAACGCTATTAGAAACAAACGTATGAAGCAATATTCTCTCAAACACTGCGGAATCCGAATATTAATGCATAAGAGTTGCTGTATTTGACAAATTTTGGTAGAGAGATTTTGGAGAAAAGAGCGAGCAATATTCAATTGTAGAAAATAGGTAGAGAAGTGAAGGTTTATCAGGAGCATATAGAAGAACTGCAGTTAAAGTATAATGATTCTTATAAGTAATTTACTTTAGAAATACATATTTTAAGCTATCCTCATTCTTGGAAATTATCGATACTGCAATTTTAATGAATATGTATTGTGGTTGTACGCGATACCGAGGCAAGGATATAATAATTTTTAAAAGCAATTTGTGTTGAAAATTATATTTCTTTTTTCGAAGGTTTTTCGCTCGTTACTCTTTGCTACGATTATTTTGTTTCTCTTTTTTTTTTTTTAATGAAAATGGACTAAAGATTACTATAATTTAGATACATGTTATTTTTGCGGATCACCGACTCTATAGTTTTCTTATAAATGAAGTAGTCGAACGATGCTCCGAGATTGTAAGGTGATCAAGAAATTACAATAATTTTGAGTACTTTGCGGGTACTCGTTCTTCGAGCGATGGAGTAACATACTTGTTACATAAAGAACGGGATAAACTTATTTCGATTACGAATAAGCATTAAATTAAAATGGAGAGAAAAAAGAAGTATAATAGCAGACTTCATTTACTTAAATTATGTCAAAGTCCTTGCAAGGTACGTAAAATCAGTTAAAAAAATTTCAAACAGGCGATCGATTTAATATTTATATATATACACATAAAGAAACGTATTTACATCTAGATTTAATACTTTTGCTTCAATTTCGATATTTATATTACTGTGTTACTTGTTATTTGTATTTCATTGAAACATAATCATTAATATTTTATTATAATAAAATATAATTTTAAACAAGAGCATATCGTAAATTGATAAAAGATTTCATAAGATTTAAAACACAATCATTTTATTTATATAAATCATTTTATTTTCAATCCAATGAATTAGCACGAAATAATGTTTGGTATTTAAAACGTCATTGAATGCAATCGAACATCGATATCAGCTTTAAAAAACCCTATTGTTGAACGACTTGTTTTCAAGCCATTAGTTGTTCCACATGTTCGAGGCGCGTTATCTTGAAAACATCCGGTGTTATTCCGAGTTTAATCGCCGATACTATCATTTTCTAGTTGAATAAAGTGTATCGAAGCGACAAAGAAACGAGCTTCATTCGTGAGCGCAACGATACATCGAGCGACCCGACTGAAAAGCCAATTTATCAATTACATACCTTCGTCGATAACCAGAAACAAATCCTTTACAATGAAAAAAAGAACAAGAATAAATCAAGACCTCGAGATTTATTTTCTCGCCGGTGATTCAACTTGTTAACAGATGATACCGATCTATTGCAACACGTAATATCGGTGCTACCTGCACGCAGGTTAAGGATATTAAATTTCATATATTTCAGATCGAACGTCGCTGTTCGAACGATAAATAAATCCTCGCCAGAAGTTCACGTTCAAGTTCCTTCTTCTCTTTATTTTTTTGGTTGCTTCTCTTTTGAAGTTTAACCACTCGTTCGTGTTCTTCGTTACACAATCCCGCTGTGAGACACGATAAATTAAACCGTGGATGTTTATGCAATTTCGTATTATTATATAAAAATAATGATTTATATAACTCGCTAAATATTATAACGACTAGATGTACTGTGTATTTTTCTGAAAGTTCTGAAAGGCCAGATTTTGTACAATTATACACAATCTTTTATATACAATTTTCTACAATGATAACTCTCATCAATCGGGGATATCAGAGAAATCAGAGATAGTTGAAACGTATGAGATATAGGTGATGTAAAAAGTGATATTAAAAATTGTTGAAAAGCTCAATAAATAAGTCTATGAGAAAATTAGTCGTCTTATTTTATAAGAATATCAAGGAGAAAGAATTTCTAACGAAAGCAACTTTCACAGACATTTTTAAGTAGATTGGCTGTTTGTTGAATATTTATAAAACTCTTGGGAAAGAAAAAGTTTTCAGTACTGGGAATCAGGCTGTAGAGGCTCTGGAGGAACAACAATGAAATTTAGTAAGAAAATTTAATTAATTACAAAATTAATTAATAAGGGAAATGAAACATTTTCAATATCAATGGAATAAATAAATTTCCAGATAAGCCGGCAATAGTCGTAACTATATTCAAGATTAAATTAATAGAAATCCCAGGCAAAACAATCGATTTCCTTCCATTAAAAGATCGAAAACGATAGAACTTTCGACTAACTTAATATTTTTGCAATTATGTATATCCTACACATTTTTTGAGATCTATTAACCAGCAATATAATCACATAATCGACAAAAACAAATAAATTTCGACCAAGTTACTTTTGGTCTCTGCGTCTTTAGTTGTAACATCTTTTGATCTTAACAGAAATAGAAAATGCATAAAAAATAAGGGATTCCTAAACAAAGGAATTATTACGTCAAAGAGATTCACAAATAACTAACAAAGTCGAATCACGTAGAATCAGATTAGCTTGCGCATGAAAATATGATACAAGTTACTTTCCACTGGAACGAAAGAATAATTTTAAAAACTACAGAATTTCTAAATAAAGAAACTTACTTAAAGATTGGGAAACCGAGTTGAGCCTTCACCGCCCAACGGGTTAAGTTTCCCATAAATATCTATAAGTTCCGCTGTTTGCAACGATTAGTAACAATTTTTCTAAATTTCCACTTGCGATGGTGCACGTGCAACGCACTCCCGCTCTTTTTGCCGCACGAAGAAATCAAACGAATTCCCTGTTTCTTCCGCTACTTTACGAGCCGGAACGCTACGAACCCCGTAGCTTGGCTCGATGTTTGATTTTACGTCACCTCGTTTCCACGTATCTTGTTTTCTCCTTCGTCGATTTTGTATCTTTCCTTCGTTCGCCAACAGCCTCGCATTTCCAGTCTGACGGAACGTGAAGCTGCTTCTGGACGAGGAACCCGTGTTGTCTCTTGCGGAACGAGAGAGGACAACCGGACGAGAAAGTGCCGTTAAAGTAATTACTAATCGCTGATTATGTTCCCTATTTCCGTTCCTCTTTGGCAACTGGCGCGTGAAACATTACAGTCGACGGAGAAATTCCACGTGTTTAGCGAATTCTCCTGGGTAAATTAACACGTTCTCTATTTTCTGGATTACCGGTATTCACGTGTCGAGATCCGGCTGGGAAACAGGTTATTTTGATACTTACACCGCGGATGTTTATGCGTCTTAGGGAAGTTTAAAAGTGCAGAAATCTATAGAATGCGCGTAATACACAAATACGTATAAAGAATATTCAAAGCAGTGTACTTATTAGAATATGTCGGATGGAATAAATTGCTAATTGCCGCGTTATCAATGATACGGTATGAATTCTTTAAAAGCACATTAAATATTAATAAAAGTCAAAATAAAACATCCCTCTTTATTCCGTAACTCGCGTGAACATACGTACCTTTAGTGAGAGACGAATATTTGGAATGTGTAATTGATTAATCGAGGATGGGAATTTGATGTTTGAGAGGATAATTAATGGAGCGACGAGTAACACGTTTTCGAAAGTAGTTAGGACAGCTTGCTGATTCGGTTATGGTAAAAGGCTGGTTATCTAACAATAGATAACAAAAATATGCGCAACTTTCTTCGGATGAATGCGCGTTAAGAATGCAGCACTATCATTACTTTTCCATAGTACTATCTCTCTACAATTACAAATGGGAAGGAAGCGTTCTCACGAAATAAAGAATATTTCATTTTTGTTTTAATAGCTTCTGACACTTCATGATCCTTTCTGGTATCTCTCTTGAACATTATAGAAAAATAGTAAATTTTATTTACAAGTTAATATAAAAGCAAACACAGCACGTGATGTTTGGCATATGTCATCACTTTTACTGCGTAGACTTTGTTCGTCGCGGAAAGCTCAAGATAGTACGAATAATATTCTTCTTGGTCCTTCCTGAAAACTTTGTTTGTACACACGTTTCCTTAGAACTGATATCTTTATTCCTACCATAAATTTTATTTTTATTGGCTATCGTAAACCATGTAGTATGAAACATATGAAAGGAAATAAATCATAATAATTAACGTACATATATTACACTATAATACGGTTTGGAACGTGACATATATTTAAATGCGACATCCAACATTCTTTTCTTTCGGTTTTCTTTTTTTCGATTCTCTTGCGGTATTCAACATATTAAAAAACAAGTCTGAGGACTGCCTCAGAATGTCTACGTGTAATTATCGCGAGTTATGAGCACAAAGAAAGATTTTCACATAATTATAATAAGGAAAACATATTCTGATTCGTTTAATTCTTTGTTACAGTAACCAACAAAAGAAAAAAACACTGATTTATTCGATTAATCCCAAATAATACTTGAAGTACATCATGATAACTAGTATCTGATAATAACCTGATGAAAGCCATTCCAAAATCCCAAATCAACAAAGATAATAGAGAACAGAGATTTTTTCAAACAGCAATATAAAAGTTTCTACGAAACGAGAAAGACAATAAGCTCATAGTTTACTAACGACTTGCCAATAAGTATACCGCGTATTTCTATGCGAATTCATATCTTTGAACATATAATTAAAAAGATAGAACTTGGGGAAAATTCACGGCAAGCTTTACCCATCGCGTCACAGAGAAGGATATTTCATGGACGCTTCATATTTTGTATATCTTATTTATTTTTTCATATTATGCGCATTCCGTGGAATTTTGCACTTTCAAATTTCCTACGTATAAATGCATAAAATTCCGCAGTCTATTAATAAGGTTCGTACGAAGGATCATCGACATAGAGGACAACAGGGTCGTTACTACGACGAGAACAGAGAAAATGATCGTAAATTATGATACTTAATTAACGTAATCGAAGCTTTACGAAGTTGTTTGAATCGCCACGAATACATGAACCAGCAGCTCCTACGCGTGTAAGTAGGTAGGCCGCGCTGATAAGGCTTATCTAGCGCGCGCCACGCCGTAGCTGAGTTTGCATATCAATGGGAGTTCTTAAGAATAGACACTCGCGTGTCGCATTCAGCCGGCACTCACGCGCGTTAATTCGCGCGATTACAAGCTGTTGTTGACTTTCAGTCTCGCGTTTCTTTCGGTCCGATTGCACGAGCGCCATTCCCAGCAGAAGGGAAACTTCGGAGACTGTGAAATAGTTACGGTGCTAGCGTGAGAAATCGGTGAAATTCGTTCTTAACTCGTTGAATTATGTTCTTATTATGAACATACAAACGTCCCTATCAATCGTTAACGTTGTTCTTCTTTAATATAGCGTGGGAGAAGTAATTTTTTGATAGAAAATAAATAAGTCACTTGGAAATTAATTAATTTAATTTTCTGAAGATCTCTTAACTTTCGTATAAGGATACACGATTAATTCAGACATGTTCAAATTTATCTGGTATTTTTGAAATAACGTAGTTTTTCTTTCGTGTAAGCTGAAAATCTACCAATTTACTGATTAAATTCTGTATTAGCTTGTTTCTTAAAAGATGGCTATCTTTCTAGAATGGTGTTGGACAGCGAATAGTGTTGAGAAATCGCAAAATAAAATTACAAGTAAATTAAGCATGATAGACACATCTGGGTTAACGTTAACACGCGATTAACCTCGATAAAATCAACTAACTTGGCTTCTGTGAGGTTCAAATAGAAATTGTTTGAAAAAAAATTCATTTCTAAATGAGAAGGATCGGTAATTCGAATAAATCGGACGTAATCTAAGTCCTCTACGCTACTTTTTACGACCTTCTTCCAAATGAAAATATTTTTTAAATCTTTTAACACTTTCGGTCCGAATTTCAACTATTCGGTTATCTTTCTTCTCTTGATGGCTTTCCGATGAAACAGGTGGTTACTGAATAACATATACACATACCGATGTAACACGTTGTACAGTATCTATCGATACTATTGATCGAGTATTACTCTGTGACTTATCGATCTGTTGAAATCTCTTAAACAGTCAGAATCTTAGAAAGCGAAACGGAATATTAAAGTCTCGACAGAATCTTTGTCAGTGGATTCGCTTTTACTGACTGACTTAGAAAGTAATATACATAATTTAAAGCTAATTTCCCGAGGTTTGAAGACTATATCAGACTATTTTCACAATCACTTCGAGAAAGCGATCGTGAAAGTAGTCCAAGAAAAAGTTTAACGAAACTTAAATCTATCAGCCGCTTTACATTCCACTGACAAGTGACAATTAATTCAAAGATTTCTAAAAATATTGTCCAAATTTCGAACTCATTAACATAGAACTTAAAATACCCCTAAAAAAAAAAAAAAAAAGAAAAAAAGGAAGAAAGATCACAAACTCCGTCCCAAGCCCATCGTCAAGAATTCCAATCCCATCGCAGAAACATCGCCGTGAGACGCTTATGAACACAGAAACAGAAGCAACCCGTGTACATTTTCAGTTCGAATTTCGCCAACACGTGGCATCCTCACAGGTGTCGTTCTATTCGTCGTTCCACGTTAAAAGTTGCAAATGAATTTTCTAGTTATCGGCTGCACGGAAACCGTTATAGTCTGGAGCGTGGGATTATTGTTCGAGTGGACGTACTTATATGGCCTCGCTGTTATTCTTAATACGACGTTGCATCTCGTTGGCGATAAAAACGGCGAGCGTTCGCGTTAATAAACAATAATGACACGTTGAACCAGTTCATGTCAGGCCATGAGCCGCACGGTAATTTGCATTTGCTGTAATTGCGATTCAGAGCGGCGCTCGCCGCTGTTCCAAGCCAAGCCTAGCCCGTCTATCGGCGTCGATTTTCTGTCTTACGATCGCGGTACCCGCGTTTTCCGACGACATTTCAACGCTTTCGAGCGTTAAATTTTCATGCAAACTGCCCGCGCCTGTAACTCGAGCTGGCAAGGATTCTTGAAAATGTGATTTGTCCGTATACACTCGTACTTTCCCATACCGATCATGGTACAAGAGCATGGTTTACGAGCGCGGCTAGGGCATGTTTTACTCCGCCTCACCGGTAAGAACCGGAATGAGAGTTCGTTAACGCGAATTTATTACGAAAATTGTTTATAGGCTTTAATTATGCGATTGCAAGAAGTGCATTAATCGTTATAGAGATTATAAATACATACAAGGTGCTTATTATCGTTCACGCTGTTAATCGTCAGCGTTCTTTTTCTAAGTGGTAGAAAAACATTTGTGAAAAACACAGAAGAGGATAAAGGCTTGCTATTTCGAAATGCGACAAACAGACCTTTTAAACATTTATCGCGACTTTTGCGTGATAACGAGGCTACGAATATTACGATTTCTATTATGAGCTTTACGCTGTTTACGACTTTACCAACTATTTCTCTAGCGTTATAAAATTATTTACGTTTGAGGAGAATATGAAAGAATCATTGACATATATGTATAATTGATATGTATATGTATATTTGATATAATAATTAACGTAATACTTAATATATATGTATTTCTTTTCAACGTCATGCTAAAGTTTTTTTTTTAAGTTATCGAATGTCTTCTTACTCGTTGAACGCGAGGACATAAAAATTCGAAGACCATAGCAGTGATCAACTGGTAGCTATAATTCTCTCTTTACATTACTACACAGTGTTATTAGCGTTAATTAGCGAACATCGTGTGTATTTATAGATGAAAAATAAATAATTAGTTTCCTTTTTATCGATAGATGAGCAAGAGTTGGAGGATGATCGTGATTATACGATACGGAGAAGATTTGTCGAGTCATCGAGCCTATAATTAATAGCTTATTAGGAATTATTACGTACGATGGAAGTGTCGAGAAAGGAACGAATTTTAAGATCGTGATAAAGATAGTACTTCGATGAAGCGGTAAAGCACTTTTTGTTCGCCTCCTGGTAGTTAGCGGATCGAGCCTTAAAAATTATTTATGTCGGATAATTAAAATCGAATGAAAACGAGTCGCAGTAAACCTTGTAAATAGACGTTAATTTCTGTCTGCGAATCGATGAACAGTTTATGTTACGATGTCTGATGACACGAGCTTATAAATGGGATAAACGTTTGTTTTTGAGTTACGACAATTTGATTTTATGTTTCGCTTTTGAATCCGCATCGTAGATCATCGTATTTATTTATACAGATAAAACTCAATGTTTTCTGAGCATATTAAATTTTTTTATCTCTTCGTACAGAGAAATTTATCATTTTCGAAAACGTATGCAACAGTCCTTTTGCAAACATTTCGTAAATTGTAAACGTAACTCAAGTACAGTATATAATTTTGCAAACGTAATAATATAATAACGTCAATTTGCAATTGTAATTTCAGTGCTATTTGTAGACGCACGCTTGTTGTTGACTTTAAAATCCTGACCTTCGAAACTTTTCCACTCTATTCCGCTCAAAATTCATTCTACGTAATTAAATTATATAGTATAGCGAGTACTTTTAAATATTTCCCTCACTTTGCTAGATCACAGATCTTTACGAGCATCGAATTTGTTATTTGCCAGATGTTTAAGGAAACGCTATGATTTAAAAATTACGCCTCAAGTTTCTCCATTTTTTCCCATAATAATATCTCAATTGCATTATTAAGCGTCTATAATTTCGTGCGACATAGATCATACATCCATATTTCCTAAATCATATTTTATTATGCTCATATGTAGCTGTATATCATTACTTACATTTTACATATTGCTATATCATTACACTGATAGCGAGCGATCTACATCGTAATTATTAGTCTTTGATTTTCAGATCAAAGTGAGAGACCGTAATGAATCATAATTTGCCTCTTGCAAGCAAGTGAAATTCCAATGTTACAAACAATCAATCTCTAATATAAAATTGTTATAATTTATCATTTCTAAGATGGTAAACGCGTGGAAATGGAGAAACCTGGCCGACATGGTAGCGCGTTGGTTTTCGAACCTTGGGACGAAAGAGGAAGCAAAACACGCGGGTGACAGTCATAAAAGGTCGTTCATGAATATGCACGACGAAAACTCAAGAAGCGAAATGAGTAATAGGGAAGGTATAATGAGATGCTGATTATGATGTAAGCGGTTTATCCAGGTATAATGATTCGGGGAGCAGATTGTGACCAATGAATGCCTTCACTTTCTACCTTTACACCGATTGTACGCGGCATTGTCGACCAATGCAACACGATTGTTCACGACTCTACCGATGTCTGACCTTTTGCACATGATATTTATAAGATTTGCTGCACGAGACGACCGTGACTTTAGGTGAGGTCGTTATGCAAATTACGCGTCCTTACATTTATTATGCCTGCTAAGTAAGTACGAACGTCGAATGGGATTTTAGAAAATGTATTACGTTGTTTGAAGTCTCTTTTATTTTGTTGTTTGAACGTTTTTAATTATTTTTGGAATGTTCAGATTGATCAGAATTATCGAACGAGCCAACGATTTGGCAAGTTATCGCTTTCTGCTAGTGACGCGTACGACGCGTTGATTCAATTTTATCTTAATTATTGTTGCATTTTAATTTTAAATACCTAATAACGTCGACGTAGTTACTATGTTTCGAAATTTAGACGTTTCGACGATAGGGCAATAAAATAGCGAACAGTTTACGTTAGAGCGAATACTATTTGAAAAATAATATTTTATTGTTTGTAACACGCATAAACAATATTATCATATATTATTATCAAATGTTATTTGACTAAAGATGAAAATTGGTGAAAAATATATATCGGAAGAAGGTAAGCGTTAAAGGGTATTTTGTACAATATTTTATTCGAAAGATATTTCAAGAATTTCTGAATCGAGTAAAATTATACGACGAGCGATTTAAGTAGCTTACAGAGCGCTTACTTTTAATAGGATTTTATTTGGCAACTATTTTGAGAACGGGCTTAATTAGAATTATTTAAGAGACGAATAATTTTGTAGACAATTTAAGTGGATTACAGGGTACTTTCGACAAGCGAATTTTAAGCAATTTATACGGTCGTTTGATAGAAGAAAAAATAATTCCAAATATAATCCGCTAGTGTCTAATAATTCTTGCAGAGAGATATTGTGGGAAATGTCAGTTGACTGAACTTAAGAACAGATACAGACAAGCTATTGTGTTGGCAACTAAGTGATTGCGGATTTTGTCGATACCACGTAATGACAAAATTCGCAATCACTTAGTTGCCAACACAATTCGTGTACTGTAAGTTGAAAGAATCGAAGGAACTTTTGACAATATTTTATGTTCATCTAGCTTAACAGTGATAAAGATTGTGCACGAAGAAGTTCCAAAAATTTGTTCATCGACGATTAAAAGCAAAATGGAAGAAATTTCTTCTATTTGAAAATCGATCGTCGATTAACGTGCGATTTATATTATCGTTTATTACTAAGCCATTACGATCGATAATTTTGTTCCGAATTTAACTTAAACTCTCTGAATAAAGTTCAAATAACGATATAATAACGAATAAATAACGAATAAGCGATTGAAATTTTTATCACGTTGGCAGGAAAGTTTTTAGACAAACAGGAAGGAAGCACTCGTATTTCTAACTGCGATAGGAAAAGCTGAGCTCCGAAATAAGAGCAAAGCTAACGTTCAGCATAAAAGAAGCGGTCTCTCTTCTATTTGACGTAATTACGACGTGAAAATTATTTAATGAAAAAAAAAAATCTAATCGCACAATTGTTAGCTTGAGAATTATTTTTCACAATGGAAATAACCGTACTTGAAACCATTTTTATAACTGTTACTTCCCCAAGTTAAAACACCTGTTCGCCTCTAACATTATAGTAATTTTATATTTCTAATTAAAATCTTACTTGAGTAAAAAAAAAAAGAAATAGATTCAAACAGATTATAATTTCTTTATGCTATCGTGAAATGTTTAATTTATTTGAAATATTTAGTCTATTTAAATGTAATGTTTATTCATTACAATAATTAAATGTTGGCTTTAATATCTTTCGGTACTATGAAAATCGTAAATATCATAATAAATTGCCAATTCGAAGATAATTATTCTACCGAACGACTTTTATAGCCAGATACTGCTGATTTTATTTAAAATATCAACGAAGTTCGTTTTGAGATTAAGTTTCATTTAATAACATACTGACGAGTTATATCAATATGTTTTGATTTATTCGTTGAATTACTCGATCGGTTAAGAGAAATGATTAGAAATTAAGACACGATTAAACGCGCGTAAAAGCGTATAATTATATCGTTTAATGTGTTAACGTGTCGAAATATACAACATTTGATAAATTTTCTGATAGTCTATTGATACAACCATTCGACCGATTTAATTTATTCTTGGCACAGAATTGTCACGCGTTTAACAAGAACGATAACAGTACGCTTATAAGATTTGTGGTACAGTGACTTGGATTTGCATACTGGGTCGACGTGATATCTTAATCGTACTTCACAATAAGCGTACTTAAAAGCTGCGACTAAAATTCGCTTGACATTCGACACATAGTTTCATGCGACTTACATATTCGTACGATAACTATAAATAAACTGAACAGGAAAATGTTTGCATTTTAAAACTGCTTCGTAGTTATTTACACGTATGGCTACCTTGTTTGTCGTATTGAATGTAATAAAAAAGTGCAGATGTATTTGAAACAATTCTTATTCCGTGCTGGCAATGCATTTTTGCAAATTTCACGATTCTCTGTATATACTAATGTATTTATTTGTTTTATTTTTGTTTTATGTTTATGTATGTTTTATTTTTATTTTTTTTTATGTATTTAATGTATTCATGTACTCGTGTATAATATTTAGGTACTTAATCCGATTTAGATTATTTTCTCGCCACAAGTTTTTACTTTGATATTCAATATTGGAAAATTTATTACGAGTATTGTTAATTATTACGAGCAAAATGTAATGTCCGTGTTTTATTGTGCTAAATAATTAAAAAATTGTAAACGCCATTTGAATATTTTCAATCGTTTTTGTCGACAAATTTTCAATACTCTGAAAATATTCTATCGAAATGTAAATGAAGAATATTCCATTTTTCGCAATAGGAAGCTGCTAAAAAATCGTAATTAAGCGAGTTACGATAATTCAAAATTCTTACACTGATAGTATATTTCTGATAATTCCCAACAGGATAATTTACGTTCTAGAAATCAAAATCATCGAGTACACATGCACGCAAACATGTAGTATTAGATGTATTTTGATATCATTTATCAACACGTGGACATTACCGAGCAAAAATAAACGATCGTTTTCGATTATCGCCCTCTTATGACCGGTACGAGTCATTAGGACCATAAAAAGAATTACTAAATTTCGATGCCTGATGCTGATAATTATGTACGAATCGGATAGTTAATGTAAATCCAATAATATGTGGCACATACGCACTTCACGCTGATAATTCCGTATCTTTTTATCTTTCCTGTTCAAGTATGAGACGTAAGAAATGACATTTTAAGATTATACTTATTGCATCATTACCAACATATTATGAAACACGGATTTTACGAATAATAATATTAACAAATCTGTGGATAACTTTTAATAACATCTTTTACAAGTTATTTCCAATTGCGATACGTTTTCTTCTCCTTTTCATTACGGAACGGTAAGACTTGTTTTTTCCATTTGTGTTCAAGAAATTTTTAGCATATGTTGTTCTTGGAAAACTCAACTACGCAGTAGGAAATCCGGTTAATTTTACGTACGTACGTACGCTGTTATTTATATCTACTACGAAAATTATAAATCGAACGTTTAATCATTTTTAAATTGAATAATTTTCAAAATAAACATGATTATTTTATTAATTTCTGGTTATGTACGCTTAGTCAGCCTATTCTCGAGAATACTCTGTATTTATGTTTGTGCACTAATATCGTTTCGTTGTTCAAATACAGTATGGATAACACACGACTCGTGTTTAGACAAAGAAGAAATTGAAAGATCAGACAACGATAATGGCGTGTAAACCTGATAAGGTCGGATAATTTAAGTACTAATGTACTTACTCAGCCAGACAATGTTCTGGAATTACCCTATATTAGTTCTGTGCAAATATCTGTTTCGAATTTTCTATTTTACAAGTAAGAAATTCTCAAATTTCCATCTACACCGCTATTATATTTACAAATTTTTCGAACATCGCATCTGACGTAGATTATAATAATGTATTGGGCTGATTCTTAAAATTTGTCTTCCTGCGTTAATTACAGTAATTTTGCATACTACTTGGAACAAACTTTTATCGATTTTTCGTAATTACCTTTTTTTTAATCACAAGAATTTAGGTTTACGCTCTTTGCGTAAATAATTCTTACAATCGATAAGGAACGTAATAATATGTATTAAATAATTACTAACACGGCTATTGATTAACATTATCTAATAAATGTTTGGAATTTAATTTCGCCTATGTACGCTTCACATCGCAAATCTAAATCACAAATTCCTAAAATAATATTGTATCTTTATTTGGCTTGATTAAATTTCGAAACGTGATTCGGTTATTTATTGGGAAATTAAATATTTTTAAACGCAGCTATATCGGAGAATTGATTTATATTCGACTAATACGAACCGATTCATTTTACAGATTGCCGATGAACCTATCGTTTAATTCATTTTTCCCGCAACCAATTCACCATTATCAAAATCATTAATCTTTTAGTTTTATTGGTAATTAAATTGCAAAGAGTCGATTGGATGTATCGTAGAGCATCGGGACGTGCCTCGTCGACAAAACGACGACGATACACGGGAATTGATTTTCGATTCAATCGAATGCAACTGCATGTTAAGCCTTTCTCGTAAACGTACATACGCATATCGGAATCGACGTAACGAGCTTCAGCTTGTACACAGTCTCTCGTAGAAAAATGAATTTTCCAATAACGATAGAAGAATAAGAACCAAAGATACGAAAATAAACTTTCGTACTCTGTTATTAATTTCGTTTATCTTTACGATAATCATAATTAAACTTCGAGAAATTTATGTTTCTATAAATATTAGGTTGTCCGAAAAGTATCTTTCTTTTACAGACCCGTCTTTTACAACGACGCATCTTCGTACAAACATGAAAGCTAATCTGTCGAACGTTGTAATCCTTATCTTGATAGAACAAAATGTATCACACGTAATTTGATAAAACAATATAAAACGGAAAATGTTGTGCATCCACTATTTCCTTATAGAACGAAAGAATCTTTTCGGACGACCTGATATATCTACCTTTCGATAATTTTCAATCAACTTCTATCCTCGATTTAATCTTTTTCGAAGTTTCACGATATTTTCCATTTCAACGTATCTGCGTTTTTTTTTCTTTTTTTTTTTTTTGTTTTGTTTGTTTAAGTTAACGTTAATCTTGCACCAGGTACGAGCTTGTTTCGTTGTTTCATTTCTAATTCGTTACGCTAAGAATTCTACGATTGGAGCGTACGGAAGCCACGTAGAATCGTGTTTCACGAGTTTTGAAATATATTCGCGATTTTAGGTGCTTCTGCACTCGAAGGCGACATTCCTCGATTGTGTGCAGTTAATACGACTCGAGGGAGCGATCGTTTCGTCTTTCGAACACGTGTGTTCTTATCAGTGGTCATTTTTTTCTCAGGACACGATAACAGTGTACTTGCAAAGCGTAATTTCCGTTCGTTGCTTTTCGAGGAAACTTCGCCTTGTGAAAATATATTATTCACGATGACGTACTTTCACAGTGAAACTTGTAATTCCGTTACTTTCCTCAGACCTGATAATTATTTGTAAATTTACCACTACGAATCTCGATACTGCGCAAAAGTTTTGTCATCTAAATTTTATCGTAATATTAGGAAATTCTTCCGACAAGTGTTTACTATTTTTATTCGTATTCTATCATCGTCCGATGTAATTACATTTTCATAGCGAGAACGCTTCTGTCTTATAAATCGCTGGACATACGCTTATCTTGAGCAAGACGATTATTATTAAAATACAGATACGACTTTTTCCATTAATTTTATTAGTTATCCTTAAGTTATTCACGGTTACAATTAAAGTACAAATTTTATATTATGAAATAGCCTATATTAGAAAATAAAGTTAGTATTTACGTTTCAAATATTAAGATTACGCAATGTTAAAAGTATCCACGTTGTAAAAATCAGTTTGCACGGAGTAGGCAAATGTTTGATGACTTATGGACGGCAGTGTGCCTGACGAAACTTGGTGCAGAGCAAATTTAAGAACGTTTATTTTCATTTTTATAAAAATGTCAATCCTCCAAACGATTTTCCATACGCCTTCGATGAAAATCGAATAATAAAATGTAAAAAACGGTGGCGAAAGAGAAAGGAATAAATCGAAAAGTAAAAAGAGAAGGAACGTCGCGAAATTTCACGAAACTACGAAATACGAAGAAAAGGAATTGAAAGTACCATTTTCCAATTTAATTCTTTCGTAACGCGAGCTCACGCGGATACAAAATTTCCAGCATACGTGAAACCGGAGAAACGACGAGCAGTAACAGTAAAATGTTCATTGGAAAATGATTCGGCTATGAATAAAGCCAGGAATAACGAATGGTCGTAAACTTCCACGATACGTAAGGTTCTTCCTTATCTTTTATTTCTGGCGTCGTTTTCTCTGCGTTTTGGCCAACATACAGACTCGTTCCAAGATATTTCAACAATAGTACGAACCGCTGAATTGTGACAATCGAGATTGAATCGTTATGTAATAACGGTGAAAATATCGTTTTTAAGTTAAAAGAGAAAAAGAATAAAAAAAAAAGGAAGAAAGAAATGCCGAAGAACAGAGTTTAACGGCGGTGTGCCGGCGTGAAAGGGGCTACGCGTTTCTGTGTTTTTGTAGAAACCGCAAGTGAATTCGCGGCAACGATCCGGCGCACCTGCGTTTCGTTTCGCATGATATCACAGCCATGCGATAAATTTTCATTGCCACGCGTGTAGGAATAAACTTTTATTGACCATTGAACGGTTTGAATTTAAACGCGCCGCCTGTATGCGCGGCTATCCGCATAAAGAACTGTGCGCGTAACGCGTATTCCCGTCTCTAAAGGACCATCTACCACGCGCGATCGTTTAAGAAACTTGTCGTTCACGTTTGTATTCACAATTATAATGACGTTATAGGTAAAAAGTTTGAAGCAGGGGAATTACAGCGGAGTTCATATCAAAACGTCCGTACGTTCCGAACGTTCTGCTATCTAAATATTTTATTATCCGAACGAAATGCCTCCTAGCGGATACTTTTAATATAATAATAACATTTGTTACAAATGTTATTATTATATTACGTGGTCAGTAGCAAAAGTCTACATACACCAACTGAAGTATCGAATATCACAGCTCTCATAATTGTTTCGGCACGTGAATACAAATACCGTGAAAATGTAACGCAATTTACTCATTTTCATGTTTATTAAGGAAAGAGAGTACGGTGAAAATATACATGTACATATATATATCTTTTCCTTAATAAGAATGAACATGAATAAATTGCAATTACGTTACAGTTACACCTTAACAATATTTGTCTTTATGTGCCAAAACAATTTGAATATAATATAATATACAGGGTGGTTGGTAACTGGTGGTACAAACGGAAAGGGGGTGATTCTACGCGAAAAAAGAAGTCGAAAATATAGAATAACAATTTTTCGTTTGAGGCTTTGTTTTCGAGAAAATCCACTTTGAATTTTCGCTCGGTACGCGTACACTTTATCACGTCTCGTCTCGCGTCTTATAACGGACCTCACAGTAGATCGTTGTCTCGATGGAAAAATTTAAAAAAAAAAATTGTTATTCTATATTTTCGACTTCTTTTTTCGCGTAGAATCACCCCCTTTCCGCTTGCACCACCAGTTACCAACCACCCTGTATATATATGTAAAATACAATGTCAAAAAAATGTTACATATACAGCTGTTATATCCTCGCGAGTGAATCGATGGAAATCGATGGATTTTATAATTACTCGCACGTAAAAGATGAACAATGTGACTCGTCATATTTCCTGCAATCTGTATTTATGAATATGCAAACATTTTTTTATAGAAGAAGAAGAGGAAAGAAAAATAGTCTTCTCTTCCTGTTTCAGGCTATTAAAAAAAAGGAGTAAATGACGAATACGTAAATTAGCCTTCGACAGTTGGCACGTACGCTTCGATGCATGATGTTTAAATTGGTATTATGACCATGATGTAATTAGTCATAGCAAAAAAAAAAAAAAAAGAGACAAGAAGAAGGACATCGATTGGTTGAATCGATTCGAGCTAATTTTTAAAGCTAGTTGAAGAACAGATTTCGAAGGCATAGGTATTGTCACGTGGCGCCAATTAGAACGATGTCAAGAGTATCCTGCGGTTATTGCGAGTCGCGTTATTCAAATGGATCGAAACGAGGATTTTCTAAACGGTTTACGTAAGATGAGTTTAGAGAAATATCTGCGTGTTAAGCCATTTGAATTTCTAACGAGAGAAGGCGCGACCATCATTAACGCGACACTAATTACTACGTGCGAAGTCACACCTGTCTAATGTGCTTGGGTCTACTTATCGAAGCAAAATCAGATGTAACACATCGGCTATTACTTGAATGAAAAATAAAAATAATATTTGTTACGGTATTTTTATAACATTGCATAATAAGATTCGACGAAATAGATAATTTCTAATGTTAAAAAATTTCTATCAACAAAATAGCTAAATTCAGCTAAATTAGTTAGTAACTATTGCTAGTTACTATATTGATCAGAGTATGATTATATCTGTGTAACGTAATACAGGGAATGGGATATCATTGATAGAATGGTAACTTATTTAATAATACAAATTTTGAAAAATTAAAAATAAAAAATTAGTAGTTATTTAATACGAACAAATTCATGTTGAGTATTATTAGATGTTATTATTTGAAGTTAGAGTACCTTTGATATTATTAAATAGTATTATCGTTAAATTAGGTTCATTCTAAAGTGATTGTGAAACAATTTTATCTATTATCGATATATACATATATAAGTGAAGAAACTCTTAAGGAGGGAATATTAGAATTTCCGAGAAACGAGCGACGAGGACTTTTCGAGGCCTTGATCGCAATCAAGAAAGATGCGTGTATGCATTCTTTTTCTTTTTTTTTTTTTTTTTGAATCGTCGATAGGAATCCGCCTCAGGATTCACATACGCATCGTGTCGTAATGTTTGCGATTTACCTTGAGGATTTGAAACGCGATTTCCGTGCCGTGACAGAAGGAATTTCCGTTCCGCGAACCTTTTTCCTTTTGCTACTCGATTATTTTTTTCGTAACAGAATAATCGATTGAATGCTTAAAGGATAAAGTGCAGTTACTACACTACCAATTTACCTTACGTAATTCAAGAATCGTTTAATTGAGCACTCGTGTTTGTAATCGTTTCTAAGGAGAACGAAATTTTCAGAAAAGGATCGACTAAAAGAGTTACGTTTGCGCTTACGATCGTTTATAATTATCTCCTTAACATTTGATATAAATATGGTTTTTATATTCGAAATCTTTTACGGAGAAAACTTCTAGCGAGCGCCATCTTTTGAAAAATTTCAGAAAAGTCCACTTCTGCTATGGACCAAGGAACTAGCGCTATCTCACGTGAGATACTGACATTCGATTGAAAAAATAGAAAACGTGATACTATTAACCTCAACATTTTTTCGTGAATTGAACACAGAATAAATTGTTAGTAAAAACGTAGTAGGGTATTCGATTTTTCATATCACAATAAAATATCATTTTTACAAAATCTAAAATCACGAACAAAGAACGGAATGAATAGATCCTTAAACGTATAATTCCGTTCCGGAAGCTCTAAAATTTAGACGTGCTTCGGAGTCTGCTCTACTCTTCACTGTTTTAGTGTTATTGCCAACGGTATCAATTTAGTATAAAATAAGACGGAATAGACGCGACGCATTCACTAATTTACTGCAATAGCACTAGTCAATGACGATAGTCATTATTCTAGCTTTTATATTTTTTATAAGCTAAAACAATGTTTACGCTTTCTTGGTATTAGTTTTTGTTCGAGAACCGTGTTAATTTACACGTATTAAGCTCCAGTTTATGAGAAAAATAGTTATACTACAATAGCTAAGCCAATGATAATAATTGCAGATTTCTCAGAAATCGTCTTTTAATCTTTACTTTAATCCTTATATATCCTTATATTTTATAACTTATAAATTTTCTTAATTTCATTTCAAGCATAAAACGTTACTCGACAATTACTTACTAAATATACAAGTCTAATATGTTTACACACGACCTTGTTTTATTTTCTAATATAAGATTATGTTAAAGTATCGTTTTAGTTCAATTATTCAATTAGTTAGAAAATGGGTAGAAAATGGAGTGATGGAATCCGATCATTATTCGTAGCACATCTGTTCGTGGTAATCAGAGTAGAAATAAAGAAATAGTTTATGCGATTAATAATTTCGATGATTCTGATTACGTGGTTAGAAAGGTAAGAGCGTAGTAGCTCTTAGTCAAAATTATTGTTTTAATCAATCATTAATCGGCACGTAATATACTAGATGCGAAGAAATTTTTATTTCCTCGTAACAACGAAGTATAATAATTTTCAATTTCATAATCATAAATATATACACAAACCTTTAGGTCGTGGGACACGCAGGTGTACTTCATGTCACGTCTATTCTGTTCTTCGTCTCAATTACAGTACTTTTGTTTCTAACTTCACCAACTTCCGTGTTTGAATCGAATATACAGTGGATTTCGTTTATTCGAACCTGTCACGAGGCAATCATAAATACTTCGTATAACTAAAATTTATACAATAAGAACTTACTGGTCCCCCTTACTACTTACGATTTCTCGTTCACATAATAGTAGTTCACGTTCAGATAAAGGAGTTCGATCCAGAAGTTTATTTAATCAAACACCGACTAAAATTTTGTTTAAATAAACGGACCGTGTTCAAACGAACTAGTAATTGCACTCGACGCAAAATTATAAATTGCAGGGGGCGTAATAAAAACCTTTTGAATGATCGGTACTGCAGAGCATGTAACGTGACGTTCCATAGTATAGACGAGGTGTACATTGTAGATGCCATCCTTATCGACGATTGAGTAATCGACGATTGAGACGACGAGTATCGTAGAGGACGTTAGAAACACTCTGAATTTTTGGTGGTCGGCATTCCAGAATATTAACCTGGAAGTTTAATAAAGCGCCAAATCTGTATTATTTCTCGTTTATGCTACAATACTTTTTATTATTACGTAGGTGTATCAGGAACTGAAAAAATAGAATATTAACATAGACGATACATAGCATACATAATATTCAACGAAGTTCTGTATTAAATTCTTTTATTATTTTCGCATCATACTCAATCATCATTATTAATTCAACACAAAATAAGGTAACGACACTATTAGTAAATAGCGTTTAAAGTTATTCGTTTTGGAAATAAGATTCAAACTAATATGCACGTGCTGAAATAGCGTCATGGCAGTTTTTTAAAATTCTTTACCTTATTCTTCTTTACCTATGAAACGTTAAATTTATAACATAGATACGTCGTAAATGTATTGGTAGGTCCATTACAAGTTTACTAGAATTTTTAATAATTTTAAGTAACATTCTCGCACATTCTCCGTAGTACTTATTAGCTTTTCTTAAAGAAAGAAGCAAAGCTGCGTAGAATAAAATTCATAAACTCTGTAATGTTTTATGTCCTCAATGAAATAAATGTTGAAGCGAAACGGGAAAGTTGATACATTTTTCACGGACATTAATAGTACAATGCGCAAAACATCTTTGAGAACGTTCACGCGAGTATGGAAAGGAACATATGATTCACAAAGTTCGAGAGATGGTTTGTATTGACATATGAGGGACCTAAACGATACGCCCAACCTCGGTCGATTTGTAGATGGAACGAGATATATTATTTTAGTTTTGGGTTTATACAAAAAGCCCTTCGGGCTGTTTATTTAACTTAACGTTCTTTATCCTTCTTTTCTTACCACGTCCTTCCTCTGTTTCCATTCCGGAAGCAGCATAAATTTTTCCAACCACAGTTCGAAATTTCCGCGGAATCAATATCTTCGGAATTACACGGAATGCTATTTTAATGATAATTTTTTGAATTTTCGAGATTAAACGAAATCTCGGCTTCGTGATATTAAATTATTAATTACGTTAAAGTAATATAGTATATGAAAGTAATTATAGATGAAACATTATCGCGCTATCTTCTCGAATAAGTTATCATATTATTCCTATATTATCGTGTCATTTAAATTTTTTAGATAAAGTTCAATTAAATGAAAATTAATTTCAATATCAATCGATTAATTTTAATATTTTCCTATCCTTTTTTTTTATTATTCGAAATACATATTAAAACTTTTATTTAAACTGGCATAAAAATTCTCCAACTTTTACACGTTTGTTAAGTTGATCGTAAAATATCATCATAATAACGTATTTATTAATAAAATTACGTCTCAGATTTTCATTTCCAAGTTAAATAAATTAATTACGGGAGAAGAAGTTTGAAAATATATAACCATCGTAGTTTATAATTTATAGAAATACTTTATTGGACTAGCACTTATGCTTTGGTTACAGTGATATTTACGATATCTATATATTATAATAATCGATTTTCAAACATAAATGAGTAGATAAATAAATAGCAGAATAATAAGGCACCCTGCAATAAATAGATTTTCTCGATTATTAGTACTTTTGTGAACGAAGAAACTTCTCGTTGGCGAGCAAAACGTTCTTCTTTTATTTCTCACGATATTCTCTTTAATGTCTTCACTGACAGATGTATTAGAAATAGGAAAGTTGTGGCTCGTGATTGTGACGCAGTGACACGCTCTGATGTCCAGAATGATGGAAATTCTGGATCTCATGGTTTCCCTGCTGACCACGGTACTGATTAGAACTAGATGACGTTGACGATGATACGTTGCAACTGTTGTTCATCAACATAGAAGCGTTCCCACCTTGAAGAGCAAACGGCCAAGACTATAAAAAATATTGAGAAAAAATTTAGTCAAAGCTTCCTTTGAAATTGTCCATTCTTTCGATCGAAGAAACGTTAAAGCGAACTCGAGAAACTCGTATCGTCGAAAAACGTTCTCCTTCTGCGCGTTATAAATTTTATCTGACGATTTTCTAATAAAACGAACGTTCAATTTGGAGTTAAACAATTTTTTACTATAATTTTTTTTTATGCTACCTTAAATTATTTTCAATCTTTTTTTTATTAAAGAACAATTTTGGTCGGTCGTAAAAACAAGAAGAAGGATGTAAATTCGATTGGCCCGTAATGCAAAAGGAATAAACGGTTGTTCTCCAAATAATGGAACTAACTAAAGACGGGTAGAAGCTTTGAGGGTGATTCGATCCACCTGGAGAGACGTAAACAGAGAACGTGTCTGCGAAGACGACGCGTTGTGACGCCGACTGGATCCACCTGGATTCTCTGTTATTTTACGAACTCGTAATCGTGACACTGAAAATCGCAATTATGCAGAAAACTCGACAATTTGCTCCGCTTATTTTTAGATGGTTAATGTAGTTCCAAAATTTGTATAATAACAATGTTTAAGGCAAGTAACTTTGAACATTAAAAGAAAAAAAGAACCTGTTAATTTTTACAATACTATGTATGCTATGTATACAATGCGAATGATCACAGAGTCAAATAAAAATCTTCATATTTTTATCAACATCGACATATTCGCGTGTTACGCGTCATCTTACGCGTATCTTCTAGTACATTCGCTTGTAAAACCCATTCTGAAATAATGACAATTTCGTATTGTCTAAAATACTTCGGGGCTTCGAAAATCCTTCGGTTTGTATGTTTACTTGTACAGATCATCCTCTTTTACGACTGAAACTCTTCAATCATAAGAAGTAAAAATATCCACATTAATGACTACGATCTATTTAGGACACCCAAAAGGGCGATAGTCGGTGGAAAACTAATTTTTAGAAGCTGATCAGATAAGATAAAGAGACATTGATCGTACGTATCGAAAGAAGCAGGAGAAACACAGTAAGCAAATAAAGAAAATTACAAAGTAAAAAAGAAACGACTGTTTCCTGAATTGCGAAGCAATCGTGAAGAATACACGAAAGAAAAAGAAGACAGTGGATAAGATAATACACGCGAAAAAGCAGAAAGCCAATAATAACTTACATTAAAATTAAAAAAGTAAAAAATAAAAAACAATTACAGTGGAAAACTTTCAGAACACACTAAGTAATAAATTAAAAACCATACTAGGCTACGTTACATCAAATTCTATCACACGCGTTTCCATTAACATAGACATCTGTTCAGTCGTTTATCAAAACAATTAAACCAAATTGCACAAATAAAACTTACCAACGCCAAAGATAAGGATCTGGTTGTCTCCGAGTGCGCATCCCCGTCGTCTCGCAGAACCGCTCGAAGATGAGCAATGTAAGTAGCTGCTAAACGAAGGGTATCCAATTTGCTGAGCTTCGTATCAGCTGGTACCCAAGGTAAAGTTGTCTTTAATCTACAAAACGCCTTGCTGAGTACTCTCATCCGAGCCCGTTCCCTCGCATTCGCCGCGTTTCTTGGCGCACGACTGTCCAAATCGTCTTTACTATACTTTTCTTCCGAAACGAATTCCTCTTCGTCGACTTCCAACGTCGGCGTCGAAGCACGTCGCTTGCGTGGCATTTTCTGCAATTATTAATTGCTTCATTTTACTATGCAAATCCTTGCATATTAATTTCCTTCGAACCTTGCATTTACAATGTCGTAACGAGCTATTTTAATCATTTAGCAGCATCTGCAGGGAACAAGTTTCTTAACAAACGAGTTTCTTAAGATTAAAAAAAAAAAAAAGAAAAAAAGCAAAAGAAGATTCTAACTTATTCACGTAAATACACGGAATTAAAGACAGCCTTGTTCGGGAAAGAAGATATTACTCTTGAGTTACGAACTATCTTCACTCGTTTAAAATCATGTAAAATCTTCATTGATGTAAAATGTTAACGGGATCGAAGCAGAAGTTCAGAGTCAATTTCAACAGAAATTCCTTTCGCGTGTGAAACTTTGCGATGATTTCTTAAGATTCAGACAATAGAAGATTCGGCACACATAGAACGTAAAGAAATCCTTGGCAAAGAATATGTTGTAATTTTCTTCACTGTTTCGTAAAAAACAAATGAAAAGGAAAAATAATAACGAGATCGAAGCAGAATTTCGGAGCACCAATTCCTTTTCGAGCGTTGAAACTTTGCAAGGGTCGAAGATGGGACACCTCACCTTTGTCTTTCTTCCGACGAGTTCGATTTTTTCTTCGATCTGTATTATTGGAATGCCACGATAGCTCGCGACGCTCGCGCGAAACTAATTGTACGTCAAAACTGTTAGCCAAGAAGAGGAGGACGAAGAGGAGGACGAAGAGAAGGATGCTGAGAGGAAACGTAAGAAAGAGAAAAGAAAAGGAACATTGACAGGGAAGAGGGAGATTTGAGACGCCTCTGAAAATCGGGCGGAGCTTTCTGAACAGTAAAAGCATCTTCCTTCGGCTTGGCCACGGCCTCCTCTTTTGCTTTTCCTCAAAGTTCTCGCCCAATCGTCTAGTTCTGCGTCATCTGCAGCCACCTGGTCCATCCTTTCCTCTTCTATCCTCTTTTGAAGCGCATATCCACGAATAGCGCTTTTTTCGTATGGAATTGACCTTTGCTCCGAATGTTTTTCTTCCGGATATCCGTCTCGTTTTTTTAAGCAGTTATTATCCCCTAAAATCCTATTTAATATAATTAAATGCATGAATTGAAAGTTAGATGTAATTGAGACTGATTTCAGAAATGAATATTTTGTGAAAGTTTTTTTATTTCATTAGAAGATAATTCTTTGGTAAAAATTTGATAATCTTTGCAATACGTATAGTTTAATTTTTATTAAATTTTCGTCAGCCACTGCACAATGATTTCATTGTTTATGAATGGTATAGAATAAAGCCAATTTTATACATTGAACGAAAGATTTGAAGATAATGATAGAAAACTTATTTTATATCCTTCGATTTTTACTATTAGTTTTTTATATCGTAACAAAATTTAGTAAAGTATTTACTTAACAGAATTCATTAACAACAATCATTTAGTGAGAAAAATTCGTTAATTCTTCACGATGGATTTCTCTTTGCATAAAACTATCTTTAATCATCTCCTATATTCCTTATTATCATAATCTTAATTTCGCTTCGAATTTTTTCCTAATTGGAAATTACTTTAAAAAAAGATTTCCTTTCAAATTTTTGTGAGTATCCTAGATACATATGTTAATTATATCATCGAATTAAATTAAAGGTATTTGTCTCATGATGAGATTAATTTTCTATTCCTCTTTTCTACTCAGTGTTACTATTTTTTTTTTCCTCTTGCAAAGATTTCGTGTAGGAGGTAAGGGCCGATTGATCTATTAATCCGGTTTAAATCCTCGTGAACGGGCTGTCGACCATTTCGTTGAAAGGAGGATTCGAAATGGATCCTGTAATACGAGGTTTGCGGTGACCCAGTTGATCCTACTTATCCTAAAGCAGGAGTTGACTTATTGCTCGACAGATTCGTGAAAGTTCCTTCGCAATTTGACTCCTTTCCGTGTAATTGACCATGTTCACTTCTCAAGATATTTGTAACTAAACATTTGTATAGGACGGAATTTCAAAAGCGTGAAAATTACTGTGATCTCAGATTTCATGAAGATACATTGATTTATCGGTACTCTTATTCACTAAAATATTAAACTAGTTCTCAGATATAATTTTAATAATTAATTCTGAAACAATATACTGTGGGTATATGATAATATTTAAAGATACAAATATATCATAATAAATACTATAAATTAAAAATACTTTAAAAATACTTTTAAGAGATTACAATATCATTAATTTCAATATAATAATTGTATCGACAAATATTTTTTACGTTTGTATGATTAAAAATAATTATACGTAAATAAATATTATTAATATTCCACTAAATTGTTATTAAATTATTATTTTTCGAAGAATGGTTACAAGTAAATAATATTGAAGTGAAATTATGCCTTTGATAGAAATTATGGAAGATTTAATAAACATTTTTCTTTGGATACTTATTAAGTTTACATGAAGAATCATTTGTAATAAAGAAAGGTGGGAACTAGACATGAAAAGTAAAAATATTACATAGATAGATAAGTCGAAATTATTCGTTGATTTTCTGTTGTATCCTACAGTTATCGACATAGTTTCACATAGATGTCGACATTGCATTTGTCCCCGAGTGAAATATAAGTTGCTTGCAAAATTTTTAAAAGATACTTTATTTATAATAAAGTCGAATTGTTTATTTCTTATTAAATTATAATATTTTGCCTAATGCGAGCGTAATTTGTTTATAAGTACATATACTTTTGCAGATTCACGCAGGATATTGTAGTTTAGAGTTTCACGAAAGAAGGCGCTCGATGAGCAAGTAAATATGGCTGGCAAGATGCATCGAACGCATTTGCGAATCGTGAGTCGATTCGTACTCTTCGGTTGTTAATTTTTCATGACTTTCTCACGTGTGGTAATGTTTCATTTGTGTGTTTCTAAAATAGTTCTAAATTTCATTCAAAGTTTCTTAATATACAACGATTAAGTGACGAACGACGAAATAAAGATAACGTTCCGAATATTGTAACGAACGTTCCGGAAGGTAGCTCGTCGTATAACTGAATTTTTAGCACGATCGGTCGTGTTTTTGAGAAAATAAGTAAGTACTAAAATATCCATAATCAATAACTAAGTTATTGACTTCCGATTATTAATGGAATTGCGTACTTTAAAGAGGTTAGGTTGTATATTTGTATACGAAACGCGATGAAGTTTATTTTGTGAAAACAATTGTTTGTGTATTATTTGAGTCCAAAAGTTTATCTTTTTTTTATTAACAAATGCTGTATAAATTCTTGTGAAAGCTTTTAAAGTAAGTGTATATCTAAAATTTTATTTTACAAATAATATAGATTTAAATTTTTCAATAACTCTTTGTTAATATAATGGAACATTAAACAATGACACTGTGTTAATTAATTTAGATTGGATTCGATAAATATATAATATGCTTTCTTTATAGTTATCATAAAAGTAAAGTTTTAATTATATAAGTATGACTGAGGAACATCAATTGCCTTCTGACTCTGATGAAGATGATGAAGATTATGTTCCTGATGGTGCAGACAGTGAGCCTGTGTCTGAAGTAGAATCTGAAGGTGATGCAGAAAGTGGTCCTGAGGATGAAAATGATGAAAACAAAAGAGAAACAACAAAGAGAAGAGGAAGAAAAAAGAACAAAGTCGTAAAGTCTAAAATTAAGAAGCAGAGAAGGACAAGAAAAAAAGTAGAAGACGAGGTTGATGAAAAGCTAGAGGAGGAAAAGGAAGAAGGAACAAAAGAGAAAAAGGAACTTACAGAAGAAGAAGAGAAAAAGAGAGCTGACTCTCTTTGGGCTGACTTTATGAAGGATACAGGTAAATAATTTAAGCCATAAATTGATTAGCATTGCTGAATTATACGTACATTGCTGTTGTTTTACCCATTATTGTATTTTTAATTTCTAAAGCGACTGTACCTAAATCTAAGCCACAAAGCGCGACAAATAAGCCAAAAGAGAAATCACCACCCATAGAAAAGCCAAAAGTTGAAGAAAAAGTAAAGATAACTAAGGTATTTGAATTTGCTGGTGAAGAAGTGAAGGTTGAGAAAGAAGTCTCGATAGACTCTGCGGAAGCAAGACTATCTTTATCCTCTGCTGAAAATTCTGAGAAAACAGGAAACCCTGGTCCTCCTGCAGGAAGAGGATCCGGAAGGGGTAAAGGTTTTAAACGGGCTGGTTTGGGAGGTATTTCTTCTGTCCTTGGTCAATTAGGAAAAAAGACGAAAATTAGTACTTTAGAAAAGTCCAAGTTGGATTGGGACAATTATAAGAAACAAGAAAATTTAGAGGAAGAAATTAGTACTCACAACAAAGGTAAAGACGGATATTTAGAACGTCAAGATTTCTTACAGAGAGCAGATTTGAGACAGTTTGAAATTGAAAAGCAGTTACGTAATGCGAACAGACGCAGTACACGGTGAATTTATATTTTCATGTATACGTATCTTTTCCCTAACAATGAGAACCAGGGATGGTATCGAGATAAATACCTTATTAGACTTGCCAATTATCGGCGCTTATAGCACCTATTTAATCGAATTGTTTAAACTCTTATTAAATATCTCATGCCATATGTAAAAATGTGATTGCCTCGCTTGGCTTGACAATCAGCTGAATCTGTTTAAGAAGCGGTTGAGAGCCAATTCTGTGAGAAGAGACTGATCATTCCAATGTATTGAAGATAACATAGTATCTTACGTAATAGTTTAATTTACCATCCGCGAGCTTCGTCTCGATTCATTATATCACAGAACTTCGCATCGAAGCAGGATGTTTGAAGCTTGGTGCTTCAGAGACCGACGATATACATATATTTTAACAATAAACAAGCTCCAGAGATGTTTTTTATTTCGTTTCAATGGAGAAAGGATGATTGATGCAGTATAAATAGTGTAGGTATTTAATAAAATGTCGTTTGTATGATGAATGAATACAATTCATTCGAGTATGTATGAGAAATAATCATGACATTTTTCTTCTTCATTTACGATCACTGCCTTGGGCGAGTCACATGGAACATTTTACTATATTTATAGACGAAATACACACGATATAAAAAACGTAGATTGTTGTTACAGATATTACAGTTTTATATTTTTTCAGCTGTACCTATTTATGATACTTATTTGCAGAATTGCGGCATGATATATCTCCGAAGATGTAGCGTGTCAGATTATAGATTTAATGGTTAGAAGAATATTAATTTGAAAAAAAAAAACGATCTTGAAATTCTCAAAGCTCAGGTTTATAGATTTTAGAATACTTATAAAACAGTATCTTACGGATATGTAACGAAACTTCTTTATGCATATGGACTATTTAATATCGTAAAAATAAAAGATATATGTTAATATTTAAACACTCATTTCATTTTTATATTTTTGTGTATCGTATCTTGGATTGAATAGTATTGGTTGACGTAATTAAAAGTATCGAATAGATTGTTCATTGTTCTTGTCGTTCATATTATATGCTCCGCTTGGCGATGTACTTCTTTTTTCTTTTTTCTTAGCATAAAGCAGATTCTTAGTTCGTCAAAGGTCTTGCAAAAAATGATTCTCACTGGACGCTGCTTAATACCTTCGTATGATTTATCGATTTATAATTTATATTCGCATTACTTAATTATTAAGCGTACAAGCCATTAGCTCGTAAATCGAAGATATCTCTCAGACCCGATGCAAACGAGTGGTTTTTGTCGTGCGATACTACGCAGGCGTTTTTCGATCACTATTAATCACTTGTCTGTAACTGTATACGTTACAATGCTGGCGAATGTTCTGGCAACATGCAAAAGACTCGTGACGAACAATTTTCTCTCGCCTCGAGCCTACGAATCATAACTGTGGGTCAGCTCGTTCGTCTACGCCTTCTTGTATGTATAATTCAGCGTGTTTCTGAAACACGCGAGAGATATCCAGCACGACAAAATCCATTCGCTTGTTCATCGAGTCTTCGAGCACTTACATTGATTTTGTAAGCAAATACAAACGAAACATTTATCAGAAATACCAATTCATTGTTACCCTTATTTGCAGAATTTCACTTTCCTCCTCTCCTAAAAAAAAAAAAAAAAAAATATAAGTTTACTTCAATAATATAATACCGTCTGCTTACTCATTTGTTTTGCAAATGCTTACTGGCGCATTTTGACTTCGGTTCTTTGAAGAAACTCTCGAGTTGCATCGGTCGGTGCATGTTCTGCATGTTTGTTTCCTATTATGTCTAGGTTTGAAACCAAAATATTAATAGACATATTTGTTCGATTATTACCATTGCATATTAGTTTTTCATACCGACGGAAAGGAAGTTCAAATTGTTGTAGCTTCCTACGTAAATTGGATAGTCCTCTTGCAAATATGTTTCTCTTTGGACTAAATGTCAATTATAAAAATATTATTCTATTTGCGATATAAAGGAGGATTTATATATGTATATATATATGTTATTTAATTGATCCTAACTTTGATGTAGGTGATTCGCAGCGACATTGTCGTGCCGATCTTCCTCTTCCAGGATTTGAAATTGGATTAGTTTTTGGATTGTTTTTTGGATTGTTTCTTGGATTATTTTTTGGATTGTTTCCTTTCTTGCTTCTATTTCTCTAAAATAGAAACTTAATCTCTTATAATTATGTTATTAGTATGAGGATTATTTTTCTCTTGAATTATAATACGAAGTTACTATTTTTATAAGAAATAATGGATGACTATACTGCCTTTCTTTTGTTGATTAAAGTTGGTTGCTTTGCATACCTTCTTTCTTATACAGCAACAATCATCATATTTTGAAAGCATTGGGCACGTCGTCGATGGACATTTGCAATTCTTCCTTAGATCTTGCGAACTGGATCCTTTGACGCATATACAGAGAGGCGTTTGGTTCTTTTTCAACGTTTTACATCGAGATCTTATGCGCTTTTTCTTTCTTGGCGGACTTGCTTGCTTGCGAGCTTCTCGTATTCTGCGACAGTGGCAGACTCTCTTTTTGCGCGATCTACAACAGATCGACCTCGATCTGCATGATTTTATCGATTCTCTGCTTCTTGTACTGTGGTTCAAAAGTTAAATGCTTATGAATTAGGAAGAAAGTCCTTTCTAGTTCGACGCATGCACAATAACGCTCATAATTATTCCAACACAGGCAAACTTTATAGTTTAAGACAAGTTTTACTCGAATTTTATGTAAAAATTGATAATTGCGATTTTATTAGGTATTTAGTGTTTAAAATCATAGAAGTTAATATCTTCTTCTACATATGTTTTATATTGACTAGTATTCGAATAAAGAAATTATAGTAGAATCAGAAAATACCAATTGTACTAAATTTTACACTTTGACCTTCTCTTACACTTATTTCACTTAAACGGTACATGAAAAAATATTTTCCAAGCGAACCATTAGTTCTTCCTACATTTACTTCTCCAACATCTTAAAACGAGTGTTATATAATGTTATTAAGATGCACGATGAGTATAATATTATTCGACATGTTGATATAGAATAATTACGAGCGATTCTAAGTACATTTAATTGTATTTCGAAATCCATGCGTGTTTATTATATTAAGTAACATGTTAATTTTAACGACTGTAGTAGGTATTCTGTGAATCACTGAAATGGCATGGGAATGAGGATCTTAAAGAATGCAAGATCGTAAAGGATCTGTCGCTACGATGCTCCATGCAAAATATGCAGGTGGCTGCAACAAAGACTATAATTTATTTATCACCCTCTCACCGTGTCCTCGACATCGATGTTGAACTTTCTACGGTCGATCTCGAAGCTTGGCACATTTTGCTGGAAATCAAATGAAAATCTTTATTCGTAGAACATACCTTTTTATTTATAAATCATGTAGTTTATATCTTCGTCGCATAACCATAAGAAAATAATTGTTGAAGTTGCAAAATCATAAAAAAAAAAAAATGCAACGCAAAGATTATCTAAAGTACTTTCTACAACTCGTTGCGCGACTGCGTTTTCTTGATGTAGTTGTTCGATCCTTTGATTTGCTGTTACTCGTAGTGCGATGCCTTAAACGATACAATCTTTGCATGAAAAATATTCATACCACTTTTACAATTATTTTCAAGTACCTTGGAGGGTGTCGATTTGTTGGACATATAGGATCTTTACAATTTTTCTTTCTCATCTTTTGTTAGTTTCTGTTAAATTTGTATCTGGATTTGATAAATATTCAAATGAAGTATGTAGTATTAATTTTGTTCTATTATTATTGCATATTTCAAATAAAATCTGTATCGATGGTACGGTTTATTTAAAAAATCTTATTTTAAACGCTCGTATCTATTTTTCATTAACCTCCTGATTTCACGGAGGACTCAGCGTTTTCTTCTCTTTTTATTATATCGTACATTTTCTTGAAACCATTTATTCATCTTAATAATTAATAGCGATCATATCCAATGGTAACTTTCTTTCGTTATAATTTATCATCTTCATTTTTTTTTGTATTTTAAAACATAAATTTCATGTAACCTATTGATTTCACGAGTTGCTCTGACAGGTGATCTTGTCGAGAGTATGTTTGAGCGTTTCGAGTGCAATTATCGCGAAAGCGGATTCAATCATATCTCATTCACGTGATATATTTGTGTGATCTGAGTCAGTATGGTTATCTTGACGTTTCAACATTAGCTAATTGCTCGGTCAAATATCTTATCCGCAATATCGAATATTGAGAAATACGATAGCGGTGACAATACAAATGATTAAAAATTTGCCAATGCAATCATTGCAGCTGATTTTTAGAATTTCACTAGATATCATTTTTCCGATAACTACACAGCTGCCGATTTCGCAAATAATTTCTCAATATTCCCTTCGTATTAATTTCACAAATTAATTACATCCTACCTTTATCTTCTAGAAAGAAGTTTACATATTTTTTTACAGATAAATCAATTTTTTATCTTTAACCAAATTAATTAAATCGACCGAAAATACAAAATGTACGATGATCGGTATAAGCATACCAACAACTCGAACACTGGAACAAGAATATCACGCTAACAAAATGAAGTTGTTCTTGCAACCTGCTAAAAAAACCAGCAAGAAATCTGCCGAAAAAACGAGCGAAAGAAAAAGGAGAAACGAAAGAGCACGAAGGAACTTGTTCGAGTCGCGAGCTTCTCCAAAAAAGGGTTTCTTTTATCGATGCGTTAAACGTGGCCATGAAAACGTCTCTGACAGCGTCTCTGACAGTAAAATTGAATTAAAATCCACTTTGTGACTTATCACGATGCCGGAATCATGGCGGAAGCAACCAAATACTCGCTGCGGGTCGAATTAATTAACCGACAAGTTGAGTAGGTAATCGGTTTTGAATGAAGATGTCCGTGAAACGCGAGTCACAAATTTTTAAGTACCGGAGGGCACGTTGCTTTTTCTCGAGCGGATCGCAACCGCGATCTCGAAGGTGTCGCCGACGTCGTAAAACCGAATTATGATACACCGTGCGATGAAGATAAAAGAAGAGGGCGAAAGAGGAAGCCGCGCGAAGCGGAGGTGGAACGGTGCGTGGATTGTTGAACGTGTGTGCAAAACGGCAGCAGGATTATCGACGCCAGTCTGGCGGCCGTTAGTTGTGGCCTTGCCATCGGCAGTTTATTCACGAACCGGAATATCTGTTCGACCGTTCCTTCGCCAACCTCCATACGTTTCAAAACACCTCGAGCGAGCCTCTCTTCTTTTGCGGAGAGAGAGTGCACTCGTTACTTTCCCGATTCCTTGACGAAACGATGCATGTGCATACACGACGAGATTATTTCGATCGACGGATTAAGTACCATGCTGCTGCGAAACTCGTCTTTGTAGAATAGATAGAGCCGGTCTGGTGATAGTTTCGTTGATGTTTTTGATGGTAGTTGTATATATGCATGACGATACGAACGAAGTTTTGTCACCCTGTTTTTAAAGAATTTTTAAACGAAATAAGATAGATATGTCGTTTATCAATAATTTATCGTATTATTACAATTATCTGTGAAGTACGATAATGACGAAATGGCCATCTCTAGCTGCTTTACAAATGCGTGCTCTTTCAGTGACAATTTTTATAACATTTTCACGTAATTCCTGTGTTATTTGTTTTCATTTTTCTGTCGACAATAAAGAAATTTCCGAAATTTGTCATTGTTCGAACAACAATGGTCGAACGATAATAAAACTTGTTGTAATTTTCCTTCTGTTTGCACAGCGAATAATTAATTTTTTAATAAATTGTTTAACGATAAGTTTTTATTACCATAACAAGTTATTGAGGCATCGAATGTTGTACGATAAAATTCGATGGTATGTACTACACGATTGTTACCATAAAACTGTCATCACACTAATAGAAAACAAATGTAGAACAAGGTAGAGTTCTATTTCGCTTCATTTTTACATTTGTTAAATTTTGTTTTATAAAACTCTGATAGAAGACTGAATATCGGAAGATAATGTTAATACTATACCAACGACGAGGAACGTCCATTAGGGTCTTATAAAAAATTATTGTATTATGGTACGTAGATATCGAGAGTGCTTTGTTTCTCATTAAACAATTTGAGGGAAGCGATCGACCTTCTTCCTCATTTTTGTTTAAATGCCCGTGGCAATAAATGATAATAGGTCGTTATTCATCATAAACGTGTCCATCAATAAAACGTTAATCATACGCTTGGTTATAATTGCGATCTGAAAGGAAATTATTTGAATATATCATATCGATGAAAAATAATTTGATGTAGTAAATGTGAATTATATTCGTTATTTTCTTGCTTGTTTGTCGTGTCAATATACGTGCATACGTGGTAAGATTAGCACGACCGTTGAACCAATTATTTATATTTGAAGAAGATAAGAAATGTTATTAAAAGTGTTATTTTGTACGATAAAGTAGAATTTGATTTATTTTGTGGCGTAGATTATAATTGGCTACATATTCGGAATACGGATAGTCCGAAGATATTGAAATGGAAGTGTACTGATTTAGATATTGATAACCGTATTTAATATATTTAACAATGGAGGATATAGAATTTGATTAATTTAAACAGTAACAAAAATTAGGTTTATCGTAGGTCGATAAATATATACGATGCTTAGTAAATATTTGATAATTCTATTAAGCATTTGCAGTTTAACGAGGCTAATCAATAAAAGAATAAGTTGGGCTTGGCAGCGAGCCATAAATTTTTTAGTAAAATTAATACAGCAAGACTTAATTAGAAACGAGTTTTCGAACATTTCAAATGTAGGCAACACCTCTTGCTTTTGGTAATTAAAACTGTTTGTATTTCTACTACATATCGTAATCGATAGACAGTAAAATACTGCTGCAATTAATTGTTTCTCAAAGGAGAATTTTTATATCGACTTTGCTGTACCAATGTAAAGAAAAAATACAGTTACTTCGCGGTAACTTCTAACATTGTCTCAAGTCTGAGGACTCCAACCCTGTAGACAGTAACTTAAAATAACCAAGCCCTTAAACACCTAAAGAAAAGATCTTCATAAGCGTCCGAATACTATTATTAGTTGCCTAAAAGTCTTCTGGCGGAATTCAACGGTAGTGTTGCTAAAATCCGCGCGAAACGAGACGTTCCAGGCGTCTACGTTTAAATTTAAACTCGTTCCAAACGCTCCCTAACAATTCCTTCAGGACATTTCGTCGCAACGCGCGTATTGCGATAATCAACATATAGACACGTACACGCCAACGTACTTTATTACGGGCATTGTTATGAAGTGTTAATAATTAAGAGTCGGCTGGGCTTTACGCGAAAACCATTACCGTCTATTTTTAAGCGTCGCGAAACGAGGCTTCAATGCGTTCACGAACGCCATAATGGATCCGCGTGAAAGGATATTCTTTGTGCTCTTTATTGGGCAAACTGTAACGAGCGGCGGACATGTTACGCGCGCTTTATAACGCATTGTGAAAACCGTCTTCGCGTTTTTTCGACGACTAGAAAGAGAACTTTGAGCCCCGAGGTTTCGCGGATGATAATTACGGTAAAAGGGAATTTCTGCAGTTTTCGTGGCGGTAAGAGCGCCATGGACACGAAGAAAAAGGAAAAGCTCCTCCCATCCTGTGTTTTATCGAATAACAAATTACAAAGGGACGGTTGATAATAAAACCGTGCACGGCGAGTCCAAAGTAAATTACACACGGTTGATTGCACGGATGATCTAAGAGGAAATTTACGGGAACGGATCGGGGGAAGAGCTGTTATTTCGTATAAAAGATCGGGACATTACACATTCAGCAAAGAAATTATAATAAATGCATAGAGGGAAAACGCGGCTCTTCGTTGCGTGTTTTGTTAAGGTCGTTTAATTCTGTTCCGGCTCCGGAAAATAGCTCGTAATTCTTTTCTCACGAAGGAAGGATAAGCCGATGGATCGTCGCAGGAATTGTATACGGTTATACGTTTGATCTTATAATTAATAACGCTGCGATAAAGAATTGTTATGCACGATAAAGAGATAGAGACGAACGAGTTTAGTATTGCAATTATAAGAAATATGTATGAGGAACTAGAATTTTTAATTTGTAAATTAGAGAGAATTTTATGCTGCTGATTAATATCTATTGAGATAAGATTTAATGAAGACATTGTTTAAAATGCTGGCCCCTTGTGGTAACGCAAGCATTACATTTAACAGTGACAGTTATAATTGGAATAAGGAATTGGAATAAGGAAATAAGGAATTTGACGGACCGCAGCTACGATTCGATCTCATCTTCGTTGAATAGATGATAACATAAATAAACAAGTGTAAATAAATAAGCGAGAAAACGAAAACGTTTTTGTTTCTTTCTTCGCGATCTTCTTCAAAATGAAGCGAAAGCAAGCAAATCTCTGCAGGACATTTTTCTTAGTTTATCGTTCCCCTTCACGTTCCTGAAGTTTTCACGTTTAAATATGTATTTTCTTCTATATTTCACGTTCTATATATGTATTTTCGGTGCTGTAATTAACTGTACCTATGATCTTGGAATATTTCTATAATATTTCCTATATTCGAATGATCAATACCTTTGTCTAAAATTGTCCTAACAATAGATTTTACTTGTTTGTTAAAAGTAAGGAAAAAATAAACGTGACACCCACGATTAGTCAAATCTTTCTTTACCGGACCTTCGATTCTTCTTATTTCTATTCGATCATACATATGCAAAAGATGACTTCGTTATATACCCGCTGTTAATTTACATAATTGGAAGTACGTGCCTCTTTTTTCTCTCGTCAAGTGAACAGAAGCTGTCCAGCAACGCGACAAACGGAGGATAATCAATGCTATCTCTGCTCGGAACGTTTCCCTCGGTAAATGTAATTTCGGTGCACCTGAAGGAATCTGCAAGGCAAAACCAGAAGATCTATTTTCATCACCGTCCCTCTTTCACGATCGGGAATTCACTTCGGTTTCGACGATTTTTTTCGAGGAGGTCGCGAATAAAATGCAGTAACGTACTTAGGCAATACACAGTACTATTCATACTTGTTAATTACTGCATGTTTCGTTTTAAATTTTCTCAGTTCACTTTATTTTTTAGAACAATTTTACGGTGCATTTCATTTTGCTATTCGAGAACATAACAGCGAATAAAGATAGTCGAGAGAAAGGAGCTTCGTGTGAAAATGACGAGAAAAAGCTACACTAAATTAAATAAAAACTATTGGAATAAAAGTCGAATTGAAATCTAATCGAATGAATTAGAATTTTGATAAGGATTTCTTATTCGTATCGCGAAACTATTTGTTCATTATCGAATCGTTAAAATTAAGTTGAAGTTAAAGCATCGAAGTGAGATCGTGTTCTTTAGTTGCCTGTGAAACTTCTGATTCGTGCAATGATAAAGGAAAGAAACATTAAGCACAGACGTAAACGGATATTCCGATACTGGAAAATTTCCGGGGTGCTGTTACAAGCTGGCATACCTTCTGAATACGCCACTGATAAAATTCCAGGGATTCCTTTTGCCAGAAACAAACTAGACGAGACTAGCAATAAGATTGATTTGCAGTACCAAGATTCCAGCGTCTGGTTTTACCTTGCGTGCCAACCAAGCAGCTCGGAATTAAAGTTTATCCTCCACTTTTATTTTCGCCACTACACATGAACTTGTTACTTGAAATTCTACTAACAAGCGTTCCAGTTACTGTCAAGCTGAAATTTCGGGAAAGTCTATTTCCAGAGACGCGATATCTTCTATACCTTTCTTAAAACAAATAAAATTGATCAAATATGAAAGTTTATGTTTATGCTACATTAGTATGGAAATAGAATGATTTTACATAGAAAATATGATCGAATATGTAGAACGAAGTTTTCTAATGCAAGATTTTCTTTTCTTTTTCTAGAAAATTAAGCTTGAAAAATATCTCGACATACGGATATCTAAATTTTAATTGTACGAAACTTTCTATCGTTATTAGACTTCTCTAAGAGTAAAAAGGTAACCACTTATCGTTTTTATTCATTTTTCTTCTCATTTTTAACTGACAATGGTTTATTGATAGTGTTACACGGGCGTTTAGAAGTTTAGGCGCATTTATATTCAAGGAATTCTCAAACATATACTATTACAAAAAAATTAGAACTTATGTTATATTCCATGAATATATAGCCTGTAAATCTCATTTATTCAAATCACGCATTAAATCATAGGTCGAGTATATTCCTCCTATACATCATCTTGTATCAACAACGAACTTGTACTAAAGAAACACTTCAATATCGAGGCAGTAACGCGAAGTCAGACCGAAACTCGACTATCTAGTTCATTTATCAAAGTGTAACATTTCAACCTGGTAAAAATCATAATGCTAAAAGCGTCCGTGGACGCGCTGTCCGTTTATCTGGCTAGAAATTTTTTCGCCAGACGAATAGCCTAGCGTTGAGCGTAGAATCGGAGCACGGATAAGGCCGGCTCGTTCCTGTGGGGGGGCTAAAGTAAAAAAGAAGACGTCCACTCGAAAACGCAGAGACCACTCGTGCCTAAAAGCACTTGGATCGGTATGTGGATCAATTATACCAAAGAAACGTGGTACGAATTAATGCGTGCCAAGACACAGGGCGTAAGAAAGGAAAGACTCGGGCTCGAAGTGGAACCATTCGACTCCTTTTTGTCATGTCCTTTCGTACTTAATTCTCCTCCAATCCAACGGCACAAAGCGTGCATCGCCGTTGCCATGTTTGTTTTAACGAGCCATCGAGATGAAATAATTTCATCGACTAACGACCCCTGACACCGTTCGATGCTCGAGCAACTTGTATTTCGCATGTATCTAACTTTCAATTAACTCACGGAAATGTACCTCTCGCGCGGTATATTTCTCAGTACATCTTTTTTGCTCTTTCCTATTACTCTCCTTCTCCTTCGTTCTCTTTATCTTTTTGTTTTCTTCTGTCTTACGGTAAAATTAACCTCTTGTCTGACGTCCCTCGATCTTCGTATAAAACGAACGCTAAGAAAACTCGCTCCCTCTCATCATCGAGGAACCGTATTTCCGTTTTGTACTCATTATCGTTCTCTTTCTCCTCTTCGATTTTCCGTTTCGCTCCTTTTTTTTTTCCCGGCCAGTCTTTCTGTCACCGATGGGTATGCCCTTCGTTCTCGTTTAAAACGTTATGTTTTATGAATGGAGAGAGATAGGAAGATCGAGTCGGTTCGCGGATCTATTCCGCGGCGCAAAGGGCACGCAAAAAGCCGTCGAGCGGGGGACTTTAAAAGGAAACAAGCTGAAATTGCCGTAGCTAGCGTAGCACCGCGTAATTTGTGTCTGTTTGCATCTTTGTGCGTTTGACGCTGCTTCCCGCAAAGGCGTCCCCTTTGATCGCTTCTAGTTAATGAAAGAGCATTAAAATTCTATGAAAGTGCTCCGTTTTTCTTTGATAATGTGGAAATTGATAAGTTCCTGTATCGATGTTGACCGTATTATCTAAGGACATTGCTCAATGTACATAAATTCTTACGATTAGCGATGTTCGTTCTTTTCCTGTAAGTTTTACGATTTTTATGGGAAGATTTGGATAATTGGTACCGACAGAATGTGAATGTAGATTTCCTTAAAGTTATTTTAAACTTATCACTTAAAATCACTTAAAAATAATATGTTACACGCGCGTGTGAGTATTCAAACTTCTCGCTCTATGCGAAGGTACTTCGTATTTTTAATTTCAATACAAACACCGATGTTATAATTATAATTATTTCTTCACTTTCCCAGTGAAGAATTTTACTCTGACAAACGATTAAGTAAACTAATTTTTAACGTTGTTTCACGTTATTAAAATTTACTTTTCGAACTACGCAAAGCATTAAAGTTTCTAAAACTGCGATGCTGAATTACAAAGATCTGCTTCATAGCACTTGCATTACATATATTTCAAGTTACATATTACTAAAGAATCGAACCTTCGTGTAACGTGTGTCACACTATGTAACTATTTCTCAACTATTCTTTATACTACATTATATTGTACTTCGAATCAGATAAGTAATGTTCTAACTATGCCAAAAAACATATTCCTATCAAACAAAGTATTTCTACAAAAATTTATGTCCTAATTAAAATTTAACGCACCTCGATGTTATTATTCATCAGTACACAAATATTTACCGAAGCTAGAACTTCACTAGAAAATATGAACATAATCGGAAATTAAAAAGGTTCGAGAACGGACGATGCGATATCAAAACAGCCAAAGAGCTACACGATTAAACTACATTATACCATATGATCGATCGTTTAAGTGGATATTCCCTTGACGATGGACCGTTACTGTTCAACAGCTTCTTTTCCCATCTTTCTTTCTGTCTTAACGTCCCTCCGTTACACCCTCCGTGTAAACGAACTCCCTTTGGCTAAACGCTTCTTGGTGGCCACAGAAGACAAGCGTGTCGAGAAGACGTTCGGTTTCTTTTCTCTCGTCAGAGCTACCCTTTTCATCTCGCTCGCTCTTTCGCTCGCTCCTTTCTCCTCGTTCGAGTGAGCATGTTTTATGGATAGCCTTCTAGAGCTTTCGCGGCGCCAGCTCTTCCATAGATACATCGACCGGTCGTTGTATCTACTGCTATCACGAGCGAGCCAGGAACGTAAACGTAAATGAGACATTGGAATTAATAGCGAGTGCCCGGTCTCCACAATGTCGTGAAATTTGACGATGAATTATTTTGAAAATGATCGGCGGATAATACCATTCTTCTATGGCGGATTAACGTAGGACGTAGAAAGTCAGTAGGAAGTGAATTTGTATGAAGATTCTGTAGAAGATTCTGTAATTAATTTATCTTTTGTCTTGGTTACGTAAAGCAGATAATCTGGGAACGATTGTTTGCTAATAGAAAATGGGATTTGTGAAAGAAAGTGAAATTTCTGAACTTTGATCGATCGTGGATATTGCGTGAATAGAAAGGAACACGTAGATAGAGTTTAATTGGTTTTTGGATTTAGGATTTATTAAAATATAATTGAGCCACTGAGAATCCACATTGGCCAATCGCATCAATTGAAAAGTAGAGAAAAGCCATGATATACGAACGCTCTTTGAGAAATCGAAGTTAATCAGATACTTATCAAATACTGATATTTATAGAATCTCTCTAATGATACTGGGCATGAATTCCATGATGATTTAATATTATTTATGTTAATGTTTACTTTCGTTCTAGATTCATCAGAGAAAGTTTTATCAAAATCTGAATGTTTTTCATTTTACAATATAACAAAGATTATTTATTATATCAATATCGATATGATTTATATATTGATATGAAATAGAGAATGTACAAGGAAAGATGAAATTATAAAAATTAGAAACACGAATATTATAGATACTATCTCGTTTATTAAATTCCTCATTTACATCGTGTTAAAATATTACTTAGCATATCTTATGTTTTATAGAATAGTAAAGATTTTATAAAATGTATACATTAATGGAAGGAAAGAGGAGATGGTTTGTGATTATAAAAATTGAACAAGTAAAAAGGAACATATGTAAGGATGGAGTGAAATACAGTGGAGTAACTGGATGGAATAACTGTAAAAGTAGAAATTATATTTTCCTGAAGCATTCGTAATAATATCAGAGTAATTTTGAAGACTGAATAACAATCTCATATTAGAAAGAAAGAAGTATTACAGATATTCCGTTATTATTAATTAGTAATTACATACCCAGATATTTAATAAAGTATATAATAAAGTTTCTCCTAATTAGTTTAGTCATTGTCACCTTTCTTAATATAACGTTATCATACGTGAATACAAGAAATTTCTTCAAGTGCGACGTATATCTCGAGATTTGACGATGTCAAGAGTTCATTTAATGACATAGATGAATGAAACTTCAAACAAGTTGAGATAATTGAATGGAATCTGAAACAAAATTTAGTCAGACCATGTTTGGTAAAAGCTGTGCTCATTTCCGATACATTAACCATAGTGGAGGACTCATTTTGTGACAACGAAATTCGTCGACACTAATGAGAATTACTTGTCTGACTCATACCTCGTGATGTAACCTTCGTTCTTATGGTACTTTAAACAGGTGTGTCAGGATTTAAAAAGATTCATGGACTTTCCATTCGGTAGTGCAAAAATTTACTTGAAAGGAGGACAAATGAAAGAAATATAACGTAAAATAATATTGGAGCTTTTACGTCCTACTTCGTTTCGTATGAAAGATTTTTAATTTTAATGACATTTTACATTTATTTTAAATTTCTGCATCTCTGTATAACGAACGAAGAGGGAAAAAGTGTTCTTTTATTTTTTATTTAATCTTTTTATTTAATCAGGTGAATGTATCAATTTGTTTTAATTTCTACTGTTTTCTTTTTTCCAATTAAATATTTTTAATGTCTGACAAATATAAAAAGGATGTATTTAAAGAGAGGGGAGTGTATGTAAGATGAGCTAGAATTAAACAATTTATTAGATTATAGCTCAAAATTGCTATTTATTGAAATATCCCACAAATTTTTTCTAAAAGAATTTCTTTAAATTATTGATAAATCACAATATTTATGTTGCAATTGATATTGAAAGTTATTCAAGAATCAGAAACTATTGTGTCCTTATTATATACTTATAGTAATAATAGACTGACTTAAAAATACCTAAATTTATGAAACAACTCATTACTAATTCATAAATGCGCTTCATGTATGTTGTATCAGCATATACATCTCTTTAAGCACAATCTAATAGAGGATTAATTTAATAGTTCTCATTTAGGAGCCCAGTTGGTAACCGGTTTTAATTAACCGCTTCTTAATTAAAACCTTTGTTATTATGTACGCTTTATCAATATTTATATACATTTATAACAATTCGAAATTGCCTTCAAAAATGCACAAAGTCATGAAAAAACGAAATACTAGCTCAACATAAATACCCTTAATCACGACAATAATATACATACTTCTTTAAAAGCGATTCAGTAGAGAACCTACTTAATGGTCCCCACGTTAGAAGAGTCCAGCTGACGTAACCGATATTTTTAACTGAGCCCTTTTGTTTCGCCGATTCGTGGTCCTGTTTTACGTTCGTCCTTCCAGTTTGCTCCATTCGCCGCTTTCACGTCGACCCCTCGTAATGTCAGCCACGAGAGTGTTTGATCTTTCAACGAGGTTTCCGTGAATTTCAAAGGTTCGTCTCGCGGAGGCGGCGTTTAAATTCCATGTATGGCCGAAGCAGCCGGAGAAAGGAATTTGTCGTCTGCAAGGCAACTCTTTAGATACGACTATTATGCGTCCTGCGAGGCAACCATTACAGAGTGAATACAAACGAGCTTCTGATGGCGGACCAGTCTTCCCCCCTTCAGAAATGAAGTCGTATTTCGTAGAACGAACCGTACCTGTACGCGTACAGTAGCGGTCGCTGTATCGGACAGGTTTTAATTCGCGAACCTCCTGTATTCCCGTACCAACCTGCTAAAACGTATGTGCGATAATGTAATAATGATGTGACACAGTTTCTCGTCCTTAACCCGAGCGGGATGTTGGAGAACAATGGAATAATGGAGGAACAGAAAAAATAATAGAGCCTACAAAGACAAAGAATTATACGACAGACTTACAGCTTGTGAATTAGTAGAGTATTATGGTAAAATGAATAAAGCGAAATAGTAGAAATTAAAAAGTAAAGAATTACATTACGGTGTCTAATTTCACTGACAGTAAGTGTTGTGATGAAACGATTTAATTATTAGATTTTAACGCGTACACATTATGATCTGGAGACTTTTAAATATTGATGTTGTTTTATCTCGATATAAATTTTTGTTTGTCTAAAAATTTGAGGAGATACTCGAGTTTATTATCTCATGATATGAAAAAATTATATAACAATGTGAACATTATATAAAATATGAACAAATTATATAAGCAAGTATGAAATCATTATACTGCTTTTTGTATTGAATAATTAACTGAATTATGTTTTATAGCATATCGAAGATAAGAGTTACAGTACATCGTATGTAATTTTATTTAACTGTAATTTACTGTATATAAACTGTAATTTTTATTTATTACTATAGTAAAAGATTTTTAGTATAAACATCTTCAACTTTCTATACTATTAATTCCATTAACATAGATTAAAACGAGGCGCCATCATTATACGTAGAACTTTCAAATTAATTAATCCTAAAGTATAAACAAACCTTCATTGAAAAGAAAATACTTTTCCCACTCATGAAAAACTTGATTAATATCAATATCTATTGCGAATTGAGGCCATCATTCCCATGACAATTCCTTCATCGGTAGTCGATAGCGATTAAATTTCAGAAATACCATAGTGTCGGTGTATGCCGTGTTCGGGGGGATGATAGCTATTCGGCTGTTCCCGTGATCGCTCGGTTACGCTCGGCTTTAGCTACACCGCCCGGACCCGTCAGTCTCGCGCATGATTTCGTAGTGAGAGGAAGCGTTCCTTCGTTTCGTTGCTTATTCTTCGACGCGGAAAAAATCAATCATATTTTCATAAACGAGCAACGCTAAAACGATTAGTTTACTATATTAAAAAAGACGTAAAAGGACCATCGGGTGATAAACAAGTAGTGTGTCAAGACGATCGGTCAGTGATAAACGATTAGTGTTGAGTCGCTCGTGATCGATCCTTGTGTGTATCCTGTCAAGGTGTTTTCTACCGTTCTCTGGTCAGGATATTATGCTACCGATCGCGTGTGCTGTAAGATCGTTTTGACTCGAGGGGCAGTCGACTACAGATCACTGGCAAAATGTTACCACAGACCCCTGACATTATTCCTACGACTTTGAATCAGGTAAGCGAAAACGATTCGAATATTACTCTTGGTTTATTTTACTCGTTCCGCGTAGTGACCTTCAACCTGAAAGTCTCTGCCTGTTTCGATACGGTCAGTGTGTTTTTACTGACGATGGCGAAACGTGAACGTTCTGTTTCCGTGACACGCGAGAGACGTTGTATTTATGCCTGTTCCAGGAATTTTCTTACGCGTGAAATACATTCGAATTTTTGCTCTACTACCTTTTTTCTGTGTCTCTTTCGTTTCGTAACGTAAACTTGTTTCGTCAGCGTGGAGAAATTTGTGAAACGCCTTTGACGTGACTCGTCAGTTTTTATCGAAAATTTCGCGTAGATGTGCATTAATATACCACAAACACGATACATAACGAATGTTCGATTATATCGATTTGCTAACGTGCGAAGTCGAAAGTAATAGTAACCGCCAAATACCGATTGCGAGATTCTGTGTTGAATAACCTTATGTACTCTTCGTTACGTGAAGACAGGAATACAATAATTATTGTATAAGACTCGACGATTGGTCGAAATATTTGAGATATTGATTAAACGAATACAAACTGTCAGAAATGCTCGATATTAATAGTGTTTATTTTCACGAATTCAAGTTCACTGTATAATTTCCACGATTATTCAAAATGTAAAAGTTTTCTTTGGGAAATTCATTGATCTATCGAAAATTGTTAGATATTACCAATATCAATATACTGTTTGAGATAAAATTATACGATTAAAGTACAATATTTTGCAATTATTTTAAGTATATGAATCTTTTTTGTAATATCGATTATTCGAAATACGTATATCAGTTTACATATCGATTAATCAAATGAAAATTATCGATATTAGTAGTGTTCAGTCTAACATTCATATTTACAGTGCAAATTATCGAAAGTATTCCAATTCCCTTGACAATATCGATTAATCGAATGGAAAATGTTCGAAATGATCGGTATTATTGGTGCTTATTATAACAGTACTATATCACAGGTTGGGGCAACGCGCCATTCCTGTCAAGATGGCGTGGAAAAGACAAATATTTGCGGTTCGTAGTTGCCGGTTCAAGAACATCGTCTTGCGAGAACAAAAAGTTCCTTATATCGCACATCACGTTGTGTCAATATTACACGTTCGCGTCTATGGTCCTTCCCAATGTAATAAACGTCAGTGGTAATTAGCGCTGGACGACAGGTTAGTTCATCGATAATGTCTCGGGAACCGATTAATCGAATTCCATTGGATTATTTTAAACGTGCGAACCCGCTGTGTGTCGTTTATACGTAACTGGCGTATCGTAAACGGGTTTCAAGTTCCTTGCCTCGCGAGCCATCGTATTTATTTCATAGAATGTACTTAGAATTCCGTTTCTTGCAACTGGTTGCAATTTAAGCTAAGGTTAAGTTAAGCGGCATGTGATATTTAATTAAAATGGTTATTGACCTTGAAAGCTGCCAACAGGTACATATAACGTTTCTTCATTTTCATAGGAAGCTACGTATATATAGTATGTAGTAATAGTTGTACCTAGAAAATTATATTTCAGGTTCTATACTCTTTGATATGTACGTACAAGTTTTATATGTTATATACAGTTGAGGTTAGATTTTATCGACGATCTACATCCTATATCGATCTTAATTTCTAGTTTAATGAAAATTAGATCTCTCCAGATCTTTTTTTCTAAATAAAAATTATTATCTAATTTATAACGTCAGAAAGTTTGATATATTATACATATTTGAGGTTATATATATGGACTCTACTGACATTCCGTATTTAATATATAACTTAACTCCACTTTTATTCTATTTTAAAAGTCTTCTTTTAGAATAAAAATGAATATTTAATAATTCCATGATTTTAAATAATTTTTAACTAAGCAGTATGTTTTTAAATAGTAGTAAAAATATACATGTAGAAATGATGGTAGTAAATTTATATGGTGGAGAATATGACTTAAATAAACGATTGGAATGATAATGCAAATTGGGTAGCTTAAAAAAGCGAGTAGTACTAGTAGTTTTTAGTAGTACTTGTCCACAATGGTTATAAAAGCAAACGAGCGTTTTCAGGCAAATAGGTACAAGTAATATTTTGCAATCATAGGAAAAAGATAGAAAGATAGAGAATGACATTGAGCATACAATAGCTTCGTCTGTGTATCGCTTTTTATTGCTAATACATAGCAAAGAAACTCTCGGTTAAAGAATATTAAACGAAGGAAAAAAGAAGTTATGGCACCTTGCAGCCAACAAAATTATTTAAGGCGTCATTCTAGGTAACAGATGTTTATTTGATTAAATAGTCTTTTTTTTGCAGAAATCATTTACTTTTTATCATTTCGTGATAACCATGATGAGCGTGGCAAATTTTATTATTATATGAAAAGTTTTGATTATGTTTAGTAATTTCAATTTTGTTGATGATCTTTTTTTTCCACATATTAACTCTTCTTTGGCAAACTGCGTTACTACACACTTATTTTTTTTCCAAATTTTTATCTATATTTTATAAAGTTCTTTTGTAAGTTTAGAAAAATAAGAATAGACTTAAACAGAAACGATCGACGATTTGCCTATGGAGGGAGGGTTAATATTGTACTATTAATTTTATTTCATATTTTTTTTATAATATTCTGATCCACTATTCCGTTACTTGCTTATTAGATATTATGTTTGTTATTTCAAACAATTGAGCTCCAGTCTATTAACATAACAATCGTATAAGTGAACACTACAATTGTAACAATTATCGATGTTACCAGTGCAATTAACATTAAGATCAATATAAGCTACGTGTGTTTCTCTTTTTCATCAAACACAAGATAAAACACTTAGTGGCTATGTCTATAATACATAATGGAAACATATATACGTATTGTGTTCGAAAGCGACCATTTACATTTTTCGATTATATTAATCATTCGTAAAAAATTTCAAAGATCCTGCTGTGCTAGATAGTTAATATTACCTACATTTGTTTGTCTCCCTTATCAAAATAATAGAATATTCTCAATTAATGGAAAATAATTCAGGTGTATTTCGGTCTAACCGCGACCACGCTTACGTTACCATAAATTCCATCAACAGCATCATCGCATTGATAGCAAACGCCCCTCTTCGCGCGATTCCGCTCCAATTAGAAAAGCGTAATCACTGCAAACCGCGATCATTGGCTTCATTGGCATCGATTGCCCACATGGATCTACTTATTCGCGGTTCTAAATAGCTTGAAATAATAAAAAGAGTTTTGTGATTCTCTGGTCAAAGTGGCTAACCAATTATAAAATATTACATTTTCCGATCTTCTTTTCGTAAGATAGACGAACGCAGAAAAAAAAATTTTGTTTCGAATCATTGAACCGTTTGATATATTGGTTCAATCCTTCGATTAAAATTATTAATTTCCTGGAAAGATGAAAGGACATAGAAAGAAATAATATACTAAATTCGTCGTCTAATTTGAAATATTGATTAATCTAGAATATCCGCCCTTTTAGATTTTAGGCTTCGTAAAATCCTTCGTTGCCTCGTTAATTAAAATCTTTATCGGCCTGAAATATCGACTTTTTGATTAATATCATGCAGTAACGTAGAAGAATACAGGACAAAGTAATTCGTCAAAATTTCTGATTATCTGGAATATCAGAATATATTAGGTTGTCCGAAATGTTTCTTTCGTTTTATAAGGAAATAATAGACGCACAATGTTTTTTGTTTTATATTAGTTTATTAAATTATGCACGAATATAATAAATAGAAATAGAACGAAATGGATCAGGCCTAATTCAATAAAATAATATAAAACAGAAATTGTTGTTCACCTATTATCACCTTATAAAACGAAAGAAACTTTTCGGACAACCTAATGTATAATAAATATAAAGTATAGGGCAAAATAATTGTAACGAACCCAGAATATCAATTATTTAATTATTTAAATATCCGCCAATTTAGTTACAAATATGCTGATTACAATTTTCGACTGGTATATTATCAACTCGCTGATTGAAATCTCTGATAAATGTACAATATCATTTAGTCAAAGATTTTTATCAACTTAGAATGTAAATATTATTACTAAGATTCCCACGCATTGGAAATATGAATGCTGTGACAAAAATTTTCAGAACTCTATATTTGACTCATTGATTTTAATCTCGCCGGATTTCTGTAGCGGAGCGGAAGTGGTTCCGTTTGCCGATGTCATCCTATTTTCCGGGTACTCTGGATGACTGGAAACACGCCCACTACTGCCTCTCTCCTCGACAGGTTTCACTGTCGCGGATTTCGTCGAACTTGAACGGCACGCTCGTTTCAGGTTTATCGTTCGTGGAAAGGTGCGTGACGTACGTGGCCAGAGAATTCTTGAGGCAGACTCTTATCGATTGTTTCGAAAGTCGACACCGCGTTGCTCGCTCTGCATGGCTACGAACAGAATTCGTACTTTTCCAAATAAAATCGATAATACGATTTTATAAATTTGATCTCGTACAGTCACATTAGTATTTCACATTTGTACTATGGAAGCGAGATTTTTGTTTCGTAGTTACGTCTCTGAAGAGTTAAACAGGTGTTTTAATTATGTAACTTGTTTGGTACTTGTTACTGACGTTTTCTATATAGAAAATTTGTTTGAGACAGAGGAGTTCCATTTTGTAGAGTTTAAAATATTTTTGTTGAAGTAATTAGCATGCTAATAAGCTGACTTTAATTAAAGAATAAATTACATTTATATGTTTAAAAATTATATTTATATAATTATATTTTTAATTATTATAACGAATGCGAATTTATTCTATGAATAGATTCTATTTAATTTTATTAAAAATAAGCTTAAATAGTGCAAACGAATACAGAATACATAAACAAAATTTAGATACAGATGAATTTCATATCTTCTTTACTCATTCGTTTATTCTAGGGATAAATTTTATCTACTTCTATTTTATCCTTATCTTAAATTTAAAAGATAGTTATTAATAACTTTTTATTTTTTAACTTCGAAGAAACTGGAGGGTACTTAGGATACACTAAGGAGCCATAAAAGTGTTTTAAACTGTTTATCATTCGGTCGTAAAAATGCTAATGACTCAGCAACTTCGAAAAAATGAAACATAATTTTTGCCGTGTCATACTCACCCATTGAAATCGTCTAAACGCGTCTGCCTCGTAGTCTTTATCTGCTAGAAAAATATTAAAAGATGACCTGTTTCTGATGAACACGCACAAGAAGGATATTTGAATGACATTGCAGTCCCTGTAAAACACGATCGTGGTTTTCATAACAAATATTCGCGCAGAGTAATGCTTCGAATTAATGTTGTAATCACGGTATATATCGATCTACACTATCGATTCTGTAACTTTCAATTATTAGCAGTTTGACATGCTTCAGCAATTCCAACTACGAAATTACAAATTTCATAGTACGATTTTATTTGCATTTGTGAATATAAATGTGAATTTTTTACCTTATACTTTGTTAGGCTAATTCTCTGTTGAGAAATTCAGAAAATTCTAGAGATAGCTAAATAAAATTACGAACTTGAAAAATGTTTATTCATATACAGTATATTTAAATAATTATAATTAAAATGCTATGACGAAGAAAAATAGTTATATTATAATCATGTTTTCATATCAATGAGAACTAAAATTAAATTTGCCAAAAGGACCCGCATATGTACTTCTCATGATTATAAAAATATAATAAATCTGAAAATCATATTGACAGGTTTGATAGTTCTGTTGTTAAGAATCCATTAAAACCTTGTTATCGATCACCAAAATTTCTATTCTTGAAATTCCATATAATAAAACTAAATCCAATAAAATACTTTTATCCGAACCTTTGGCACTGGAGACGACGACAAACTCGCGAGCACCAGCGGTGCCATTGAAACTTTCTCACGAAACTTGTTAGGAGACCTTTCCACTCTTTTCGGAGAACTAGTCGCGTAAATACAAGAATATTTTTACTAAATTACTTTATTAACTTTTGTTTTCGCATCTTCTCGATTGTATCTCGAAAGCATCAAAAGAACATTATTGAAAAGACTTTGTCTAGGTAGTATTTTGTACTTACGAAAAAGTTTCATCGAGCGCAAGAATTAATATTTAAATAACCATTCTGAATTTTGTATTAACCGGTGATGGCTTCGAGGGACGATAAGTTCAATCTTGTTATTAATGCAAACCGCGCCGAGTAGTCGAGGAATTATTTATCGAGATGTCTTCATTGTCAGAGTGAACCTTGAACTTCGAAATTTCATTCAGTAAAACTATTGTTACATCGAGTACAAAACTCTCTACTCTCATCCTTGATATTTAAATAACTGTTTTAAACCTTCTTACTTCCCATCAACCGCAGAGAACAATGAGAAAGAGATCTTTTCACTGAATCACCCTCCAGTTTTAGACCAACGTCTGGAGTCTGAAAGGAACTGGCTCTTAACTCAGCAACAAACTATTGCTGTTCTATTTGCGGCCTTGATATTAATTGCTATTTAAGATAACGGCGAAAGCGTACGTAGGAAAGATACATTGGCACACATTCGTTGCCATTTACGGAAACGTACGAGTATGTATAATGTATACGGTTGGTTGCTCAATGATCCAGAGTATAATAAATACGTTGAAGTGATTCGCAGAAATTTCTTAATCATTCATATGTTTATTTGCGTATCGATTAAGCGTGCTTACACAACTACTTACAGCGTCCGATATGATTATGTATATGTATTGTACGTACATGTATGGCTATATTATTGCTAATTGGTGGTTTCGTGTGGGTGGATACCGATATGAACGTACGTGGAAGGTTAATTATTATTATACGAAAACATCGAGGTAAACAAAATGGTAATGAAAACGTTACCTGATACGAGATGCTTGGTCAGTATCTTTTGTCATGGGTCTAATGCGATGATAGATCTAACCATACGCATAACCATAGAGAATAATTAGGTAACTAAATAAACAGTGACTAATGTTATAGAATGAAAAGATAACTATAAATTTCCGTTAGATATTTTTAAACACTAATACAAACATGAAGCTTCTGTCACTCTCCGATAAAAAGAACATATACTTATATTGTTAACTATAAACTATTAGGTTGCCCCAGAAGTTTCTTTCTTTTTATACGGAATTAGTAGGTGCACAACATGTTTTGCTTTATATTATTTTATTGAATTATTTTGAAGTAATAGAAGTGGGTGATGTACAATTCGATAAAACAATATAAAAGGAAAAATACTGTGCATCTATCATTTCCTCATGAAACGAAAGAAACTTTTCGGACAACCTAATATTATGTAAAACGGGAACGATACGTTCGAACCGCAATGACACGTAAAGAAAATTAAAAGAATTATAAATAAAAAAGAAATCTTTATATTCAATTATATAGATGAAGAAATCTGTACATTATAACACGCAAAATCAGTCGCGTTCGTGCCAGTAGTTTAAGGCTTAAGATTATTCCTAAGGATTAATTAATTAATTTTTAATAAGATTATTTAAAGATTGTTTCTACTGTAAATTTCAAAAATTATTTCGTACGATTCTATTTCTTAGAAAAATATGATTTATATAAGGGGAAGTTTAGTACTAGGTAATAATGTGATAAATAAATCTGGTGATAAATAATGTGGTAAATAACGCCTGCGCGTATTATCGAATTATAGTTTGGTTACTACAATTGTTTTATCAGGCTTGTTTCATGCAAATACCACGCAAAACGATCACAGCAGATTTCGCAAGAATGGAAATGACGTGATCGCGGTGTAAAAAGGGAAGATTAAGATGAAACGTCGATAGTATGATAAATGAAGGAAAGTATTCGCAACGTTAAGATATTAATGTCGCATGTCTGAGGCACGTTAAAGGGCCATGAGATCGCATTAAAAGGAGAATGGGGTCAGTTTGGTAATTTTGAGGAAGCTCGAATACAATCGGTCGATAATGGAATATATACGTATGTATATCCGACAAAAGTTTTGAAGTAAGTAAAATTAGTTTGATATTAACAATAACTGCGCTATGAAAGATGAAGTGCAACTTTGTTTCGAACACTAGATAATAATAATTTATTATAAATCTTTACTAATAATATAGATATTTAGTATAAGGGTTTTTAATTAATCGTTTGATCAATCTTTTTGAATATAAAACAAACTTTGGTTTTAGCTATTAGTAACTTTCATCTTTATCTTAAATAGAAATCGATATTGGATCTTATGAGTTCGTTTTAATTTTAGACAACGTAACAAATAGAATAGCGTAAAGTTTACGTAAGATTTAAACGTGTATTTGTTTCAAATAAAATATAATCGGCCGTGAAAATATTATTTCGATATTGAAAAATGTTATCCTTTCGTTGCAATTGAACAAACAAACTTTTCAATTCCACGATATTGACACAAAAGGAGCTGCACTTGTCACTTTCAACGAACGCAGACTTTTCAAAAAATAAAAAAGAGAAAATGTTATTTTAGTATTTCATTTTTCTCGTATACTTCGATTTGTTCCAAGTATAAGAACGTTCCTCGGATGTATCACAACACTGACTTGACTTACACCAACATGATTCACGTATCAACATATAGCTACTTGAATTTAGATTAAGTTTAGATTCTCCACGGTATTCGTTTAAAATTTAAATCTCAGTCAAATATAATGTTCTCCAAAATACTATACGCTTCATCGATAGTTGTCTCAGCTGCGACTTCATCGAAACGAGCAAATCCACGTTCCACGTTACGAAGAATTATAGAAATACAAAATTTAATAACGAATCATCTCGAAGAGCAGTTCTACGCAAAAGAAATGAACGCGATTATTTCTACGATGGAAAAGAACAGAGGACTTTAATGATGTAGATTTACTATTCTTCGAGCGCTTGCTTTGTGGTTAACGATCACGTTATGTGTTAACGACGGCGCTCTCGACCTCCGCGTCACGAACACTGTGACTTCTGTGGCATCGAGCTTTGTGTGCCGGCTTTTGCGTTCTTTGACGACGAAAACGTATTACTAGCCGCTGCTCGACAGCTGAATATATGTACACTGTGATTTAAATTCCTCGTTCCTGCGCGTTTGTCCTAACAGAAATGCCTCTAATTGTTGGCGTATCAACCAGAGGAGAGAAATTATGGAATTCGAGATACTTCATTCGATTTGTGTTGAAACGATGCTCAAACGTATAGTGGCTCACGAAAGTACTCGTAAATTTACTATAAAAGACTTTCATACGTATCTTGTACGTATATTGTATAAAATTATATAAAATATGATATGACACGGTTTGAAATTTCGGTAACACTGTAACGAGACGCAAAATTGCTATGATTACGTATATTGAAAAAAATGTTTAATCGATCGGAAAATATAGTAGAAGTTACAAGATATTTGTTACAAATTTATATTTAGTAAGAAAATTAGTATACGGTATGAATAGCCGCCTTAAGTTTGTAATAACGTCGAATGGTATCAAACGGAGTATGTATTGGATTGGCAACTAAGTGATTGCGGATTTTGTCATTAGGTGGTATAGAGAAAATCCGCAATCACTTAGTTGCCAACCCAATAGTATTTTGGAGCAAATATTGTAGAGACCGTTGCTGTATATATTACATGTACAGTGAGTTGTGAATCATGATTGTGAAAGTCAATTCACTGTTATTTTTTATAAGATACTGTTATGTATTTATTATTATAAAAGATTCAATTTTTAAAAACTGTAAGAACATGTTCTAATATGAAACTAAATAGAACGTGCTTTTATCTGATTAAACTTGAATGGTCAAAGTGTTGATATTAACATTCAGCTCACGGTCAAATGTCTGTCTTAAATTCTTTTCGTAATCTATACTATTGGCGCCATAAACGCATTTTTCTTGAGATAAGATAGATGATAATTACTACGGATTTATCATCGACTTATGAAATAGACGGGAGAAACATAAAAATGTGTCTAAGAAAAAGCTGGGTCAAAAACCTGACTCGAAACACGCACTTTTACAAATCCAAGTATATGAACCTCTTCCCGGTCCAAATATCTTTCACAAAAACTTGACATTTCCAATATGTAATTTCTACGATAGAATTATTGCAACAAGAGAGTATGATATAATAAAAATTAAGGTTGAATAAATACACAAAGAAATTATACAATTTTGAAAATTTCTCCTTTTATGATAAAATGAATTGAAAAAAATTCTCATTAAGATTAATTCACGATATATAAAACTCGTATAAATACACGCAGGGATTAATTGTATATTTTTTATAAGTTTTAACAGAGTAAATGTTATTGGTCGATGTTTCTCATGTATGTTTCTCTCGATGTATGTTTCTCAACCTGTATGAACGAAGATACGGTTTTACGAATCGTAAAATTTCTCCAATTAATTTTGATAGATTCGACGTGTATGTTGGTGAATAAGCACCGGTGCTCGACCCACTTTCGGGTCAGTATTAATATTTCGTTCATTCGTCCCGCTTGTCCGAGTAATTTTGTGAAGAAGCCGATACTCGGGCTCTTTTACGGTGTAATCCGAAAAAATTGGAAATCCTCACGCGCTTCACGGATTCCTCATCGACTTTTTCCCTCGTCTCGTTGTGGGAAGAAATTATAAACGACGTTCTTGCGGGAAAATATAAGAAATAATCCATGGAGTCAGTTATCGCTCACGTTTACCTTTTGCTCGATACCTTTGTTCGTGAACTGTTTCTGCACAATGGTTTCGTTGAATTAGCTATAATAATTAAGGAATTCCAATTGTATGCATTTGATTAATTATAAGTTACGTGCTAATTAACTAGAGCCTTCTGATCATCAGAATGAAGAAATCGGTCCTAACGAAGTGCTGGAAATAGAAGGTTTCATTTCTTATCAGATAATGTATATACATAGATCCTCTGCTTTAAATGAAGATAGATTATTAGTAGATTAAAAGTCTGTTAATTATTGCTAGGATTATCTAATTAACTTAAAAGAATTATTCAATATAAAATTGAAAGACGGATAAGAAAGAATGTAGTAATTTTCAATTTTTAATTAAGATCTTCATTGGAAAATTTTTTTAATTGCATAATAATAACGGATTTTTATGGTAGGTGAAAGTAATAGGGAATGAATTAAATATACGGTGGGTCACTCTATCATTATGTCAGCATAATATATTCGCCTTAGAATTAGAACGTCTAACTACTAATAGTTGATCGAATGATTAATAGTAATCCGGGTTGACATTGAAGAGTTGATTATAATCTAGGAAGATCTTCCCATACATTTTAAAGTACTTTAACGAACGATAATTATTTCGAGACAAGAACTTGGTTGATCGATACAATGTTAGGATCTGACGTTTCGTTAAATTATTAAGTTGAGGGGAAATCAGGCTTTATAAAAATATGTTTCTTTGATGTGTTACTTTACTAACTTTTTTCTGCAATATCCTCCTTTTTATAAGTTTAAATTAATTTACGTAGATTTAAGGCTAACATGCGTTCATTTCGAGACGCAGAAAGCATTAATTCATTAATTAATTATTGTATTATTTATTGCAAAATTCCTCGTGTTTTATATTTACACTAATTTAGAATCGTAATAATTGTCCTCAATTCCAATATCGTTCAATTGAAACACTTTTCCAAAGAAAGTATTCGAAGTTACATAGTTCCAAAAATATCATTTTTTCAGTCAAGTTTCTAGCAATTTATGCTTCATTGTTTATTTGTATCGAATATGCTATTCTATTTAGCGTAGTTTCAAAAATAATTACCTTTTAACAAAACTTTCTACAGAAAGAATTGCCCGAACCTTGTGTCAGAAAATTATATAATCTCCACGACCGTAAAATATATTGCAGACTTAGTTTCTCATAGCTTCAAAGCGCAAAATCTGCCAGAGAAGTAATTTGCATACACGACAGGGACGGAAAATTACGTTTCACGTAAGAAGTATTTCTTTTCGTCGAGTGTTCTCTTTCCACCCGTTTATATGACATTTTTACTTTGCTCAACGACTATGTACCGGTGCTACAGTATCTTTACTCTCTCAACAACCACTTTTTAGTGACCTATATACCGTTTAACTCGTAAATGCTTCTTCCTTAACGTCCTCTACCATCTACTTTATCTTAACGTCGCACTATCGCTTTTATCACACCCGGTACGTAATATTTTATCGTTACCAGGTAAATCTTTTTTTCTTTAAACTTAAATGGTTATCGTTATCCAGTCGTTTCATCGAAAGAATTCCATTACGTTCTCATTAAGAGAGAGTATCGCGTTACAGTGAGACGGTCTAACGTTGCGAACACGACCGACCGATCTAACTTCTAAAAGGCAAGGTCCACTTCCTAATGAGATTTCGCCAACGATAGCGTAATTAGGGGTGGTCGTGGCGTGTGATGGTTTTCAGCTTTAAACGCACCCTCGCTTCCTCTTCAGCCCCCGCTGAGTGTCTTAATCGCGTTGTCTTAATGTGTTTTAATTCACCGTTAGCTGCACTCCTGATTATACGCCGGCTACTCGTCCAGAGAATGGCCATTGCGAAATGGAAGGGGAACGAACTGCCCTTTCCTCGTTTTATGGACACACTACCGGTCACATGGAAGCATGTGACACGAAAACGTGGTTTCCGGGGCTTGGTGTAGCTTTCGATCCTGATAGGAGGATGTTCCACTGGATCTACGAGATTGCGCATGTTGTATATAGATATTCATATCTTTGTGAATATCAGTTAAAAAATGAAATCTAAGCGGAGAATTGTTTTGCTTGCTAAATGTCGTGACGAGTGTTATACTTTCGATATTTTCTATGCTTCTTCATATTACGTGTTATCTATGCATTTTTTCACCGTCGAATTTCTCATAAAAATCCGCAGTCGAGTTAACAGTCCTTTGGTAGTGCGATTTAACGAATCGAGGATAAACGATTTAGGAAATAATTGTTTCTTAAGAATTTCTGTATTTTTTATATTAAATATGGTAGGTATATACTTTCAGCTTTTTCTAGGAAACAATTGCATTACGCATGATGACATTTAGGATCTAAAATTTTTGATGCACGTTCGAGTTTCTCATAATCTACTTTGTTCGAGGTTTTAACAGGAAATGAATCGCACTATTGTAGAGTTTGTTTTCAGATATGCATAGTATTCAAATGTTATTAAGACGGCAGAATTATTATATTAGAAACTCATTCGTGTTGTGGAAGTAATCACGAAAGACTGATGAAATTTTGTTGATACGATTAAAGTAGATATATTAATATAGAAAATGTCGATTCAAAATACGTTTTTAATTTAAAGACTCTAAAGAAAAACTTGAATATCTAAGGAACATTTGTAATATTAGCTTAATATAAGCCGTAATATAAGCTTTGGTATTTGTCGAATTGCATGAATCGTGTAGTAGTGTAATTTGATTCGAGAACATTTCCATAGCACATGTTCACGAAATTATACGGTCAATTGGTATGGTTATAGACCTTGATGCAAATCGCATAAATCATCAATTTAGAGTTGGAAAGTCTTGAGTCGATTGAACGTCCGTCCTAGTTCTCGAAAGAATTGATCGAGGTAATTTGAATTCGTTGCGATTCAATTTAAGGCAGCTTCTATGTTTTCTCAGTAGAATTATTGGTCATAAGTTTGCAGAAATTAGATTGGTAACAATTTTCTCGAAACGTAAGTAGGATTTGCGTAAATTTCGCTTATGTCGCGAACTTTAAATGCTTTCTTATTTATTTCTTCTTCAATTCCAAGATCGAGAAAACTTCGTACAACTTTGTTTATCTCCAGGACAGTTCTTTCTTATTGACACCCGGTGTCTATTTTATTATTTGTTGTAACTTTCGCGTAAGTAGTATTTGTTAAAACCCAATACATAAAAAATTGTAGCATTATTGTTATTGTTATTATTTTTCATATTTGGAATTCTTTAATAACAATATTATAGTAAATTTAATATTATTATATATTGATAAAATTATAGTAAATTTTTATTGCCTAAACGTATTCTTTTGCACATTAGAAATAATATAAATAAAAATAAAATAAAATTTAAATAAATTTCTTACTTTTAAGGATCAGAGAATTAAAAATTAGCGGAGTCAAATTTTATTTTAAGAATTTTAAAGCAATATTTAGATTGATAATAATATATTCCTATGTTTTAAGTAATTCTTGTCATCTTTTAGTTTCATTGAAAAGAAAATTGGTGGCAAAAGGTAGTTGACGGTGTATGAATGAAATGTATTTTGAAAGATTTTTGCGGAATAGCGTAACCTCGCTATTGGAGCAAAAGCGCGGGTGGATTTCTAATCTAACGTGACATTGACCAGGGTAGAAAGGACCCCCCAGGTTGGGGTGGCTGGAGAAGCCCGGAATCGATCGGTCTCCAGGCAAGCAACCCCTATATGCCACCACCGTAGACATCTTTCAAACGCACCCTTCGTTCTCCCTCTTTTTTAATTTCCAATCATGTTTCATACTTTCTGGGAAACATACTGAACCGGCAAATATTTACGCGTTGGTTCATAAAAACGCGTAGGGCTGTATTCAGTTTAAACGAAAACAACAATTTGTCTAAACACAAATATTTTTTATTTACAGTGTTCAATATTTTTACAAAAATTTTTCGTACAATGTTACGTAAATGTAGTTATTTTTTAAACAGTACTATGTTAAAAACTACAGTATTTGTTTCGAGCGATAATTTTGAATCATTCAATGTGAATTACGAGGCAAATTGTTGTCAGTATCAGACCTTTAAAAACTTTAACGTTTTCCATTACTCGAACACTGGCTTTTTAGAGCATTAACCCTTCGTAGATAAATATAGCTTTTGATACTTCGTAAGCACATTGAGTCGCTCGTATCGAAGTCTAATCTCTTTATTGTCCTACACTTTCAAGAAATGCGAAAAGATTCTATGATACTTATCAACGCCTCTGTATCGTACAAAAGTTCATCGAATTGCTCATCTGAAACATTCTTCGATAGACATACAAATTCTTCCCAAAGCAAAAATACAGGATTGAAAATTCTCTGTACAAAATATAATAACCTAAAGGAGAGTAATTTCATGTGACTTGCAATGGAACTTCATTCTACATCACCTTACATCCTCAACTACATAATTACGATGCTAAGAATAATTCAGCCTCTTCTCTACGTGTTTCCAATTACATTCGAACTGCCTTAAATTCTCTTCCCTACAAAACACAAGCTACGAAGAAAATTCGATAAAGCAAGGAGAGAGCAAAGAGGAAAAGACAATAATTCTTGCAATAAATTCTTGCGTATAAAAACGCCGTAGCAAGACCGTGGCAGCAGTGGTTACCACCAAGAAGGTGTCATTTCCTAAAGTCCACAATTAATTCTTCTCGAGGGGGACACCGAAAGCTTCGGCTGCAATTAGAATCGCGTTGCTCCCCCGGCAGAGGTACACACCGCTTTAAGCTCTTTTTATTTATCACCGGCATGCATTACCGTGTCACGGCGATAAGAGAACAAAGGTAACGTCGGTATCGCGGCGTATACGAGCTCTAGGACATAGGAAGGCTTGTTGCGCCATTGCTCCGCGAGAAATCTTTATGGCGGCGCGATTGTTTTCGCTCTCTAGGCCGAGCGTTTAGTTAGCAACAAGTAGTCACAGACCTACGTGCTCTGCTCCGTTTCAAGTATACACACGTAGCACACGGAACAACGAAAGGCTGTGGCGAAAGCGAAACCGAGCACGCGAGATCGATGCATTGCTCGAAATTGCCGAATCTCGTGGCGTTCTCCGTGATCATTCTTCTCGATGCTCGTGCCTCTTCCCGATTACTTCCGGTCCAGGTACACCTATACGCGTGAAACTTGTTTTCGCCAACCGTGCCGCGGATGTATGAAAAAGTTTTAATAGAATTCCTCGTTCGCGAATCTTTGCCGGCGGAAGGAAGTTTCTTCGATTTAAAGGCGGTCTCAAGAATCGCGTTTATCCAAACTTCGCGTGCAATCTAGCGAACTTTCGGTTGCTGTTAGTTCAATAGTTTGTTCGCCATCGTGGGTGTTAAATGCAAGATATGGCAGGTATATGCTGGACCAAAGGATGATAAGAGTTAGGTTGGCAGTCGCTTAAGCGATTGGAACTTTGTGAGATGTTTAACCACCTGCATCGCACTGATGTCGCGTTAGAAACGCTGACGATATATCGTGACTCATGCAGCATTCGAGTGCTTATCGTAGAAGATGTTTAGAAACATGCTTGCATAGTATGTATTGTACGTAATCTTTTGGGATTTTAATAGATACTGTACTGACGTACGTTTATCGTGATTATGTCGCTAAAATTTTCTTTTCTAAATGGAGCCCTTTTTGGGATTGTGCTATATGTTAGAATAGATACGAAATCCTACTAACCGGACGGGTTGTAACAACTGTTCTCGTTTCGACAGTCGAGCGACACAGACGTGTGACGTACAAAGTGTGAAATATACAACTAAACGAACATACGAAGATGGTATCCCACTGGGGGTAGCCACCCACATGATAATCTAACAGCTAAAAAATTCTACCAAACGTCCAAACTGGACAAATTGTAAATGTAAACAATTAAATTAAAAAAAAAAACTGTTTCTTCCCCTCTCGAATACGACATCATAATACTTCAGCAAAATCATAGCTACAGAATTTGTTTCAAGTTTAGGTTTTACGTTGTATCGCTAGCGATGATCTCGATTGAATTTAGTTTTATTATGTTTCTATGTTAGTTATATTTTATAGAAGAGTTCTGTCTCTATTTCTCTTTCTGTCCCTTAAAAAGCTTGTGTAGACAAATAACCGGTTTATTCGTCGTGAAAATGTACTATAGAAATCGATGTGTATTTTTTACGACGATTTAATATTTTATTTGTTTAACAACCCAGAGACTTGGTACTCGAAGAAATTGATACTTTAGTGGTAGGTGTAACACGCAAGAGAGAGTTTAGAAAGTATATTGGATATATGTTTAATCTGTATCGATCAGTACTATACGTATAACTACTGAAATTAATTTCTCGTTAATATGGAGTGGGTTTATAGGGGTTAGCAGGAAATTCGAGATGCTCGATAATTATCAATGCGATTCTGCGGGCACCCACTTGAAATTGACATATAAGAGCGGCACGTGATACGACTAAATCACGTTTAACTTTTTTCTTAGGATCTTATTTTAATTTATAAGTTCCTTCACTGGCAGCCTTTCAATCTTAATTATTTTTCACTTCTACAACGTTTAGTAAGATTTATTAGGAAATTTTTCGTTGATAGAAGACTAAGAATAGGTTTAATCTACGTAAGGAAAAAAGATATATAAAAAGAAGGAATATATTTCTTTCTTTTATACATATGTACTTGCCTATATTGGGTGTATTTTCCATTGTTTACTATAATTGTTATCTTTCTACTTTTTCATTCTTCTTTTGTAAAACCCGTCTCATAATTAATTCCAGTATTTTAGATACTCAACGTCGAGGAAAGCCGCATTACTCTTAAAGTTTAATATTAAATTAAATTAATTTAATATTAAATTACATTTAAATTGACTATTGTAACATAGCTAAAGAATTTCTTCAAAACCTTGAACTTATATATTGTTTGAACAATTTATTATTTTCCAAGCATGTATACCTTTTCACTATACCAATACTGTAAATAATAGATGGAATTCCATGATCGTACTGTACTAGATAAATGGAGAAGTACCGTAATTTCACGGCGCATAACTGAAATTGCTTCGAGTCTCATGGCTAAGCAGAATTTTGCCTTACGAAGTGTAACACGAGTAACGATATTGTAAAGAACGATTGATGGATCTGGTAACTTTATACTTCACCAGGTAGTAATACTGTCCCTGAACAGATCGTATTATCCTGCCGCTTGAAAGCGGCAAAGCGTAATCGTAATTGATCGATCTTGAGTAACAAGATCATTTGAATGCCTCTGCTCGAAAAGAAATCGTGATACAGTTCGCTTCACGTTCAGAAAAGATTGCGTTACCTTTCATTGTTCTGACAACGAAGAATAGCCTGTCTAAATGAGCAATTTCTACTTGCATTTTAATGGATTTAGCCATAATCTTATACTTGCAATTTTATATTGATAATAATTGAAAACAGTCTTCGCCTTTTTTGCACTAATTATATAGATTTTTAATATATATATATATATATATTAGGTTGTCCGAAAAGTGTCTTTCTTTTAGAGACACGTCTTTTACAACGACGCATCTTTATACAAACATGAAACCTAATCTGTCGGACATAATCTGTTGTAATCTTTGTCTTGATAGAACAAAATGGATCATACGTAATTCGATAAAATAATATAAAACGAAAAATGTTGTGCATTCATTATTTCCATATAAAACGAGAGAAAATTTTCGAACGATCTTATATATATATGTAATATCAAAGAAGGGGGGTATACGCTTGGTCTATCATATATTTAAGTTCGAGTTTTCTCGGGATAGTATAAGTTGTAAATTTAAGGTATAAACTAAGAATCGTAAGAGTGCTGGGGAAGAGAGAAAGAGGGAGAGAAAGAGTGTAAGTAAGAGTGTATGCCTTGGTCACGTCAAAGCTAAATGAGTAAAGGAGTGGGAGAAGGGTGCGAGGGTTGAGGGTCAGCATCTTTTGATCTGGTAAGGCAGACGTTGTGTAGTCAGTTTTTGCATTGGGTATTGCTTGTTAAAATAAAACTAAACTTCACTTCAAATAGAACATCCTTTCTTGTCCTTACTCTAGACTATTTAGATACTACATATATATGAAGGGAATCTATGTTTCTAAGGTTTATTTCTTTATCTTTTTTGCAATATTTAAGTCAAGTTAGAATTTTCTAGATAAATTTATATGAGCTGCTAATTTAGAAATTTACAGTTCTTTGCTATGTTATACAGATGCGTGTGATCTGTTTTTCAGGAACATTAACCCTTAGCTATGGAAATCTCGTTCCTGAAAGAAGTCCGAATTTTATTTTATCGCAATCTAGTAGAGAATTTTAAAAGCCTCACTGTTTGATTATCTTTAATTGTGGAAATATTAGATTAATTCTTACAACATTCTAACAAATAAAATATATCAATTAATCTGAACAATCATGCTTATAATTTATAATATATCTGTAGCTTACAATAACAATAAAAATACATCATGTTTTTCATATAATATTTTCCTACTTTTATATCTTTCGTTAAATATTATGTAATCATTATTTTTCACACATTCTTCCATAATTTTGCTTTTTGAATCTACTCTTCACTTGTTTCAATTCAACCAAAGATCTTCCACAATTTGCTGTACGCTTGTTCTTACCGCTATCACTGAAGAAATTGAGAAGAGCTTCGCGTGTGGAAATATTCGACGTATCGTCACAATTGATTTCGGCATCTAGAAAGACAAACGCTATCAAGAAGAATAGAACGTAAAGTTTAGCCTGATTGCCTCGTGACGGCTCGCTTTATTTATTGACACTTAACCTCTGCGACAATTTCCTGCGTGCTTCCAGCGTTACGATCTATACCTATACAAGCTCGTCTTCTTCATGCGAACATTGGCGTAGTTGAGTCGTAAACGTCAGGAAGCTGTATTTTCCAGGAGGATTTAGCCATTAATTTTCCAACCGGAACATTACGATGATCATATAAGGCCGGCAAATTGAAAAATTTGTAATCTCGCGATTTCCTGTTTGACAGGTCGTAAATTTATTTATTTATCGCTCAACTTTCGAACTGACACGAGATTTTCGTTCGAAAAAATTAGTGTTTTAAAAAGCTCCAAGCGATGTGGATTAAAGTAGATGAAGCGAACGGGAGCAATATGTTATTTGTCTAAATTAAAGTCATATAGAACGACAAATGTGACGCGTTTTTTGAATAATGAAATTTTAATACTTCGAAAGGATCTTTTCCAATAAAATTGGGTATTGAGTAAAAAACTTTTCTGATGAGATAGTTGAAAGTAGAAATCGGCGTATGAATATCGTTTAGAGCAAATTATTAGATATTTACTATAAAAATTGGTCAATTGATCGAAAGATTAGTTGAACGATAAAAAAATGTAGCATTTTGCAAGGAAAATTGTGATTTTATACCGGGGAAATTTTCTTAATTTCCCTCTCCTAGATTAATTTTTTACGAATATTTCAATACTTTCCTCAGACCTTGGTTTCACGTGGATATACAGGAAGGTTAAAAAATGTGAATTCCGCTCCGATTATAGAACGCACGTTTACGTTTAACGTAAGTAATCTGTTGCGAAAGCAAAAGTCATTCGTGGAATGAAATTTCAAGCAGCGCATAGCGAAGCATCGAGATGCGCTACTTGCACATACGTACGACATGACGTAAGTGCATCATCGTGTAGCGTGGTCGATATTGAACATGTCGAAACGAAATGAAATTAAAAATGAATAAACAGCTCATTTTCCAATTGAAGTGGAAATTTATGATTTTTTATTTATTTATAATTGCTAATTATCTATGTAGCTTCTACATACATTATCTCTGAAATGGAAATTACGAAAGAAATTCTTCGAATAAAAGCTGCAGTTAAATGGAGGAATGGAGTCGAGACAATTTATCAAAACGTAAATATTTGTTTAATGCGCTCATTTTATATTGCGCGGTTCATAAATTTAGCGATAATTCGTTGATATTTTTTACGACATATTCTTATCGGAATATATTAATATATTGTGCGCAATTATACAGGAAAAAAGAATACAACATTTTGCAAGATTTTTACCTTATTCGTATTTATAATTCATTGCAGTTACACGACTTCGTAGATCATGATTTATGTTAGGAAAATAATCGCGTTAGGAAATGTTTGTACGTGTACCGAGCGCTTTAAATATGACCTACGATCACGAAAGGAAAGATTCGCGTATATAAAATCGGTACACTGCTAAAACGAAGAAATGTCAGATTAATATCGTGAGATTATTGTAAAACAGTTTTAGTATTCCGTCTTTCGTTTTACTTATAACTAACAAATATACAGATATTTTATTTCGAATAATTCAAATGTTGAAATAATCATACGTGCAAATTGTTACAATTCTATGTAATTTTATTTATACTGAGTAGAGCCACGATAGTCAAAATTAGAGACTGCCATTCCTCTTTACATCGTAATATATCTGCATTTTCCTTTCATCCTCTTTCAATTAATTCCAATACGATAGCTACTTAAATGGTCTGAAAGCTTCTTAACAGAAACGCGTTACTTCGATCATATCGTAATCTATAACATTTTTGTAACCATGTACAATACGACTCGTGGATAAAAACTAATTAATCACATAATCATGACAAGATAGTACACCTATAAAAACAGAAATATACTTTCATTCTTATCTTCCGTTAGTTTCCACGAAATCCCATCTAGGGTTACTCATTGTTCAATTGACAAATACGATAATTATTTCCCAAGAGATTTGTCTAGTGTTTCTAATGTCATGAACGCGATATCATCTTATTTTCCGGAGAATCTCATCTATTCTTACGTGAAATCACGTTTCATGGTGCATGCGCTAGACTCGTGCGAGTCTCGATTGCGTCTAGATTGCAAAATAAAAATATCGCGATAAAGCAAGTGACCGGTAAAAGTTATTAGTCCCGTGTGTACTGTCATTATCGTTGCCCTTCGTTTTGTCATTCATCGTGCGTAATACCGTGCTCGCGGCTAGTGTGGGTGAACAAATGAATGATGCATGAAGGGGCACTGTGTGGGCACAAAGAAGCAAGACGAAAAGCAGATAAAGTGGTGCCGCGGAATTTAACATGTGATTATTATTATGAATGAGAGTCGAATGGAGTCACGCATACATCACGATTCTGATAATTCGTTTCGTTTCCTGTTATTACAGGTGTAATATTCCACACACGCAGATGCGTGGACGTACGCTGTAAACATTTCTTGTACTCCAAAACAGGGAATACTTGGCGAGCCATCGCACGTTCGAATCAATTTGCGATATCTCGCGATTTAAGGTCAAGACGAATGGTATTTCGACGTAACTTTTCACAATTGCTTTCCAACTTGTTCAGAAATAATAAAGTAACGATCGAATAGTTTTGTACTGTAGGAAGAAATAGAAATTGATAATTGGTATAGATTATTCAATAACAGGGCAATTTGCCATATTTTGCAACATTCTGCAATTTGGTCTTATTACAAAAAGTTATTTTAACGAGACTTTCTACGACTGAATCTTACAATTAAGTTGTTCACGACTAAAGAAACATCGTTCAGTTATGGTATTAGACAATTGGTATAAACTGTTCGATGACAGGATTATTAATAAGTAAAATAATTAATAAATGCGTCAAATGTGCGATATCCTTATAGGGATTATCATTCTAATGAGATGTAGCAATTAATGATTGGTATACATAAATAGATGTTTTTACTTGTTGTAACGTTTGAAACATCGAAGTTGTCAGAAGTTATATGTCATTGTTAGAGTATACGATGCCTCCAAATTTGCATACCATGTTCTACAATGAATAATGTTGCCAGATTCCACACAAATCACCGTGTGTAAAGGGAATATAAAGAACGAATTTAAATTTCAAAGGGCCACGTAGGAAGCAGCTTTTCATTATTTCAGTCACATTCTATTACATCAAGCGAGACGCAATCCTCGAAACGCTCGTATCGCAAAATTGCGGAACGAAAGGAAAACCACGAGTGTTATCAAATCACGAATGTGCTAGAACTAATATTAAATAATAACTTTGAGTGATTCGAGGAAAGGTTTGAAGGGGACTGTATTGACACGGCGATTTAACTGTTAGCAGTAGAAATACCGATGTTTCTTTCCTCGAAGGAGGATATCGAGCAAGGTATACAAAAAATGTAGAACAGAGAGGGAGGTGGAGGTAGGGCTTCTATCAATTTTATTGCGACATTAGCGATAAGCTGTGTGTTGGTTTGTGTTCGGTGAACACTTTAAGCCGTGTCGTATCAAACGCGTGAAACGAACGATTACTGGCATTGGAAGATATATTATCTGTCATCGTCAAGAGATATATCGATCGTACTACGCGTATTTGACAGATACGCGACTTGCAGCGTAGTTAAAAAATTTTTATACGTTTTTTTCCGGGCTCGTTTATGGCCGCGTAAACGCAGCTTGGATATCCGGATAGCAAGCAAACCCTTGCGTTGCGTCGTGAGCGATGAGATGAGTTGCTCGCTGTGCTTTTAAATCTTGCTACCTTGACGTGAGACTATATCCCGTGAAATTGATACCTTACCTGCTAAGATATATATTTTTAGGAATTCGGAAGCGAGATTCGATAATATAAACTTTATATTAAGCTTCGTATTATTTGAATATATTCAAATATATTATAATAAAAAGAATAATAAATAACGACAAATAAATATATGATTCTTAATCGATACGTTTAAAAAGAACGAGTCAGATTCAATGAATTTGTCTAATGCAATAAACAGGTTGTAATCATAGTCTGCATGATTCTATACTTTGATAGTAATTGATGAATGTATAAACACGAGTATACATGCGCCTAGTTAACTATACATCAATTTTAGTGCCTCAATATGTGTTTCTTTTCTATACCGATTCATTTATCAAAATATTCATTGACTTGGCATACAAATTAAATTCTAACCGATAATAATTTCTTTATTTATGCATCCTATATTTCTTAATGTAATATTTCGTCTCGATCGAAGTTGGATGATATCACATTTATATTTGAGAGAACCAACATCGAATTTGAAATTGATTCGTCTCTTCCGATCTTTAATCTTACGATTATAGAAATTTCTGCTTGTAGAATGATTCGGATGACAAGTTATATAGCTAAACGTCACGAAATACCCTCGTTATTTATCGTCGTCTATAAAACCACAGAAACGACAAAGATTTCTCTTCCAAAGTAAGCATATTTCCTCAAATCCCCAAACATCGATACAGATACTATACCTGTACGAAATACACCCACCTTATCGAATGTTACACTCTTGAATCGTTGGTTCCCAGGCATTTGAAGCGGTGACATATAGAAATAGGTGCGATTCGGTAAAGAAAGTTACCCGTGAATCTTCGTCCCTTTCTCGGTTGACAAAAGCAGCTTCCTTTCTTTGTGGCAAGATCCTACACGACAGAATCTTCTTAAAGCGAGGCCACTGACCTGTCCATTGTGCCACCCCCTTGGCACCCCCGTATAAAATATTTGGACAGAACTTCCGGCCCAAGACACACTGCTGCCAAGAAGCAGTCGCTCCTCTTTCTGTCTCTTTCCTTTCCTATTTCTCCGTTTCGATCTCGATTACTCGAGCTTGCTCTCCTGCCCTTCTTCACCCATGGTCTTGTATCTTCTTTCCAAGTTTTTCGACGATGCGACGAACAAAGTTTCTTGGTCTCTCGACAGTTGCCAATCGATGCTTGTAACGGGCTTTACGAAAAGGTTGGAACAGTATGACGGGAACAAGTGTATTTTCTACGACATCGTCTATAAGCCGAATGTAAATAGACGAGTTTCTCGAACGAGCACGTTGGTGATTTTTAGGGAAATTCGAATTGTTGCGGGGAATACCGTGAAAGAAAATTCAGAAGATTTTGCATGTAAATCGTTGGTTCGCTTGCCAGAAATTTTAGGGTGGATACTTTGTGAGAAAGTTTTAAGAAGTTTGGTTGGTTGGCTTTCGGTGTGTCTTCTAACAAAAGTTTGAATATTTTTGGCATTGTGTAACAGATTTGTAGTAAGGGTTTTATGCGTAGGAAATTTGTTTAGAAGAAAAATATACAAAATTTCATACAAGTATCTACCGCTATTTATTTCCGATTTTTGTTACAGTCACGTCTCTTATTTATTTAATTAGTCCGTATTTATATAAACGATAACAAAATTCTAGACCTGCATATTGCGATATTAATTTCAAATATGCATGAACGTAGAAAAATAAAGTTGAACAAAACTTTGATACGAATAGAGGATTAAAAGAATTCGAAACATCGTTACACTCGTCTAAGAAACCAAACGGTTGCAAATATTCAATTTCGATCGAATTCAATTGAAGCTCGAATTATGCTAGCTGAATTCAATAATAGAAATGCTTATAATTCTAATTTATACAAATTCTAATTCTAATTCTAATAATTCTAATTTAGACAAAATGTAAGTCGCCTTGAAACGATTAACTGTCTTAGAAAGCTCACAGTAATTATCTTGTACAGTGCAAGAACAATTATCAAGATCATTTAAGATCTTTGTTTCCATTTCAAGTCGTTTTCGCTAGAGGTAGGGCCGAGGGATAGAGAGCGTTGTAATTTAGAAGATCGAGGACATAGGATACGATGTAATCTCCGACGATGTTCCCACGGTCTTCAAGATTCTTCGTACACGCGAGTGTTTCTCTCCACCTTCGGCTGACACGCTACGATTTCAAGGTGTTCAGGACTTGTCAGAGGATATACAGGGTGCGTCAGCGTGATACTTAAAAAGCATCTCGAGAGATGAATCTCGCTGAATCTGAATATTTCCTTTCTAAATTTTCCATTCTAAATATATGTTTTCAATTTTCCATCTTGAATCTCTGTTTTATTTTGTAATTTTTCATCCAGAATATTTTTGCGGAGAATCTTTCATTTCGAACGTTCCATCTCGTTTACGCTATTTTCAGTCTCGTACGTTTCTTTTTTACAGTTCTCGATCTGAAATATCTTTCTTTTTCGCAATTATCCTTTTCATCCGAACGTTCATCGCTTTCAACGATTCCAATAGAAATTCGATGCGAGTTTTTTTTGTTATAAATATTTTCCGCGATATGTAAATGCCGCTGGATGTTGGCAGCAGACGATTCCCGCTGAATACACAGGCTTACAGTAAATTTAAATTACGATAAAATATTCCAGGAGGCATAAACACCGCTCTGATAAAAGCTGACAGCTGTCGGTACAGCTCGTGCACAATAGGATTATTCGACAAGTACCGTCGACGTACTGTGAAAAAGACATTTTGCGACGAGTATATCTGCGTGTCCAATTAAACATCAAATTAAAAATCGACCGGGTGCCCGGCTCGAATGCCGTGTGATATTCAGCATTCACAGAATGCTTCCTCTATTTTCGTTGATTTTATGTTATTCCCTGGTTCTCTATCCAGCTGTAGTATTTTTACGATGATAGAGCTATTCGACAAACATATTTCGTTCGCAGAATGTTCTTTTCAAACGATACTTTTTTATCCGTGGAAAATGTAGAATGTTTTTAAATACTTGGGAGATTACTATAGTATACTTGCTATCGGGTTGGCAACTAAGTGATTGCAAATTTTGTCATTACCACCTAACGACAAAGCTTAGTTGCCAACCCAATACATAATTTATATAGTAAATCATTATACAGGCTGGTTGGTAACTGGTGGTACAAGCGGAAAGGAGGTGATTCTACGCGAAAAAAGAATTCGAAAATATAGAATAAAAATTTTTCGTTTGAAGCTTTGTTTTCGAGAAAATCGACTTTGAATTTTCGCTCGGTACGCGCGCACTTTATCACGTCTCGTTATAACGTATCTCGCTGTAGATCGTTGTCTCTATTTTCGACTTCTTTTTTCGCGTAGAATCACCCCCTTTCCGCTTGTACCACCAGTTACCAACCACCCTGTATATAAAATATAGAATACTAAGTGTTATGATAGATAGGTACATTATCAAAGCAGTACGTTGTTAAATAATTAAAGAATCTTTTTCTATTTCCCTCTATTCTCTTTAGATGTTCATATATCGTTACAGAAAATTATTATACACCAGTGGATGAATCATTGTAACGCTAATTATTAAGACACAGGATATATCGAACGCAAAAACACTTGTTCCTAGTTTTAGTCGCGAGCGGTATATCAAACATCGCAGTTTCTCCGTCCACGCTCGGATTCCTTCAAATATTTAAACAGGATGCATCGTATCGTACGTGTAATCACGCAAGATGGCAATGTAACCGATACGAAATCTGAACGCGTTGATTAATAAACTTCTTTATTCCGGTCTAGAGACTCAATGATTTTACGTGTTACCATCCGCTACATGTAATCTGTTTCGCGTGATCAGCTCGAAAGTCGAGATTTCATCTCGAAGCTGACGCACCCTGCGTATATGGAGCAGGTGCACGGTTACCTGCCGTAGGCGGTCCTACTTTTTCATTCTTCTTCACTTTGCTGCCTCCAACGTCCTCCACCATCATCATGCTCCCCTTTTCTTTCGTTTTCTGCCGCCGCTCTCGCTCTATCTGCTTTCTTCTCTTTCTCACGTTTCCTTCTCCATATTCTCGATTCGTTCGACGCGAATTAGCGGCGCATATAAATAGAACGTTTACACGCGATGTCGTGAAGTCTCGTGATTACGATACGAGTTTTAGCTGCAGGCTAAAACAAGACAACCTTTTTCTCTATATCTCGGGTGTATCAGCTGGCACGATCATTGAATTCCGAAGATCTTTTCTAAATCGATGTACCAGTGTTCTTGTGAAAGTATTTAAAAACTCGTAGAAATCTTCTGTAAATATATATTACGTGTATAATGCGAAACATTATGACATTTCATTGGCGCTGCAACCAGCCACGACAGTCGTTGTTATGTCAGTAAATTCCGAACGATTCTGAAAATGTATTTAGAAGTTAGAAGATGTTTCTTGCGAAAGACATACATCTCGCAAATGTTATCAAAATATTTGAACACTTGTAGAAAATTTGTATAAACGTATCAGGTGTACAACACGAAACACGTCGAAATTTTATTTGTAAGACAGTCTCGGTTATTATATTCGTAGAATTTGAACGAGTCTGAAAATGTATTTAGACGCTGGAAAATATTTATCGCAAACGTACAAGCGAAAGTATTTGATCACAGTCAATTATTCGTTATATCAATAAGCTACAATATTTAGTAAGATCATGTGTTGCATTAATTGTTTAAGATTCCTGTTTACGCTGAATACTAATTTTTCATTAAGTGTATAGTTGCAATAAATGACGTCTACATATGTTTCACTATAGCAACTGAATTTTCAAGAAGTTTCATATGTATCGCAAGACGTTGGCGTCTTCCACGACCAGTTTAGTTGGACATTCTTTTACTTGCGTTATTATCTGTTTTATTGGCGAAACATTGCGGTATTTCTTTTGTGAAAACACGATAAGCCGTGTGTGGGCATGGCTCGTAGTGAGAATGTAACGAACAGAACCGTTTGACAATCTAAAGATATTAAACAATAAAGGTAGTGCTTGAATATTTTGCCAGCAGTATATAGATGGTGTGTTATCGCATCCTGGTTCCATATATCGTTATCTCAATTTGGTATTAAAATAAAATACTCTTTCATTGAAATCAGTTTTCGTTTAAATCGAGATACGTGAAATTTCGGTGAAATTAATCGCAGGTAACGAAAATATCTTTAAACATTTCCGTTCGACTCGTACAAAGGTTGCCGATTAACGATTCCTTCACAGAAATGATCAAATTAATGAGTTTTTCTTTATATATTTTTATTTATAGTATAAGTATTACAATAAAATAATATACGTAAACGCGCACATGGAAATAATTGAAATATTTATCTGAAGTGCAGGTCAGAATATAACGAAGTCGTAAATTAAATTATTGAGTTGATTAGGACTGATGTTTCAAATGAGGCTGCAGGCCCACTCGGGACTCACGTCCCATGCATTCCGTTCCGAGATCTCCTTGATGAAAAAAAGAATGACGACTTGTGACTAATACGTAAATTTTTGAAACGTTGAAAAAAGAAAAATACGAATTTTTATTTCGATGCATTAGACATCGTACTAAGAATTTCTTCGTTCAGATTAATCGATACTAAATAAATATCAAGTTTCTAAAAAGTCGAGTATCAAAGTATACCTGTAATTCTGGCACTAGAATTGAGAAATTTGTCAAAAGTGGATCTGTGATAGGTAGAGTCGTGAAACAAAGGCGGACAATAGTAGTTGACCCATTCTCGAACAGAAAGGCAGCACTTCCACGCACGAATAAAAATTATCTGGTGAAAATCTTAGCGGAGGTCACTGCACTTGCACTCGAGAAAAATGAGTTTCGCGTTTTCGATGTCTTTGAACTTGTTGAAAGCAACAGAGCTAACGGCCTCTCCACGCTTCCAGATAAAACAGTGCCGCATTTGAGAATCCGAATTTATCCTCGATTCCGGGCCACCAATAGCGTGTCTGCCTCGAAAAAGGATTCTAACAGGAACATCTTTCTTGTTGAACATGCGCAGTCGGAAGAAATAAATCATGGACGGTTCGTACGCGTAACTCATATCTGTCTTAACCGAGGATAGTCTCTGTTATTCTTAGGTCAATGATCCTGTCCCTGAAAAACTGATTCAATTTTTCTTGTCAAGCCTCACGCGTTTCTATCCTACCCGACTCGGCGAATATATAATTTATGTTAATGAGTTTTGATTCGATCGTAATGGGAAAAATTTGCGCTCATCGCTTTAAAGCGGAGAAAGTACAGGCTAATAGAATTAGTAGAATAAAAGGAGAAATTGAGGATAATTGGGAATAATTGAGAATTTTATTTACTTATGACCGGTAAATGGAATTTGTCTGGTGTTTCATGTTAAGCAATTAAGCTTTAATCGCTCTTGAACAATGCCATTTCTACGTGTTTTATCGTGTAGATATGATAAATGTGAAAAATTCTTGACATTGTTGCATCGAAGTTTTGCTATTAATAATTAAATATTGAATAATGGTTTGATTAGTGATAACTGTTATTCAGATCTACGATTAACTATAGAAGGATTGAAGATGGACGAGATTTAGAAGACACAGCTGACAAAAATCGGAAGAAAATGAAATAATAAATATATAGATAAGCTATCAAACGCGTTGAAAGTAGTTATGGAAAAGTAAAGAAGTACAATTTTCTGTAAAACGCTCGACAAATTTTAAAATAACCTTGCTTCTATTTATTGAAGCTCCAATTTCCATGAAATACTATCTCCCACCATTATCTCTCAGCAACTTGCCAATCAATTTTTCATTCGCAATTTCCTCGCCAGAAAATATGATTTTTAATCAGGTCTATCGTATCGAACGATCGGGACTCACCCCACGGGCAACGTTTCAAAATGTTGGACTAATTGAACTCGAGAGAGCTTCACTGACAAGCACTTTCAATAACATGGCGCGCGGCCGATCGTAAGATAAATCTGCAAGCTACGGTATCGTTCGATGGCTTTTGGAGACCTTCGAGCGACACTCGCGGCCATGAACTTTGAAATGACCATAAACCAGTTTAATCGATCGAAGGACGATCGCTATGTGAAAGCTCGAATTCGAAAAAAAGTCACGAAAGATATACGTGAATGGCGAGTGATCGTTAATGAGAGTCAAGTTTCTCTTTGTAGCAAATCTTCAACAGTCAAATCCTTTTTACTTTTTTTTTCTCTTTCGTGCTTCTTTTCTTTTTCTTTTGTAGAAGATCGGCGAGTTTCAGTCGCGGTCCTATCTCGAGGACATTTCAATTTCTCATCCTTTTACGTTGGCCCGCCATTCGATATGCTGTCCAAGCAGGTCAGGCAACTGGCCAGCACCTGCCTTTGCTCCTTTTTCCTACCACTTCGCGAGAGCATTGGGCCGAAAATACGACGTGGAAATTCGCCCCGCGTTTTATTAATTCCTTTTCTGTGTGCTCTGGGGGCTTTGAAATGATCACAAAGTCGGATACGATTCAGAGAATTTCGAACTCGCGAGTAGCTCTACATTTTGCGTTTAGGGGAACGATCTTCTACGTTAGGTTCTTAATTATACCGTGGTAAATCCACATTAGCATCGGAGCTTACTTTCTGTCTTTGATCATCAGTGGCGGAATCTTTTAATCTTGAATGCAATGTTTTTCTCTTTAAATTCCTGCCTCTTAGTGAGATTCAATTGCCGTGATAAAGTTTTGCCTTAAACACTGATTTTTATGTTATATATTGCTTAAAATTTAACAATTTATCCGACTTTCGATAATGCGATTACATAAAAGCATAGCAGAGGCTCATGATAATGAGATGAATACATGAAAGCATAAATATGGTAACGAGAAATATAAGAGCCGAAGTATGAACCAATTTTTGAAAAATTTTCCCGAACTATGTATAAACTGTCTTTTTAATTCTTTTCTTAATTAACCTCCATAGGTAAATTAATCTCGATTCTTCTTGATTATAACAAAAATTCTCCTTTATCCATTATTAATAATAAAAATATATAAATAAACACGGTTTTGTAAAAAGAACATAATGCACTAGAATTTGAGGCCAGTTTTATTGAGAATAGATAGCTTTATCGCGTTGAATAGTTAATCGTTTCCTATGCAACGTTGAGCATAAAAGGATTAACGATGTTCAAATAAATTTTTTTTCTTGGAAAATTTATTTCCTTTAGAAAATACAATGAAAAATAGCGATATCGTTTCATCATAGTGTAATATATCTTTTTATCTCTTCCGTACGATGTATCTCAATTAAACAGTGCCATCCATTGTTATCGTACACTGGCCGTTACTATTTCAATAACATTAGTCGAAAAAAGTAAAAAATGAAGAACATTTATTTTCTAAATCATATAACGGGTTAACGTTGTAGATCCAGAAGATTGTTACAATAAACTCGATATGGTAAGCAAGCATCGACGATAAGATTAGATAAACGAACAAGAAACATTTATTCAGTTTCCAATCGATACTACGAAAACTTTGTAAGCTCGATACGAAATCGAGCCGATCATATTCAATCCATATTGCACATCGGTCATTATACAAAAGTTAAAAATTATTTTTATATTATAATTTTTATTATATAGTTTTTTTATTATATAATATAATTTTATATTATAATTGCTGTTTCAAGCAATACCTAAATAAAAATGTTACATATAAAATTTGTAGGATAGAAAGAAATAATACGATACTTTTTTTAGGGTTTTCTTTCTTTAAATATAATCCTCGATTATTTACGCAGGATTGCGATAGAATAGGGAATTGCGAGTATAAAAAGTACCGAGGTAAATTCATCCTGAAACTTACCTTACATTCCTGAGAGATTTGACTTTGTTCGTGCTGTTACTATTTTATATAATATATCCAGTATACAAAAGATTTTATCGAACTCGAACATCGTTCAATCTTTTGTCAACCAGCATATTAGGAGATCCTTTCGATTCTAAATATCACTCGAGTACTTTTTCAAGCAGAAAATCCTCACGTCCATGTTTCCTCGTGCGAGAAAGCGGCAGAAGAAAGACAGGTTAAATTCGCCCCATTTTTTCGTCCGATAGTTCAATTCCTCGTTTCCCAGATTAGCTCGTTCTCAAGCATGACAAACGTGTCTCACGGTCGTCGACCGAGAGCCAACGAGCTTCAGAGAAAAGAAGAAGCAAAAATAGATAGAAAAGAGAGAGAGAGAGAGAGAGGGTGGACAATCGTTTCACCAGCATCCCTGGAACCATTAACCCCTACGATGCTTCGCATTTAACCCGCACTGTTTCCTCCATCCCTTTTCTTCCTCTCTTTTCGTCCGTTTGATGTCCTCTCTACACGCTCCGATTCTCCTCTCTCTCATCAGCCGCTCTTTTCGACCCGCGCATATATACAGAGAGTGGAGAGGAAAAAGATGAAAAGAGGCAGGCATATGACAGAAGAGAAAACGAAACAAGGACATGATAACGCAACACGTATCAGTGAAAGCTTGCTGGACCTGAAGTACACGATATTTTTTTCTCATTCTTTCATTATCATATTAACTCTTCCGGTGCTGAATCGTGCGACGTTCAGCGTGTGCTGTGGACTGCCGATTTCTCACGACAGAGGATATACCGCGTTGAATAAATTTGAAGCTTTTACTCGAATATACTTTACTTGAATGTAGTCCAGTGTTTGGGTCTCTTTAGTATATTACATTTAAGTAAGAGTGCATAGACGATAAAGTGAACCTATAAAGCGAAACTATATGTAAGCGAATTTATGCTATCTTTAAGAACTGTAATATCAGTCTTGGCACTTGACCGTCGCTAAAACTATGGTCTTAGCGGCTATCTCCGAACAGATTTGGTTCCTGCGTCCTTTCGGTATCCTTAAGCCAGCGCAATAAAGTGCAGGCGATCGAAACGAAGGACCTCCGCCCTCGCGTACCAAAAATACCATGGCGAAAATGTTATCGCTGAAAATTCTAACAATAATTATCGGATATTAAAATAGATTGTATCGAATGGTTTTGTGAGAACATACATATACGTTCGTAGCTCATGATAAATGATTTTGCGAACATGACATATGTAGGTTAATAGCATTGAAAAAGCTGCTATCCTTTTATATACATCAGCGTATTCCAACGAAAATAATCGCGCGCGTGGAAAAATCATGGAAAAATCGTGGAAAGGAAATGGCACCGCGATACCGGTCTTCTTTATACGTAATAAACTAGCTTCCTCGACGGTCCTCGAAAGTGTAACAGCAGGGCAAAACCGTGCAGCGAATTAAAGAGAAAAAAGTGTCCAGGTGAACGTGGAAGCAGAAAGAAAAAGACGAGGGGATCTAGGAGAAAGAAAGACCGAGATGAAAAGGAACGAGGTCGTCGCGAACATTCGCTGCAAGCACGTCACTCCAAGTGTGCTCCTCTCCGCGAAGTGCAGTTAGCCTCGATGGACTTGCCGGATCGCTGGAACATACGGACCACCTTCGGCCAAGAGCGGAGCAACGACAGTACCACGGTTGAAAACGTTCCTAGTGCCCTCGTTTTTTAAATTAGCTGCACTGCCACGGTCAGCGGGCCAGGAAAGAAAATTAACCTAGTACCGGTCGACGAGAGAATGGATGGAGCAGAGCCGCTCGACTTTGTCTAATTTACATTTGCTAATTTGGCTACCTCTATTGGACTTGGCACACGCGATGATTACATTCGCTAAGCGCATGAAAAATGTGGTATTGAGAGAAAAGGCAGAGAGAAAGACAGCGTAAAAGTACTCCATGTAAATCTGACATTTTCCAACATGTTTTTAAAACGAATGCCTCGTTCTCGTATCTCGTTACGAGAAATTTTGTTTTGTCATATAATATTTGCCTCACAGAGATTACAATGAAGTTTGTTTTTGTATCTCGTGTTGCATATTAATTTTTATTACGTGTATGGGATTCTCTGAGAATCTTTCCAATTTTAATCGAAGGTACGCGCATGAGTCGAGTATTCGAGTTGGTCAAATATTACGTCGTTCGCGAAAGTTTATAGCAAAATTTATGAAAAATTTAAAGCCAGTGTGTTTTCATAGAATCGGCAATAGCCGAATAGCTTCGCGAATCCTTTTCTGAAAAACTTTTGCTCTTCTCATCAATAAGTTCTTTCGTGCAGATTTTGCAAAGTCCTGGACTATTCAATTTTTCCTATAAATAATAGAATACGCAAATGAATGAAATTGACCTTTCTAGCAAGTAAAATCCAACAGTTTTTGCGTCTTTTCATTCGTAAATAAGGGTCGCATTATTGAATTTGAATACGAATTAGAATTTTGCACTTTGCACTTTGAATTTTAAAAGAATTAAAACCAAAAGTAGTCACGAGACAGAAAGTACTATGTCTTAATCTGCAGAGATTTTACTGCGAGATGCGCAGAATTTTCTAGCGCCTTAACAATAAACGAGTTTAGAACTTCCCTGCTAGTAGCTTGCATGAAATTGAATTGCACTGTATCACGCCTGAAAAGAAGGAAGCATGCACACGCAGCGCATAAAATTTTAACGTAATCCCATACGAGGAAACTGAGGTTACTTCTCACTAACGTACATCAGGGGAGATTTTGAGCTGTTTCGGTAACGTGGCCGAGTATACCGACTCAATTTTGTCACTGCGAGATTCCAGAGGAATTTTTGAATAATTTCATACGCGTATTTACGTAGAAGAAAGAGAAAAGTCGCGTCGCAATGCGGACAGGGATAAACTGGTTCGAAATTCAAATCTGTATCTTCTTAAAGCGGAAGTTGCCGCAAGCTTGTTGCTCAAAGCAACGCATTTATTTATCCGTATAGTCCGACTATTTTCTTAGGCACGCTGAAAGATTTCCCCCTGTCTTCGCTATTCATTCACGCCTGCCTCGTTAATTCTTCACCCGCGCGAGAAACAAAAACACACACTCTCTCCTTACGTGTTTCGATTTGGTGTCCCAGTCGGAACTGCTTAACGGTGTTTCCACCTGAATAATCCCGAAAAATTTACGATTTTCCCTGTCCGGATTTGGGGTAATTCCAGAAGAGACGAATCTCGTTTCTAAGGTTCTTCCAAGCTTCAGGATATTCTACTTACCAGTCTGTGCAGCTGCTATCTTATCCAACACACACACACACATATATATATAAATATTGTAAGACAGAATATTTTTACAAACAAGCGAAGTAAAGGGATAACATTTTGGTTTGTTTTTAACATACTAAGAAAGTATTTAACGTATGATCAAACCAAGAAACGACGTACGTACACCTGTAACTGATTCTTTCCTACTTCGAGATTGAGAAATTCTTCGACGATGAAGAAACACGATTGTATCTGTCATTTTTCTTCCTCTTCTTTTTTAAATGGCTCAAAGGGCTTGGTAAGTTTAAATTCTTGGAAATCGTAGTTACCACGCGAGATTCGACAGGAAGAGCAGTCAAATAAACTGACGTTGTTTGCACGCGAGTTCCTCGAGTCTCTGCTTTCCCTTTTACGAAGTTTAAAACTCTATATAAGAGGGTCGGGAGACATCCATCGCCCCTTGGCGTGACTGTCCTCCCTTCTCTGTGAAAGATTAGATTCTCTCAAGGGTGAGGTGCACGCAGTTCACCGATGGGTTCCATGTTGGTCCCTTCTGCTGGCATACGAACCGAGAAATATTGCCTTCCTCCGCGCCACCCCATTTGACTCTAAGGAAAAATATCATTTCCCTTTGCTACAATCTCGCGAACTTTCGAAACAGTCGACACGCTCTATCGTCGTTTGGGTATCGTCTGTGAGCTGGCGAAATTGTTCCAGTCATCGCGAGGTAATATTTAGGGGAGGATATGGTGCCAACCCTTAAACAGCGGTTAGAAACAGCGGTTAGGAACATCTGGTGTTTCTTGCGTCATTTTCTCGGCGTGATTATTTACTTTACGAAGAAAATGAAAAGCGAAAAGAAATGTTTTTTCAAAGGATTAGTGCACTGTCGATATTCATGCAAATTTAAATTTATAAAAACGTAATTAAAGAAGAGAAAGCCGAGTAGAGATTTGTTTCCTCGCATAAATACTATAACGAGTATTTTACTGTGGTTGTTTTGCATATTTTTGCACGTTAACTATTATGTTTTGAATATTTTTGAATAGTTAAATTTTCAGCAAAATACGTAAGCATAAGCAGCTTAGCTTAGGAAGTATATAACTGCATTTTTTTAACATTTTAATTTCTGATTATTTTAAGAAGGGAAACGGGGTAATTAGAAAGTTCGAAGGTGCGGATATTGACGCATTTGTACAAATGAGCATTGTTTATCTAAACTTTCTACTTTCTCACGAATTTTTTAAATTACGGGTTTTGGGTAGAGAAACGAAGGCAGAGCAAGAAGAGAAACATAAAATCTTTGTCTTAGGATGATAATGAATGTTAACACGAAAGGTGTTAATATAACGTTCTTCTGAGTAAGTGTTTCCTACCTATATTTCTCTAGAAACCTGTATTTTCCCAAGAGTCGAGGTGTTCCTTCTTTACGTACATTAGGTTTGTATACAATTATTTGCGATTTGTTAAATAAACAAATTAAAATTTGTATTACTCCGTTCAATGAGACGTAAAAGATTCGAATCATTACTTATACAAGGTAAAGTATGAATTATTATCAAAATTGTAAATGATTCCTACGATCAATTTAAACACTCGAAACATAGATGTAACAAAATTGATATTTTCTAAGAAAATTGTCACGAGTATTAATGAGAAACAATATTATGAGAAATTATATAAAAATAATTTCAATAATAAATATAAATCGTAAGATAAATCGTAAGATTTATGCTTTGAAGTTGATTACTTAATCGGTGAGTTAATTAACTGCTTTCAACGTCCAGTCACTTCATCAAGCAGCTGAAACGAATGAATCGTTCGAAGAAAACAGGAATTTCATGAGATTTTCATGGGGATCAGTTTCTCGACAAGGGTTAAGACGCATTGATCTTTCGTGATGGCTGACGAAGGTCAGATTCGTCTCACCCACATTTCCCAACGAATATTTCGGTATCGGACTTTACGACCTATCGTTGTTACGAAGCTTCACAGCCGTGGGACGATAACTCATTAAGAAATTTCATTCACTACTGTCAGGGATCGTCTAATTCTTCTCGTTTCGTTAACTCTGACAGATTTAATAAGAGAGAACCGTGTAAGTTGGTCACGTAGATGCGCTGCGTTATATGTAATTAAGAATTCGTGACATTCGTGCGAAGTATAGTAAAGAATTTTAACGCATATTTGTACGTAAAAATATTTTCAGCTTTGTTTTACAGTAGAATGAATATTCTAGAATATCAAAATTAAAAACGAATAAATATCTTTTAATAAAAGCTTAATTTTTATTATACGTAAAATATAATCGAAAATATAAATGAGATGCAAATCTCTAGAACTCTAAATTTTATTGCAATTGCCTGGTGTTTCTAAGCTACTAAATTTATTAATAAATTAAACAATAAATAAAGTTAAATTAATTAATTAAATTTAAATTTAAGCTACTGTTAGATTACAAGATGTTTCATTTGATCAAGCACAGCTGAATTTCAGGCTTATGAAATATTCTAGTATTTTTTGTATTTATCTTTCGATTTCCTCGACTAAATTTTAAAGGTCGTTCTTGAAATTTGTATTCTATCTAAAATCTAGAAATTATAATCTAAGCGATACGAATCTCCTCTTATCGTAGTATGACATTCAAAATATATCATTCCTATTATGATATTACAGTATTACCAATACTGAAAAAGACTACTCGAATCGAGATAGCCCAAATCGATAAAAATAGTCGTTCTCGCTAATAAATATAAGTAATTGTAATTCCTCGACTTTAACACGTTGACCGCCACGACACCCGTATTCGGGTGTCAGCAAAGTTTCTGGTCAGGCCACGTAACCCATATTCGGGTGTGGCTTATTTGACTACTTGCGAAGGATCGTCGTAGGTATTTGAAAAGATATTCCATAATAATAAATTGTTAATTAACAATTAATTGTAATAATAGTTGAATTGTTATAAAATAAAAATACGAAAATGGTTTATTAAAAAAAATTATTTAGAATGTAAAATTTTAATTATACATAGCTGAGGTTGGTCGGGTCAATTTGGACAATAAGTTGTTGTTTTCTTTAAATTCTTTTGTGCCTTTGTTCGGCCCATTCGACCTCTTGTATTTGCATAACGTAGTTTGCATGCGCGTCTAATGCTTCTTCCGGAATCATTTTTCCGATGGAGATATTATGCTGACTCCGTCGAAGACAAGGATTTTTTGTATTTTCAGATAACCCTAATAATTTTGCTAAAACTAATAATTGTCTAAATATTCTAATATTTATATTTTTTCTTGTTGCAATTTTGTAAATCGTCAAAGCGTTTGCAACAGAAATTCCCAGAAAGAATCGAACGCCAAGTTTTCTGTATCATTTGATTCCTTTTCTAATTGTGGTGGCGTAAGAAATCATTTGATCGGAATAATTTATGCCACACTTTCTTTCGTTATATTCGACAACAGCTAGTGGTTTTAATGTTGCGAACAAATGAAACGAAAGATCATTCTTGAGACCACCACTTGAGCGATTTGCATTACTAAAATATCGATGGAAGCACCTAGCAGAGAACGTACTGCTGTACGCGTGACCTGACGGAGATTTCTTTGAAAACACGCGTGGCAGTCAACGTGTTAAAGAACTACGAACATCTATTTAAAGTCTAAAAGTGAAGTACTAGGTGAAGTATAAGAAAAAGCCCTCACACAGAAGAACCCGTCCCCCTCTCTCGAAAAATAGATTCTACCAAATACTTCCAATATCAAAACTGCGAAATATATCAGATTGTTTGTCGAGGTACGATTATAACGCTACGTGATATCAAATTAAAATTCGAATCGAAACAACAAGTATAGTTGAGATCGGAACCAGAGTCCGAAGCTGGTACCTCGAGAAGGGACATACACCGCTTTAATCAATTTTTATCTAATCCTGGCTGCATCACTCGCTACAGGGAGCCACGGAACCGATAAAATTACCGTGTCGACTTTAACATATACTCGCGGGATCGAATACCCGCAATACGTCGACCGCAAGGAATTTCGCTCTTGGGTCTCTTTTAAGAGAACGAGATAAAAAATACTGCCCTTTCCCCTCTTAGAAGTATTTAGAATTTCAAATTCAGAACAACAAATAAAAGCCAGAAATTTCCCAATTGAATGAACATGTTTCGCTGACGTTATTCAACCGAACGTGAACGTTTTTCCATTCATTCTCGCCATTCGTCGCCAGCAATTCGTTTAATTGAACGGGTTTCGGGGTTACGCGAAACACGAACCGTGCGTGTAACAGTTGGCGAGTGGCGTTTGCAGTTCTATTTCGCGAAAGCACATAATTCCGAGAATGCTCGTCAGCAATGGGATGCAATTCAATTTGAGACGAGCAGCGAGCGCGCACTTATCGCTTGTCATTAGGTCGACTGGTATGGGTAGTCTCGACCTTTGGTTTTAGCCTGGACGTCATTGCTCGTCCAATTAAGCCACGACAGGAAAGGAGAATAAATTACGAATGGTATTCCTGGGAATTGCTGCAGGATACCGATAGATAATTCACCTTATTGAAGCTTGAATGACGTTCAATTAAACGCAATTTAAATACATGAAGCACGTGGGCAGCGCGTACCATCTTTCTATTGGTTATTTGTCAGCATTCGTTTATTTCGCGTATCCCTTGTTCCAATCGTTTCGATTATTATCTATGTAATATTTTCTATTTTCGGTAACGAGTTTCGCGAGATTAATCCATGACACGTGCACACGAGGCGTTGAGATTTTTCGTCCGCATATTTCCTGTTACATGGTTATCGAAACGTGTTATATGTGGATATGTTGTATTTATCAAGGGATTATAACTGATATGTAAAATTTAATACAGGGCTGAACATGAATTTGCTTTTGTTCTTATAATAAATCCGGAGTTTCAATAAATTTGAAAAAAAATTGGACATTTTTAGTTGGACAAATGGACGAGATATTTTGATGCACAGTAAATCTGACGGGTTTGAAATATTTTAATGGAACTTGGGGATGGTGGACATTCGCAAGTAATATCGATAGTAGAAGATAGAAACCAACCATTAGGGAGAATTTAATATAGTCCACGATAGTTTGTATTATACGAGGTGCAGTTAAAAGTATCGTACAAACGAACAAGAAGATGATTCCTTGCACAATGATAAACTTAAAGCGCAGAATAAAATACGTTCGCCGAAGCTTTAGTTTCCGAGAAAGCCGATTCTAAAAATCCACTGTATATATACGTACTTAGTTCACAATTAGATAAAATAAAAATAACGATAAAATAAAATATATAATAAAATAAAAATTTTTTAAAATTGTGTAAGAATTATGTACAAAGGAAATGGACGTTATCTCGACGAATCGTAACTTAGTTACATACGCAGCAAATTTTCGAAGACTATTTTCATAGAAAACTAGGTCTCGACTGGAAATATTTTATTCTGCTTCCTTGATTTATATTGTTTCTTTCCCGCACTATGTATATATCATTTTTAATTTTTTCTCTATTTAAGAAAGATTCCAATTTCTTGACCAAACAATTTTAAAGCTGTTACAATTTGTAAAAAATTTAATTAACTCCAATAATATAGGTCACTGTGTAAACAATAGAATTTAAATTACGAGAGCTGGATCTCATCACCAGCTGTCTCAAAAACAAAAAGGTTTCTCTCATAAGCTTCTCTCGATACCGTTGTCGTCGATTAACGGCGCAATTACCATCATGCTGTAACTACAAATCGAAACGTCGAGCCGTGACAGAACAAATATCGAAGAAAGCATTTGTTCCATGTTCGCCAATCATGTTCGATCAGCTCGATCGGTAGGCAAGCGTTCGTTTCAAGCTATCACCGATCGAGGCGAACGGTAAAATGGATGGGAATAATTCTGTTGGCTTGAACAATGAACCGCGCGTTCATGAAAAAAAGGGTGGAACACTCGAGGAAGCAGAAAACAGGACGATGAAAGGGAGAAGATATTGGGTTTAATAAGCGAATATTTGTGTTTTTACGGGTAAAACAAAAACACAAGATTTGTCTGTTGGTATACATTTGATTTATTTTATATTTTTATTAGTTTATTAGCTCCAAGTTCTGTTCGTTCTGTGATCATTTCTTTGAAATGTACGAAAATTTACTTGTGTGATTTACTAGGTGATATTTCAGTCGAAAATAAATAGCTTGGTCACTTCGGTTAATTTTGCATCAAGAGTTCTATCTAAACTGTAAGAGTTTGTTGGTATTAAATTTGTAGAAGAAAATGAGATATAAATTTCATATTTACAACCACGTGTGTCTTTGAATAATTCGCTCAAACATTCAATTAGAAACATTTATGATATAGCAATTATACTTCCTAGAATTTGTAGAAATTACATTTTCTTAGAAACTAAACATTTAAATAACGACTATGACCAATCACTAACTAAATCATTCATGATCCATTCTAGTTACTGACTCGAAGTAACTGATTTAAAAACAATGTTTCTTATTTATAATATACAAAATTAAAAAGTTAGTCACGAACAAGTATTTTATCCTCCCATTTACCAAGTCGATAAAACTCGTTGTACGAAAATAGAGTGCAGAAGAAACCGAAGAAACGATCGATAAGTAAATACGGAGAAGTAAAAAATTGTCAAAAAAGTTAAACGAGTGGAAAAAGAAAGGCAGAAAAGTGAAAGGCAGAGTAACTGGAGAAACGAAGAAAGTAGAAGACCGAAGGGGTGGATTAAGCCACGCGTGTACGCACATATATAAGTCCGTGCCCGTTCTTTTCTGTTGATTCAGCCTGGCTTACCAGAGTGGTCGTTTCACGACGTGGAACAGCGAACACGAAACGACGTCGATATCGATTTTACGACTGACGGATTAGTTCTTTCGCTCTACCTCCCTTACCTCTCTTCTTTCCTTCTTTTTTTTTTTTTTTTTTTTTTCGAGACTTTGTCATTAGCTTGTTCCATTGTGGTCGCGGCTAAAGAGGCAACGACAAGAAGCGTTTCGTTCCTGAGCAGAGATTAAGAAAGACGAGGAGATGATGAAGCTGCGAAGGGAAGGGCTGAAGGGCTGTTTTAAACGTCGTTGGTAGGAACAAACTTATCGATCCTTGTGTCTGAGCCTCCGGTACGCGTTGCTACTTCGCTTTCGAAAGTTTTCCGCGCTTCTAGCCAGCAACATCTTTGATACTTGTGTCTAAGTTTTCGTGCGAAAGGAGAAGTTGGATCGATAAGGGATGGGGGAGAAGGTATTGGAAGCTAAACGATGTTCAGCGAGGTTATTTTTAAGAATTACGAGGAAGATATTTCGATAATGAAGGAAGGGATCCACCGCTGATTTTTATGTATCGCTTGTAGAGGAAAAATTATTATTTTTAAAATTAATTAGATTTTTATGCAGATACGAACATAGTTAAAAAGATGGAAGGTATTTTTAAATTTCTTTCACCTACGAGGCACTGTAATGCCGAATACCGTGTTCTAAAAATTCATCCTGTGAATTTTTGCACCTTTGAATTTCAATTCCATAACTAATTGCATAAACATTCGCAGTTTAAATACGAAGAACTGTATTCTCGGTTCCTGTAAAATCACTAGGCTTCGTACTATTTGTTAGATTCCTGGCAATGAGAATCTTTGGTAGAAGAACTTTATGGAATGACAGTCTACGCGGATGCTCTGTCGTCTTGTAGAATTTCTCATTCGTAAAAATTAATATCACGGAGACGAAGTAAAATGGAAATGAAATTTTTATGAATACTTCGATGAGATAACATTTGAATACCTTAGAATGATAATTGAACATCTTAAAGCGTAGAAACTTGCAATTATGATAATTCTTTGATACTGATAATTCATGATTTAATTACGTTATATAACAAACTTACATTGTCTTCCTTTTATATTTCTTCTATCTCTATCAATCTTAATTTTATCCTCGTTCGTTCATCCCTAAAATACCTTCTATGCATCGTTAGTTTAGGTGACAGAAGTGCTGAGTTGTTCGTTCATCGTTTATAGAACCAGTGAGATAAACGCGAAAATCCAATAAGTTGAATAACTCGAAGACGAAAAGATGCGACGTTTCCTGAGTTTCCAGAGAATCGAACCTACTGTTCGGAAGTTTCACGTAAATCTCTTACAATGGTTACGCTTGATACCGGCAAGGAAGCGCGATATCCAGGAATGCACTTAACTCTGACGCTCCTCTAAACTTTGACTGTCGCTTTATAACTCCGATTTTACGTCCTCCGCGATCCAGTCGCACGAATTCGAACGATAAGATTGCCGAGACATTTTGTCTGGGACTAAACTTGCAACTAATTTTTTAAATCCCTTACAGTTTCGGATATTATAGCGCGTGCTTTTGATAACATTCATATCGTTAATGATATTAATAATTCTTTGATGTATTTCTAAAAAATGATCAAGATGTATAACTATATAACAAACTAACAATAATAAATTATACACTTTCGACGATATTAATATCGACAATATTAATGGTATTTATTTAATGTGTTCTCCAAAGTTAATCACGATGTATTAGGTTGTCCGGAAAGTGTCTTTCTCTCGCAAACGTGTTTTTTACAACAATCCACCTTCGTACAAACCAAGTGTGTGAAATGTCGCGGTGTTTATCTCAACAGAACAAGATGGATCGTACGTAATTTGACAAAATTACATAATTAAAACAGAAATCGTTATGTGTCTATTATTTCCTCATAAAACGAATGAAACTTTTCGGACAACCTAATATAATTCTATTTTTGCAATAATTAAATTTAATCGCATCTTTCCAAAAGATACTCATTTCCAGTTGTATCGTGTAATCGTACGCTATCGATAATGTTAAAGTAAAATTTATTTCGTTATGTATTAAATATCAGAATAAAATATGTTACGTCGTAGATACATGCTGATGCTGGTGGTATCCGAAAATTGTAATAAAATTTGTACTCTGTCAAGATTATTAATATTCTGTTACTTAGAATTATTATTATTAACGTCTGATTAATTTATTTAGAATTTGATACAATGCACGTATAATATAATTATTAATGCAATGTAGTATAATTAAATTCTCACGCATAATATTCTCCAATAATCTACAACAAAATAATATCTTTTTGAAAACTCCTACAATATACGTAAAGAACGTCAAAACGTTTTTCATGAGACGCGCGACGAGACCCTTTCTGTTTCGCTCAAGAGAACTACATTATGCAAGGAAAGGCAACACTTGCTTTTTAAAGTTCACATGGCTGCCATACGATCCCCTAGACTTAATGATATTCGTCGAAGGCATTCCTCGTTTAGGTTAGGTCCAATAGGCACCGCGATGTCGCGTTTCCAGCATAATTCCAGTGGGAAGATTACGTGGTCGATTTCACAGTGTCGCGTTCCTTTGCTTATCGATACAGATCTCATTGATATTCGATGGGGCTGCCGAAGGAGAAGAATTCGATCGATTGGATCGCGCGCGCGAGAACGCCGCGAGTGAGATGAATATTAATAAGCGGCCAGCGGGAGGGAAGGTTGTCTAGACGGGATAGGATTTTTGCGGAATTGATTTTTCTTTTCTTTTTCTTTTTTCTTGTTTGCTCGCGAATAAAAACCTATCGCGAATGGAGCAGGCGTGATCGTCAGATTTATTTTTAGCTGTGATTATTTTAGACGAGAACGTTATGCAATGAAGAAAAACCGGTGAATTAAGATTCTCGGATGTATGTACGCTCCGGGGATCGTGACTCATTCGATCGTACGTCTGGTATCGGTTTCTCTTTAGGGAAGAAAGTTGCGAAACAAATATTTGCTGTTTAATGAACTCATAAATTTCCGACTCTTTGGCGGTCTTGGGATTTCATATCGGAATTCGATCGATTAAAACCGATATTTTTTTCTTAACTTCTTAAGAAAGTTTTTGATGTTTAATTTCAGAAATTTTCTACGTTGATGTAAAGTGGAAAGTCGTATGAAGGATATAGATTTCGGGTATTTTATAATTAGTGCGCATCGAGTTTTTTTGGAATCGTTAAATAAATTTCGAGAAAGATAGTAATTTTATGTTTGCGTCCTTTTTAACTGGAACATCGTCGTCGATGAAATGAACTGTTCGATAATGAAAGTTAAGTTGCAAATTACGTTCGTGCGAATCTAAACAAAATTTAGTTACCGTGTGAAACGGTAACACGAAAAAACACAGTTTCACCTTAATTTACTTTCATTCGATTATATCAAATTTAATTCGAGTTAGCTTCTACTTAGGAAGAGATAAGTATTCTGCAGACAATCTCGTTTTACAGAGAGCAGCAGGATAATTGTAATTAATTATTCTAACCTCTGCGAGCTCACTATTATCATCCTGGCTTCTTAACAAAATTAACATTTGACAGATATGATCGCTGAACGTGTATTTTTATAGATATTACTAATACGTATGGCTGCTTGACAGTTATAGTAATTCAGTAATTGATGTTTATGAATTCAAACTACGATATTGTAATTGCAGTTGTTGTATCCAATTAATTTTCAATTAAAATGTACATATGATACGTACCTTATAAGAAAACACATCATATTCGTTGTTTTTTTTTTGTAGCATAAAAAGGTCTAATTATTTACAAATAGTGCTTCGAAGTTGACGTAAAAACAATATACTACATTGTACATGCGTTTGTTTATAGGGAAATTAATATATATATATTTAGAATACTAGCTATGAAATATAAAATATTAGCCACTGAAAATATTAATTACACGTTAGTATTTTATGTATCTACGTACGTACAGTTTTCATCCAGGCAACCAAAATGGTAATTATTCAACGAGTAACTAAAAATTTGTACATGAAATAAATTTCGATATTCAAAATATTTCCATACGTTTTGACGTAAAAGTATCAAAAAGAAAAATGGTGATCTGTGAAAAATAGCGAAATTGAGAAATTTCTTAGAAACCGAAATGCCCACATTAGGGATATATGTATCTACAAATATTTTATTTTATAAATGTACGCCTGTGTATACATAGAAAGCACATAAACTTTATGTGCTTTGTAACTTAAACCTTCCGAAACATCAAGTGAAAACATCATACTTCAAAAGTACACAGACGTACAAAGAAAAATTAAATCAACGTACTTTCACACGACCCCGATGAGACAATGTTGGCGTAGATCCGAGTTTACACGTGTTCCCGTATCGATTCTAATTTCGAGTCGACTCAGGAACAAGCCTTTACACGATAGACGAAAGAAATTACGAGCTTGACTATGGTAATCGCCGCGGCGCACACACGCGTGCGGCTTGGAAGTTCGCGCGCGGCCAGCTCCGAACAAGTCGTAAAATCTTAACTCTTTCACCGACTTACAAGCTGGCCTCAGCCGACCAGCCGCCGCCGGACGTTTACCAGACCGCAATCTCTTTCCCTCTGCCGAAGCTCGAAAGAATTTATTGCCCCGCGCATAAGCAACGCGCGCTTGCTACTTTTCAAGGTGTAACCTGGATACTGGATCTTGCTCTCACTCGCGAACCGGCTGGTTGCTCTTATTTATGGACCCGCGAACGAAATCTGTGGGAACGCGGAATTCTTCTTTACGACGAATGTCGTTGCTGCTCAATGAATCTTGTTGTCGTTCTTGTTGATGTTGTTCAGATACCGTTTTCTTCGTGTTTCTGTCTGTTAGGTTAAACGGGGAAAAGTAACGAGCTTCGTCGTAGGATTTGTTCTTTATGCCTGGCAATTATAATATGGTTTTAATGGTTTAATGGTAGAACGGTTGAATTATAACGTGGCAATATTATGATTGGCTTTATGGCTGGCGGCTATTTTATCCAATTCTCGATGAAATTGTTATGGGTATGATGCCGTGGATAGTAATTTGCATGGTCATTTCACGAAGTATTATTTTTATTACATCTACGTGGTAACCGTAAAACTGTTGGAAATATTTTCTAACTGGTGAAACATAGAGATGGATAGGTTTTTAAGTTTGCGTAGTTTCATAGTGTTCGTAGCATCGAATCATTCATCGGAACTATTAGCCGTATATGCGTTGCAAAAATCTTGAAATGGTAGAAGGGTGTGTTCGTGCGGGAGGGAAAAAAGTCAAGTTGTCGATTATTCTCGCTTTCGAGGGGAATGGATTCTATCGAATTACCCGTTAGTACCCTTCGATTTCACGAGTCATCGGTCTCCTCGCCGGAAGCTAGAGGGCTCGGTTAACCGGAAGTCCTATCGAGGGAGATCCGGTTCGTCACACGGTGGATACCTGTTTCTGCGTTACCAGAAATGCCTGTGGTTCGCTTAATTCTGGCCTCGATAGCACCGTGAAATTCGCAATAATGATATTAATTTCGATGCGACCGCAATTGAAAATCACCGAACGTTTTACACGAGAAGCTTGTTTAAACTTTATTACAGGCCACGGAACACTATTAATGCGATGGCGTTGGCTTTCGCCTCTGATAAATTACACGATATATTATATCGCAGGGGGTAAACAACTGGATCAGTAAATGTTTGTTCTATACTTCGCTATAAATGCAAAAAAGAATTAGAATGTCTGATATGTCTCAAGTGTTTAAAATGGTAGACTCGCGGATCTTTGAATCTGAAAATTTCAGATGTAAGCGTTTGAAAGTTTAAAAGTTTGAAATATGAAAACTTGAAATTCCAATTGTCATTAATATTATAAACATACAAAGTACAAGTGACAATTAACAAATATCAAAAAAATTAACTAAAATACGAAATAAAAATCAAAATGTTATTATCTTACGTTTCAAACTAATTGGAGACATCTGTCGCCATCTGAAACAATCTAAATCGACCCACGACCCACCGACATCGACATATCAGCCCAATTAATGTCCACCTGTTTGCTATAGGCGCACGTATAAAAAAAATTACGCAGCGTCTCAGTTTCGTTGCTCGGTTGTTCGTGACCCTGCTTTTTTTTAAGGGAAGAAACAGAGGTGCAACCCCCTACTTCGATTCCCACGAACACTTGTCCGCCGAGAAGAAAAAAAAGAGGGGCAGAGTCACGGCAAGTGCATGAATGAAACCCAGTAGCACAGCCCCTTGTGTTTACACACGATTACGGCGCTGCTTCAAAATTAGAGAAACAACAACGAGTAAAACTCTCGCGTTGCTTTCGCTTTGAAATCGGAGATGTCTAGGCTTAGAAACACATTAGCTCGATTTAACGACGTTGAAAACCATGGTGCTTCGTTTTACGATGCCTGGAACCCCGATGGAAACCTGTGACAGAAATCTGGACAAACTGTTCATTTGTTTTTAGTTTCGAGGGTTTAGAGGGAAAAGATCTTTCGTCGAACAAGACCATTAGACCTTTTCATCCATTCGTGTCAACGATATTTGAACTTAACCAGAGTGTACAAATCAACGACGAATTAATAATTAGAAGCAGTACTTAATAGCTTGTCATCGAATCAACGGACTGAATATTTAAATTATGTAATTATCAGAAGATACAGGAATAATATCTGTAGTGATCTACATATGTGTATTTCGCAATATTTATTGTACTATTATTATATATCGTTTGAATATTTTAACATCGTAAATTTCTCTGCTTCTTTCGTTCTTAATCTGATTTGTAATTCAGAGATGAAAGAGATTAGAAATTTATCAAATATCAAAATAGCTCTGCAGGACTTGGCTTTTAACGACCAATTCGATCGATAATATTCCATTATACGTAACCTACGATAATTATAAAGGATAAAATCGTTACAGTTAGTTATCGTAATTTTGTAATTAAAGCGCAGTTTGCCCGCAAATGCAAGTCCGCTTTACTCGTATTTATGAACGGTAGTATGAGAGGAATTGTAGGACTTGCGTTTGTTTCTTGGAAAGTTTCAAGGGCTCGCTTCTCGGTAGCAGTCCCTTCTTTCTTTGTATATTTGGAATATACGTCTTTATTAGGCACATTTGCGTTTGATGCAAGGTAAATAAATATCTCAAGAGCCACGTAAGTTTGTGGCAGACCCATGTTTTGTCGTCGAGTAACGGGAATTAGTTGCAACAGAGTACATATTAATCACGTTAATCCTTCGAATAGCTAATATTTTAGGATTGCCAGTGTGGTTGTGACTAATTTTAAGTTATGAGTATTCAATGGTGAATTTATAGTTGCAGCGTTGGGTAAATGAAGTCGCTTTCACGAAGCTGCTTGGCAAGCCTCTTTTACTTTGAACCACTTAATCATTTCCATTCCTTACTCTTACTTTCCTCTGATAAGATGCTACTGTTTGTAATATGATTAACGGAATGAAATTTAAGGTTTTGCTCCGATTAAAAATGCATGGAATATACGTTTCAGTAATTGGTCTTGGTAACTTCACTTCCACAATTAGTTTAGGATTAGTAATCGGATTCAAAATTAAAAGGAAAGCATTTTCATAAAGCGAGTTACTTAAAACGCGTAACTTATGTCAAATTGTAGTATATTATTTAATTTTCCGTAGTAAATTATTTGTTCATCTGAAATTTTGTAAATTTTCTTAGCTACAAAAGGCTTATGTATTTGGTATTAGGTTGTCCGAAAAATGTCTTTCTTTCGCAAACGTGTTTTTTACAACAATGCACCTTCATACAAACGCGAAACCAAAAAACGTTGTGCGTTTATTATTTCCTCATAAAACCGAAGAAACTTTTCGGACAAACCTATTAGCATTTTCGCTTCGCTATCTAATCAATTTCCAAGCTAAATATAGATGTTGTTGTTAAAGGTTGAAATATTTTAAAGCTATTCAAAAGCGAAATTTCGCTTCTGCTCGCATAGATCCAAAATTATTTCGGAAGATCAAATTACTTTTATTGAATTAATATCCTAAATCGTCGTATCAGCTGTTTTTAAAGGAACTCCATATTCTTTTTTTCTCTATAAATTTATTTCTGCCTTCTCGTGCCTATTCTCTCCCGTTATATTTTTGTAACATTATATCTAACGCATCTTCCATTCTAAAAAAAATATAACAACTAGCAAATTCTATAGGAAACGAATGTTTCGTCAATATGTCAAAATACGTAGATACGATTTTAAAACCATGAAAATCGAGAAACGCTTGTTATCAGTAGCATCGTGTAATTGTCCGAAAATCAAACGTATTCAAACGAATTTTCAGCATGCTTGAACACATAATAAACGTGGTTCGATTAAAAAAATATTATCCGGCTGACAGAAAGGTACACGATAGTTAGCAGTCAGCTGTCAAACCAAAAGAAGGGTAACGATTACATCGATACCGTGCGTCGCGATAGAACCGTTCGAACGTACATGCGTATACAGCGTTGTTGCATCGCGAAGTATTGATTCCGAGTGGTTACCATCGACTTTTTATCATCGCGTGCATCTTCTCCCCTTTCATCGCTGTTTTTCTCTTATTCCTTCCCGGTGCATTCCTCCTTGTAACGTAATACTTTGCTACGCGCATCATGTACGCTGTCAGAATGCAACCCTTTTAACGCTGCGTAAGTGCCCGACGGATCCTTTAAAAACAGGAAAACGCCAATAAATATGTACGTAAATATAGCTTGTTTGTCTTTGTTCGAACATCTTTACTCGTGCACCTGTTTTTATATCGATAATATCGCCTTTTGTTTTTGTCAATCATTTTATGCCTTTTAACGTGCTATTCCTTTGGTTTTCGTTTAATATCGATTAAAGTTGTTCTCGAATTGATTTATACAGTTTGAAAGCCTTGTGCATGAGACAGATCTTTGAACGATCGACGTTTCGTAAGGGAAGCTTCTTTTCGCATCTTTTTTTTCAGACAAATCCGATCGCTTATATATCCAGATTTGATCTTTTTGCTATTTTGGGCTTTCAAAAACTTTCGAAAAATTGTAAAAATTGATCTATACGTAGATATCATTTCTACTATATTATGCGATGGTTGACGATGTTGAACTTTTTTCAAGAACAATAGAAACACCAAGAAAGGATATTCAAGGATAAAAGTTTACTTGAGTTGTCAACGATCCAATGTTTTTATTGTGGATTATCCTCGATGTAGAGAAGATACATAGTTATAAAAGTTTCTATACGGGTTTTTTTTCTTGTTTAACATTTTTTGTAATATTATCGCGTAGTTTTTCTTATCAGCCTAAATTGGTTAATACTCGAAATGATTGGTATTTATTTTGTACATTGTACACATTTGTGTAGATTATGTGTGTGAAGGATGTCGTTGTAAACTTTAAGACATGTAAAAGCATGTGTTAAACCTTAATAAAAACCATTACCTTAATAAAACTAAAGTCGCTTTAAGTACTTAAAGTGCAGAACAGCTATGCCTTGTTAGATAATCATTGCTGTATCCTCGCCAATTTCTTAAAGTGTTTTCACAGCTATTAAAAATATGTATTTTAACAGATTCTATACCGATATTATAACCTTGATATCTTACGCTTGAATTTCATATTTGACAATATGCTTACGTATTATCCTTTCATAATAGTTACGAAGATATTCCAAGAAATACATTTTAAATTTCGACTTTAAGATTTTGTTTCCGTTTTTCGATGCAAACGATTGTTGATAGAAAAATATGTTTCTGGAACTACACATGTTCCATATCTTTTCTATACTTCTATGCTAAAATGTATTGGGCTGGCAACTAAGTGATTGCGGATTTTGTCATCAGGAGGTATTGACAAAATCCGCAATCATTTAGTTGCCAACCCAATATAATGACGTGCTCGAACGTTTCCAAGTGAGATCATTGATTTTACAAAAATATGTTAAGTGAAACGAAACTGTATTTACTTGAAAAACTTCTACTCACATCGTAATATACGTGAAGGGATTACGCAAGAAAAAAATGAAAGAAAACGCAAGCTACGCAATAAATTGAACTTCATTGGGTGTTGCCGTAACGAGTAAAAGATGGTACACAAAATATCCCTTTTCATGCTTTGCTTCGATCTTCTTCTCACCTTCTTCTCGTCTCTTCTCGCTCTCTTTCTCCATATGAAAATCCATTTATCATCAGCCAGCTAATTAACGATCTCTTAAAAACTTCGTACCCAAACAACTAGCCGAAACAAGTGATTTCATTCAATCGCTTGCCTTATCATCCGAGCCACTTCAAATCTACTTCATGGTGGAATAAAAACCGCGGACAAAAAGTACACGCCTCTGAAACATTAAACCAAGCCTTTCTACCGCTGACGATATATATCGCTGGCGATCTTTTTCTGCAATCGACGCGGTCGCTTTTATTTCTGTTGCGCCAACCGCGAATTAACAATCGAACAGCCACGAAAAGGCGTGGAAGAATGTAACCTGTATCTCTCTGGCGACCAGCAAATAAAGGGTTTTAAATTCTCTGCCGTGATTAGACGGTCTATAAATCGACGTGTCCAGGATTGATCACACGCCTCTACCGTAACGCGTTACAAATTGATATTATTGAAACGGCACGGCCCAGAACCGACGGTGATACCCGATAATGGTGTGTGATTTTCGCGGTGAAATGACGGCGTGTAGTCGCGGCTTGGCCATTGTCACGATCTGTTACGGGGCTCGACGTTCCACCTATGCATTACGGGCCCCGCCAAGGATTCATATGCATTTTAACGACTGACGTAATGTTTATGCAGACGAATGTTTGCCCCGGTAATTTGACAGAGCGACGAGCAGGGGCAAATAAAACACGAAACGCGTCTACCTACAGGCTGATACACCAGGGATGATTAAAAATTTATTAGTTGATTCGGCGTACGGTTATTATTATCAGCAATGTCGTGTAAACTTGCTGCTGAAATTTTAAATCGTGTAATGACAGATTTTTTTGTTTTTATTTAGTTGTTTACAATTTGTTCACAATTTGTCCAGTTTGGACATTTGGTAGAATTTTTTAGCTGTTAGATTATCATGCATTACTGAAAATTCTCAACGCGAGAATTGATTGTAATTTTAACAAATAAATAAAAAAAAAAAGAAAAAAAAAGATTATCATGTGGGTGGCTATTCCCAGTGGGATACCATCTTCGTGTTTGTCAGGTTGTGTCCTTTGTGAGGTCGGGTGTTTCCTTTTCAGTCTTCTATCCATGTTTGAGGCGTTGATCGTTTCCACAGCTAGCCGGTTTGGGTGTGTTCCTATTCTTTCTTTATATTTTCCTGCGTGTCTTCTAATTTCCTCTTTGATCGTTGGTATTCCCAGGTCCTTCCGTATATCCTCGTTTCTAACGTACCATGGGGCGTTTGCTATTGTTCTAAGAATTGTAGCTTGTACTGTCTCTATTTTGTTTATGTGGCTCATTGCTGCTGTCCCCCATAGTGGTATTCCGTACGTCCAGATTAGTTTTATGATCGAGTGTAATGACAGATGATCATTTTTTACCGATTTAGCGTGCGTCGAAGATGCGTGTTTGGAATTCGTATTGTGAACGCTGTGTAATTTTGTTCAGGAAGATCTGGGTCTTTCAAATAAATCTTTGCAGGTATAGGTAGCTGCCTTTATTATTCGGATGGCGTTTTCTGTTTGTTGAAATTCTTCCGTTACGTCGTTCGGAGAATGGAAATGAATTACGTTGCACGAAGGGCTGGTTTGGATCTACGCGTATCAATCTTTTTCGGGCTGTTCATTGGGAAATGAACGTTGCAATAAATCGCTTTACACGTCTATTAAAATGATGGATCGAGGATTTATCCGAACTTTCAATTTTGTTCTTTCTGTGGTGTAGAAAAGCTTGCCCTTTCATAAAAGGATCGTTTGACAGGTAAATCTTGTAATATGTGTAATTCTATAAAAATTGATTTGGTTGATCAAAATACGTGAAATATTTCATTAACAATCTCTCGCTAACTGTTTGGTTTTATACAAATAAAAAATATATTCTCAGAGTTATCAGCAGAAGAAAGTTCTTGAGGATTTCTTAAGGCTATAAACTGCAAGTGATAAAAATCACGCTTGATTCTATTTTACGAGTATTTTTATTCTTGTCTGATGAATTTGATAAATAAAATTTTACCTCATTGCATTCGATAGCAGTTCTTTTGTATTTTTTTCATAACCAGAATGTTTGTAAGTTACGTGATTTTCAACGCAAGAGTGGGATATTTATATAATTTATATATTATTTATTTTCTTCTCACAATCATTTTAAATGACGAATTTAAATTTTTATTCGCTCGTAAAGTAGCCTGCATCGTCCCTGAAATCTCGATTACCCGCAAACTTTTATCGGCGAAGAAAAACCACGTGTCGATAACTCAGCGAGGGCTTGGCATTTTCCAGAAATATTTTCAAACTTTAGCGCGCTATCGAGACGTTGACGAGGAAAAAAGCATCGCTCTCGTCGTATATTTAGTACCGCGATAAAACGAATGGGAGATTTCTAGCGGAATCGAAGTAAAACCGGAAGAAAATGTTGGCCGGTGAAATCCTCGATTCGCTCTTCGACTATCGGTCCAATGCTTCATGGTTCGTATTTATGTGTGACTTATGGCCGTTCTTTATCGACAGATTTCCTCTTGAAGAATTCATCGTATGAATTTTTTAGTTGCGCGTAATACACAGCTATTTACCGTGTTAGTTTCCTGTTTGAAAATAGTATTTCACATGACGTTGCGAACTATTTGATTTTTGAATATCATGATTCTTAACACGAAGATGGTACCCCGCTGCGAGTAGCCACCCACATGATAATCAAACAGCCAAAAAATTCTACCAAATGTCCAAATCGGACAAATTGTGAATGTAAACAACTAAATAAAAAAAAATAAAAAAATCACACCACGCCAGAATAATTTACTTATAATTCTAAATTAAACTACTATCAAATAAAAAAGAACCTGATAATCCCTAAAAGAACGGCAACACATCCAAACCAGCTGGCTGCTGAAGCGAGCAAAACTCTCGTAGAAAGAAGACTAAAAAGAAAACACCCCACTGAAGAAATGACCCTCACTAAAGAAATAAAATAGTCAAACTCGAAGATGGTATCCCACTGGGATCAGCCACCCACACGTAATTTTGCAATTAAGTTAAAAAATTTATCAAATGTCCAGCTAGACAAATTGTAAAGTATAAATTAAATAATAATGAAAGAAAAAAAAAAATATTCGTGACTTCTTGGAGTTGACGAAAAAGTGTCCAGTTTCACGGCGTGACTGAAGGGCGAGGTCTTGAAGAAATTCGCAGGCGTATTGTCCTTGGTCTTCGCAGGTATTGCGTCCTGGCATTCTTTTTCCTTCTGGTCCGACCGAGTCACACGGCCGACATAGACCAGGATAGGCCAGAGAACCGTCGTCCTACGCCACAATACACGTAACACGAGACGCGCGTAGGTGGTCTTCTGTCGCAGTGTTCTACAGAAGTCCTTAAAGGCGGTCCCTTAAACGCTCGGAGACCTTCCACGAAGAATAATGACGAATCGTACGCAATTACTGGGAAGTTGCTTCCCACGAGAGGTTTTAACTTGTTAAGCCCTTTTCGTCGTCCACCGACTGCTTGTTGCGTGGTCAAGGGCTCTTTTACTGGAGAGAAAGAGAGAGAGGGAGAGGGTGCTTTCGTGAACTGGATCGCGTATTTTCACTTAATTTCAAAGAACGAACAAAATTACTGGAGTTGAAGGGTTGGTTAAAAGATTGTTCCTCTTTTTTTTCTCAATTTTTCTGCTTCTACGGTTTGAGATTTGTGTGGAAATAAGGAGCAGCTGTATAGCTTGTTTAGAATTGTTAGAAGTTAATCGGGAAGTTAAATAATGGAAGAAATGAGTTGAGTGGAAAAATGACTATACAGAGGACTTTTGTATAATAATTTGTCAAGTGTAGGAACTGTATGGACACAAGAGTCAAGTTGTAAGTTATAGACTTCCGTCGCGCAAATAACTGTACATCGAATAAGACAAAGATTAGTAATTTGTATAATGAATGACGACTACAATGCATCGGACTTTCAATTTACGTGAACGTTCAATCACTCGTTCCGAACGAAATTCATCGTTTCACGATACGATGTTTATAAATAAGATTACGTCTATTCATATCGTAAGAAGTCAAACAGCCAAAAAATTCTACCAAATGTCCAAATCGGACAAATTGTGAATGTAAACAACTAAATAAAAAAAAAAAATATCGTAAGAAGAAACACTACTTCTTACGAATTAAAACCTAACATTTATTCACACTTTTCCAAACATTCACTGAAAAATATTTGTCGACTCTTCGGCTTTCAATCGTCTTTTTACTGACCTGGAATATTTACGAAACATCGAAACACAGCACGACGCGCTACTGAAAACACGATCGAAACCCTAAGAATCGCAAATATGTCATCCAACTATCGTGAAAGCTTAAAATCCGAAGTTCGCTAAACCATTCACTAAAAGTATGATAACTTTCACGTCTTTACCAAATGTCCAGCTGGACAAATTGTAAAGTACAAACTAAATAAAAAAAAATTTTTTTATTCGGTAGAATTTTTACAATCAATTCACATTGAGAATTATAAGTAAATTTAAAAAATAAAAAAAAAACAAAAAAATAACTTTCACGTTGGTTTCCAAGCTGTAATATCAGTCGTACAGGCATATCGCTCGGCAACATTTTTTTTTATTTGGAAGTAGTTTATAATCAATTCTCATTGAGAATTATAAGTAAATTAAAAAACAAAAAAATAACTTTCACGTTGGTTTCCAAGCTGTAATATCAGTCGTACAGGCATATCGCTCGGTAACATTTTTTTTTTTGTATTTGGAAGTAGTTTACAATGAATTCTCATTGAGAATTATAAGTAAATTATTCTGGCGTGGTACTATAACGTGAATAATAAGTGATTATCGTATGTTTGATTTTAGCTGAATCTAATGGCTCGGTAACGTAAAATCATATACTAGCGTCCGGTGCTCTTAATATCTTTCTAAGCACAGAAACGGAAACATTAGAAGGTAAACCGGGCTGAACGCAACATTTGTGCTGCACGTGGTATCGGTTGCAAAAACTTTGAAGAACTTGGGTCCATTCAAGCCGGCTACTTATATACGCGCTATACTGGGTGCATTAAATGTTGTGAGAACGATTTTCTCTGCATTATTCTTCGTCCACCTTGTCGAAATTCACTCTGCAACACGTGCTGACCGTCCTAGAATTTCCCTGCGGCACGTATTTTCTTTTTTCCGGTTGTGGCTTCGATAGAATTAGGGGTAACATCTGGAATCGATTTAGAGAAAGACTAGTTGCAGCAGAGATGCGAGGATGAGTACCAAGCGAGACCAGGATGACGTCACGATCCGACCATTCTCAGAGTTGTTTTTCAACTGTGTGGGTGTTTGAGAAGGATCGGTCGAAGAACATTTGTTGACTGGAAAGTTTCGAGATTTATATTGGACGTTTCTGATACAAAGATAACAATTGGGAAAAATCAATGGACTATTTTCTAAAAGCGTACGTTTAATTTACATATTTCAGTTAGAAAAATTTACCAAATGTCCAGCTGGACAAATTGTACAGTACAAATTAAATAATAAAAAGGAAAAAAAGAAATTTAATTTATTGCGAATTTTAGCGATTTTCGTTATTAGTTACTGGCACAAATTGTTTCATTCCTCTGTTCGTTCACTATGGCAATATTTGTTAATGCATCAAATTCGATTACAGTCTTTCAAAGTTTTGAATTGTCGATTGATATTGTTGATAATTTATTGTTGATTCTAGTATAGCTAATATTAGGTATTTTGTCGTTCAATATCTTGCCATGGAAAGATGAGACAACAATTCTGAAAAGCGTTCTATTTATAAAAAATACGGTTTTTAAAGTTACAAAAAAGTTTTTTTTTTATTTATTAAAATTTACAATCAATTCTCGCATTGAGAATTTTCAGTAATACAAAAATAGTCACATCAAAATATACATCGAAAGATTTCTCACATATCCAGAATTCCATGCGTATGTAGGTAATTCTCATTCCGACCGCACAAAGACGCAAAAGGTAGAACTCCGATTCAATGCTAATCACCCAAATTTTTTCTTCGTTCAGCAATTAGTACACGCTCACCTGTAAACGGTACGCATTTAAATATACCGAAAATAAGCTTACGTAGCAGGAACAAAAAGTAAAAAAAAAAAATAGCAAAATTGTTGGCAGAATAATAAGACAATAGTAAGACAATATATCGCGAATATCTATGCAAATTCATATTTCCCCGAACGTAAGAAATATACGATAAGATGATAAGAATGTAAATGAAGAATTATTTCACTAAATGTAACAATGTGTATTTTACATTTATTTTTATATATTACTTGTATTCAGTACTTTGTGCAATTGGAAAGAAGAACATGGAAAGTACAATACACGAAAAGAACATCTTACATGGACGTCCACCGATCCATAGATGATCTAACAATTTATCGACTTTTTTTTATTATTATTTAATTTGTACTTTACAATTTGTCCAGCTGGACATTTGGTAAATTCATTTGTAGATATGGTCATCTCGACGAGTAACGAAAATACATTTGCCATATTGTTAAATAAAGTTAGAAAAATTTACCAAATGTCCACCTGGACAAATTCTAAAGCACAAATTGGAAAAAAAAGACTAATATTTTAAAAATTGTCTCACAAAAGGTAATCTCACTACGCTGTAAACCAATCAGATTTTCGTTCCATTCATTAGGCAATTTTCCAATCGCGAACGGTGTATTTTGACACTGTTAAACATCCTAAAGTAAATGCATAAACACACATAAACGGTCTAATGAAACTTGTCTTTTAAAAAATATGTTCGATCGTAAAAACAGGAATTAAGTAATCGTACGTTGGACGGAAAAGGAAAGCCAGGCAACGGATGAAAATAATTTATTAGGAGTGTCATTTATTGGTATTTATCGTGCGTGTATCTTTCACTGTATCGGTGGTTCGCGATCGGTCGTTCGGGAAAAGAAGCGACACACGTGGCTTCTGCAAATTGATTCGGGCCTCAGAAACTGGTCTGGTAAACTGGAGCCGCCGTTTCAGCGACCGGATGTTCTTAATGATCGGCAATTTCAACGCCGCGTTACGCGACAGAGCGAGTTTCGTACGTCGACGCGTGTGCATCTTCTTCCTTTTCTCTTCTTCCTTACATCCACCTTCTTCAGTTGCGCTTCCTCTCGTGTCGACGTCTGAAAAACCTCAAAACCGTTGGACCGACGCTGGATATATATCTTTTCCTCAATTAAATCCCTCGAATTTGTATGGTAATTACGAGCCACGGCTCGCAACTAAGAGGAATAATTAATGGCGCGCTGGATTGAATGAGAGGGGACCGAAAACGTCACAGTTGACTTTAATTAATAATGTTGCCGAGAACTTTTAACGGCTACATAAGTAGTAACGTCATTTTTCGCGTGGTTCTAAAAATTCACGTAATTAACCACTTTTTCCTGTAAATATACAGTTCGTTTCTTTCCTCTCGTGTTTCCTTGCTCCGTGTGTTTCGACGAGAGACGTTTTTAACGTCCGGCATGTACGTTACCGTTTGAAAGATTCGGTTCGCTTTTCATATTCGCGCTTTTCAGACGAATTCCATGTACTTCGTAATATCTTGTTTTTCGTAAGCGGATTAGAAGATTTTCTTATTGCGTTGTCACATTTGATGTTCCTTCTCGCACATCGCGTCTCGAATGATTTCACAAACTTTGAGATTTTGTCTTGATACCATAGGATACACGTGTACATGCGCTATAATTTGTAATCTCTTCATAGAATAATTCGTTTTTCATAGTGTTCGTTAGTTATGCGTTTCATTATGCACCTTGATTATCGTATTATACACAGTCGATGATCGTATCGATATCAAATATAATAACTAGATTTCTGTTGTTATAGAAAATTTGGAAATAGAATAGACAAACTCGAAGATGGTATCCCGCTGAGGCTAGCCATCCACATGTTATTTAGCAATAAAATTAGAAGAATTTACCAAACTGGGCAAATTGTAAAGTACAAATTAAATAAATAAAAACAGAAAAGAATTTTAGAGATGCAGAATACTTCATGCATAGATACGATAAAAACGAATATAGAAAATGTCCAAAGTAAGGTACTCGTTAAAATATTTTTTTTCTTATTATTTAATTCGTACTTTACAATTTGTCGTTTGGTAAATTTTTCTAGTTAAAAATATTTACCGAGAAAATAAATCCCTATTTAGGTCCCATTTCTCTAGCCAAATATATTCGCTAAAAATGTAACATTACGTAAAGATCCACAGTCTAGTAATACGTGTAATGGTAATCTGATAATTGTATATCATTTGTTACGTACTAATTTAAAATATTTATGTAAAGGCTTCACTTGTGCGTAAAACCTCGCACAAACATTCATTTGTACTTTCATATCTTTAAAAAGATCCAAGATTCTTATCCGCGTGACAAATATTTCATTTGGAAACTTTTCAACGACAGCGTATACGTATGTACGTACACGAAATCATTACTGGAGGAACGTTTTCGTGACGAATCACGAAAATGTACGTATTTGCGTGCTATTGAAGCTGTTAAATATTTCATTGGGAGAGATCACTGTCTCTTCTCTCTCTCTCTCTTCTTTCATATTCGACGGTGCGGTACGCCCTCGTTTAAAAAGTGGGCACGAAAAGGTACTCTTAACAGGGAGGACCTCGGTCTTTTATTACTCGGCAGCGAGGGGATAGCACGCGGGAAGACTCCCGATTATCCATTCGTCCTGAAAGCCTTCACGTCCTCGACAACCCCTTTCCTGTTTCACAAGGGTCCTTAGTCCTTACAAGATGCGCATGCGAGCCTGCAGCACAATCCATCCTTATGAAGTATCGTTGGTCAGTTTGACAATCGTGGAAATTTATCGCCGTTTACGAGCGAACGATGCTCCAATTTCTCTGTCGTCACTTGTGATTCGATGATTTAAGGAGTATCAGGTTTTTTTTTATTATTTAATTTGTACTTCCTAAAAAGCAAACGCCCAACAGATCTCATAAAGGATATAACCTAACAAACACGAAGATGGTACCCCGCTGGGGGTAGCCACCCACATGATAATCAAACAGCCAAAAAATTCTACCAAATGTCCAAATTGGACAAATTGTGAATGTAAACAACTAAATTAAAAAAAAAAAATTTGTACTTCACAATTTGTCCGGACATTTGGTAAATTTTTGTAACTTAATTGCTAACTAACGTGTGGATGGCTACCCCCAGCGGGATACCATCTTCGAGTTCGACTATTTTATTTCTTTAGCGAGGTCAGTGGGGTGTTTTCTTGTTAGTCTTATTTTTATGAGAGTTTTGCTCGCTTCAGCAGCCAGCTGGTTTGGATGTGCTGTTGTTCTTTTAGGGATTATCAGGCTTTTTTTATTTGGTAGTAGTTTACAATGAATTCTCATTGAGAATTATTCTGGCGTGGTACTATAACGTGAATAATAAATGATTATCGTATGTTTGTATGTATGTAGCTGAATCTAATGTTTAAATCTAGGGATTATCAGATTTTTTTTTATTTAATTCTTTACATTCACAATTTGTCCAGTTTGGACGTTTTTTTTTTTATTTAGTTGTTTACATTCACAATTTGTCCAATTTGGTAGAATATTTTGGCTGTTTGATTATCATGTGGGTGGCTATCCCCAGCGGGGTACCATCTTCGTGTTTGTTAGGTTATATCCTTTATAAGATCTGTTGGGTGTTTTCTCAGTTTGGACATTAGGTAGAATTTAGGGATTATAATTAACGATATTCGTCACTGCTACCGACTCATATTGTATTTTATATATTCGTGTGTGTACCATATTTATCTCGTCAGAATCATTCGACTATTATCCGTTTGCCCTTTGATACACCCAATTATTTAGAATCAAACTTCACTGCCTACGTTAAATTAAATGAGAAACGTTCATTGTTAGCTAATTACGAGGATTTAGTACCATCGTAAAACACCAACACCAGCCGTCACTCCATATGCAAATAAGTGACAAATAATATACGTAGTTAAACGACGATCATCATCATCGTACCTTTATTATGTTTCGGATTTACGACCAAGGGCATAACCGTTTGATATTTCTTTGCTCATTAACATACCCTTCGTATCAATTACGTCGCTGTTACTATGAGTTATATCCAGTTAACCCAACTTTTAAGCTATCGTCGAAAGAGTTTCTCTATTATACTCTTGCACTTCGTATTAACGTTCGTTCAACCGATGAACTTAATAAGATATGGTCGCGTTTAATTCACGCTTTACTGTACGCACAATACGTTTCAAACGAAAGTGGAACGATATTACACGCGCGAAAGAAACCGCCACCTATCTTCGTTGTTAACATATAAATTCTCGTTTATCGTTCAGATAGCGACTAGGCCATAATTGCGGTTAACGACGACACATTAGCGTCCCCAGTACGGGATCGTACGGTGATACTTCGTAAAAATAGAATATCCTAAGTTGAACTACTTGCACAGTCAATCCCGAAACTGGGTTGCGCACTTGTAATGTCAAAGAGCATGAATAAATTGGTCTCTTTCAGGTCGCGTCTATTTCAGAAACTCTTTCGTGGGCAAACTTTTGTTCTGGCTCGATCGCACCGACGAAAAAATCCTGGGTGGCTGCTCCACTTTATTTTATTGGCCGGATTTATTTGGTTGACCGGGCATTTGCAATTCTGTTAGCCGATTATCTAACTGTGACAACGATATAGCCTTGAAAATTTTCTTTCACCCAACGGTATCTTTGTTTCTTACGCGGCAACTCGAAGGAAATCGAAGGTTTATGGATTTCACGGGGACGAAAGTTTTCGTAATTCGAAAGAAACGATGAGCGTACATTATGCTAAGGACTGACAATTCTCTTTCTACTTTTGTGAAAATGAGTTTTCTCAAATAGCAGCAAGAGAATTTTTTTATCGTAATTCTAGGGAGGGAAAAACGGAGAACGTATATTAAGCCAGATGTTGAGAATCTTTTTTCTGGGTTTCCCAAAATTAAGAAATTTGCATAAACTGAGTGTATATTGTGGCAGAGGTTGGCAACTTTCGTTCTACCTTCGTTAAGAATTTAGGATTTCCATAAACTTGGGAAAGACGTATCTTGAAAGGTGAAAAAACTAAAATACGAATGAATTTTACTAAAGTTTGAAATTTGTACAACATTAAGGGTTTTATTATTAATTTCTTCGAGTTAGTAGAAACGAATTTTTTACGTATAATATCCAGAAGTAAAAAGAATAGATATTAACGGCAATATCTTTTTCTTTGAAAGGTAAAAAGATTTCTTTATTAAATATAAAAAAACCGGTTGAGTCAAAAAGTGCTTCTGTGATTTATTTATTGACTGCCTGAAAATGAGCGGATCCTAATTGTAGGTTGCACACAGAGGCAGTGCTATAAACTTATCGCATGACGTTTATAACGTGGCATTACGATAAGTATCTGAATGTAATTTACACATTGCAAGATCTTTTTTAGTCATCCTGATCATATATACACATCGTCTCTTGAAAGAAATATCGCTCGGCAAGATATCGCTTTGATTAAATGATCGTATTCTCTCGATGTATCAAGTCGAATTGAGCAAAAGTAAGATTACGAGTTTCTAGATTCCATGTGATATACGATTCCCATTGGATAAGAAACGAATTGTCGCCTCTGGAGATTTCAGGAACTTGGCGGCTGAAGATTGCGAGTGGAATTACTTAAAGATTCGACTATGCTGCAATGCTTGAACGCTCTCAAGAAAATGGGATTACTTTTGTTATGAAATTTATCGTTTCCATTAATCATTTCATCGTTACTAGGAGGCGATCGCTTTAACAATTTGTGTTTGCTAAGATGAAAGAAACAGTAGTATGTTTAATTATGATATATATGGTAATATAAATAATGTATAATTCTACTATATTTGTCATCTTTAATTATGATATTGTAATGGCAAGCTTTGATTTCTGATTAGGTCATTTTCAACGTTGATTAAAATATTTTGGCTTTCGATTATGATACTTTTGTAACAGATTTACGATAGTTTTGCTAGTTTCTAATTACGATGTTTTTGATACCAGATTTACAATTCTAATTTTTAGTTTCGACGTCTTATAGCATCAAGGACAATATTAAATTTTCCGTACCGATATCTTAATACATCTTTTTATACCTAAATGCTAACGAGTTTAAAGCCAGGCAAGCCAATTATCAGCGATCGTAAGGAAAAGAGAAACTCTTACGTAACACGAATAATAATAAAAATAGTAAAAACTTTCCAAATTCTTGTTTTTTATTTTAACTACAGAATCTTGTAGTTTTCTTTAATTCGTTACGAATATATTGCCATTCTAACGACGAGACTCATTAACACTTTGACTGTCACGGTGGTCATTGGTGACCGGAGCGTTCGAACTTCTTACAATTGTAAAAATTGAATGAAAATTGACAGTTAGGGCATTTTGAATGTAACCGATATATAGAAGATACTTTGAAGTAAAAAGTGCCCCATTGAACGATTAAACATTTTTATTAGAACGTCAATAAAAAAAAAGGACAAATCTTGCATCTAAAGGTGCACTGTGTTTGCATCCATATCTTTGAGGGATAATCTACGAATATCATTATAAACACACCTTAAAAAATAATCGTAAATGCTGCTTTATAATCATATAATTGAAGTTAGAAGCGTGAACATACCTTACTATTATATATAGAATGAGCAAATACTGTTTACTAGTATCTTCTACACAGTTCAACGATATATTCTGCACGTTTTGTTTACGACGAAACAATAAATGCGAATGATTTGTTGAAATAAACAAAACCTTGTTATAATATGTCGCTATCAACTGCTACCAAGGCGCCACGGTGGTCACCCGTGACCACCAATAAGATAAACGGTCCATTGGGGAAGAATTTTGTCTTACATCGTCAATTTATTATTATTTTGCCATTATATGTTTTAAATAATAAAAATACTCCCGAGGCGTCTTCAGCGAAACATTGTGATTTCGCCGTGGCAGTCAAAATGTTAATTGACCTCCTACATGAATCATATTTGTTGTTATTTCTTTATTTAGATGTAGGATCACAATTTTATTCTTTGGATAAATCTATCACATCGTTCTGAGCAGAGAAACCTTTATTGCACTCTCTTACATGGACTAGGGGTAAAAACAAAAATTAAATCCATCGATTCTATCTAGAACTATCTTCCAGTTACTATTTATTGTAACTAGCGCATGTGCATATGGATGGCGAGCGCGAACTCACGTTGTCATTTCCAACAATATTGCTGTTTGATGCATAATGTTACATAAATATCGCAGAAATGATAATCGAAGACTCTTCAGAGTGTCCTTCAATTTTCATACTTACCGTCTCGACAAATCTATTTCAGATACAACGATTTGAAAAAATAATTTCATTTTCCGAAAACGTTTCCAGTAACGCAGGTCGTGTACTCGTGAAAAATGCTGTCCTACTCATAAAGTGTTCATATCGAACGTAAAATTCGAACCTCCACTTGCACCAAACACTTACACACGATTATCATAAACACAATTTGATCTTTAACCTGTGATTTCCACGAGATATCTAGGAGCATCAGCAAGGATTAATTGTTTACCATGGATCAATTTATCACGCGTTTATGCGTTATTGCGCGCGAATGTTTGTCGACGGGAGGATCGGAAAATGACCGCAATTATTCTAGCGTGATGTCGAGAACGAGTCCGTAAAGTCATGCGTCGAAGCCCATTCTGATGCGAGCTTGGTTAACGGTAATAATTTAATGACACGATATGACCGGGGCCGTGTAACGAGCACGATAATTTCAATATCGATGCACCCAGAGCTCTGTAAACTATGTTTAGAAACGTAACGCCTCGATCTAATCACTGCATATTCAATTACCAGGCTGCGCTTGGACCGTTTTCACCGCTTTGTGCTGCTTTGACTCGATCAATTTATCCTGAGAAATTGCAAGAGAAAGAGAGACGATTTCACGTGACTTTCTTTGATGTGCACCAATGCAATTAGCCACTGTAACTAACATAATATTCGTACCGCTTACCGAAAATCGTAGAAGGTATGAAAAAATAGACTTGGAGTTGTTCTCTTTAGAGAATTCTATACGTCGATTAATTGGTTTTGATATCTTCAAGTGATTTTGATAAATTAGATTTGTCCGTCTAATTATTTCGTACAAGGTAGTAAATATATGTTTGTTGTCGGTAGTTTTAATTAATTAGTGTTGATAGGAAATTTTATTGAATTATGGTACGAGCAAGGGAAATGGTGTCTTGCGTTTAATGAACAATTATGTTAATTTATTGTGTTTAATATCAGAAATGGTTATTGCTAGATAAACGTAACTGCGAGTAAACCGTGTAGATAATAGAAAAAACATAATAGAATAAAAATAATAATAATGCGATAACTAACCCTACTTTGAATATTATTAAATCAGAATTTTTCGTTAGTTAATCAAGAATTGTCAGTTCTTAACTTATCGTACTAAAATAGAATTATCTCTTACGCATACCGTCGATCTAAATTATAAAAGAAAGGGTGTACACAAAATTCTATTATATTAGATTGTTCGAAATGTTTCTTTCGTTTTATAAGGAAATAATAAACGCACAATTTTTTTTGAAAGTTGTTATTGAATTATTATTAGTTCATTGAATTACGCACGAATATAATAATAGAAATAGAACGAAATGGATCAAACCTAATTCAATAAAATAATATGAAACAGAAATTGTTGTTCATCTATTATCACCTTATGAAACGAAATAAACTTTTCGGACAACCTAATATATATGAAAATTATTCAATTAATCGATATTTGATTCAGTTACTTCGTTAAATATCATTATATACGTCTTCTGTTCTTCAAACTTAAGGTTAAAAATCTTGTGTAATCAATTATACGCTTCATTATGGATCATTGATTTGATGTAAGAAGAAAATTAAGCTCGTTTAAAAATAGACGATGATGCATCCACGAGCATAAGGCGTGAAGGCATTATTATGGGATCGCTTGTTCACCCTCGCGATGTCATAAATTCAAATTAAGCGGCGATTTATGCGTGACGCAGTTGGCTATAGGAGTATTGATTCGAACTTCGATGTCTCGTTTCAGCAGACAACTGGCGAAGCTTTAATTATTCTCTGTTAGAGAAATTGTGATTCTCTCTGTTACTGGCAATAATGAATTCATTCTCTCGTTATTAGCAAGAATTAATCGAATAATTTTTTATGCATGTCCGTTATAAACATCACATTCCTATACTTTCGATTCTCTAATATAACACGAAGCTACTTTATTTCTTCTAATTAAAATTCTCCCAACTTTCGACGTTTATAAAATTTATTTCTACTTTCTAAAGGATTTTCGTGCAGATAGATAATTTAGTACTTAAAATTTACATTAACGATCAATCAATATTCTACAGTCTTAATTATCTGCTATAGTTGAATCATAAGTAACCATCATAAATTAAAAAGTTACTTAATCTTCCAGTAATTCCTTCTATTTCGTATTTTACGTTTAACAGGATAAAGGTTGTTAATGGTTTTTAGCATTTAAGTATAATATACAGAGTAAAGCGAAGCTAGATCACTGCAGTCGTTTATAACCCAATTGTCAAGAATTTTTTTGTACTAATTGATTTAATATTTTGATTCACGATTAAGTAGCTTCGAAACTTATCTACGTAAACCTTATTTATATCAAATCGTATTATAATCAAGGCATTATTTTACATCGATTAATCCAATTCAGAAAGAAGAAATACATTTTTTTTATTACGCAATTTGTACTTGACAATTTATCCAGCTGGACATTTGGTAAATTTTCCTAACTTAATTGCTAAATAACACGCGGATGGCTACTCCCAGCGAGATACCATCGGAAAAGATACATAATCCTATTTTTAACTCACAAATCTTATTTTTCATCGTTCGTGAATCATCAGTCGCCATAAAAAGGCAAATTAATCTTAATTTGCATGTAATCGGCGCGATTAGTATCGATGACTGTAAGCCCTAATTGTTGAGCCGGAAATATCAATTAAGATCCTCTGCGTCTTTGTTCATTTCACTCATTTCACCCTTGTTGTATGGTCGTCACGACGCCACTTTTACGACGGCATTCTCAGCGTCCATGATGACTCATCATCGATGCCTTTCTAATTCCTACGCGGCTAGATGCTCGTCTAATTTTCCGATTTACATAAAATTAGGGGACCCTGCACGGAATTAATTTCGAGGGAGGCACGATATTAGAATGCGTACGGCTAGATCGAAGCTGTTTAGATTTCCTATCGATCCAGGACGTTGTTTTTTTTTTTTTATGAGAATCGTATGGTAAATGGATGGAAATTCTGGAGAAAAATTTTAATATTGAAAATTTATATTGACTTTCAACGCATCACTAGGTTAATTGCGACTTCTTGTAATCGACGACATTAAAAGGAGAAGCTAAGTCGTATTTTTCGTTTCCTATATGGTAGTTTTAAATTTCACTATAATATTAATTAATTTTATATAACAAAATTTACGTTTATATTCGATAGTGTGATGAAACATGCTAAAATTTGGTTTTAAATGTTTCAAAAATATTAATCGTTATAACATAATTATAACTGTACTGTTGATTCTCCACAAAACTTTATGAGCCTGTCATCCATTATATTCTTATGTATTTGCATCTGATAATTTGTTGCTCTCTTCGATGTTGTATGCTATTAAAATATTCCGTTTAATTCGCTTTAACGTTGAAATTAACAAGAAAATCGATAGAAACGAATTTATATTCTTCTCGTATAGTCCTTAGTTATGAATAAATATGAAATTGTATAATTTCACATTACAGTTAAATTATTGTACGATTAGGGAATCATTCAGTAAACATGACGTTCATTCATAGATTAAATCAGTTATGCAAGCATTCCAATGAAATTAGTTTTTATTCACATATACTTATTACAGTAAGCGATAATAATACAAGATATACACGTATTTGCTGATAAGATATCGAATAAATTATATATTTCGACCAGTTAGAATAACTGTATCATTAACGTCGTGTATATCTAGCTTAGCCCACGACAGACATGGTCGTTAGGGTTAAAGGGTTAATAATCTCTATTCATACCGGAGGCTACTTAGTTAGTATTGTAGAGGCTATTTTTAGAAAGAGGATTTCCACATAATATTCACATACATATACGTATGTCATAAATGAGATCCAAAACTTCATTTAAGTTCATTCAATTCTGTTCGTGCTCCCGAAAATACTTCTTGCAACTTGCGTTACGAGAATCGTTATTTCTTTTTTCATAAAATTATAAGGAAGATTTAAAGAGGATATAAAAGGAATTTTACAAAGAGTCGGCAAGGCAACTTATTGCCTTGTTAACAGAATTTGGTGAGTTTATTATTCAGGTGGGATTAAATCAGAAGTGCAAGAGACAGAATCGTAGAATTGTATTTTTAATATACACATTAAAATTATTACGGTTCATTAATTCATAGCACGATTTAAATCAATACTGGTACGTTTCATAATACTATATATATATACATATTATATATTTATAATACCATTTCATTTTGTTCTGCTTCGTAAACGTTACAAATATTATTTCACTGCACGATTTACTTTACTGCTGCTTTATAATCTTTGAAAAAATGCATTTTACAAAATTTCATTGCAGTCCAAAGGACACGAATAAATAACATTCTGTCCTCTATTAGATAGGTATTTTCCTAAAATCACATCTCGCGTAGAAGCAGATATACTACAATTGTCATTAGTATAAATAGTGTTCGTTATCGAGGAAATTTTTGTAAGCGCGAAGGCTAGGAAATATTCCACGCTTAATCTCGACAGTCGTTAACCTTCGTGCACGGTGCTCCAAGAGTGACGAGAAGATGAACGGTACTCGGTGTACAACTCGCCTCAACATGCTTCTTGCGCGTGTGAACGGCTATGTATATCTGTTACGAAGTACCAGAACGAAACTGGAGATGTAAGTACTTTAACCGATGTCACACTCGGATGGCATATAAAGGATAGTACTTTTACTCTGCACGAGGCGGCCGCTATTTTTCTTGTATTTTATACAGCCATTTTAATTCCAGGGTGGGTCTTTCTATCTCATTGTTTCCTACTTTCTATGTTATTTTCTTCTTTTCTTTTTCTCCCCTTGTTTCTTTTTCTGCCGCTGGACACCTGACTGCGCGTATACCAACCGTGTAACTTTATATTTTTTCCCACACATTTCATGGAGTTTAATTTTTCTCTACCATTTCCTTTTTGCCCGCTGTTTCCCTCCCTTTGCTTCATCGTTTCGTCATTTCTCTGCGAAATTGTTAGACCATTTCATTTTTCGCTTAAATAAACCGTACGAGTGCTTGGACACCAGATAACGCGTGTGTACTGCCGCTGAATTTCCTGCTGGTTATTAATTGGTATCCTACGATTCTTTTTCTCTCTTTTTTTTTCATTTGGCAAAACGAATTGTACAGAAATTGATAGAATATCAGGATCGAAATGTCTTAACAAGCTGTGTACGAGTATAATTGAATAAAATATCAGTATCGAAATTTGTAAAACACTTAGCTCGAAACGCGTCTGTTTGAAAGTCCGTATAATGACTGAATGAATTGATCGTGTTCTAATTAAACGTTTATCCAGGTATAGTTAATTCATTATTATTTCATCAGAATTATAATGTAACAAGCTTCCAAAAAAAAATAGATTTCCTTTTTCTTTTGGACAAAAGGTATTATTTTTTTCTTTGAAAATTATTATTACATTTTACGGTCTTGCACGAATTTGATCATTTCAAACGATTTGTCCTTTGACAGACAAGAAATTAAACGCATTTGTTACACCCATGTTTTCCCCTTCTCATTAAAGAGAGTATCTCTTCGCGTTTCTGGGATAATTTCTCCTTAAGCGATAATATCTACGTTAGATTAGAGTAGGATGGCGACGTAGATATACCACGAAAGTTTGCATTTTATCTTGCGCGAGATATATTACCTACGATATGCTGACAGCTCCCTGTCCGTAATGTTTCCATTCTACATTTATCATACGACAATTGCACGATCCAATTCCTACCTGTTGTTATCTCGCGTGATTATCACTTTTTGGCCGTGTTGATTGTTCCATTTCTGAGTGTGAAAATTTGTGTAGAAATGTCGGCATAAAAAATATATCTCGTATTAAATATTTAATAAAAGTAAAGAAACGTGAAATTGTAGTAAACGACAAAGTGAAAGGTTCAAGGAAACAAGGATACAAATTTTTGATTTGAGAAAATTGCGGTTGCTAGAGTCTAAACTAGGAAACTACTTCGTATAATTTATTACCAAAGGAGTGTTTTAAAGGAGAACTCGCGAAGCTCACGATAGATAGTAAAATGTCACGACAGAAATGGCACATACATCATTCAATAAAATGCTAATTCTTTGAAAGTATAGATTGCTTTTAAACTTTTCTTGAATTTCGTTACGTACCGACTTTCCGAACAACCCAATAGAATTTCTATGTAGATCGTAGAATAGGACAATCATTCCTCATTGAAAATTTATGCGATGATAATGAATTTCAAGGTAAGATTTACGTTGTTATTAGAAAAGTATACGAAATTTCATATCTAGCTTTTCAAATTTGAGAGTTCGGTACGTTTCTGTTGGGCTGGCAACTAAGCGATTGCGGACTTTGTCAATACCATCTAATGGCAAAATCCGCAATCACCTAGTTGCCAACCCAATATATTTCCTGACCAATTTTAATTTTGGATTATCGAACATTTATTTTATTGGTATTGGTATTCAGTTATTGGCGCTTGTCTCGTGCTGACACCTGTACTTACGTACTTCTAATCTTCTTTCTGTTTTAACTGTCACGCTCTGATTATTTGGCTCGTGGCCACGCGGAGATCGGTAACGCACTGTATTGTATCGTGCACGAAATAAACTCCTTTATTACATTTTATTACTTATCGTTCAAAATCCACGGTATTCGTGGTCGCGCGAAAGGCAAAATTAGAAATAAGAAATTTCTGTCATTTTTATTTATTACATCTTTTATCTCCCGTTGAATAAATTTCTTTAATCGTTGTAGAAATAGCGGAGCAGAAGATACACTTCGTATAGAGACGTGCAAATAGCATAATTCGAAAATGAGTCTCTTATTATGATTAACCCTCGACGAACGTTCCAATCAAGCAATTTGTTGTACCATAATTTCATCCTACTTATCATATAATCGCACAGTCGTTTTACCTTGTACGAGCTCGTTTAATAAAATAAAATAAAACAATCTGAATCATAAAAATTGATTATGTCGGTAATAAGAATATTATCAATTGCAAGATAGCGAGATTTCAATAAAATGCAAATTAAGAATAAACGAAGAAAACGATATAACGTTGGTAACAAGAAAATTTCTTCTTTATTATTTGTTATGAAAAAATCATGTAAGACAAATTTTTATACAAATATTTAACTAGGTGTCTACCTCGGATTTACTGGAATTTTTTTCTTTATTTTGATTCTTGAACGTTACAGGGACCATTTTTATTTTTTTATTTTTTTTTTTAAGTTTCTAGTGACTCAAGGACGAAGTTTACAATTTGTTGTAAAGTTCGATATGTTTCAAGCAGTGCAGTAAGTTTTGTATCGATTCATTGTCCTATAAATCGTCTCTCAAGTTGATTCTTATGCTGAATTATCTATTCATCTATCTGTTATCTATTCATGATCTGTCTTCTGCGATCAACGATGACGCGCTCCTTTGTCAGGTGATTTTTCTTTGTTACTATTATTCTTGAGATTACAACTTGGTCGTGCCTTGATACGAACGATGATCTTCTTCAAAAAATCCTTTGTTATTGTTGTTAGTCGCGGTTTCGACGACGACTTTCATTTTCTATTCCAATGGAAATTTGATTTCTTCGAAGAAATTATACAACGCGATAACTTCTTGTAAACAATTTCAGGTTCGTTGAAAATTACGTTGCCATAAGCCTGGACGTTAGCTTCTCACGAGAAATCGGCTGGCTCGATAGACGAATAGATACATAATTCTTAGACAGCCACTTTAAGGCGAGCTTCGGCCGAGAAGCTACGCGATAAGATCGTCAATTCGAGCTTCCGTCGGTTGGGAATTGAATTATGTAAATTCTAGCGAGCTACGTCCATTCCACCGGCCGAAATTCTCGATGATAGCATCCCTCTATTCCGTATAATCTCGGATTCTTCTCCTTCCGCGAACAGAAGGTGCAACTAGCCTCGAGTCCCGGCTGAATACCGTTTCACGTATTTAAATTATTCTCTGTCTGGTATTATACCAGACACGCCATTGTCCTGTGCCTGGGTTTCGCTACTACGGTCGTCCGGATTATAAGAAAACTTTGAGGAATACATTTCAAACGTAGACATCTCTCTGTGGCCAGTGTTTTCTATTAAAAAAATGTCTGTTTGTGGAATGGCATCTTTTTCCTGTCTCGCGAAACTTGCGAATTAATATTAAATTTGTATCGATTATAAAGGATGTATTTATGGTTTTAAACACAGGAGATGTGTGTTCCGCGTAACAGTTACTTCTATCTCTGTATCTCCAATTTTCCAGCAATTCTCTATGGCAAGTGAAACGTTTAAATCGCCAAATATTGAAATTTACTAATTCTTCTGCCGAGAGTAACAGATATTTCAAACATGCAACTGTACGAGTGAAGGGAAATTGAACATAACTAGCTACTAGTGAAAGGACTGTGGATTTTGTTCATGAGGTTTTATTCTTTTCGATGGATTTTTACGATTCTCGTATGCAGAATTTCTATCGAAGATAATGTGCATAATTACGAATAAAAAATAGATCTGTACCTTTTGTTATTTTCCCATTGATATGATTTACAGCTACGCCGAGCTATAAACGTTTCTAATATCTCACGATAGAAATCTGATACGAAATTTACATAAATTACAGTCAAATCGATATTCAGTCAGCAATGTTTATTACTATAGATACGGCTAATATTTATAGGTATATTGTAATGCACACGATATAACTTTATCGAAGATAAACGCGCGATACAAATTTTGTACTTGTTGATACTAGACCAATGGAAATTTTCAAAGCTTGGCATAAAAACCTATCAGATTTTATCGAAACATGATTTATTAGAACACCATCATCCATACGTCGCCAAGAAATTATAACATCTCTTTTCTTCGTTTCCTCCAATAGTTTCCATTTTCTTCGTCGATCGTAACAGCACAAAGAATTCACAACAATCTGCAATCCCAGAGATATTAAAACGTTACAAGCCTTATCTGCCTCGTCAAGAACGTCTTTAATTTCTTCCTCGTTATCCTCTGAAAAACGACGACCAAATATTCACGTACTACGTGATAAAGCCACGGACGAATTTCCTATATTTGATACATTTTATCGGCGATAAAAGAATCTGAAATCCATGCGTCATTCCAGAGAGTTTAAAAAATCGCAGCGAGCAGAGGAAGTCTCGTTTAGTCACGCGTGTTCATGAATGACAGGCCACCGTCGATGGATGCCAGTCTCACGATTATTTTCTCCTTGAAAAATGAGTGTGAGAGAGTTAAAAGATAGAAAAAGAGAGAGGAGAGAATACACACGCTCCTCCATTGACAATGAGACGACGCGTGGGCAGTTTGTATCCCGAGTCGCATAATTGTCGTCGTTCTCTGCACGCACGTCTCTCATTAATCAGTCCTCTCCGATGGCTTGGGCTTTTGTTTCGTCGTGCTGCGACTGAAAAGCACCCCCCATCGTCGCTCGAACGTCCGCCACCCCCCGAACAGGAATTCCAATTCTTCCGCCTCCCTCTCTCTCTCTCTCTCTCTGCTTCTTTCGTTTTCGTTTACTACTTTTTTCCCAAAGTACGCAGCGTGCGGTCCCGCTCTAATTAATTCTGTCAGAAACGCATCTTTACGTGAAATATAGCTTGCCCCCTGGTGCAGCCACATTTTGACGAACAGCCTTTCGACTTGCTACCTTCCATTCCCCTGTCATGTTCGACGTGCTCTTTCGTAACGTCTGTAATTATCAAAGTGAATCGTTGTTCGATTTCTGTGGAATTGAATTATCGCGTGCGCGCTCGTGAGCCCGTTGGCTGGAATTTATGGGAATGGAGGAGAAACGAGTGTATCAAAGTCTCTCTTTGTATCATTTACCGCATTGTGTCTTTTAAATTAATGGAGATATCGATACGAGGATTTTAGAACATACGTACAAGGAAGCTCTGTTTATTATTTGTACGTTCTACTATTTTTGCTCTACGTTATTCCGTGCTATTATTTTCCACGCACATTCATCGTACGTTATGCTTGCGCATTGCAATGTGATTATTTTACATAGGATTGGTAATCGGTGTTAACGTTAATCGAAGAAAAGAAGTGCGAGGAAAGGTGCAAAACACGTAATGGCTAGACGGTGAAAAGAAAGTAAGACGTAAATAGATAATTTTCTTTGAAATATTTCGATATTTTTATGAAAAAGGTAGGACTTAAATTTTCTTGCGTCTATTGCGTGTTATAACAAGTATTTTACCTTTTACAGTTTATGGGAATAATACCACGTGCTACGTATCGTTTATTATTCATATCGAATAACAAGTATTGCAATAATATTTATCGTTTATGAAAATAATAATTCCCGATTTTAATAATCTGCACGTGATTTTGAATATTTTACGAATTGATAAAGGGCTGGCCCTTTAATAAATTTATTAAAAAATGACGCGTATAGGAATTTATTTTCAAAATTATGCTTCTGGTCAGCGAACTACTGATATGACAAACGCACTCGTCTTTAACGAAACAATTCGTGCAAAACATTCGACTGAAAAATACGCTTTTTAATTTCTCTCGCTAAAAACGAAAATATCTTTGCAAATACAGGATATCTATCTTTATGCAACGATCAAAATGACATATCACGCGAATCAGAATGAGATCTTCTTCTCTAACGATCTGTTCGCTTATTTTATATACATATCCAGTGTACGCGATTTAGTATAAAACGTGGATCAATTTTGCGGTATTTAAATTAATCGAGCGTACGCTTAATCCAGACGTTCGATTGGTTTTCGCTGGATGGTGGATTTTACGGCGCTTGAATCACGAAAAAAATCGGCAAGCACGACAAATCCTCTCCGGACGACTTTACAAGTGATTAGTTCGATCCTATTATTCGTCGCCCTCTCTCTCTCTCTCTCTCTCTCTCCCTTTCTTTCTCTCTCATCCTATCGATGCGTTAGCTTCAACGTTACGCGCAAACAGCACTTATACGATTCTCGGACTACACGGAGCAGCTTACGAGCCTGCTTGTAATTGGATTACAGACTTGCAGACACTCGTGTACACTCTTCTGCGAGAGTCCACTTGAAACTATCGCCGTAACGGGACTCGGCTCGAAGACGGATGCGAAGATGGTGAAATAAATTTATATATCTATAGGGTGTCCTTGTAGCTAATCTGTTTCCACAATATGATAGCAGTACTCTGCGAACGAGAATAAGAAACAGATTTCACATAAACGTAAGCTTGTATTTTATTAGGAGGGAAATTGACGATTTTAACGATTCGTTGGAAAGTTATCGCAACAATGAAGCGGATATAAATTTCAACGGACTGGATGAATTTTTCGTTTGATACAGTGATTCGATTAATACGAGGGAAATTGAAGAATCAAATGCCAAAAGACGAATAAAATAGAAATATTAGATTGTCCGAGAAGCGTCTTTCGTCTTATAAGGAAATAATAGACGCGCAATGCTTTTTCTTTTATATTAGTTTATCGTCATACGTAATACGGATCATACGTAATTCAATAAAATAATATAATACAGAAATTGTTGTTCAGCTATTATCACCTTTTGAAACGAAAGAAACTTTTCGGAAGAAACAACCTAATACAGAAGTAGGAAAGGGAACGATTAAGAGAAATAGGTAAAAGATAGAAATATATAATGTCCTTTCGCTTTCGTTTCATTTATATTGCATGAAATATGGAAGAGTATACCTAGCCAGGAGACGACTTCGGATGTTTTTGTTTTTACACTTACTAAAAGTATACAAATGCTTGTGGTAGAATTAATATTAATTTTTATTGGGACAGACAAATGATTTTTACGTTATTTATGTTCGTAGTATAGTTTGAATTATAACCGATGTGATTAATATATTTAAATATACATTACAGGTTGATAGTTATAGCGTCAATGTCAGGTGGGAAAGGCCATTAGATATCGCGCCATTTTATTTTCACTTGTAGACAATTTTAGCGAAAAATGATCAGGTTTTAGCCCTCGTCTGGTATCATATTTTCAGAAAAACTTGGGACACCTTGTATATCGAGCGTGTATCGGCGCCCGAGTAGCGGATGCAAAAGTAATAGTGACATAGTGACACTCGCGAATAGCGTTGTATAAGCGTGTTTAAGTGTGTAGGATGAGATGCTAGAAAGTGCTATCTGAAGTGGCATAGTAATGTGCGTTTGCACGGTTCATTGGACACGCAGATTTTGTTCCTTTACGTGGTATTCCATCGAATAGTTTAAAGTTTATCGAAGTCTTTGGGTTTATACATGGCGTAATTTATATCTTTGGACGCGATATGCGATTTTCGTTTTACTAAGAAAGATCGAATAAGCTTGCGATATTTCTGTATGATAAGTACGAAGTTCTTACTTTTTCGCACTTTTAAGTATATTGTATCAAAGAGTTTCTATTAAAAGTTTCACAAAGAGTTACTTTCACGTAGCTATAAAATCGATATTTCAAACTTCAAACTACAAGGGATGGAAATTGTGTAATATACGTTGATTAGCTTTTACGTTACTCTCGAATAATCTTCTATGCTTTTCTTATACGTATACAAAATTTAAATAGCGGCAAAATTGAAGAATCAACACCGAAGAAACAAATAAGATAGATATAAAACGAAAGGAGACAAATAAGAACAACATAGAGTACCTAAAAATAGTTTAATCCTTATCAGAAAAAGCATTCGATTCCACGATCTCGGAAAACCGATATAGCCAGCAAAAGTTAACATCGATGTTCTTCTCGATCGTCTCTGGAAACCTTTCGCCTGCCCGAGCCCTTGGAAAAAGGAAACCAAAGTATATAACGACGAATAAATGCTAAAAAGTTTCCATCGTAAAGCGTTGAAAGTGGCTGGGCCGTGCTCTTATCAAAGAAAGGGGTGGAAAAGCTCTCGGGGCTCAATTTCTAATCAGTCTTCTATCCAAGGCTCTCTCATCGCGGAAGAGCGTAATTAGAGGTTGTCGGGAAGCTGAAAGAGGGATGGGGAAGGGGACGTTAATTACGGGGAGGACCGATCGTTCAGACGACGCACGATGACAACGAAAATGGTCGAACAGCCCGGTGAAGTCGAAGGCGAGAGGGGCTGCGTTTCGCGATGATGCTCTGCCCCGTGAACGGCCACGTGTCGCAAAGCGATTTTAACCCTCCCTGTAGTTAAACACGCCTCGACGAATCTGTATCGGTATGAGGCTACTTATCGCGAGCTGGCTGTGTGGCTTTTGTGGTATTACGATACCGGCGCGGCCTGCTTTGTGCGCAAGCTCTCTCAGCTCTTCGTCGTCAGGCTACCTTTGTCGATGTCGATGTCGCTGTGGACAGAAAAGCAGATTAAAAGGGAAGATTTTTACGAGCTCACGCTCGGCTACCAGGAAAACGCGTCCCGTGTCGCTACCCTAGCGAGCACGGGGGTGACTCTGGGATGAGACGTCGTTTAAAGATCCCTCGATTGGCTCCTGGGATTGGCTGCAGCGAAGGGATCTTCTCGTTTTCCTTCTTTCCATATTGATACCGGGTATTCGATGAGATTATGGTGCTGTAACAGCGAGGATTTTTAAAGATGTGACTTAGGGGTGGTTTTAACGTGGAATACGCGTATCAAGATAGTTTGTTGGTTTATTTGTGGAGGCAGGGTAATTTTGTATAGAAGAATTATTTAAAGTGTGATTAATTAAAGATTGATTAAAGAATTTCTGGCTGATGTAGATGAAGATTGGTTTTTGACGATGTTAGATCGATTTGTCGGTCTTAATCGGTGCTGATTTTCGCTTGTAAAGGAAAAGTAGCTGATGAATTTAGAGCAGGTTAAGGAAAATGAAATTTTGTTCAGTTGGTGCACGAATCTAAAAGATATCAAGAATACAGTGATCATATACGTATGTGTTATTCAATATTTCTTTCTTAAAATACTTTTCAACGTCACGTGTCTCGTTTAATATCTACAAATATGTTTTAAATAATTACATTGGAAGGATAGAAGAAGAGAAACAGGATAAAAAATTATCTCTCTCCGATCTCAACAAACTTCATCCCTGAAAAAATTTAACTTTCTTTTTCGAAGATTCGCAATATTTCTATATTACGTATTCGAACGTGTTTAAAAAATTTGTACAATATAATAGTCTCTTATAGAAATTTGAAAAACGTCACAACTGTTTATCTATCGACCAGATCAGCTTTACATAAATAAAAATATCAAATCGCAACAAGTATCCGCCATGCGATATGAAAGTAAAATTTCTCCGATCCATCAAACTCCTGTCAGTATCTCCTGCAAACGTTTTACATTTTAATTTCAAATCAAAGCCGGACCATCTCCAAATTCCACACTTGTCGCGTCTTCGAAAAAACCCCCCAAGAAACTTGGTACATCAAACTCTCTGGCCCACGAATCGCTGTATTTCTTCCAATTGCTCGTCGAACTACCCCAATTCTCACCACCAATGTTTTATCGTTTCTTTAACCCCGTTGCATAATCCTAAAATTTTCGCACAGCTGACGAGAGACACGACTAAAACAGTGGCACGAGCGCGTCAATATTTACATCCCTCAAATTTATTCAGGCTCCTTGTCGCGAAAACTCTTGCAGCCCCTTATAAAACCGCGCACGTGTATTTTGTACACGGGAAATTGCGCCTATTATAGGGAGGGTGAAATAACGCGTGTTCGTCGAGCTCGTGGACGGTTCTGAACGAGTTTCTCGGTCGACACGGGAGCATTGTGCAGCCCCAGATCCGGCACGTGTGCCCTCTCGATCAAATACACTTCGGAAACTGAGTCACGACGAGCCTGCCTGGCCTACGAGCTGCCATGGGTCGAGCAAACGGCTCCAACAGCGGGGGGCAACCGGCGTTTTGCATACGAAATCGAGCGGGAAAGCGGCGGTAAAATATTCGTCGCGTAATATCCAGCGTGTAATCCGCGCGCTTATCGCGCGCCGCCCTCGTGCGAACCCGCCTTATCGCCGGTGTGCCGCGCTCGAGAACCGCGCCGGCGATGCGCTTTTCGCCGACAGCGTGAAATAATTAGCTTGCACTTGTTACGCTACTCGCGCGCTCGTTTTTCGCATCGTTGCGTTGTTGGTGTTTCTCGAGCATCCGTAAGTTCCTTTCGTAAGTAGTTTCACTTGTCGGGGTTATTCGAGTGGACATCTTTGGAATTTATGTGTAACATACTCGAATAATTGCTTTCATGCGTGGGCATTTCAAAATAAATATCCGTGGAACGCTTGTAGAATCGTTTCTCGTAGCTTCTATCAGCTTTGGTCTTCGAAACGATAGGAGTTTTTTTTTGTAATATCCAGAGGTTTATGTGTTTCTTATTTGTGAGATAATTAGATAATTGTTTTAGAGTATTGGTATTTCGAGGTAGATATTTCTCGAACACCTGTACGATATTTTATTCTGATTTCTCGTTTCTGGAAATGAAGTTGTTGGTACTGTTAGAATTTACTTATTTATTGATTTCTACGATAATTGAATAATTATTCTTGTATATTGATATTTCAATACAAACATTTATCGAGCCACCGTGAGACTTTTTATACTAGTTTCTGGGTTGTGTAATATCTTGAAAAAAATTTTAACGATATTATGTAACGATCTTTTTATTGGTTTCTTTTTTGTGATTGGAGAATAGGAATTCAATCGGGAAATAATTTAAAAATTTTAATCAAATTCTTTCATTCTGCCCTTATACGACGGTAGTAACTAGATTGAAAATGTTTGTGCATTTAAGGCGAGTACGATTATGCAGAAACCTACAATAATAAAATATACGTAAGGTGTCAAAAGCAAAGTACATTTTAAAATTCGTATCGTTTTACATAAATACATACTACTACATATACTCGTATGTAATAAAAAGCTGACAACGTAAAATTTGTAAATATGTATGCCAATGGACGATAAACAAATAAACCCGTTTCTCTGATGTTTTCACGGAAGCAAAAATCTTCCGGATAGTTGTACTATATTGCTTGGAATAGAGAGAAAAGATGATCCATAAAACGAGGGACAACGCGCGAAAGTAAAGCCTCGCGTGATTTACCATATAAAGCCAGCCGAACAAATAACTAGGGGCACGGTTGTTTGGTCTAGTTTTAGCTGAGTTTCCGTCTCGTATTTATGGTTCTCTATCCTCGTAAAGTCCCGAGATTTATTTTTCCGCGAGAAGGAAAATACAAAATCTGACGACCGTGCTGTAGACACATTTGCATATGGAACACAGTCGCTAAATAATTTCGCCGATGAAATCAAACCAAGGTAAAAGTAAGAAAAACAAACGACAAACTCGTTTCTTAACAATGTATATGGCATGTCGAAGAAATAACGAGATTTTGTTTCAATTTGTCTAAATAATTGGACCAATTCAATGCACAGAATGACTTGTGACTAGCGGCAGGTAGATGCAATTGGGTTCCACTTGCGGAATAATTTACGATGATATTGGCAAATTGACAAGATACAAATTATAGGTTGTAGACTACTGTTGTACAATTTTTCAATTTTATATCGAAGAAGCAAATAATTTTCAATTTATAAAATGGCTTGTTATTCTTGTTCAAAGAAATTTACTATCTCTGCTGATTTGTAAAATTTCATTAATAATTTTGCGTGGTTCATGAATCATGATGACAAAATATGAGAATGATGACAAAATAAATTGAAAATGTAGAACAGACATTTTTTATACGAGGCTGTATCGTCGTGGAAATTGACTTTGAATACTTGCATGGTACTCATACAATTTAAAGACTATAGATCGCTATCTTTGCTTATATTTATCGCATTGGATGAAACAGAATACACTGTAAAATAGCATATTGACAGTATACAGTGAAGTTTGTTAGCTTATAAATTGTCGAAAATGTTTCTCATTCTGTTCTTCGTATCGATGACAATTTCTGCGAATACACTCTAGCGTATCCTGATAATCAGTTTCATTAAACGCTAAATAAATCTTTGTTTTAAACATCATCCGATATTTCCTATTTCTTCGAAAGACGAATAAAAATCGAACGAAATTAGATGGAACATAGCCGAACAAATATTTAAAACTAATTTTCTCGGAAAGCAAAAGCTCGTAGGAAAAAATTCTTCTCTACATCCTCAATTTATTTTATCGCGTAGAATCATCCCGTTTCCGCTTCATTACTAGTTACAAGATATCCTGACCATACGTTGAATTGTCATTAATGTGCATCCGTGTATCGACAGTATCGACGTTATAACATATATCAAGATCATTGAAATCCATGACATATGTCATCTTCTACATAATATACAGTAGAACTCCATTTATCTGCATTCCATTTAGTGGAACGAAATACCAATTAATACTCGATTATTTATCAATGAATTTTTGCTGATTGAATTCACTTATCTCAACGAGAACTCCTCTTATACGAACGAAAAATAATAAATACGTGGTAAGGAAAATCTACGAAGTCCAATTATACGTATAAATTGTTCATCCCCTAACAAATTTAGTTAAACGAAGTTCTACTATAATTACTAGACTGCGAATTTGTATGCAGATTCGCGTCGTTGGGTATATAACGAAGAAACTAGAACCTCGGTAGGAAATTGTTTTATCTACTACGTATTGAGTTGGCAACTAAGTGATTGCGGATTTTGTTAATACCACCTAATGACAAAATCCGCAATCACTTAGTTGCCAACCCAATATTACACAAAGCATTACACTTTGTATATTTCATATATATATATTTCTTTTGTATCATGTGCATTTTGTGTAATTTTACGCTTTCATATTTTATCTCATATTTTTTTTATCAGTACCACCTAATGACAAAATCTGTAATCACTTAGTTGCCAACCCAATATTACACAAAACACTACACATTGTATATTTTATATATTTTTTTCTTTTTTTTTTGTATCATATACATTTTGTGTAATTTTACGCTTTCATATTTTATGTCATATTTTTTTTATCAGTACTACCTAATGACAAAATCTGTAATCACTTAGTTGCCAATCTAATATTACACAAAGCATTACATTTTGTATATTTCATATATATATTTCTTTTGTATCATGTGCATTTTGTGTAATTTTACGCTTTCATATTTTATCTCATATTTTTTTTATCAATACCACCTAATGACAAAATCCGCAATCACTTAGTTGCCAACCTAATATTACACAAAACACTACACTTTGTATATTTTATATATTTTTTTTCTTTTTTTTTTTTTGTATCATGTGCATTTTGTGTAATTTTACGCTTTCATATTTTATGTCATATTTTTTTATCAGTACTACCTAATGACAAAATCTGTAATCACTTAGTTGCCAACCTAATATTACACAAAACAGTACACTTTGTATATTTTATATATTTTCTTTTTTTTTTGTATCATGTGCATTTTGTGTAATTTTACGCTCTCATATTTTCTCATAAACGCATAAAAATCCGCAGTCTAGTAATTATCCAAAACGTTATTATTCAACTTACTCAGTTACCGCTCCGTTATCCCCTTTTCTCATCTCACGTGTATGTCGTTCGATATATACACTCTACTTATGTTAATGTCATAAACCGCGAGATGACTGAATCCTAGTCAATGTACAAGCTCTCGAAGAAAAGATGACGGTGGTCCCGTGTCAAAATATTGGCTTAGGATCGACCCACGCTTTAGATTCGAGATATACGAGAGTACGTAACGTTAGGAGTGGACCTAAGAGAGCCGCCGAAACACCTTTTCCACCAGTAGACGCGTATCGTTCTGTCTATATACGTATTCTGGTCGCATAAATATTTGTTCAGAGAGCGATCGGAATGTAGATCAATTCGAAAATATGGCCGTTCTCATCGATCTGGAATTTCAGTGGCTGCCTCCTCGTGGATATTAAATTCCATCGGTGTTGGACGTTTTGCATGGACTTAGTCAGGTGCGTAGTCCATTAAATGGATCGGTTTATTAAACCTTTCGATCCTAATATTTAGTTCGTCATCCATGCAACGTTCTATGGGCAGCGGTATACTCTGTGAAACGTTTTGAGTCGCTTTGAATATATTTCTGGCTCGTGCATAGACGATACTTTGGCTCGTGAAATATTTGAACAATTATTATAGAAAACTTTGATGTGCATATCGTATGCGCTATATGAAACATTTTGAAATTTTTTTCACGCTGTAATGAAATTCCTACGGCCATCGTAAAACTTGCAATCAATGTGAAAATCAGTCTATGTAGAAATTATAAGATATTCCTTGCGAATATATACGTATTTGATAAAAAGTTGGTATACAGCATATCTTAGGCATACAATAGGCGTTGAATTACGGTTTATTAAAACGTAATGAATTACGTAATGCAAGAACTATCAATGTGGTACACACGTCTTGTATATTTTATTCTATCAAAAATGTTTGCCTGGATTTTAAGAGCTGTTTATATCTCATCTGTCTGCCTGCTTAATTTTACCTTTAAATTATGATTTTGTGTATCTTCTAGTAATTTAGATTTAATGTACTTACTAAGTAACAACGATTAAATAAACTTTGAATTAAAAGAATATATCGAATGTTTGTTACTAAATACTGAATAAGTTCTATTATTAATCACAGCTAAATACACGAAGAGTGAAGTAGAACACGAGTAGTCCAAATGTAAATAGGCTGTGATAAAGTTTAATTATTTGTTCGAATCGTTTGTTGTGAGACTTCCATTCTGTTAATAAAATAGAGCTATTTGAAGAAAACGTCTGGTATCTCTCAGATGACCTCGTTCGTCTAATTTTATAGAGTTCTATAAATCGCCGATGTTGGTTCTTTTGATAAGAACGAGTTAAATTAACACTCAGATGTGCGAGTGTCTATTTTCAAAATTTATGTTAAAATAGCATTGTTAGAATAGCGAAGACACAAGGCAATTAAACATAAAATTTCATCCAGTTGAAAAGAATTCTTTGCAAATATACTCGAGACCTAATAAATCAAAATTCAGGACATGGAGCAAAACAGAAGACTTCCCTTCAAACTCATTTCGCTTAATTCGTTAATATTCATATTTTTAATTCTGCCCATGGAATAATTTATACTCCTCCTCGTAATTTTCAAGAACAGCCTAATATTTCTCCAATATTCTGCTTCCATTTATTACAAAAATTGTACTATCGTTTTCTGCCTTCCCCCACCCATTTACATACGTTTCGACATTTAATTAAATTTCCTCGATTGAATTCTGGTGCAGTTCAACTAGCAACTATAACTCGTAGCTATATCTATAGACTATAGCGAAAATTTTAAGGAAAAGTATGAAACGAAATAAGAAGAAGGAGATAATGCATGGACGAATCTAAGTTGATGAAGAGTTCTACTTGTAAATTGACTTTAGAATATTCATTTACAGACTAGAATATCATTTAAATAAATCGCTGGTTTTTCTTCATCCAATATGATGATCATTTTTCAATATCAATTTCTAATATTTTTGTTTCATAACGAGTAGGACAAATTTTGATTATCCCATCAGAAGATTGGTTTCATCTCGACGAACAATATTGAAAATAATTGAATATATTCCGTCACTATAACGATTACAAAAATCGATTTTTATGCTGTATATTTTGCACAATGCATACATTTTGTATTAGAGCATAGTTCACGCTTATTTCAATGTTTCACGCAGTATCTTATTATTGATACGAAGTACAACAAAATATTGCAAAGCGTTGCATATAAGCTCGAGACTGTATTACGATGGAACGTCTCTTTTAATATATTATCCGAAATTGGTAACATTCTGAAGGCTAGACATATTGAGCTCGCAAGGACTGCAAGAGGTTCAGGAAACATTGATGCAATATGCTGCTGTCAATACAAGTTTCATTATACTCCTACATCATGTACCGTATAACAAGCTTCTTTGACAGAGATAAATTAATTTTAATACACAAGAGACACCAATTTAAACTTCGTAACATTGACAAAACTATTATCTCTGCAATTTAAATTACAAATTCTAAAGAGACAAATGATTAACATATCTATATATAAATATTCGCAATTTACTTACTACAGTAAAAAAAAATATGACTTATTTTTGTCTTTGTTCTTTATACACCAACTTCGTTTAATATTCCCAGAATCAAACAACTCCATTAAAATTTCATTTACCAAGCGAGATTAGCGAAACGAACGTAAAGAATGACGACTTTCTTGCATACTTAACCCACACGACTCAACGTCTAAAGACACAGAAAATTCCAACTAGCAGAATTTTTCGAAGCACTGTGTGTTTGCTCACACGACCCTCCGAGGGGTTAAACCATTTTCCTGGACGCATACCAGCCGCCATGGAGCAGCGAATAATTTCATCCTTCGCATGGAGATTGTCCAGGAGCCATCGCACAATGGTCGTTGGGAGGACGTGGCCGTGGTCCCCCTAATGGGAATGTTAGGGAAGACGACCTCGTGTTTGGAATAACACGTTGCAATCTACAACGGTTAGAACGATGTAGCAATAATACAAGCGAACGATACATCGTCATGTGCACGTTCATCCGTATATACGTATATACCGATGGTTATAAGCATTAGGATTTTAGGATACCTTTTGGATATTTAGCATAAATTGAATGGTCATTGAATAGTTGTGCGGAACGTAGTGCCAGGCTTTTGGGTACAAGACGTGTCCAACTGGAATTTCTTCTCGACGTTTTGTTAACGTTACAGATAGTTTATCCAAGGTCTGTAAAAGAAAGTTTTCGTTACGTGCTTTTAGACCCTGAAGAAACTAGCTGCAAAACGTGGAAAAGAAATTCCGTTTGGAATGAAAGCCTTGAACAACCCTGTGACGATTAATATTATTAAGCGTGACAATCCGGCTTGTGGAAGTCTTAAAATATTATCGTTATCGTATAGTATTAAATATTCTTTTTTATTATTTAATTTGTACTTTACTATTTGTCCAGCTGGACATTTGGTGAATTTTTCTAACTTAATTGCTAAATAACATGTGCATGGCTACCCCTTGCAGGATACCATCTTCGGGATACCATCTTCGATACCATAGTTTGACTATTTTATTTCTTTAGTGAGATCAGTGGGGTGTTTTCCTTTTAGTCTTCGTATTAAATATTATCGTTGATTTTATTTTCCATTGATTATTAGTTTCTTCAAACTCAATACACTGACGTATTAACTACGTCAGTTATTTGAGTCGATATTTTATTGGTAAATGGTCAAGTTCGTAATCATGATCCTGGACTTTATAATCAGCTAATTCAACAAGATAGCAAACACACTTTTTACTCATTATTAACTCGCATACTATATTCTAGTAGCATTTCCCTATTTGTTGCTATAAATTGATGAAATTATTTTGCTCGATTTTTGATTAATTTGATTTGATCGTAAACATTAGTATGCATAAGAGCGTGCGTTTGAAACACAAGAGCACGGACTCAGTCGTGGATGCTATCACGAGGACTCGCGTGAAAATGTTTGCGCAGGTGCATCCGTGTCAGGTACAGGTATGCTCGCTAACAAAGGCTGCATTATGAAGATACAATGATGCTGCATAGGGGGCCGCTCGCTGTGGGGCGGATTTTAATCGAATTACATCGTCCGATCGACGTGATTCGCTGGGATTATTTCGGGTTAATGCTCCGCCAACGCTGGAACACGCGCCACGCCGTTAATGGAACTGACGAACTTTCGTCTGTCGCGTCACTGCCTCTATGTAGTTTGTGCAGAACCTGAAGTTGATTGAAGCTTGCAGTTTCTGATTGTAATTCTTTGTGCGTGGAAAATCGGATGTTGCTGTAGATTCTTGTTTTTTCTGTCTTTTTTTTTTTTCTTTACGTGTCGTCTGAATGGAAGATAAAGTATTTATTATAGTCTCTAATTTTTATTGTTAGCTAAGTTAGTTGAGTTAATGGATTAGTAAGTTACAGTTATTAAAAGTAACGTATTTATTTCACGCATATATATTTTTTAAATCTTGTTTTATTCGTCTGTTCGAAATGAAATTCTCAAATCTTGTGAAATTCATATTTTTATAAACAAATAAAGAAGTAGAGTCTCTGCTAACGATAAGCAGAGATTTGTCTCGGTCTCTGAATGTTATAACAAAAATTGTACTTTGGAAATTTTATATATTTTTACGTACTTAGATCTTTTATAAATACACAGAGTTGACCAGTCTGTCTGCTACTATTATACTATTGCGTTTCACTGCTATATCATCGTATTGCTACGAAGCAATCTGTCCATTGCGATTATTGATTTCTGCATTTCGTATCAAAGCGAGGAGTTCCAAAGGTCACAAATAAAATTCCACCTATAGAGCGACAAAACTCGATATTTTTTCTCTTTTCACTTGCTTGTGCGCGTGAAGCAAGTTTAAAGAATTATTTTTGAAATTGAATTCTTTTGCATGTTACTTGCGTGTACAGCTATTTCCCAATTTTCTCGTATGTATGTATTCTCGTTTGTTAGCTTTTCACACGTGCAAAATTTGATCATTATAAAGTGTTTGTAACGCAAAAATATATCCATGCGTTTTCAAATCCGTAATTTGTTCTTTCTATTAAAAAAACGAACGACACGGAATATATTGAGATTGTTAATTAACCGAGTAACACGGTAAATCGTATTAATTGATAAGATACTTTTAAACAATACTTAACAGCTTTTTATCGCGTGATTCTCTTCATTCCTTTCTCGCAATTCCCAAACGATGTCAATGAACCACCGAAGATGTTGCCAAGATAATATCTTGTTTTTAATTAACATAAACGTAGCAATCACGAGGGGCCTCGTTGAAAGCATAGCCACAAACTGACCTGGCATAACAAAGGAGAGAAACGTTTTAAGCGTGCACCTTAAATTACACCAATTACACTTATCTCCGTCAAGTTAGAGTCCCACTTACCAAGGGGTTTAACGTGAATCCCCGTAAGGAATATTCCATTGCAATGATGTCATAAGCGCACTATGGTTCACGGCACAAAGATCTCAAATGTAATTACACGAAACCATTAATTTCACGCTACTGCTCAAACAATCAAATAACATTAACAATTCCATCAACTGCATTTCCGCTCCAACAATGCTAATTTCGAGATGTAACAAATACCTCGAATGATGTTGCAGTCGGCCAATAAAAGTGTCTTTATATTTTCGAATAAAAACTGTTCGTACAATTATTGGCGAATTTATCTCGAATATTTTATACCCTTTTTTGTTTGTTTTTAATCAAAAAAGTAATCATATTATTTGACATTTTGTTTTCTGTACAGGGAAATAAAGCTTGAAACGAAAGCTCGTATAATCGAAGGGTTGAAATATCGAAGAATGTGGTAAACAGAATCGACAGTGAAATTTCAAAACCTATACAATTTTCGCACATAATGGGAAATTTATTCTTCAAACATTTGGAATATCTGGAATAATATTTACCAGATGGAAAAACGATAAAGAGATTTCAATTATTTTGAAGATGATGTATATTTTGCTCGCAAAATTAATATAAAACTGACAATGGTATATATATGAACAAAACTTTTCGAAGAAAATTAAACACAAAGAAGATAACGGCGTGTTTAAATGGAGGAAAAACTTTCAAAAGTATTTAGAAGCGATTCAATTAAAAGCTATTTGTTGATCCCTTTTCCTCAATTATTAACTCGTAACCTACAAGATTATAAAAATTATTTGTAAAATAGAATTCCAAATTTATTACGCAAATTCTAAAATTTATTACGCGAAAATACATGGAAAGCCTAATTATGCTCGCTCGTCGCATATAATTATTCGTATTGCGGAAGTCGCTCGATGACCCGGTTTGTATCGTTTTAACCGTTGAGAACCGAAAGCTGTCAGTTCGAAAGGTCGTGAGTACCTGCGTGTACCTGCCAGACTAGCCTGACATGCGTTGGCATCCCAGCATCCTTTTATGGGACTAAACTGCATTCTTCGGCGACTTAACGTCGAGTTTGCCACGGCTCGATCCTCCTTAAAATAGGATCGACGTGTGGATCATACGCTGGCTACAGTGAACTTGAAATATTCGCCAGGATATTAATTAACAGAGAAAGTTTTAGAGTATGTGAGAGTGGAATTTCAATTACTTGGACGTCATATGTCACTTGTTGCGTTGCACATTGATAATGTAGGGGAGAGTTGATGAAATTGAGTCATTGAATCGTTAGCCTGGTTTTAGACGATGTATGTAGGAGAATATTAATATCATTATCGGTTGATGTATGGAAAGTACTTAGTGACTGAGTATATTTGTTTTTCGTAACGTTTAATGATTCTGGAACATTGAAGAAAGATTTAGAGATCAGTTCTTAATGCGATAGCGTAATATATTTGTGCACGATTCGAAATAAAATTTACTTGTCTTTAATTTCATGGATAAATGAAATACACTCGCGAAATTAATATTTTTTTGACGATGAGATTTACCGAAGCAATTATGTTTCATTAAAAAATTCAAAATTGAGATTTTTTATCACATACTTCCTTGCTAGCTCCCTTATAGTGAGTTACTGGTGTTTTAGTTTCCTTAAAATATTTAGTAGATTTTAAAACGAGTTTTAAAAAGAGTTAGCAGACTCATAGCTAATCTCTATATTGTGTTAGTGTACCTGGAAGATGTATCTTCGTCAGTGAAATTTATTTCAGCTAAAATAATAATTTGAATTTTATCTAAAGGTGAGTTTAAAAGAATCACATATACATATATAAAGTATCGAATAATTCAACGAATTCGAGATGATTTTGAAATATAGTTATATCACAATAAAGCAATAAATATGATAGCGACATCCAATATATTAATTTCGGTGTAAATCTTAGTTTCGTAATTGAATGTCAAAGTGACCGATCAAGAGACATTTAAAGCTGAATTAGAAGGGAAATTAATTTCTCTAATTCGAGATTAATTTCCAATCACGTTTGATCACTCGTGCATGGCAGTTACTCACGTAGCGGTTTCTACTAATTACTTCTTGATTAAAACCTTTGGCTACGCTTTCGATCGTCTTCGTGGCTCGCACGATCTACATTGCGGAAATGTCATCGTTTAATTCATGATTAATTGAGGTGACGAAACTGCGGGCTAATTATCGGCATACCTCTAAGAGTACGCTGCAGAATGCAGTAATTAAGAACGGGCAATAATTAATGGATTTTACTTTTACTTCTCTTGTTGAAGATAAAAGGTAGCGTCTTGAAGAATTGGCGAATTACAGTCGAATGATTGCATTGTTGTTTCATAATGAAATTCTCTGAATTAAATTCCTTCGAGCAAAATATTCGTTGACAAAGAGGACGAAATAGAAATTTAACAGTAAATAATGGAAAATAGTTTTTATATGTCGTAGCTATATTTTCATTTAATTTGCCTCATTTTATTTCTAAAAATTTGATTTACATTATATGGAAATAAATACTCGAATGTTTATTATTTCAATGATGGAAAATTAAAGTCTTTTTTCTTCAATTTTATATAGTCGGAAAAGCATTGAATTATTTGAACACTAAAATGTCATAGGTTGCTTTCTGAACTTCAACCGAGAATGTTTCAAGGTAATTGAGGATTAAGCTTTGAAAACGTTCCAACGGTTTCCGTTAATTCGGTTGAAAGGAACTTTGATCATTCCGACAAACTGTCATTCAGCTTCCATTATTCAATTGCTGTTTCAAAAATTGTCAAAGGCAAACGTAGATAATCGTAAAAAGTTGAAGCTTTTAATGCTCATTTTTCCTTATAACATATCGTTATCGTATCATTAATTTATCTGCCACACGATAATATCCAATTACTTTGTAGAAACAGCAAATTGTAGATTCCAGCTTTTACCGTATAATTAGCAGTTTATTAAATTCTCCATTGAATCGTAATAACGATACGTTATACAATTTTTTGTGATAGCAATTACTCGTTACTCGCATCACTGGCAATAAATTGTTTCTTAATATTTAACCGACTAATTATAATCACTTGAGTTTACCAGTGATTTTTCACGTACGTTAAGCAACAAAACGTGGAATAAATAAAAGCAGAAAATAAAGTAAATAGCAGAAAATGGTGCAAAAAAGGAATTTTTATAATATGTGTATGATCGAAACGTTCACGCTCTGTGGAAAAAAATCATATTGCGGTAGAATACAATAACATAAAGCAAGAAATTTCGTTGCATGTGTAACTGAAGTATTCTCATTCGTTTTAAAGTTTTTTGCACTTTTTCGTTCATCTGAATGTAAAAATATCGATAGATTTGCATATCTAGAACAAAATTTCGTGATATGATCGAACAGCTCTATTCCATTCTAAATTTTGTAATTTTGCAAAACCAACTTTTCTACCGATAAAAATAGTGTTTTACATTCAGAGCCAAAAAATTTCGAAATACAGTTGAACAATTTTTGCCTGTTTTAACTTATTCCCATTGTACAAAATCTATTGTCCAATGGCAAGCGTATAAATAAAGACAAGTTTTTATATCAAAAATACAATTTATTTCAATTTGCAGTTACTGTTCGAAATAAAAATCTGGAGGCCATTCTGAAAGTTTTAATTAAAACTCATTTCGTAATATACGTAGCTGAATCCCGCGAACAAATGTTTCCTTATTTACACGTTTACCGTTACAAATCTCCGATTCCTAGTTTCAAAAAATTATAAAGCTCTTTACATATCGCGAATACACAATGTGTTCGACGAAGAACAATGAACATTTGATAGAACACACGGTACGTACAAAACGTATTTTTTCATTGATGAGGAAACGGGGTCGTTCACGGTTCAACCACGCCGATAGTGTGACGCGCTCGTTAATTTAGGCTAAGATCATCAAGGCGCCACGTTTCCTCGGCGACATTCGTCAAAGTCGCGGCATGACATCATTGTTTGCCCTGAAAAATGGATGGCGAGGATCCCGTTGTCATAGCACGGAGGCACTTTAATTGAACTCACTTGAAGCCTCAGTGAAACACGAGGCGGCGGTTTTCCTCGTAAGCGAGCCACGTTCATTGTTTGCCTCCGTTTCGTTTGAAACGTTCGTTCTATCTCGTAGCGACATTTTGCTTCCCGAAATAGCCGCTCGAGTTGCAGAAACGGCTAGGATTTTATGGGATTCAATTGATTAGAAGGACGAGCTCGCTTTGTACGTGCCTGCAATCTCTGAGAGGAAACGTGGCTTGTTGGTCGCTAATTCTGTGAATGTTGATAGGCAAGTTTGCGTCGTTTTTATTCTTTCAAAGAAAATCAAATCGATCGTTTTATCTGAAATTTGTATCAATCAATCTCTAATTTATTGTTACATATTTTTGATTATCTTCTGATTTTCTTCTATCTATTTGGCATATTACTTTTCCTTCTTTTTTCTTTTTGTCACACTTGAATGTTCCACTGTTGTTATTAATTCTTTCAGCACCGATGATTATTTGAACGCTGTAGAAATTCCTTTTTGATCTGTTATTAACGATAGAAACATAGTTCTTCTGACACTTTAGCGAAAA